>NW_027266343.1:14232886-15432886 GCF_022045235.1 Haliotis cracherodii
GCAGCATCTGCTGATGCTCTATCCTCACTACAAGTGTGTCACCGTCACACTTCGATTCAACTCTTTCACCTACATAGACTTTCCTGTGAGAAAGTTGTAAACATCACATAGAAGCGTTTCTATTTATGCATGTACATTTCGTAAAGTTGCCTTCTATAAACTTTATGCTGATGATGCTAATCTACAACAACAAAACTTCTGGCTAATCTCAATGTGTAGTCAACGGTTTAAAAAACTGTTAACAAAGGCAGCTAAGAGCTGCCGCCAGCATTGATTTTCACATATTTTCTGCACAAGATAACTTTGATCCAGAGGATAAACACAGTGGAAAGAATTTTGTAGCATCCCTACCGACCGATGTCATAAAGCACACACGTGTAACGCAGAAGATAAAACAAATTGTAACTTGCATGTGGTACCTTCAGAATCAGGAATGAGAATATGTCCCTATTGGGTTTCAATATTTATGTAATATAAAAGTAGAAAACAAACATATTATGAAAACAGAACTCGCAATATGTTTTCACAACAATGACTTCATGAAACATTTGTTATTTTTTTCAAGGAACATGGGGGTATTAAGTTGTGGTATACATGATACTGTTGACATTGATATGTCTACAGTTGTAAAGTTATTAATATTATTTCATAATTAATCTTTTCAAAGTAACAGCTACATTGTTGTAACACTATTTTATAATGTTGTAAAACTGCACATGGAGACATGCCGATATTGCTCAAATTGAAACCGAAAACGTTGTGAGTGCGTTTGGTTTTTTTCAACCATGAACCCATGAGGGTTACCTCCCTAGTGGTAATATGTTTACCCCTGTGTTCTGACACGTCAGTTATTCACACTGTCCAAAAGTGCTAATATCCCCCTAAACGGAAACTGGGTCAATGTTTCTCCCATAGCGATATGTTGTGTTCCTGTTCATATCATAAACGTGTTTAGTGTAATAATTTACAGTTAGGAATGTTTTCAAAAATATTTTAATAAGTTTTTACATATTTGGGTTGAAGACCTATTCTACCCTAGATCTTCACGGGTATCCATGACATAAGCTCACTTGACTTGCAGACATGTGAGCTAAAACATAATGATGATTTAAGGTAAACCTGTAAACTCTGCATGTGTGAATGTCCCGTCATGTTGTAGGTGATCAAATGTACTTACTGGTCCTTTTTAATGTCTCTGGGACAGTCGTTTGGATGCTCTGACGGAAACCCAGTTTGATATATTTGTTGAGAAAAGGGAAAGAATATCTGCATGACCTGAAACGAGAACAAACAGATTGCAGTGTGACTGATAATCATGGTAATCACAACCAGAGCGGAGACATGCTGGTAATCCCACGGAAAGTTACCACCTCTGGAGCAGGTCTTCCACATGACCAGGACCTCGTTCCTCAAAGATCTTAGCGCTACAATGATTATAAGCCTATGTTAAAGTATGGGACTTATGATCACCTTAGTGCTAAGATTGCTTTGAGGAATGGGGCCCTGGGCCCGTTTCACAAGGCGATCATAGCGCTACGACTACCGTAACTTTAACATGGACATAGTGTTACGATCTCTTCATGAAACGAGCCACAGGAACTGATGTCAACATGCTAGTCACCTACAACAATGTCTACTGATCCAGGCCTCATCTGAAGACTAGTTGTCACCCATATATCTTTCAGTCTCAGAGCTATCATTGTCGTAAGACTATGAATAACTAGGGGAGGTTAGAACATCTTATTGACAAGATCACTTTGTGGAACAGGACGCTGGGTGCAGTTGTACAAAACAACCTTAGCCAGTGATAGAAACTAACAGTTTTAGTCGTCTAGTCCTTATAATGATAACATATAGCAAAACCCTTAAAAAGGGCAAATGCAAGTCCTTAGGATACCTTAACTATTGGGGAGTTTGGCAAGGACTATAGGACAACTGCCAATTTCTAATGCTGCCTTAGCGCTACGATGATCATAAGTCTATGTTAAAGTATGGGAGTTGCGATCACCTTAGTGGTAATATACCATAGCACATGGTAGTATATTCTGTGAGGGGCTAAATGCTGTTTTTAACAGATCACAGTCATCACAAATATCATGTCACACTGTTTCAGCTTAATGTCACACTGCTTCAGCTTAATGTCAAATTGTTTCAGCTTAATGTCAAACTGTTTCAGCTTAATGTCAAACTGTTTCAGCTTAATGTCACACTGTTTCAGCTTAATGTCACTCTGCTTCAGCTTGATGTCACACTGTTTCAGCTTAATGTCAAACTGCTTCAGCTTAATGTCACACTGCTTCAGCTAAATGTCACACTGCTTCAGCTTAATGTCACACCATTTCAGCTTAATGTCACACTGTTTCAGCTTAATGTCAAACTGTTTCAGCTTAATGTCACACTGCTTCAGCTTAATGTCACACTGTTTCAGCTTAATGTCAAACTGCTTCAGCTAAATGTCACACTGTTTCAGCTTAATGTCACACTGTTTCAGCTTAATGTCGAACTGTTTCAGCTTAATGTCAAACTGTTTCAGCTTAATGTCACACTGCTTCAGCTAAATGTCACACTGCTTCAGCTTAATGTCACACTGCTTCAGCTTAATGTCACACTGCTTTAGCTTAATGTCACACTGTTTCAGCTTGATTTCAAACTGTTTCAGCTAAATGTCACACTGCTTCAGCTTAATGTCACTCTGCTTCAGCTTAATGTCACACTGCTTCAGCTTAATGTCACACTGTTTCAGCTTAATGTCACATCTATCATGTTATTACCCCAGTATAAATGTCCAGGATAGTTACCCTGAGATTACATGTACAAAGGTGGCAGTGACAAGGGGAAAATGTAGATTATCATACTCCATGTCAGAATGATGAGATCTGATTGGTCCACGTGATCTTGATAAAATACTATGTAACCCACCTTAGAGGGTATTAAATTTGTCAGCGGGAAAATAAAACTCTTATACCTCTGGCTCACGGTATAAAACCTAACTCGGGACACATAAAACCCCATGTACCCCTCATGATCCTGCTATACTTATACCATTGGAGCCATCACGGGTGTGACACTCAAAAAGTCATGAAACAATCCTTCCAATATAGCTGTTGAAAGTGAATGAAATGTTGACTGATTTGTTAGAGAGGTCAACAAGAGCGAGGACTAGAGAGAGTGTGAAGGAGACACACAGAGAGTGAGTGAGTGAGAGTGACACAGAGAGAGTGTGAGAGAGAGAGTGAGCACAGATCAGTTTCGAGGCACACTACATTAAGTGCTACAGTCTCTCCACATGAGTGATCTAGGATCTAGTTTCATACAGCGTCTACAGTCAGGAGAACCATCACTGCTAGAGGAGCTTACAATTACCTGAGAGTGAGTGTGTCGAGAGAGAAAGAGGGTATCGAGAGAGATCGTGTCAAGAGAGAGAGATTGTCTGTCTAGAGAGGTCGACGAGAAAGGGCGAGAGAGTGTGGAGAAAGAGAGATTGAGTGAGTGAGTGAGTGAGTGAGTGAGAGACACACAGAGAGACTGAGAGAGTGAGCACAGATCAGTTTCGAGGCACACTACATTAAGTGCTACAGTCTCTCCACATGAGTGATCTAGGATCTAGTTTCATACAGCGTCTACAGTCAGGAGAACCCTTACTCCTAGAGGAGCTTACAATTACCTGAGAGTGAGTGTGTCAAGAGTGTCAAGAGATTGTCGAGAGAGGGTGTCCAGAGAGAGAGAGTGTCTGTCTAGAGAGGTTGACGAGAAAGGGCGAGAGGGTGTGGAGAAAGAGAGAGTGAGTGAGTGACTAAGTGAGTGAGTGAGTGAGAGACACAGAGAGAGACAGAGAGTGAGCACAGATCAGTTTCGAGGCACACTACATTAAGTGCTACAGTCTCTCCGCATGAGTGATCTGGGATCAGACCCTGTACTGACACAGTAGATTCATACAGCGTCTACAATCAGGAGAACTCTCACTGCTAGAGGAGTTTACAGTTACCTGGTATTTAACACCATCACTGTAATTCATAGGTCTTGCCACCACAATTATATCTACACTTTCACTGGGACAAGCCATCAATCAGGCCAGGAAATGTATTGTATGCTAATGCGGTGGCCAAGAAAAACGACAGACAATTGAAATGATTGACTAGCTCCCCAGCCTGAGGGCACGAACACCCTCATATAGATACATAATCGTGTTGCATTACCGACTTTCTTTGTAAAGTCTTTATTCTCTTCACAGAGATAAACATCAAAAGCCAATGAATCAGCTGGATCACCTTGTGCACTTGAAAACTCCTATAAATTTGCTACATGATATTCATCTCGTGGTTTCTTTGCGAATGAATGAATGTCCTTGGTGTGGGAGACTAATCGAAATGTTCATTAAGAGTTATTTCAATTGTCAAATAATGTGACATTTATCATTTTTCAGCATTTCTCTTGCACAAGAGCTGTTATACTCTATTATAATTCCTCAAAGAAAATCAAAAGCAAGCCATTTAGTTAATTCCCTGTATCTTCAGCGCAATCTGCCCTCAGCCGATACCAGTGTTTATTACCTGCAGCTGCTTGCTCTCGATTGATTGATAAAAACATTCCCTTGAGAACAGAATTACTCCATCACAAAATGAAGTTCTACTCGCATGAGAAACCACTTCGACCTAATTAATCGGTGAAAAGAGGTATCTAATAGAGAAGGTCTACTCACATGGGAAACCACTCCGACTTACTTAATCAGTAAAAAGAGGTATCTAATAGAGAAGGTCTGCTCGCATGAGAAACCACTAAAATTTACTTAATCAGTAAAAAGAAGTATCCAATAGAGAAGGCCTACTCACATGAGAAACCACTCCAATTTACTTAATCAGTAATAGAGGTATCCAATAGAGAAGGCCTACTCGCATGAGAAACCACTAAAATTTACTTAATCAGTAAAAAAGAGGTATCTAATAGAGAAGGTCTACTCACATGAGAAACCAGACCGACCTACTTAATCAGTGAGAAGCGGTATCTAATAGAGAAGGTCTACTCGCATGAGAAACCACTCCGACTTACTTAATTAGTGAGAAGAGGTATCTAATAGAGAAGGTCTACTCGCATGAGAAACCACTCCGACTTACTTAAGCAGTGAGAAGAGGTATCTAACAGAGACAAGCACAATGAAGGTCTATCTCTGGGCAGCACTATCCACTATACCACAGGGGCGGCCTTCCACCATTGTAGGTTGGTTAGTATTCAAGGAGAGTAGACTAATTACTATTGACACTCCGATACCCAAAGTGACAACTGACACTGAAGGGTCTGGATCTGACAGAGGTGAACAAGGCCAATACTTACTGGGACAAAGTCTATACTCTCCACCAACTCATTCAGCTCCTCCGCATACACATCGTGGCTGATGATCAACAACGTCTTGTGTATATTCCGCACTTTCTTCAATGAGTCTAATAATATCCTGAGGTAGTCATGGCGATCATGCACCTGCACAACAATGACAACACTCTCTGCGTCCAATTTCAAACCGAAACGATCCAAATTATGAATCTTTTGGGCCTTGTTAATTTTAGCTATTTCAGCCTTGATAAGGCTGATATTTGCTGTGTCTATATTGCGATTGATTGAAATAGTAGCATTGTTATAGTCCCCCGATTTGGGCGGAATGACGAGTTTTGCTCGTGTAGACTGGGGTAGATTGGAATACGGGTAACCTACGGGTTCTCCAAATTGCACGTGCATTTCACCTAAACTACGGTGGTGACCTTGAAGGATGATCTGATGGTCGTATTCCCCGATGCCATCTGGTTGTGACGTCATCAGGATATGCAAATTGAGCATGACGAAAAGCAACATGGCCACCATGAGGATGGATCGGAAGACGCGGCGCGGGTAGATCCTCATCGTAAACTGTCGTCTGCTACCACACTTCAGAAATCACAGATATGCAAGCCAGCTGCAGCGTTATAACATCACACTCACTAGCTTAGTTTCAACATAGTTATGAACGTCACCGTACAAAAACATCACTTCTACAAATGCAACATATGTGTTGAAATAATTGAAAACTAGACTGCCAATATATTCAACAAAAAATTCATTAAGATTTCTTCTTAGATTGACCGCTGTGAATGGAGACAACAGCAATGGCCGAAGTAGATTTGTTCAGATAGAAATCAGAGTTCCCTTATATGGAAGCGGTGATTGGATCACAGGTCTGATAGTTGGTATCAGTTTGTCTTCCCACTTGGGACAAATGTGAAGGGATCCTAGATATCACAGGTATAATCCAGCATCTTCATCTGGTTTCCATGGTGATGGACTGGTGGTGGACAGATGGGCAGTATGGCAGAAGACCCGCTACACATTACTCTGCCATTGTGTCCATGTTGGTCTTGGGGGAGGAAGGCTGGCTATCCCTCAGTAGGGGGGGGCAGCACCTGCAAGACAATGTACATCATTATTATACATGATAAACACTTTGTTTGTTGTTTAATGCTGCACTCAGCCATATTCCAGCTGTATCATGGTGACCTGTAGTAATCAAACACCACATCTTAAAGTCAAGGGTCCTTGTCATACCCTACATCTTAAAGTCAAGGGGTCCTTGTCATACCCTACATGTTAAAGTCAAGGTCCTTGTCATACCCCACATCTTAAAGTCAAGGGTCCTTGTCATACCCCACATCTTAAAGTCAAGGTCCTTGTCATATCCTACATGTGAAAGTCAAGGTCCTTGTCATACCCTACATCTTAAAGTCAAGGGGTCCTTGTCATACCCTACATCTTAAAGTCAAGGGGTCCTTGTCATACCCTACATGTGAAAGTCAAGGGGTCTTTGTCATACCCTACATGTTAAAGCCAAGGGGTCCTTGTCATACCCTACATGTTAAAGTCAAGGGGTCCTTGTCATACCCTACATGTTAAAGTCAAGGTGTCCTTGTCATACCCTACATCTTAAAGTCAAGGGGTCCTTGTCATACCCTACATCTTAAAGTCAAGGGTCCTTGTCATACCCAACATGTTAAAGTCAAGGGTCCTTGTCATACCCTACATGTTAAAGTCAAGGGGCCCTTGTCATACCCTACATGTTAAAGTCAAGAGGTCCTTGTTATACCCTACATGTTAAAGTCAAGGGTCCTTGTCATACCCTACATGTTAAAGTCAAGGGTCCTTGTCATACCCTACATGTTAAAGTCAAGGGTCCTTGTCATACCCTACATGTTAAAGTCAAGGGTCCTTGTCATACCCTACATGTTAAAGTCAAGGGGTCCTTGTCATACCCTACATGTTAAAGTCAAGGTCCTTGTCATACCCTACATGTTAAAGTCAAGGGGTTCTTGTCATACCCTACATGTTTAAGTCAAGGGGTCCTTGTCATACCCTACATGTTAAAGTCAAGGTCCTTGTCATACCCTATATGTTAAAGTCAAGGGGTCCTTGTGGAGTATGACTTGAATGTAAGTCTGAGCAGAAATCAAGAGAGAAAGAAAGCAACCATGGGTCAAATTTCAAAACACAAGCAAATTTTGATTTTGGAATGACAACAATACAAAAGCTAAATGAATATGCCTACGACTCTTTCTCCATAATAATGTACAAATTTAAGATCATAAACAATCCTATTTTAGATGAGATTTGCCTAGCCTTTAGTCGGCACTGATGGAAGAGTTTTCATGCACGTACCCTCGCGCAAGAATGGTCACCATGTGTGAATTATGAATTTTGAGCTATTTCTAGTGGCCAAACAGTAAGTAGTATTTAGATTTTTTAGAATATGCCAAGATACATTTGCTTCCAGATTTGTCCATAAAAAATGAAAACTGTGACTTAATCATTCAAATGTAAGTCATAAACATCTTGAATGTCAACAGTCTTTCAACTTTCGGTTACTCGTGAACATTTTCTGCACATGGTAAACGCACTGCCTTCTGCGGGAAATAAATGACTTAATTGTTGCTAATTAAACAAAAGAGTGAACCTGGAGCAATAGTCATTGTATAATGAACTGTCACTTCTAATTACTGTATTCGACATAATAAGCGCCCCGCTCTAATAAGCGCCCATGGCGATATTTATTAATATATTGGCTAGTGAACAATCCCAATTAGCACCCTTCCGATTGATCCATGTACATAAGACTTATTTATTCGTGTATAATACGCACTCGTGTGTTATATGCACCCTTTATTATGGGCATTTAAATTCTGGAAAAATATATCTGTCGTATATAAACATTTCAGGCTGTCACCAAAATACTATTCTAATAAGAGCCCCCTATTTCTAATTTTGAGAGCGCCCTGGGCGCTTATTACGTCGAATTACGGTAACTGAAAAGTCCATATTGATCAGATTTCATTTGATACCCACTCTCTGATTCGGTACACACTACAGACGGAAATAAGACAGCAAAATTGACGAAAGCACTGGAATGTAAATAATATATTTTTTACACACAAACTGTAACACCATTTACAACAGTCGCAGTTTCCTGTTATCACTTTGAATATATCAAATTACGATCTGAACACACATTGTCGAAGACCTAGAAATTTGATAACTGCAGATTGTTGTCTCCTGCATGCCAACGACATGAACAGTTGATGGTGGTAAACATGCCACCTCACTGATCTATCATTGTCCTCGCAAATAATTCCTCCTAAAGCCGACAAGAAACAGAAATAGAATATGAACAGAAATATATACCATGATATACACCAATGTATTCTTTTGTTAATACTAATGCTAATCTTAATTAATATTCGCAGTCGAATAATTAATGTTTGAAAATAGGATATCTGAGGATATATCTATGTAATCTCGTAACATTAATTGCAACATAATTTGAGTCACAAATACCGAAAATCAAACACAGTTTGCAATGTGTAAAGATGAAATATCCTTGAAAATTAGCAAAATCTCATCACACGCCAAAAAATCTTATTGCTTTTGGACCAGGGAATATTTTCTCTCATGGGTAAGAATTTCCAGGATAATCCCTGGGTAGTCCCAAGTTCGAACACAAGTGGAAGAAATGAACCTAAACAATTATTCGCCCTCATAGTGATCAGAGAAGGACACTCCTGCAAAGCCAAAAATCACATGTTAATACCTCAGAATAGAGGTGTGATCCCTGTAAATGCTGCAGTCATTACTCAGTATCCAGCTCAAATCACTGTGGGCAGGAGCTCTAACTTCCCAAGTCCCCAGCATGTCATATATACAGGCAGTTATAATCTGCACCCTCTGTATCAGAAAGTCCCTCTTGTGTTGAGACAGATATTTCCCCAGCTACAGCTTCAAAACCAGATTTTTTTTAAATTAAACCTATGAGCCGAATGTTTTTCTAAAAAACACATTGCAACAATGTAATTTTTGTGACAGACAATTTCATTTTTCCCAACAAAATGAAGCATAATTATTTTTTTCACGGATTTATTTTTCTCAATAAAGTCTCAGGCCACTCGAACCAAAATATCAAATGGTCGGCTCCCTATCACATCAATGTTCCTCAATAAAACGCAGAGAAACCCGACACTTTGAATACCTAATGTGTGTCTCTGTGAAGGCCGACATGACATAAAGCAACCGACCTGATAGTGTTGTGATCGACCTGATAGTGTTGTGACCGACCTGATAGTGTTGTGATCGACCTGATAGTGTTGTGATCGACCTGATAGTGTTGTGATCGACCTGATAGTGTTGTGATCGCCCCAGTTCTGCATCCAGTATGATAATCAGATTCAGGTACAGAGCTACAACAGCCACACTACCTACCTAGATGTAACACCTGTGCAAATCTAATCACATGACACATGTTCGGAAAAAATGCTATTTACATTTTTTTTTATTTCTCTCTGGATTAATTATCGGCTGAATAGTTTTACTGATCAATAGTGTTATTTTGAAAATTCCAAAATGTTAAAGGTCAGTTTCTTTCAGTGATTAAAGTTTCTATTTTCCCTAAATCAGCATTTCTGGATTTGAGTATGAGCACTCCAAAAGAATATGCCAATGTATAATAGGTAGATGATAATACTCATAAACACAAAACAGCTACCGTATTCGACGTATTAAGCGCCCCGCTCTAATAAGCGCCTACAGCGATATTTGTTAATATATTGGCTAGTGAACAATCCCAATCAGCACCCCTTCCGATTGATCAATGTACACAAGACTTATTTATTTGTGTATAATATCACCCTGAAGTATTGGCAATTAAATTCTTGAAAAATATATCTGTCGTATGTAAACACTTAAGGCTGTCAGCCTAAACCATGAAATTTACGATCTTTAAACGCAAAATAATATTCTAATAAGCGCCCCCTATTTCTAATTTTGAGAGCGCCCTGGGCGCTTAATCGTTAATACGTTGAATACAGTATGTGCAACAAACCAGAAGTTGTTATCCATAAAGTTATACATTTTCTAATACACAAAACAGAAAAAACTTAATCTCCTATAGACATGATGGAAATCTGAACGAATGCATGACTTCTTCACATACAGACATGTCTCACGTTTCTCTACTCATCCATTAAGAATAAACAATTAGTCACTAAAAAAACACTGTAAACTCAGATCTTTGCTGTACATACCAAACTTGAAGTCACTGATAAAACGAATTACACAAAAACAATGCCCTAGTTTCACTCCTGCCACTTCCAACATCCGAGATCTAGGCACTGGACCGTGAATTTAGTCCAATCAACACATACAATATACTTCTCCTGGGTTGTGGAGAACTCAGTACAACACAAGTGGGAAGAACACATCCTCGTCCTCCAGATTTCATTGTCTCAGACATATATGCCTAACAATAGAAAATTTGATCAACAAAACCACCGCCAGACAAACAGCCCCAGTTTGCTCCTATAGTCATGTGTCAACTTTCTCTGGCCAAACACACACGCAGAGTACCAACACACGCAGAGCTACTGGGCCACAGATTATGTGGGGATTGCGAACGTAACGCCGCTCTCCTGGAACAAACCTTGTACAGTTCTACAGCAGGACAAACACGCATCTGTTTAAACCAATGTGCTGAAAATATACACCCATCTGTTTGGCTTTATCACCTGGACGGAAAGTCCAACACGAGCACCCTCTTACGTCAGCTCTCGTTTACAATACGTATTTACTGCAAACCATCACATATCGGCTACGCACATGTACAAACATCAATATGGACAACCGTTTTTCCAATTCACCTGAAAGGGTCGTGTACTTGAGAAAATTAGAAAGGGTGATATAATCTTGTTTGTCTGGAACTGGCAGATGCCAGAAACTCGGATTAAAAGCATATTTAACTTTCTTTTCATTTAATTTCCCACACTCAACTAGTAATGACAAGTACTTAAACATCACGATGATGATGATGATTATCATCATCATCATCATCATTATCAACAACACAATATATCAAAAAGGTCTTGAGAAGTCATAAAACTGTTCACCATCACCAAGACAACCATCATCTTCAAACTTGATTCTTCCAACTTATCAAAAATCTATCAAACAGATCTGGAGAAATATCTTTAATATATGGTCTCGGCAACTTTGATTAGACCTTCTGTATGCCTTTTAAAGGGTCACTTCAGCATGGAATTTCAACATGAAGCCAATGCTTATTTAGACCTTCTATATGCCTCTTAAGTTTAGGCTAATTCTGGACAGTGTTGGCAAGGATTGAGGATATATTTATGCTGCTTTTAGCTATATTCACGCCAATTCAAACATTGATTCCATGATCAATGAAAAATAAAACCTGTCACTCAAACTCACTGAGCAGATGGCTTCAATCACCAGTGTGGATATTGTAACTGAAATTTATACTAATGGGAAACAAAATAAAAATCCCACGCTTTGAACAAGGATCAAATGTTGCATAGATCATGTAGTTCAGATGTTAGAATGTTAAAATAATGGCTGAAACAGCTGGATGTACACCGAGTAATGTTTCATATCACAGGACGTCACCACGGACACAGCATCAATAGAATGTCAACTGACTAACAGAACCTGGGACTGGCTAAGACAAAATTGACCACTGTGAGTCAGCAATATTCCAGTTATCTTTCACTGGCTTGTGAATATTAATCTGGGTCAGCTGCTTGTAATCTGTAAATAAAGCATGCTCCAATTTAGTTTCCATGGGGAAACAAGCAGCAGAGGGCAGGGATCTATCCTGACCCTTGGGGAACATCTATCAGAGGGCAGGGACCCATCCTGACCCTTGGGGAATATGTATCAGTGGGCAGGGACCCATCCTGACCCATGGGGAAACAAGCAGCAGAGGGCAGGGACCCATCCTGACCCATGGGGAACATGTATCTGAGGGCAGGGACCCATCCTGACACATGGGAAACAAGCATCAGAGGGCAGGGACGCATCCTGACCCATGGGGAAACAAGAAACAGAGGGCAGGGACGCATCCTGATCCATGGGGAAACAAGAAACAGAGGGCAGGGATCTATCCTGACCCTTGGGGAAACAAGCATTAGTGGGCAGGGACCCATCCTGACCCATGGGGAAACAAGCATCAGAGGGCAGGGATCTATCCTGACACATGGGGAAACAAGCATCAGAAGGCAGGGATCTTTCCTGACCCATGGGGAAACAAGCATCAGAGGGCAGGGACCTATCCTGACCCATGGGGAAACAAGCATCAGAGGGCAGGGACCCATCCTGACCCTTGGGGGAACAAGAAACAGAGTGCAGGGACCCATCCTGACCCTTGGGAAAACAAGCAGCAGAGGACAGGGATCTATCCTGAGACATGGGAAAACAAGCATCAGAAGGCAGGGATCTATCCTGACCCATGGGGAAACAAGCAGCAGAGTGCGGGGACCCATCCTGACCCATGGGGAAACAAGCATCAGAAGGCATGGATCTATCCTGACCCATGGGGAAACAAGCAGCAGAGGGCAGGGACCCATCCTGACCCTTGGGAAAACAAGCAGCAGAAGGCAGGGATCTTTCCTGACCCATGGGGAAACAAGCATCAGAGGGCAGGGATCTATCCTGACCCTTGAGGAAACAAGAAGCAGAGGGCAGGGACCCATCCTGACCCATGGGGAAACAAGAAACAGAAGGAAGGGATCTATCCTGACCCATGGGAAAAAAAGCATCAGAGGGCAGGGATCTATCCTGACCCTTGGGGAAACAAGCAGCAGAGGGCAGGGACCCATCCTGACACATGGGGAAACAAGCAGCAGAGGGCAGGGACCCATCCTGACCCATGGGGAAACAAGCAGCAGAGGGCAGGGATCTATCCTGACCCTTGGGGAAACAAGCAGCAGAGGGCAGGGACCCATCCTGACCCATGGGGAAACAAGCAGCAGAGGGCAGGGACCCATCCTGACCCATGGGGAAACAAGCATCAGAGGGCAGGGATCTATCCTGACCCATGGGGAAACAAGAAACAGAGGGAAGAAGTATTCACGTGGGTCGCCCATCATCAGCAGTACTCAAGCAACAGCACACAAGGACACAGGAACTGGCTTCAAATAGCGCACCACTATTAGGAATTAAACTCAAGATAAGCCAACACTGGAACCACTAGGCTACCACGCTACCTCAATACTGTAACAGATTCTACCTCAATACTGTAACAGATTCTACCTCAATACTGTGCAGACTCTACCTCAATACTGTAACAGATTCTACCTCAATACTGTAACAGATTCTACCTTAATACTGTAACAGATTCTACCTCAATACTGTAACAGATTCTACCTCAATACTGTAACAGATTCTACCTCAATACTGTAACAGATTCTCTCTCATGAATGGGTTTCTATTGCAATTCAAGGTCAATTACTCATCATTGATTGCTTTTCAAACCGAAGATCGATCTTGAAGTTCCTGACAAAGAAACATCTTCAGATAGAAGTACATACGCTGAAATACACCAATATCAAAAAATGTTGTTGTAACTAATCAATGGAAGTGCATATAGCTTACAAGGTTCACACTTCATCTAGTCACCAACGTCCATTGACTTGCAGGCAGTTTACCATATTCACAACAGCAGCATTTTATGATTAATGACACAGTTATCACGTCATCAATAAAAGTAAACAGCACAGATGCCAGATGTTCAACCCATAGATCCATGGTTATAATAACACTTAGAGAAGGGGCAAATGGGCGCTCACAAAGACCTTGTAATGGTTCTTACTTTCAGTAGCACAAACAGCGACAAGGCTGAACTGGAGCAGTTTGAGCAGGTGAACTGAAAATAACGACAGTGTTGGCTTGTCTTAATTTGTGTCCATATCTTATGTTATTGGCCGATGCGATGTTAAATTTTAACTCCTTCATTCCTTCACAGTGTACTTCTGGAAACTCTCACATCGTTTATGTCAATCATAGAGAAATATCGACCCATCTGGACTAATAATTCTCTCCCCTTTCTACATGTTCTAACATGGAGATAATACGCTTCTATAGGAAATACAGTTTATTCAGTACTGATGTTGGCTCAACATGCTAAGATACCACAGCTGTCAATAGAGATGTGGGGCTCAACACGCTAAGATACTACAGCTATCAGTAGAGATGTGGGGCTCAACACGCTAAGATACCACAGCTATCAGTAGAGATGTGATCTCAACATGCTAAGATACCACAGCTATCGGTGTTGATGTGGGGCTCAACACGCTAAGATACTACAACTATCAGTAGAGATGTGGGGCTGAACATGCTAAGATACTACAGCTATCAGTAGAGATGTGGGGCTGAACATGCTAAGATACTACAGCTATCCGTAGAGATGTGGGCCTCAACACGCTAAGATACTACAGCTATCCGTAGAGATGTGGGCCTCAACACGCTAAGATACTACAGCTATCCGTAGAGATGTGGGGCTGAACATGCTAAGATACTACAGCTATCAGTAGAGATGTGGGGCTGAACATGCTAAGATACTACAGCTATCCGTAGAGATGTGGGCCTCAACACGCTAAGATACTACAGCTATCAGTAGAGATGTGGGGCTCAACATGCTAAGATACCACAGCTATCAGTAGAGATGTGATCTCAACATGCTAAGATACCACAGCTATCGGTGTTGATGTGGGGCTCAACAAGCTAAGATACTACAACTATCAGTAGAGATGTGGGGCTGAACATGCTAAGATACTACAGCTATCAGTAGAGATGTGGGGCTGAACATGCTAAGATACTACAGCTATCCGTAGAGATGTGGGCCTCAACACGCTAAGATACTACAGCTATCCGTAGAGATGTGGGCCTCAACACGCTAAGATACTACAGCTATCCGTAGAGATGTGGGGCTGAACATGCTAAGATACTACAGCTATCAGTAGAGATGTGGGGCTGAACATGCTAAGATACTACAGCTATCCGTAGAGATGTGGGCCTCAACACGCTAAGATACTACAGCTATCAGTAGAGATGTGGGGCTCAACATGCTAAGATACCACAGCTATCAGTAGAGATGTGATCTCAACATGCTAAGATACTACAGCTATCAGTAGAGATGTGGGGCTCAACATGCTAAGATACCACAGCTATCCGTAGAGATGTGGGCCTCAACACGCTAAGATACTACAGCTATCAGTAGAGATGTGGGGCTCAACATGCTAAGATACCACAGCTATCCGTAGAGATGTGGAGCTCAACACGCTAAGATACTACAACTATCAGTAGAGATGTGGAGGTCAACACACTAAGATACTACAACTATCAGTAGAGATGTGGAGGTCAACACACTAAGATACTACAACTATCAGTAGAGATGTGGAGGTCAACACACTAAGATACTACAACTATCAGTAGAGATGTGGAGGTCAACACACTAAGATACTACAACTATCAGTAGAGATATGGAGTTCAACACACTAAGATACTACAACTATCAGTAGAGATGTGGAGGTCAACACACTAAGATACTACAACTATCAGTAGAGATGTGGGGCTCAATACGCTAAGATACTACAGCTATCAGTAGAGATGTGGAGTTCAACACACTAAGATACTACAACTATCAGTAGAGATGTGGGGCTCAACATGCTAAGATACTACAACTATCAGTACGGATGTGGAGGTCAACACACTAAGATACTACAACTATCAGTAGAGATGTGGAGGTCAATACGCTAAGATACTACAGCTATCAGTAGAGATGTGGAGTTCAACACGCTAAGATACCACAGCATATCATTAACAGGTCGTTACACTGAGGTACAACAAAGCATTTGACCCTCTACATTTTACACATTGATTTCATTCCCTGGACATACAACCTGACAATTAAGCTCCAGTGCTAGACCCTACCTGCCCATGGTGCTGTGCATGTATGGTACTCCACTCCTACACTGACTCCCCACAACCACCAGTCTACATGTCTTTATCACCCAGCTCCCTGTGCTCCCATAGGTCTTATCCAAGCCCTGTTATCTCTGCCTTCCTGTGTATCCATAGGCGTTAACCCAGCCCTGTTATCTCCCATCTTCCCGTGTTGCTATTGATGTTATCTCCCCCTGTTATGAGCCGTGGTGGATGGACTATCCCACTGGGTGAGGAGCCTGGAGCCAGCAGCTCCTTAAGCTGAGGCAGATCTTCATCTGATGATGCTCTGCAACAGCTTTATGACACATCCCCTTTCCTCACTCTTGCTCCTCACATGGCCCTCAGATTAATGTTATCACCAACTACAGATATGCTTCATAGCACAAATACAAGTACATCCTAAGTTTGTAATAGGATCCCCTAAGGTCATACCAGGTCATTGGTACTGAGCTCATTTCATAAATAAAATTAGCATATACTAAACATGGTCATGTTGAGGTTGCCTTGTTCAAGTCACAATATGGTTGGTTGGTTAGTTTGTTGTTTAACGCCGCACTCAGCAATATTCCAGCTATATGACGGCGGCTGTAAATAATCGAGTCTGGACCAGTCAATCCAGTGATTAATATCATGAACATCGATCCACGCAATTGGGATCAATGACATGCATCAACCAAGTCAGTGAGTCTGACCATCCGATCCTGTTAGTCGCCTTTTACGACAAGAATAGTGCCTTTTACGGCAAGCATGGGTTGCTGAAGACCTATTCTACCCCAGATCTTCACAGGTCTTAGAGGTGGAGTTGACTGGAAATGTTTTTGCATCGATATATCCATTCAAAAGTATTATCATATATCACATATAATATAAAATCCTGTTGATGTCCACATTTAAGACTGCGGAATTTCAAACAAGGCACACCTATCCGGAGACTCAAACTCTTCCTAGTCCATGACAATGGTTGTGTCTTTCCCTGACAATCAGCAGACAATCATGGCAGATGTTTGAAAATGAGATAAAAACTAACGGCCAAAATAATCATGGCTGTATCAGTCTGTATCAGTCTGTATCAGTCTGTGCCAAAATATGTTGCCCGATACCTCAAACTTGGCTATTATCATCATTTTTTGTACATATTAGTGATACCATACAGACTTTTATTGACTTATCTTACCAGACCAAACAAATTTTGACTAGACTCATGCTTCGGACAAGTGGATAAAGTCACAGACTGCCCTATAGGTTGTGTTTCACAAACGTCGAGAAAGCCAAAACAAAGTGATCTTATCACTACAAATGTCTTTAGTCTTTGTTAAAATATAAGTGACAACCGTAACAGTGGTTAATGGCCTTAGACCATGAGAAACTGGGCAGCCATGAGCCTTGTCCCATAAAGATCTTAGGGCTGGCTAGAAATAATGTGAGACTCATGTGATCAATCTATTTTCAACTCACTAAGTCCTCCACCTGAAATCCCTTTTATTTTGAACAAAGATTTTCACGTCTTCACTGCTGCCTTCCGATCAAAGGAACTTCATAGACATTCCAGCGAAACCTAGACATTACCCAATATCCAACTTGCCTTACAACGGTTATAATGTCAGTTTGTGAGATGAAAACAATATGATGTCTACTGGGAACTCACCTACAATAAATGGTTTGGTAACAGTTAACATTTAAAGGGACAGTTCGTCCATGGTTCTGTGTGCTTTTACATCATGCAGGAAATAATTTCCAAGTGTGATGTCACATGCCCCATTCATTTCTCAAATGAAAACAATTGAGCTCCCCACAGCGATGACAACACAAGCACTGTGCAGAGTAAACTGGCTTTGAATCGAAAAGTAAGCTCGCATGTTTTTGTTATGAATGAGTTACTCAATACTAATTGCCAGCTTCATTAGATCAGAAGCCAGTGTTTATCAAAGCCTAGATTAAGACATACCGAATTCGACGTAATAAGCGCCCAGGGCGCTCTCAAAATTAGAAATAGGGGGCTCTGATTAGAATATTATTTTGGTGGAAAAAACAGAGTTGAAAGATAAATTTTGTGGTTTATGCTGACGGTCTGAACTGTTTATATACGATAGATATATTTTTCCAGAATTTAATTGCCCATAATTAAGGGTGCATATAACACACGAGTGTGTATTATACACGAATAAATAAATCTTGCTAATTGGGATTGTTTACTTGCCAATATATTAGCAAATATCGCCGTGGGCGCCTATTAGAGCGGGGTGCTTATTACATCGAATACGGTATATATACCTCGGTCGTATGTAGTCAATCACTCTCCTACCCATAGTTCCTTGCGGCAGACCAAGTTCCTCTGTAACATCGTCAAATCTACCAGAGTCCATTTATGTGTTTTTCACCTGTTTTCCTTGGGACAATTCTACACATTACCTAAACATAGCTTTCATTGAGAAAATATAAACGTGAAAAACTATTTTCATATGCGTATTATTCTCCACACGCTGTCATCGAAGCCTGACGGAGACCTGGCTATATATGGTCACTTTGATGTGTAATGCTATATTGTCATGCACCTACTAACTGTTGCTCTCAGTAGCATATCTGTATAATTATGCTAGACAATATGTAGAGCACACTGAGAGGCTTGCAATCGCACCATCTGTTCTTGTTTCAGAATAAGTAGGTCTGTTCACAAAAAAGGAGAACAGTCCTCCCACGTAATAAGCCTACATACGCGGTGCGGTCACTGAATGTAAAAATTCTCCTGCAGAATAAGGAGAGCAGAGTTAAATCAGCTTGGTTGTTATAGGCTATTGTTTACAATCAAAGCATCATAGCATTCAATGTCCTGTCCCTTTAATGGTGTCTTGTGCAGAAATTGAATTTCAATGTGATGTATACAAGTCACGTGATACGTTAGATCTTCCAGTCTTTGAACCTTGCTCAATAATGACCTTGAATCTGCCTACATTTTAAGGATTACAAAATAGGCCGATACAAAAAACCTGCAAAATATCTCAAACTCAAGAAAGTCTTTTGCTCGGCTAAAAGTGCCTGTAAGTCTGTCTGTCCGTCCAAAATCACACAGTGCCTTATTTGTTTTGGGTTTGAGAAAGTTACATGCGGATGAGTATAGTTGGAAAGATGTAAACAAACTTTTAAAGAAACTTTATCTTTGTCTCACATAGGTATAATAATATTCGTACATACAATATACTTCAATAAGTATGAAAATATTTTTTAAAACATTCCTCACCATAAATTATTCCACTAAACATGTTTGTGTTATTCGACACAATCATAAGAGGGGGACGCACTCTGTCCTAGACTGATCATCTTCCCGAGGCAAGAGAGTTAACTGACTTAAAAAGTCCAGTTTCCACTCTTGCCGAACTAGGCTGGAATTACTGGGCTTGATCGTAGTTATGTTTCCTCTAAGCCTCTCCTATGGACCAATCAGATTCCACCTGTCGTATCACTTCCGTTTGTTTCACACAAAATGGCGGCGCCCAGTCAGGATGATCTGATCGATAATCAAGATCTATATTGTGATAAAACGGGTCTTACATCGCGAAATGCATCAAATCACTTGAGCACCTTGATTAAAAACATGAAAAGATTTAGAAAATATCTGCTAACAACAAGTTGGCGATGCACATGCTTTGCAAATCATGCAATCGACAGAAATCTTCACGACAGTTTACAAACCGGATTTCGATTTCGGTGCGCGCTTTTGATTGGACTATGCATAGACTCATTAGTCCAGCCAAAATGTAACTCCATAATACCAGCCTAGTTCGGCAAGGGTGGAAACTGGACTTTTATAGCCAGTTAACTCTCTTGCCTCGGGAAGATGCAGACTGATATGCTTGCCCAAGAGCGCTTACGCTCCTTGCCTGCAGCCGCTAGGAGACAAAGGGCAGGGTACCAGTCAGGCTCTATCCAACGAATTTCCCTATACAGCACTCGCTGCGGTAAAACATTGACCACTTTCCATGTACATGTTTTGCGGGTCTGTCTGTTGAGAGGGATGGCGATGGGCCTACAGCAGATCTCTATGTGGGAAATGTGGACCCAGTTTCCATGTAGCGAGGTATTAGCATTTTTGGACAGTGTGAATCATTGACGTGTCAGGCTACAGGAGTAAACATATTGCCATTAGGGAGGCAACTCTTATGGAGAAGTATGGTTCATGGTTGAAAAAAACAAAACGCACACACAAAGTTGTGGGTTTCAGTTTTAACAATATCTGCATGTCTCCACTGATCTACTTTAAAAACATTATAAAATAATATTGCAACAATGGAACTATAACACTGAAAAGATTAATTATGGAAAAATATGAATAACTTTACCACTGTAGATATATCAATGTCAACAGTATCATGTATACCACTATGATCGAGTCAACTTAATACCCCCCATTCCTTGACAAAAAATAACAAATGTTTCAGGAAGTTTTGAAAATAATAATAATATGTTTGTTTTCTACTTTTATTTCATATAAACATGATAAATATTTCATCTAAAATATGCTATATTCTTATTGCTGATTCTGATTTGGTTGGTTTTTTGTTTAACACCGCACTCAGCTATATTCCAGCTATATGACGGCGGTCTGTAAATCAACGAGTCTGGACCAGACAATCCACTGATTGATATCATGAACATCGATCCACGCAATTGGAATCGATGACATGTATCAACCAAGTCAGCGAGTCTGACACCCCGATCCCGTTAGTCACCTTTCACGACAAGCAGAGTCACGTTTTACGGCAAGCATGGGTTGCTGAAGACCTATTCTACCCCGGAATCTTCACGGGTCAGCTGATTCTGAAGGTCCCACATGCAAACAACAATTTGTTTCACCTTCTGGGTTACATATATGCGCTTATAATCATGGTAGGTACTTGCATCAATAGGTAGGTATGCTACAAAATGTCTTTACACCATGTTGATCCTCTGGATCAAAGTTATCTTGTCATATAATATTCTAGATCCTACCAACCCACCAAACTTCATACACCTGGAGTGAGTGAGTATGGTTTTACTCCGCTTTCAGCAATATTCTGGCAATATCACGGCAGGGGTCACCAGAAATGGGCTTCACACATTGTACCCATGTCGGGAATCAAACCCGGATCTTCGGCTGACGAGCGAACGCTTTAACCACTTGGCTACCCGACCACCCCTTATAATGATAGTCCTATACAGGCACGTTAAATGATAATGATCCTGCTCGTCCAGCCATATCTCTGCATCTATCTGTCTCACTCCTTAGCCCGAGGCTGTGGTGCAGTGCAAGGTGAACACTCATCAATGGACTTGTAAACTGCTGTGCCCCAAGGCTTATAGCATCTTATTGACATAACATTATCTTGTATAGCCTACACATGCCTGGAGATAGGCCTGGTGTGATTACACCTCAGCCATCCACACTCTAGGAGGGCAAGGTCACACAGGGTGAGACAATTTAGGCCAGCTCAATTTTACCAATTTACAGTCTTCGGATATTCTTGGTTCATGTGCTTTATTTAACTTGGGTGTTGAGGTTTACCCGACTCAGTTGTGTGGATTATCCAGCCTTAGTTGTTTGGCTTAACAGGACATGGTTGTGTGGATTATCCAGCCTTAGTTGTTTGGCTTAACAGAACATGGTTGTGTGGATTATCCAGCCTTAGTTGTTTGGCTTAACAGGACATGGTTGTGTGGATTATCCAGCCTCAGTTGTTTGGCTTAATAGGACATGGTTGTGTGGATTATCCAGCCTTAGTTGTTTGGCTTAACAGGACATGGTTGTGTGGATTATCCAGCTTCAGTTGTTTGGCTTAACAGGACATGGTTGTGTGGATTATCCAGCCTCAGTTGTTTGGCTTAACAGAACATGGTTGTGTGGATTATCCAGCCTTAGTTGTTTGGCTTAACAGAACATGGTTGTGTGGGTTAATAGGACATGGTTGTAGTGGCTTAACTAGACTTTGTCATGTGGCTTAACATGACTTGAAAGTATGACTTAACAGGATTCAATTATGTGGCTTAACAAGACTTTGTCATGTGGCTTAACAGGACTTGAAAGTATGACTTAACAGAATTCCATCATGTGGCTCAACAAGACTTTGTCATGTGGCTTAACAGGACTTGAAAGTATGACATAACAGAATTCAATCATGTGGCTCAACAAGACTTTGTCATGTGGCTTAACAGGACTTTGAAGTATGACTTAACAGGATTCAATTATGTGGCTTAACAGGGCTCGGTTGTGTGGCTTAACAGGATTAAATTGTGTGGCTTAACAGGATTCAATTGTGGGACTTAACAGGATTAAGCTGTTAAAACATTTCACATCTGCTGCATCGATAAATTTTCAATACATTTACACATCTGAAGAACTGTTTTTTTTAAATAGATCAAAGCCCTGTCTTTCTCAGATAACCAGATGTGTCAGTAACAGATGTGCATGACATCAATACAGAGACCCCACCTCCCTGAGATGTAACACACATACCGTTACGACAATACAGACCACACACCCCTGAGATGTAACAAGCATACCGTTACTTCAATACAGACCACACACTCCTGAGATGTAACACGCATACCATTACAACAATACAGAGACCCAACCTCCCTCAGATGTAACACGCATACCATTACGTCAATACAGACCACACACCCCTGAGATGTAACACTGATTGTATATGAAATACGTGGTGAGATAGTCGTAGTTGGACGATAAACCGACTATTATTATTCCAGTTATATCACTGTGTGTCAGCTTAATGTGGGAGGAAAGCCCGCAGTGATGCAGGTCTCAGACGTTTACCACTTTGGTAAAACCCACGAGCACGAGTATGGTACACACAAACCTAAAAAAACCTGATCAAAGCAAACGATGATTCGAACCCACAATCATAGGTTTCTGGCATGCCCAAGGAACGCAACAGCAAATCACGGCGCCTTAGACAACTGGGCCACCAGTGCCTCCTGTGCAACAGGCGAAACTGTTACCTTTATCAGTTCACAAGATTAGGTGTTGCATCACCTTGGCTTGCTATAACCCAGAACTCACACACAATGAAAACACATGACGAGATTCAAACCTGAACAATGTCAATGTTGTGTTTGAATACCGCACACCAAAATATACAGATAAACATAATTTTTAAACACACATGCCATTTAGAAAGTTGTTAAATGTAACAAATGTTATATTTGGAACAACACTTTCTTAGTTAAGTACAGAGTCTTTTACTTTTCGGGGATTCGAACCCACACTGCACACAAAGTCAGCGATCTAACACACTCAGACACTGAGGCTTCCAAAATGAAAGTCTAACAACTGGTAGTCTAGATCATGTACTTTGTGTACCCCTCTGTCTGCATCATCATGATCATACCTGCTGTGTCCGTGGGTTACATCAAAGTGGTAAACGTGTAAGGTGAGGTGAGGTGAAATGGGGTTTAACGTCGCGTCCAAGATTATTGCACTTATATAGCGACATGCATGCACATGTGTGTGGTTGTGTAGCTGCTTGTACTAGTCCGGACTGATGCCGATTTATAGTGCTAGCACACTGAGATACCATGGCGCAGTTTAACATGGATACCCCACTCAGACACAGTATACTGACTCCAAGCCGACCAGTCCTTGTTTTAGCCCCTTAATGCCGAGCGCCAGACAGGGTAACAACAAGTACAATCTTTTAACGTCTTTTGGTATGACGCGGCCAGGGATCGAACCCCGGACCTTCCGCTCTCCGGGCGGATGCTCTACCACTAGACCACGGAGGCGGTCTAAACGTGTAAGACCTGCATCACTTCAGGCTTAGTTTTCACGTGATATGAATGAAACACTGTTCAAAGTAGAGTTAAACCAAACTCGCTCTCCACATCCTATCAGTCATTTATCTATATCTTACCTTTTTAAGTTTCAAGAACGTTCAATTTGAAGATCATCACAGTGTCAAATCAGACAAATTTTCCCGTGGTTTATTCTGGGAGAACAAGCTGAATATGTTGAAACAGCAGATCTAAACTGATTGACTTTTTAGATGTGATATAAGGCATCCAACAGCTTGCTAAGTCCATTGAAGTCAGACTCTCATAAAATAGACATGTATCAGTTTTTCTACACCAGATCAATGAAATCATCCAAAATGTGGACAAATCTTACCAAGGCAAGGTGAAATGGGTTATAACGTCGCGTCCAAGATTATTACACTTATATAGCGATGTGAATGCACATGTGTGTGTGATGGCTGTTTGTACAAGTCCAGACTGATGCCAATTTACATGATTTATTATACTAGCCCACTGAGATACCATGCCCACACTTTAACATGAATACCCAACTCACACACAATATACTGACTCCGAGCCGACCAGTCCTTGTTTTAGCCCCTTAATGCCGAGCGCCAGACAGGGTAACAACAAGTACCATCTTTTAACTTCTTTTGGTATGACCCTGCCGGGAATTGACCCCAGGACCTTCCGCTATTCCGGCGGACGATCCACCTCAAGACCAAACAGGTGATCTGTTACCAAGGCAAAAAAGCAGATGGTTTTATTTAAACAGCTTTTGCGTTGACTTGATACCTTCACACAGACAGTGCCTCGTCATACTTGTCACCAAGAATCTGAAACTCACTCACTCACTCACTATCATTCATATCCGCTTACACTCACACACACCGGCATACACACACTCACAGTCCCTGAACCATACTATTTCCCTTCCACGAGCCCTTTATGTAATGCAAAAGCCCTAAATGAAAAATCTAATTTTACTCAGGATCCAAGTTGTTTCTATCGAAGTTATATATCTTCAGAGACTAAGTGTTAGTTTCTAAAAATATATAACTTCAATAGAAACAAATGTCTCCATTTAAATTGAAAAGGATCCCCAGTGAAATGGGAGATAGTCGACCCGTGAAGATCCGGGATAGAATAGGTCTTCAGCAACCCATGCTTGCCGTAAAAGGCGACTAAGCTTGTCATAAGAGGCGACTAATGGGATCTGGTGGTCAGGCTTGCTGACTTGGTTGATGCATGTCATCGTATCCCAACTGCAATCGATGCTCATGTTGTCAATCACTGGATTGTCTGGTCCAGACTCGATTATTTACAGACCGCTGTCATATAGTTGGAATATTGCTGAGTGTGTTGTGAAACAAACTCAGTCACTCTCACCAACACACTCACTAGGTCTCACTCACACACTCACTCACTCTGCAGGTGAGGGTACTGTAGTATGTTAATTTCCCAGCATACTGGTCTTGATTCACCTCTATCATCCAAAACTGGCTCCCACAGGAGATATCGCTACGGTGAGATCAAGGGATATCATTGGTTACCATGACGTCACAATCAAATGACATCAGTAATGGCTCTGCTACAGAAGCTGTTACCAGTACTTTTACACCTGACACACTGCTTATTACTGTCTACAAACTGAAAAAGTTTGAAGAATGATGTTGCATGATAAATAAAATCTCACCCTCGTGTTTTTTTATATGAAATATATCAACTCATTTGATATCAAAAGACATGAGGGTGAGATTCTCCATCTATTATCTCCCCTGTGTGAATACCAACACTTGATCACCATGGCAACAACACAGTCACAACCACCATTAATCCCTGTCCCCATGACTACATCTGTTTTCCTTTCCAATGTTCTGTTAAACCAAGGCTCCCCTGTGAGGAATGTGCAACCCCAACATCCCGCTATTTTCACAGCAAGTGTACACAGAAGAAAAACCAACACAAAGTCAACCAACGCGGCCTTCTAATTCCTCGTGTTGAAACTTCTATTTGGTTTTGTTTTACTCATGCAGTAGTTAATCACTGTCACCTCCATGTAAACCCATCAAACTACTAAAAACTACTAAAAAAAACGAATTACGCTCCCTCTTCCATCAAGACCAGTTCTTTCCTCAACAAGTTGCATGAATTGTCTCCTCAGCCATGTTTTGTGCAGTGACAAGTCACTAATCTGATTACCGCAGCTCCACTATTACATTACGCAGAGCGTGAAGGCACACAGTATCAATCAAAAGGAAAACTATATTCACCAGGGATTCCGCAAACTTTCATCAACTTCAAAATCAAAGTCAAACCTTCATGTTCAGACAGCAGGGTTCACATTTAAACATGGCCGCTCGTCTGAAGCTAGAAAACTTCAGGAAGGACTAGTGACCATTTCCTTGTGGACTACCACTTTTACCATTAGGTAGATGGCAACTCTGTAGCAGGACTAGTGACATTTCCTTGTGAACTAGCACTTTCACCATTAGCTAGATGGCCACTCTGTAGCAGGACTAGTGACATTTCCTTGTGGACTAGCACTTTCACCATTAGGTAGATGGCCACTCTGTAGCAGGACTAGTGACATTTCCTTGTGGACTAGCACTTTCACCATTAGGTAGATGGCAACTCTAGCAGGACTAGTGACATTTCCTTGTGGACTACCACTTTCACCATTAGCTAGATGGCAACTCTAGCAGGACTAGTGACATTTCCTTGTGGACTACCACTTTCACCATTAGCTAGATGGCAACTCTAGCAGGACTAGTGACATTTCCTTGTGGACTAGCACTTTTACCATAAGGTAGATGGCAACTCTGTAGCAGGACTAGTGACATTTCCCTATGGAATACCATCTTTACCATCAACTGGTTTGTGCGCTGTGACCGAACCATGTGGCACTACCATTAGGGTTATGCCCCCTTGATTTTCATGTTTACTTCTGACCACAGCATCTGGCAGTGTTAATGTTCATGTTCATGTTCATGTTCATGTAGACCGCCTCCATGGTCTAGTGGTAGAGCGTCCACCCGGAGAGCGGAAGGTCCGGGGTTCTATCCCCGGCCGCGTCATATCAAAAGACGTTAAAAGATGGTACTTGTTGTTACCCTGTCTGGCGCTCGGCATTAAGGGGCTAAAACAAGGACTGGTCGGCTCGGAGTCAGTATACTGTGTCTGAGTGGGGTATTCATGTTAAACTGCGGCATGGTATCTCAGTGAGCTAGCATCAGTCCGGACTAGTACAAGCAGCCACACAAACACACACACGTACATGCACTTCACTATATAAGTGCAATAATCTTGGACGCGACGTTAAACCCCATTTCACCTCACCTCATGTTCATGTTCATGTTCATGATGTCACAACACTGAACATGGTCTGGACCCAGATGCTGATCACATAACACGTGGTGACTTCCTTCTTCAAAATATAAACTCACAAATCAGAGACTGACAGTCTTAACAGAAACTCTCTTACTTAAACTTAAAATATTACAATAACATTAGGTTTAACGATTCAAACATTCCCTGCACATATGAATTGTGTCCATTCTCAATGTTGAGGCTTAAACACGTTATAGGACATAATACTGTTTGCTTAACAGAGTTAAATCCCTGTTTCAGTCACTATCAACGCTTCTCTGGTCAGCTCCACCTACCCATGCAAAGCAAATAAGGAAATTAGCTCAGTTCAATGAGGGCCAGTGGAACAGTGAGTATGGCCCTGAAAATGGATATAAAGGATCCAGTAAGGAGAAGAAAGCTGAATCATGAATAATGCAAATAGTGAGACAATTGTGTGGGGCTTGCAAACAAGTGCAAAAAATGAAGAACAAGCTGACATGCTCTAATTGGGCTGGTATGACAAGAAAGGTGTCGCTTATGCAGAACAATCATGCTACAGTACAGTAACACAAACGCCCTGGCTACTGATAGTCATATATAGTGCGGTATCTGCTCAGTTTGCGGCTAATTGGCAGTTGGAGAGACGAGGATGAAGTTGTTCAGTCTCTACTTTGTCTGTCTGCCCATATCAGTCAAGCAGTTAAAAATCACATCGAGACATGTCTCCATATCACACTGGCATTGAATGACTAAATCTAGAGAAAACTGGTCAAGCGCATGAAACCATGTTAGTGAATTGATTTAACCATGTTAACGCCACTTTGCACAATATCTTACCGCCACTATCAACAACATCTTAACCATGTCAACAGCCAATGACTACAGCCACAAGTCAGACTCCTGGGTCTACCAAAATGTCTTTCAGTCCAGTAATACTCCACATATACTTAAACATCTTCATACACAAACTGATACATTGATCGAAAGATAGCATTCACAAATGTTATAAAATCGTGTAGCGCAGGGGAGAGATTTCATACTTCATTTGTTACTGTTGTCCTTTGATAAATGCACACAGCAATAATAAACGATCGTTATAATTAGAAAGTTAATCGTCCTTTAGTAGATTTTTTTAAAAATGCATCAGGAAGATGTTTGATATGTTGCAAGTTGGTGAAGCGATGATCATGGAGAATCCGTCATAATAAAGTAGTTACGAATCGCAAGACTTTTCTGCAGTTATTGATAAATAACATACAATTTTGATTCCATGTCAACCTATCAGAATCACGGAAAATAAGATAACTCACACATTAGAAATAACTAGTCAGCATATTAATACAAATATAGACTGAAAATGAGGACAACTTAGGGAGCACACTTGCACAAACGAGCTGTAGATCATTGAGTGCCATATACATCCCCCTTTAACCCCTGGCCTGGCCCAGGTTTGGGGGACCAACCACTTGATCTCTTGATATTCTGGGGGGGAAGAGAAGGGGTACTGGGATTTAATGGGAAAAAATAAATTTTCCCCGAGAAATCATGAAAGAAATAATTATACTTCAGACTGTTGAAAAAATAAATTTCCTGCCACAAAAATTACATCGTTGCAAGATGTTTTTCCCCAAAACAAATTCAGGCTCATAGTCTTAAATAAAAAAATACCTGGCTTTGAAGCGGCAACTGAAAAAATATCCAATCACGATACAAAACCTCTGGTCAGTCCCTTAAAACAGGTCCTCCTCAATCTGTACTTACTGAGACAGCAGTCAGGCTCCGGGACTTGCTGGAATTTGTGTCATCACACCCTGATGACGTGAATCGCTGTTCATAGAATCAATCCGCCGTCATATAGCTGTAATATTGCTGAGTGCGACGTTAAACAACAAACAAACCAAAATCATAGCATCAATCACAAGTTTATCTGGTCCGATAATAAGGCGACTGTCATACAGCAAAAATATTGCAGAGAGTGGCGTTAAACAACAAGCAAACTTTCATCCCCTCCAGCATACACATAGTGTCCGTGTGTTAGGTAGAATGTCCGTGTTAGATGCAGAAAGTTGCATAATCCAAGCTGACTGTTCCTTCCCAGGACATTTCCCCTAACTTGACCTACCACAACACTAATCTCCATATTAACCCAAGCCTTCACTGTCGTTACGCTTCTTAACCCTTTCCAACGTCACCTTTCTTAACCCTTACGAACACGACCTGGTTATTCCTATATCAGCCAACATCGCTAGGCAACACATGCAGGATGCTGTCTCGACTCCTAGCATCTGAACATTACTTCTTTGTTTGTTGTACTTCCTCCTTGCTTCTTTTAACAACTCATGCACCTAAGTGTATGCATGGTCGAGTAACTGAGAGACCCATTCTGTAAAAGGACAACCTTTCATAACTGCTTAAACAGTTTACAGTATATACCATGATATACATATTACAGAATAACAAACAAATATCACAGCATTACGAATGAATATTACAGAATTACAGCCTGAAGTACTTAATAGTAATTATGAATTAAATCATTTTGTTTTTGTTAAATGTACTCATGGATTCGATCATAATGATCAGCCTTCTGTAAATTCATTATATCAAAGACCACAGAGGACATCATGTACACTCCAATAATTACTACATAACTAGCATTATAGCTAAAATGGATAGAATTATCATTAAACCACCCACATGTTACCAGAAATGAGTGGGTCACTGTAACTTGAAAATGCCCTTATATTGCTTGACGACGAACCATTATCACGCCCGTTGTTAGGTGACGTCATAGGATAGGATAGGTGAAGTCACGTTCAATAGTGACGTCATCTGGTTTGTTCTATGACGTTTCCATATTTGTAAAAGTGTGTCAGTGACATTCGCGTTAATTGCAGTAAATGTTTCAAATTCGATATCATGGATATTGTTGTTTCTTTTAATTTGATAACAAATTCCATCCATTTTAGCTATAATAACGGTAACGCTATTTTTCCGGGCATCATCATTTGCAGAAGCCCTCGGTCTTTCCAAAAGCCCTCCTTCGTCGGGCAGTGAATGGAAGACCTTGGGCGTCTGCAAATGATAATGTCCTGAAAAATAGCGTTACCCTTATAATAATGAGGCTTATTATGCCAGAAAGGTTCCATGCCAATGTTAGTGCCATGTTTTTTCCACAACTGTCCACATCTAACCAAAGGGAATCTAAATCGTGTAAAATATGTTTCCAGGGTGGAGAAGTGAATTGGTCTTTGTTCCTGTGTTCCTGTAAGCATCCCTGCTCATCATCTCTGTATCAAACGAAGCATTTACAGCTCCAGAGACAGAAACACTGGTATCAACACCAAACCTGGCTTGCATTTGTTCTCTTGAAAGGATTTTGTTACGACGAAATGAAAAAACAGTATGCATGTTGAAAAGGTTGAAGGGTGTATCACAGATGTATCATTTAAAATCCGGCAAATAATATTGGTATGATAACAACATGTACTTGATACTTTAGTTACAAGTTGTAATATTTCACATTTGTTTATATTATAGCTTGTACCTGTCAACAATAAGCCTTACAATTAACAGGCCAGTGAAAGAATATGAAGGAAATAAATAATATGATATATCGGTCACAATGTTTCAAGGCTGAATCAAGAATGTATGAATCAATCTATTCTGAAGTTTAAAATAAACCATTCAAGACAGTGTACAGAATTGTGTGTCAAGGGCCAAAGTGTATCACCTTCACTGTATATGACCATAGAAAAGCCAAATTTTGAGGACCAGAAAAAAGATCCTGTAGAACATGTAGAAAGGGGGCGGCTTATGTATGGGCTACACTTTCATCAAACAACGTATCGATTCAGTCGAATGAACAATGCGAAATGTGAAATTTGCAACTAAACATCACAAGACATGATAATTTAAAATATGTTGACATTTAATCGATAAACTACAACATTAATACTACTTTTAATAAATTAATTTTAAGCATGGCAGTTATGATATATGTATCAATTTTCCAGTAACTAAGGTTTGTTTCAAGGTTTCAATAGCGTAATATGATCATGGTTGCTGTAAATAACGGTGAGTTGGTAAAGCGGGCCTTATGGAAGGGGGCAAACGGAAGTTGTAAGTACCGGATGGATACTGAAATTATTCTAAATATTATTGAATGAAAGTTTGATTATAATAAATAAAACAGATTACGTAGATTACAAACAAGAGTCCAGATATACAACTAAACACTTTTTATTACCGATGGTTTAACGACAGGAATAACTTGTGTAATTCAATACAGATTTGTTGATTTTCTATTTCCGATGACAGATCGTGACGAGACGTAGTTTTTCAGGCTGGGGGTCCGGCTTATCTACCACACATAACATTTTGATTCTGATTTCAAGGAGCAAGTTAATACCTGGGCTTATCTATGGGATCGGCTTATCTACGGTCATCTACTGTATGGTGTTTGCAAATGCTAACCTGTAGTGTGACACTAAAACATGGTGAATGTGAGGTGTGATCGGGGCGTTATTGCAAGCATCGTTATGTAAACAAGGTAAAGAGAGTTTCAGAGCTTTTAGCTTTAAAAAGATACTCAGTATTGACAGTAAAGGGAAGGTATTGGGTGTATTCAAACGTCATATAAATATAGTTGTCTGTATTTACCTATGTCTGTACCCACACTGTATCCTCTGAATACAAATCAACCAAATTGTTTTACAGTTGCATGACAGTTGTTAGGTTGTTGCTTCAATCAAGCGCTACAGCTGAAAACCTTACAGTGCCTTCTTAGTGAGTGATTGAGTGAGAGTGAGTAAGGTTTTAGGCCACTTTTAGCAATATTCCAGCAATATCACGCGGAGGACACCAGAAATGGGCTTCACACATTGTATCCATGTGGGGAATCAAACCCAGGTCTTTGGCGTGACGAGCGAATGTTTTAACCACTAGACTACTAGTTTTAACCTCTAAGGCATGCGAGAAATCCTAACCCTGGCCCATGTTCCCTTTGTTTGTTTGTTTGTTTGTTTGTTTGTTTGTTGTTTAACGTCGCACTCAGCAATATTACAGCTATATGACGGCGGTCTGTAAATAATCGAGTCTGGACCAGACAATCCAGTAATTGACATCATGAGCATCGGTCCACGTAATTGGGATATGATGACATGCATCAACCAAGTCAGCAAGCTTGACCACCTGATCCCGTTAGTCGCCTCTCACGATAAGCATAGTTGCCTTACACGGCAAGGCAAGACAAGACCTAGTCTACCCCGGATCTTGACTAGCCCAATGTTCACCCTTCCATGTTATGAATCATATCATTGTTAGCAAATACATCATAGGTGTTGCACAATCAATACCTTGTGCAATTATTGTATCAATATAACTACAATGACACAATTGTAGATAACTGATGAAGTAGACGTGGAATACCTGCCAAGTGCACAGTAACTCTCAACGAGTAGGTTATGTAGGACTACCTCACTTCAATACGAAATAGAAGTGAGAAAATCTCAAGACAGAGACAGAGAATAGCATATCTCAAAGGTCTATCTTGTTATCATGATGGTTATAGCAGGCCCGAATATTTTTTTCTGAAGAGTATTTAATGCTGAAAACGCCACATAAAAATGACTCAAGTATAAAATATTACTCACTCATTCCATCATGTAGTTCCGTAAGTTGACAGACCACAAGCTGGGAAAACAGGATGCTAGAGTGACACAATCCCAAAGAAGCCTCCCAGCTACCCGTCATGTACTCCACCCAGTAACAGACTAAAAGGAGACGTGGCCGTCACAGTCACCTCACCCCAGGAGGAAGTGAGTTTGTCCTGCTGCGATGTGCAGGCTCTGCATGCAGACTGGTGATTAACTGTGGTCCGACACGGTCAGTATAAGCTGTACAAGTTGACTACAACCTGCCTTGTGTTGTGTAACACATAGGCAGTGTGAACTCCTGGACAAGTGCCTTGGCTCTCATCACAATGGGGATTGGCTGTAATAGAATTAGTGGATATATCCTACACTTACTTTTAGGAAGCTTACTTCAAGGTCTGTTGAACATGTAAAGCGTTGGTACGTAAAATCTATGTCAAGACTTGAAGCAATGATTGTGAGACTGGTACCTCGTATTCACCTTTGGCCCTGATACACCACATATTTTTATCCACGTTCTGAATACAAACTGCCTTTTGATTCGACATCCCTGAATCGGTGCACGCTTATTCACGTCTGGATGCACACGCCTATTCATCCTATTCATGGTTCAGTATCACTGCCTTCTCTTTCCAGCCCCGACTTGCCATTCAGCCCCATCTTGCTTAGTAAACGACCGTCTTGGTCCTTGACTCGTTTCACATAACAATTGGTACTGTTTATTCACAAAAAGTGTTAGGCCGGAGGCCTATTACACAGAACTATTTTCAGAGAGAGGGAGAAAAAAGAATAACCACTATTTTACATATATATCCATATCCATACACCAATGTACACATTCATCAGCGTTAGAAACTGGCACTAGTCCTATAGTCCTTACCAAACTGCCCAATGGTAAAGGTATCCTAAGGACTAGTAGAAATTTGCCCTTTTTAAGGGTTTTGCTATATGTTATCATTATAAGGACTAGTGGCCGAATACTGTTAGCTTCTAACCCTGTTCATACACATACACATGCATATATACAAATAAATATTTAGACTATGCAATGAACGAAGTCGAAAAGCTTTGTAAACGTAGACTGCTAATTTTGTATGATTTTAATGTTAGTGGATGAAAGGAATGTTAGGAATGTATTCAGCTCTTAAATCACTTTAAGCATTGCATATAAGCATAAAATGATATTCGTCCTCAATGAAATTCTGGTTACAAATCAAACACAGTCTCTGTTCTCTGTTCTCTATTCTCCCAATTCTTCATACATCATCAATGAAAACATCTAAAGATTCAGCCAAACTTACATAAAAACGTAAGTTAAGTGACTCTGGAAGGCTGTGACACACAAATCATGGGTATTTCTCTGAATCTCGGGCGATCCCAGATAGGAGTATTCAACCTGTCAGGTCGACCCCGCTCACATAACAATAGGAGTCCCAGGGTGATCTCCAGCACTAGAGGGCGGTCGGGTAGCCCAGTGGTTAAAGCGTTTGCTCGACGCGTCGAAGACCTGGGTTTGATTCCCGACATGGGTACAATGTGTGAAGCCCATTTCTGGTGTCCCCCGCCGTGATATTGCTGAAATATTGTTAACAGTGGCGTAAAACCATACTCACTCAGTAACTCGAGCGTTAGAAACTAACATTTTTAGTCCACTTGTCCTTATAATGATAACATATAGCAAAACCCTTAAAAAATAGCAAATTTCACTCACTCACTCCAGCGTTAGAAACTAACATTTTTAGTCCACTAGTCCTTATAATGATAACATATAGCAAACCCCCTAAAAATGGGCAAATTTCTACTAGTCCTTACTATACCTTAACTATTGGGCAGTTTGGCAAGGACTACAGGACAAGTGCCAATTTCTAACGCTGGATCTCTGTGTAGTATGTCTGATGTTTATCATGCAAATGTTAAACATGGGATTTACTTGGATACAAATTGACATGGACTGTCCATCATTGTATTTCTTACTAGAATAGAAACAGGAAATATACTGATGGAATAAATTAAGGGAACACCGACAACAAAGTGTTCCACTGAATTCACTGGTATTGCTTCCTATAGACAAGTGTGAGCATCGGATTCTGTGACTGCATTGATGAAGAGATCGGTTAGGCCACGCTTGTGTATTTTTGCGTTCATGGATTGGACCAAACAGTATCACAATTCCAAAATACAATAAAAATAGTTGAATCTATCTTTATTTGCCCAACCACTCTATCTTATGTGGATTAGAAAAATAAGCAGCTGCAACAACAAATACCATACAAAATCCAATAACTTTTAAATATTATTATCAAAACCATATGAAGTCTCTGGGGACTGCAAACTCTAAAATAAAACAACACCGTCTTAAAAGTAAATACATGTGTTACTGTAAAAATAGAAAACATTCCACTTGAAACACAATTAGCTTTTATTTATTTCACTAAGTTTATGCCAAATGCAATTCAATAATGTCGAGTCTCACAAACATATCTCTATTTTACAAACCCAATCTATCTGGTCAGCAAAAATATGTAAACCAAATAGAAACATTGTGACCATATCTTCAGAGTAAATACAGATGTCACATCAAATACATGCTGCTCTCTCTGTCTGTTCCTTTATTTTTTTCCATCAGTATATGTTTCAAAATAGTTTTAATCCTTCCAATATCCATATTCGCATCCAGTGGGACTCACAGTGGCTATTTTATCCATACAGGACACATTGTTTGCGTTCGGAAAAAGCAAGGAGATGTGTATATTGACCTGGCTCCATGCCAGTTGTGATCGTTGACGGCCCGCACTTCAGGGTACATAGCAACAGACAGACAGGCCACACATTAAACCGTTTAATGACGCTCGGTGATGCTAATCTCGTGTTACAAAACCAGCTTCATCATCGGTGTCATTTCATAAACTGGTTTAATTTCCTGGATCATAGATTGTTTACAAATTTTAGCTGGTCTCACTGGTCTATCATTATTATCATAGGGACATTATTCTGATCATGCTTATAACATCATGAACATGGATAATGGATTGGTGTCAGCATCAACATCACGTACATAAGATGGCTATTAGCCATCAAGCGTTTCTTATTCTGTTACTTGTCAATGTCCACTTGTAAGAGGCAACTAACGGGATCGGGTGGTCAGGCTTGCTGACTTGGTTGATGCATGTCATCGTATCCCAATTGCATCGATCAATGCTCATGATGTCAATCACTGGATTGTCTGGTCCAGATTTGATTATTTACAGACCACCGTCATATGATTGGAATATTGCTGAATGAGGGAATTAAACAACAAACAAACAAGCAAACAAACAATGTCCACCAAGGATCCAGTTACACCATCATCTAAAACTTCTGGTCCACCACAGACCAATGCTCATGGTCGATTCACTAAATCAATACCATTTGAACTGAATAAAACTTCCAAAGTTTATATATCTTCTTATAACTTACCATATTTGCCATAATAAGCACCCCAGGTGCTTAGAAGTTTAACAAAAGAATATGCTTATCGCACCATGTGAGAGCTGGTGAGAACAATCCCATGCTGATGTAACTAAACATTTTGCTATAAAAAGGGAACTTTATGTAAACACTATTATCAATATTATGCTTTTGTTGTAATATATCCCAGAAATAGCATCATATTGACCTACGCTTTACCATACTCTACTGGTGGTTCAGTTAACAATGCCCCGTTCCACAGAGCGTTGTTAGTGCTAGGACTACCGTAAGCTTAGGTTATAGTAGGGGAGTCACGATCATCTTAGCGCTAAGATCACTACTTGGAACGGAGCTGGTCATCTACTTTTAGTTCACATGGCATGATGGTCTCAGTGCAAAGATCAAAAGAAAGTTAATCTACAATCATTATTGTGCCTTAAATATAATCATACCTCATGTCCTTATCACGCTACTTCGAGTTTTTTCTTTTGTGACAAACACTCTGACATACCACCCGTTAGTTTTGTGTTTGGGACAGTTTGACGAGTCACTGTTTGAAATCAATCCGTGATCACGAAAAGGGATACACTCTGTCAGAAGCCTTTGTAATGAAAACAAAACAGTGACTTACAATAGTCAGGTAACAACTATAGCTTCAAATTGTTAAAGTATGGGAGTTACGATCACCTTAGTGCTACAATTGTCGGAAGTCTATGTTAAACTATGAAAATTACGATCACCTTAGTGGTATGATTGTCACAAATCTATGTTGAAGTATGAGAGATACGATCACCTAAGAGGTACGATTGTCGGAAGTACATGTTAAAAGTATGAAAGTTACGACCACCTTAGTGGTATGATTGTCGTAAGTCTACGTTAAAGTATGGGAGTTACGATCACCATATCGCTACAATTGTCGGAAGTCTATGTTAAACTATGAAAGTTACGATCACCTTAGTGGTATGATTGTCACAAGTCTATGTTGAAGTATGAGAGATACAATCACCTAAGAGGTATGATTGTCAGAAGTCTATGTTGAAGTATGAAAGTTACGATCAACTTAGTGGTATGATTGTCGTAAGTCTACGTTAAAGTATGGGAGTTACAATCACCTTAGCGCTACGACTGCTGTAAGTTTATGTTAAAGTGTAAAAGTTACGCTCACCTTAGTGGTACAGTTGTCGGAAGTCTATGTTGAAGTATGAAAGTTACAATCACCTTAGTGGTACAATTGTCGGAAGTCTATGTTGAAGTATGAAAGTTACAATCACCTTAGTGGTACAATTGTCGGAAGTCTATGTTGAAGTATGAAAGTTACGATCACCTTAGTGGTATGATTGATGAGGTATATTGAATATAAGTGTGCGTCCGAGGGACACTATATATTTGATTCTGAGTATGTCCTCTACATTTGTGCATACTGGATGCACATTTGTGCGTCGCGTAAAACCCTGTCTCATGTAAATACATCTTAATGACAATCGAGATAATACTGTAATCATATCAGAGTTTTAGTCCTACGTAAATTCAAAACCTCCCATGAGATACTGCCAGTTTCTCCCTGTCACATGCTTCAATGGATTCAAATTGTACTTCAATGACCGAGAAGGAAAAGGAAAACGTTCTATCATGTTGTAAAGTTGACTTCCTGCTCTCCCTGTCCTCTATGTGCTATTATCATCCAGAAGTTGACATAATCATGTGCTGAATCATAGTAGATAGTTTGAGGACCTAAATGTCACATAGTCGTCATGGTTACGTCATGAAGACCCAAGGATCAGGGAGTTGTCATGAAGACCTTAATGTCATATAGTTGTCAAGGTTACGTCATGAAGACCCAAGGATCAGGCAGTTGTCATGAAGAGCAACATGTCACAATGTTGTCATGGTTACGTCGTTAAGACCAAGGATGAGGCAGTTGTCATGAAGAGCAATATGTCACATTGTTGTCATGGTTACGCCATAAAGATCAAGGATCAGGCAGTTGTCATGAAGAGCAACATGTCACATTGTTGTCATGGTTACGTCGTTAAGACCAAGGATCAGGCAGTTGTCATGAAGAGCAACATGTCACATGGTTGTCATGGTTACGTGATGAAGATCCAAGGATCAGGCATCTCTGTCCCACCATAGCGCATTTACTGATTTTGTTAAAAGTGAAACTATCATGTTGTGTACACATGCAGAGAGTCTGCTGGTTATAACTTTGAAAACATGTTTAAGAAAAGATTTCGTTTAGCATCACAGCGGAGGCAATTTCAATGTCTCCGCCTAAACATTCCGTCCGTAGTTGCCTCAACATAAAACACTCTTTATTGTTACTCAAATACTCAATCCCTAGCTTCACCACTATAGGAAGGTCCTTGATGCTTCCTGGATCCTACAGTACTGGATCCCAGGGTTCACAAACACCTTTATATTTAACATTAGCAAGAAAAGAATGAAACTTAACATTATACAGTCAGGACCTCCTTTTACTAAGTTTCAAATTCAATTCATCCAAACTGCTTGCAATGCCCAGCTGTCACTAAAGTCCTATTTTTAAATACTGACATGCTCCAAATAATTGTTGTGATGTGTTTGTTTTCCTGAATTTGCTGAAGGGATACAATGTAATTTTTTTCTGCAGAAAATAAACACGTGTTTATTGCCAATGTGGAGACTGTATGTGCTGGTGACATGCTTCAATCCGATTTACTTTATAGATCAGGTATATAAATTAGCATAGATTTTGAAAGCTTGTACAGTTGGATGGTTGGTTTGTTGTTTAATGCCGTACTCAGCAATATTACAGCTATATGACTGCGGTCTGGAAATAATCGAGTCTGGACCAGACAATCCAGTGATTGACATCATGAGCATCGATCCGATAATTGGGATTGATGACATGCATCAACAAAGTCAGCGAGTCTGACCACCTGATCCCGTTAGTCGCCTTTTACGACAAGAATAGTTGCCTCTTACAACAAGCATGGGTTGCTGAAGAGCTATTCAAACCCAGATCTTCACAGGGTCTTTATGGGAATCAATTACACATAAGCACTCACTTTTTACGGCAAGCATGGGTTGCTGAAGACCTATTCTACCCAGGAATCTTCATGGGTCGAAGGCTTGTACAGGGTGTCACCTAATATGTGGGGTCGCTTCATTGACGGCTATATATGGTAGTAAAGAAAGTGCATGAGTAAGTGTTTAAACGTTGTTTTATCCAAGTGAGCTGTAAACAGCATCTGAGCCTGCACCACCAACAACCATCACCGTCAGTATTGACCTATCATCATTTAGCCATCACGGAAGACTACCCTGGCATGCAACCCTTGAAGATCCAGGTTAGAGTAGGTCTTCAGCAACCCATGCTTGTCGTAGGAGGTGACTAATGGGATTGGCTGGTCAGGCTTGCTGACTTGATTGTGCAACACCTGTGATGTATTTGCTAACAATGATATGATTCATAACATGGAAGAGTTGATGTCCATGGAAGGGTGAACATGGGGCCAGTCAAGATCCGGGGTAGACTAGGTCTTGCCTTGCCGTAAAAGGTGACTATGCTTATCGTGAGAGGCGACTAACAGGATCAGGTGGTCAAGCTTGCTGACTTGGTTGGTGCATGTCATCGTATCCCAATTGCGTGGATCGATGCTCATGATAGCAATCATTGGATTGTCTGGTCCAGATTTGATTTTTACAGTGTGTACAGACCACAGTTATATAGCTGGAATATTGCTGAATGCAGCATTCAAAAAACAAACAAACCAAGGGGTGCTGGGGCCTACCCTGCCTCTGATCCCAAGTGGGTGAAATAGGTCAGGAGAATCAACACAGCAACTTCCTAGATCCGTAACTTGATGTAGGTACATTCATGTTAGGGTAACCATGGTTGCATCTATTGTCCTGATGCACGGATTAATGACAAAATAATCACAATGATCAGCGGTGACTCATCCTGTCGTTGAGTTACACGCAGCCTTGTGTTCAGATGTAACACACACTATCTGAGGTGCAACTATTCCCCATATGTTACAAATATACCACCGTTCAAAATGAGACTTTTTCAAGAGCTTAAGATTTAGAAGGTCCTTACATAGAAATACTTCGCCATTAAACCCTAAGGACCCCACTTAATTTCAAACACCTACTGTCAGATACGATACCAGTACCGAATTTGACGTAATAAGCGCCCAGGGCGCTCTCACAATTAGAAATAGGGAACTCTTATTAGAATATTATTTTGGTGGAAAAAAACAGAGTTGAAAGATAAGTTTCGTGGTTTATGCTGACAACCTGAAATGTTTATATACGACAGATATATTTTTCCAGAGTTTAATTGCCCATAATTAAGGGTGCACATAACACACGAGTGCATAATAAATAAGTCTTTTGTACATTGATCAATGGGAAGGGGTGCTAATTGGGATTGTTCACTAGCCAATATATTAGCAAATATCACCATGGGCGCTTATTAGAGAGAGGCGCTTATTACGTCGAATACGGTATATTATTGGTGAGTCACGTGAAGATGTAGCAACAATAATCAACATCAAATGACAAGCACACACACAAGGGTGACACGTAAATGACGTGACCACAAGTTGTCAAATATTACTTTCTGCCGTTAAGGGCAAGCTAGAGGTCACAAGTCTTGTACTAACAGCCTCAACTCTACTACAGACACGTTTTAGTGAGACTTATTCATTTCCTTTGATGATAGAAACGTCTCCTCAGCATGCAAAGTTAATGTTTTCATGTATTGTATTGAAACCTTTCTAACCTTGGTAACGAGATATGTATTGTATTGAAACCTCTCTAACCTTGCTAACGAGATATGGATTGTATTGAATCTTCTCTAACCTTGCTAACGAGACATGGATTGCATTGAAACCTCTCTAACCTTGCAAACGAGACATGTATTGCATGACACGTCGTGTATCATTACTAAAGCCTCCATACAGCAAACATGAAGAGAGAAGTTCACAGACTTATCAACACTTCCTCTCACATGTCGGAGCCGTACATTATCATGATTATGTCTCAAATTGAAAAAGTTCCTATAACAAATGGCTCAGTAGAGATAAGTTCGCTGAAAAAACTAGTTTTGTTAATAAAAATGATGATGATGATGATGATGATGATGATAATAATAATAATAATGCCGAGTTCAAGTTAGACTTTTCACTGACAATGGGACCACTAAATGCAATGTTAAAATACCTGTGAAATTAAGTGGGAAAAAACGATCCAAATTTGCCTGCTCACTTAGTTTGGAATTTAAAGTCAAAATTCTATGCAAATTCAACTTATTGTGGCCTGAGCACTGACCATTTGAAACGGAAAAGCTGTATATTTTGAAAGTTGGAACAAACTAGTTTTAATAATAATAATAATAATAATAATAATAATAATAATAATAATAATGATGATGATGATGATGACGACGATGGTGATGATGATGATGATCATAGTGCCGAGTTCCAGCTAGACTGTTTGCTGACCTGCTGACACGGACCAATAAATGCAATGTTAAAATACCTGTGAAATTAAGATGGAAAAAAGGACCTTAAAGAAATGATCCAAATTTGCCTGCTCACTTAGCATGCTTAGTTTGAAATTTAAAGTTAAAATTGTGTGAAATTTTAACTTATTGTTATTGTTATAGGCAAGAGTTGAAAGCGGAGATGAAAGGCCACTGTAGTGCACTACATGACCATGCCTGTGCATACCCATACAGTAATTACAGTACTATTATCTATATCTATTATACTATAGGGAGATACGGCTGTTGGGCCATTACATACAAAAACATGATAATCTCTGATCTGGGTAGATAGACGATATTTCTGACACACTTACCCAGCTGTAAATACGTCGGTGTCAAATGACACACGTGTTGAACTACGTGTTACGCAAATGCATGAGTCAATCCTGTTTGTCAATTAGAAGTCTTCGGTCGGAATCAGGGAAGCATAGTGGTTAAAGCATTAGCTCATCATGCTGAATGCCAAGTTCGATCCCCACATGGGTAAAATGTAGGAAGCCTATTAGTATGGTTACTATAGCTTTAAACACACTGACCATGTTGTCATTATAGACAAAACACTGGGTATCATGGGTATAGTGATCTACTTCAAGATCCCCCCTTATCATGCTTACTGGACTGTAGTACCTTGAAGTCTATCCCTAGTCATGTGCCATGACAGTGGAATTTATAGGGTAAAATATATTTTGCTACTAAAAGCCAACACCAGTCAAGATCAAACAAAATCAAGTCCAGGTGCTGGTCTGGTTTTCTTGATTGCACATTCAGCGTTAGAAACTGGCACTTGTCCTGTAGTCCTTACCAAACTGCCTAATAGTAAACGAATCCTTAGGACTAGTAGAAATTGGCCCATTTTAAGGGTTTTGCTATATGTTATCATCATAAGGACTAGACAAAAACTGTTAGTTTTTTAAAACTGATGTCAGTCTATGAAAACGACAGAGGAGGAAAGATTCTTTTCAAAAAGAATACATGATAATTATTCACAAAAAACGTTTTAATAACCTAGGTGTTAGTATGGTGTATCCTGTGTCCTATGTTACGCCATACTGTAGCTCTGTTACCATGGTTACCTTATCAATAAACACAATTAAACTCTATGCTCATTTCCGAAAAGATCATAATAAAATAGAAGAATACTCTCCTACCAATCTTGCAGCTAATTTAGCATGTGAATCTTGATGTTGAATAGCTGAATAATTAGGGGGTTTAAGTAGATATAAGCATGAAAGGACCTGTTTGATCTACTGACTATTTTAGCTTATTCATATTCAATAGTTGAATAATCATGATAATTAATATAATTAAGGGGCCTGTTGACACACTATAACCATACAAACTGTTTGTCATATGTGTCGGACTGTAGCTAAATATTCAACTTCCTTGTTGACTGGAGCATAACTAACAATTATTCTACTTGCTTCCTTTGATATAGACCGCCTCCCTGGCTTAGAGGTAGAGCGTCCGCCCGATCCCAGCCACGTCATACCAAAAGACGTTAAAAGATGGTACTTGTTGTTACCCTGTCTGGCGCTCGGCATTAAGGGGCTAAAACAAGGACTGGTCGGCTTGGAGTCAGTATACTGTGTCTGAGTGGGGTATTCATGTTAAACTGCGGCATGGTATCTCAGTGGGCTAGCACTATAAATCGGCATCAGTCCGGACTAGTACAAGTTGCCACACACACAGGTACATGCACGTTGCTATATAAGTGCAATAATCTTGGACTCGACGTTAAACCCAATTTCACCTCACCTCACCTTCCTTTGATATACATCAGGAAGCACAACACAACTAAAAAATGTGTGTTTGGTTGTTGGTTGTTCAAGGCCACACTCAGCAATATTCCGGCTATATGACGGCGGTCAGGAAATAATCGAGTCTGGACCAGACAATCCAGTGACTGATATGAGCACTGATCCACGCAATTGGGATACGATGACTTGCATCAACCAAGTAAGCGAGCGTGACCAACCGATCTCGTTAGCTGCCTCTTACGACAAGAATGGTTGCCTTTTACAACAAGCATGGGTTGCTGAAGAGCTATTCAAACCCAGATCTTCACAGGGTCTTTATGGGAATCAATTACACATAAGCACTCACTGTGTGTACAAGATGTACAAAGACTCATATATATCTTTATGAAGATGGTGTTTATATAAGAAGCCTTTACTGTCAAGTGCCTTACTGTCGTCGTCTTCAAACAAAGTTCTTTCTCATGGCTCAAAGACCTTGCATGCCGTTCACTCCTTCTCAATACACTGGTGTCAATACACACATAGCATAGAAAAAATACAATAAAATAAAACATGTCAGTTCTCCTTTATATGTTCAAGTGACATGCAGACCAAATAAAACTTGTTTCTAACACATGCAGAAAAGCCAATGCCAGATTAAGGCCATTAGTAATATCTTAGTAACCATGGTAACTGGTGTCTAGAAGTAGTAATTAAAAGAACCTAAATGCAATCCTTCCTGTCATATCTGACCTGATGGTTTCGATGAGAATAAATCTTTATTTGTATTATATTATATTTCCGAAACTCCTCAACATATAAAAAACTTTCCATTGCAAGCCAACAGGTCAACTGATTATTTATTGGTTATATGAGACAATGGCTGCAGCAGAGTAAATATTTGATATAAAATACAAAGGAAAGTTTTGGGGACATGATTGATAGTACTGGTATGTGACTGTGACATCATCATAAATCCTGATATATGCAGTTATACAGTTAGCATGGTTAGTGACATTGATGACAAAACATTACATACATTAAACGTGTTCAATGAAATCTTTTAATTAAGAAATATACGACGAGTGAGTCGCTTATCTTACAATAAAACACTGCAGGGACAATAAACCATGAGGAGGGCAGCCCAGTGTGGTTTATTCTCCCCGCAGTGTTTTATCGTAAGATACACAACGACCACGAGCCGTTTATTTCTTGTATGACATATCAACATTATATACAGCCTCTTTAAGGATGATGATACAAATGTACAAGCTTCAAACATATTTACCTGTATTTAAATAATGAAGACTACCTCAATAGAATCCGACTTCAGCAATGTCCATTTTATGCACAGTTGTGTATTTCCCGCATATTCTAACAATCCTCACATTGATTACCTGTACCTTTTCTCCCAACACTGATTGTCCTATCTCCCCACTTTTAAACGCGATTGTTCAGCCATCACATTTATCTGCGTTGCCCTCTTACATCTATGGGGAACAACTCACTAGACACTCCCCTCTCAAAAATAACGTCGTCAGACATATGACGTCATCAAATTGCGAGCACATGTTCAAATCTCCACATGCTCCAGGAATGATGTTGTGAGATAACAATGTTTAATTGAAAAATAAACCTCGCTACGAACTTCAATGTTCTTTGAAGTTTATCACGTAGAAATCTTATACAGGCATTTAGAAGTTTGAAGAACATGAATACATGACAATTCATTTATTCTTTGTCACAGCGTTTCAGAGCTACTTATTCAGTATTCACCTGACAAAGGAGCAAGAAGTAGATCTGAAACATCGTAACGTAACAAAGAATAAAAGAAGTTGTTATCCATTAAAAGTGTCATATATTCGTGTACAATGATATAAACATAATATCATATAACATATTAGGTAATAGTCAATATTTTCTAGGGAAGTAATGAGCTATGTATCAATAGACTCATTTTGGCATTCTAGTGACATCTTGTTTTGAAAAATCCATTTTCATATTAAGTGACTTTTCAGTACAGCCTCGCCTTGAGTAAGCTGTTGCACAATACAAGTGACTCTACTCTGGTGATACCACAGAGCATCTCGGTATGAAGCTGTTAATGATGATGCAAACTAGGGCTGGGACGGGTAACAGTTATGTATTTCCCCCATATTCTAACAATCCTCACATTGATTACCTGTACCTTTTCTCCCACCACCGATTGTCCCCACTTATAAATATATCACGTGACTAACCACGGGTCCGGGTAGTCCTGTGGGTACCCGGGTCCTACTCAGTAACCACTCGACCCGCCGTACCCGGGTCGAGTGGTTACTGAGTAGGACCCGGGTACCCACAGGACTACCCGGACCCGTGGTTAGTCACGTGATATATTGTTTAATGATCTAAAAATATCTAGAACTCTATGGTTAAACTAAAAGTCACTAATGTTCGCATTTCTTTCTGACTATGCACACATTCCTTCTGATGTTTCATATGGTTGAATCAAGATATAACTTAATTCAATTTCAGTGTATGAATGACCTGATTGTTTACTACGTGTATCTAAATACGTTTTTGGCAGGGTTATGATAAAAATGTTCCCAATCAGACATTTTGAGACATCTCCTGAGACCTACAGTGGGTACCCGGGTAGGGTCGGGTAATAGTGGGGTGGGTACCCGGGTAGTAAATTTGGACTCGTCCCAGCCCTACTGCATACAATGGCTCATGTTGCAATGGGCATATCACAAAGACAAATTTTAAGATGACCATTCAAAAAAATTAACTCATCTGTTCCCACACATTGTCAACCCTTTCAATATGTTTCAACCATGTTGAACCATGTTACAAATTTGTAGCAATAACGCTATAAGTCAATAATGAAGATTTGGAACAAGGACAAAAGCAGCAATATAATTCTATTGAGCAACTGGGCCCAGCTGGTATTCCCAGACATCAATATATTTGTACTTTACACGCAGTATAGAGAGTTGTCTCCCCTGCCTAAGCGCCATGTGCTACCAGCACTTGACAACACATGCTCCAACCTCCATCAGCCCGTTATCATCAATAACAACACATGCTGATCCCAGTCAATAAGAAGACAGGTGCTTGGCCAATTCAACTAGGCACCTGATGGAAATGATAATATTTTAATATTCTTGAGATTATACAATTATTGGAAATAATGCGGTAATGGTGGCATCATTATTTAACCCATTTTTGACTTGTAAACTCTTTAAAAGGATTAGTGGTAAATGCTGCTTTAATATATTGTATGATAGGCATTACTTTAGACTTTAATTAACACTGATCTAATAACACCATTTCTTTGCTGTGTGCCAATCCCAGTGAGATTGTGAAATAATCATTCAGTGACCTTGACCTCTGTGACCCAGCAACATAATCCTAAGCCCTCTCTTATGACCAGTGTACTTTACAGGTGTGTACACTGAAAGATATCGCTTTGGTTATTTAAAGGTCTAGACACAACATTTAGAGTTAACCTGCACATAAGAACATTTACAAAACCTCCTCCCCTTTTTTTTTACTGAACAGAGTCCTTCAGTTTTTCTGCTTTAGTATTTGACTAGGGAGCCAAACAACCTTGTTTTCTGACCTTGAGGTACGGACAAGAACCCCTTGAGATACCTCTTATATCATTAAACTACATTGACTTAGTATGGTTTTCAATGCTTTTAGCAATATTCCAGCAGTATCACGGTGGGGGACACCGAAAAATGGGCTTCACACATTTTACCCATGTGGGGAATCAAACCCAGGTCTTCGGCTTGATGAGCCAATGCTTTAACCCCTAGGCTATCCCACCGCCCCATTAAACAACAGCTACATCTAAACTTGCATAATGAAACAAATAACAGCACCTTATTCTAATAGCATCCCTCTTTTAATCTCTGCACTGCTTATCAATTTCAAATGTCAAATTAGGGGGCCCGGGTGGCCCAGTCGTCTAAGGTGCCGCGATTCGCTGTGCAGAGTTGCATCCCCTGGACACGCCAGAAACCTATGATTGTGGGTTCGAATCCCGGTTCACCCCGATTATGTTTCTAGGTTTGTCAGCACCATACCCGTGCTCGTGGGTTTCACCGAAGTGGTAAACGTCTGGGACTTGCAACACTTCAGGCTTTCCTCCCACATTAAGCTGACACGCCGTGATATAACTGGAATACTGTTAAAAGCGGCGTTAAACCCAACTCACTCACTCACTCACTCACCCAAATGTCAAATTGATCTTTGATCTGACAATCTATCTTTAAGTGGCCCAAAGAAGAGGTAACAAATATGTGTAACCATGGTTACAGGCACTGTAGCATAACATACGGCTAATAGTGGCATCTGAAAGTTCAAACATTCTGCCTTTTGCAATTATATTTTTATGGGCAGCCATATAAACAGTTAAGGAATCTAGTTTTAGAATCAACTGCATACACCAGTAGTACATACTATGTCCACTAGAGCTGGGACGAAATACTAACTGTGCAATCCAATACATATCACCTTGCTCGGGAGTCAGTACGTATCATGATGCTTGCATGTGCCCTTATCTGTGATGCATTAGCCATCTTTTTCATAGATAGGATGGTCAAATACATGGCACACTACCGATTTACAGTTGGCAGTGTTAAGTATAGTGCAATGGATGAAAATATTTACGTTATTAAAAAATACATTTATGGTAAGAATCGATTCTTTTTACTTAGTGTGCGACTGTGATTGATACTTGATTTGAGAAATGAAAAATCGCGATCCACTGATGCATCAGTGAATTGTCCCACTATTTATGTCCTCAGTGTTGAAAACTGACAAGGCAACAGGACAAACACATATCACAGACATACACAGTGTGAGAATTAAGATTTATGCAGTAGTCACCACAGAAATTGTCAAATAATAGTTGTGATAAAGTATTTCGGTCTGGAAGAATCATATAGAATTCAAACTATATCCCCAATCCATCTGCCCCACCCACTGAATCCCAGGTTTGTTGGGAGTCTTGCATTTTGGGGGAATTAAGGGGATCCTAGTTCGTTGTCATATGCCATTGGAATCTGGGGACACCTAAACCTTTTGATTTTAAACATAAAGGTTATGACAAGGATCTCTTCACTCTTTCGCTTAATTTTGAAAACTGGTTATAGGTACAAAAACACATCAGAAAGGTCAGAGTTCAGTGTCATCTTCACATCACCATCATATCCACGATCAGTGAGCTTCCAATGTGGCCATGCAATCCACTTCATCCATACAAACAATATAAGGTATTGGAATTTGATTACACAAACTTTCTTTCCCAACCAACAGAAAGAACGCCATGTTGGTTTATCATCTGACATAGATGGGGGCACAGAAGGAATGCCAGCTCTTGTCGCCCAGCAGTCCCCGTTATAGGGACAGTAGCTATTCTTTAATGGATGTGAATGGTCGCTCGGCTTATACGGTTCGTGAATGTATTTAGCAAACAACGAATTGGTGTATTTTGTATTAATGACGTTGTATCGCTAGTCCTAGCCCTATGCGTCGTAAATACCTTAGACAGCATCACTGTGTCTGAGATCGCTAGACACTCGTGGGGAGGGGGTATTTTTTCTGTCACCTGGGCCTAGGCTACATATCCACACGGGCGATCTCATAACGAATCACTTACACAATCAGTTAGATGAGATTAAAATATTTGAACACAACACAGAACGAAACGTCGTGTAACATAATATTGTGCGTGCACCGATCTTCGTGAGGACATTATTTTGTTTTCATTAGGCCTAGCGAGAAATGCTGATCTTGAAGTAAGGTACATCACGCTTCCGCCGGCCATAGCTAAAGCGGGGGTTATTTCTTGCAGAGAAGTCAATACGAGATCGCATATTTCAACAAAGAGAAACTGAGTAACAAACCTGCTCGTTTTCCAATCCAGTAGTTACATTTTCCAACTGACAACTGAAATAATCCTTATCGTCCTTCCTTCTTTTGAGAGGCAGCAGCCATATTTGTTTTCGGAGTGTGAAAACGAGGCCAGTTCCACTTCCTTTGAACTTTGGTCTCTTCTTTCTATCCCAAAATTTCGCATGGCCTACCTCGCTATCATCGTTCCGTCTGCGAGTGGTGACTCAACACACTTGTCAGCAATAAACAACAGCGTGACCACTCGCAGATGTAGGTGTGCTTTGGTCGACTCTTCCCTCTTGTCATTAATCATTAATTACTAAACAAAGATTCAACTAATTAGCAGCATTGTCCGATCGGGGGGCGGGGCCACACATCTTTCAATTAACTCCACACATGCTGAGCCAGTAAAACACAATCGACAGTGGTTCAAATTACAACAAAGGGACTGTATGCGATTTATGTTTTGCAATTCGACACGGAAACGCCCCAGGCAATCGCTGCAAATACGCACCTGTACCTATCTACAAAGAATGTTTTTCATACTTTCAAACAACCGTTCGCGTGATCCTGATAATGATCTAATTATCAGTAGGAAATATATTTTTGTTTATGATTATTATATTTATGTCAAAGGATGTACTTATGTCTTATTTGTTTCGGGTACTGAACAACATTTTGATTTTCAGAATACCTAGTTTTATAGCGGGACATTGAATACCACGTGATCTAGTTCGCCGTCAACTGATGTTTCAGTGTAATTACCAACATGTATTTCCCATCACGCTGCTAAGTGTGGCATGGCTTTGACCGTTAAACACGAGCCAAGCGATGGGCGCTACTTTACACGTGTGTGTAGGTAACTGACAACCTTATGGTATACTACAGGCGACACCATAGTGACGCACACAACTCTATACCTTTCAGATGTTCACATTATCGATCACTGGTTAAACGCGCAGTATCGTATCCCTCTTTATCATATAATGGGTAGGTTTCTCGGCAGGATAAAGCCAACGGATAAAAACGATATCCGTTGGGGTCATATGCGGATAGAGATGCAAATATCAAAGGTCAAGTAGGGACTACTTTCACTGTTTATAAACAAACATGGCGTCGCCCTCGTCATTTGACGATCAAGTCAGAATTAACCATCGGGAATCTGGATAAACTACAGGAATAATTGCTATCATTATCAAAAGAACAGTCTAATATACTGAAAATCAGTGTCTAAGTGTGACGTAGCTAAGGCATTTTATAAGTTTTGGCAACTTTGGAGATATAAATTTCGAAACAATTTTGCGAGGGCACGAGGCCTAGCCAAGTGGGATCAGTATCCATATCTGTGCTTGTAGACCTCTGCGGCTTGAAACCTTCTCCACAAATTAAAATAGTTGGATTTGGAACCAAATATGTTTGAATTGTTACTTTGTTTCGTTTTGTCGCTGTGTGTACATCTGACTACACTTCTCAACGTTATGACAGACCGACGGTCAACAACCTCTGACCGTGGCCGTTACGTCTCATAGACTAGGGTTAGAGTAGCTTCCCTTTGACAAAGGGAAGTTACTCTACGGACAGACCGATCGATTGCCGCGAAAGGCAAATAAAAACAATAGTTGTTTTGCGTATATGTTGCTTCGCCACTGTATAAGAAACAGATTTCAGTTGGAACTATATTGGCTACTGTCACTGTCCGAGTGACACATCACTTACCCTGTGACGTAATAAATATTAATGCGCGCATTCCAGGAAAACTCGCAATGTTTCGGTAATGTTTGTGAAAGAGGGAAAGTGATTTTGAAGCACAGAATTAAAGAATGACATTATATGATAAAGAGGTTATCACGCTTGTGTGTTTGGGGATGGTAAATATCCTGTATTAGGAATAAACACTATGTATTTAGCTCGCCAAGGCTCGCTAAATACAATGTTTATTCCTAATGCAGGATATTTACCATCCTCAAACACACTCGCGTGATAACCTCTATTTATCATATAATGGGTAGGTTTCTCGGCAGGATAAAGCCAACGGATAAAAACGATATCCGTTGGGGTCATATGCGGATAGAGATGCAAATATCAAAGGTCAAGTAGGGACTACTTTCACTGTTTATAAACAAACATGGCGTCGCCCTCGTCATTTGACGATCAAGTCAGAATTAACCATCGGGAATCTGGATAAACTACAGGGATAATTGCTATCATTATCAAAAGAACAGTCTAATATACTGAAAATCAGTGTCTAAGTGTGACGTAGCTAAGGCATTTTATAAGTTTTGGCAACTTTGGAGATATAAATTTCGAAACAATTTTGCGAGGGCACGAGGCCTAGCCAAGTGGGATCAGTATCCATATCTGTGCTTGTAGACCTCTGCGGCTTGAAACCTTCTCCACAAATTAAAATAGTTGGATTTGGAACCAAATATGTTTGAATTGTTACCTTGTTTCGTTTTGTCGCTGTGTGTACATCTGACTACGCTTCTCAACGTTATGACAGACCGACGGTCAACAACGTCTGACCGTGGCCGTGACGTCTCATAGACTAGGGTTAGAGTAGCTTCCCTTTGACAAAGGGAAGTTACTCTACGGACAGACCGATCGATTGCCGCGAAAGGCAAATAAAAACAATAGTTGTTTTGCGTATATGTTGCTTCGCCACTGTATAAGAAACAGATTTCAGTTGGAACTATATTGGCTACTGTCACTGTCCGACTGACACGTCACTTACCCTGTGACGTAATAAATATTAATGCGCGCATTCCAGGAAAACTCGCAATGTTTCGGTAATGTTTGTGAAAGAGGGAAAGTGATTTTGAAGCACAGAATTAAAGAATGACATTATATGATAAAGAGGTTATCACGCTTGTGTGTTTGGGGATGGTAAATATCCTGTATTAGGAATGAACACTATGTATTTAGCTCGCCAAGGCTCGCTAAATACAATGTTTATTCCTAATGCAGGATATTTACCATCCTCAAACACACTCGCGTGATAACCTCTATATACCCTTTCAGATGTTCACATTATCGATCACTGGTTAACTCGAAATATCCTACCCCCTGTACACTTTCAGATATTCACATTATCGATCACTGGTTAAATCGAAGTATCGTATCCCTCTATACCCTTTCAGATATTCATATCATCGATCACTGGTTACCTGGAAGTATCGTATCTCTCTGTTCCCCAGGAGATGTTCACTTTATCGATCACTGAATACCTGGAAGTATCGTATCCTTCTGTTCCCCAGCAGATGTTCACTTTATCGATCACTGGTTACCTGGAAGTATCGTATCCTTCTGTTCCCCAGCAGATGTTCACTTTATCGATCACTGGTTACCTGGAAGTATCGTATCCTTCTGTTCCCCAGCAGATGTTCACTTTATCGATCACTGGATACCTGGAAGTATTGTATCTCTCTGTTCATCAGCAGATGTCCACTTTATCGATCACTGGTTACCTGGAAGTATCGTATATCTCTGTTCCCCAGCAGATGTTCACTTTATCGATCACTGGTTACCTGGAAGTATTGTATCTCTCTGTTCATCAGCAGATGTCCACTTTATCGATCACTGGTTATCTGGAAGTATTGTATCTCTCTGTTCATCAGCGGATGTCCACTTTATCGATCACTGGTTACCTGGAAGTATCGTATCTCTCTGTTCATCAGCAGATGTTCACCTAATCGATCACTGCATGGTTACCTGGAAGTATCGTATCTCTCTGTTCCACAGCAGATGTTAACTTTATCGATCACTGGTTACCTGGAAGTATCGTATCTCTCTGTTCCCCAGCAGATGTTCACGTTATTGATCACTGGTTTGCCGATTCCAGGCCCGTTCACTCTTTTCGGGCTGTCCTGATATTCTGTATACTAATGACAGTAAAAGAAACTTCACTCACTCTACCTATGGCCACAAGGCAATGGCTAATTGTTAGGTCGTGTTACCTTCTTTGAAATAACAAATACACTCATGAACCCATGCCCTCTAGCGCTTGATTTTATTCATCGTATATACATTATATACGTTTGAGCTTTTAACAATGTATTGTCATTTAACCCTTATGGCGTCATCAGCCTGCATGGTTAATCCAGTATTAACTGTTGTTTTACGCTTCAGTGCTGAGACTGAATGAGTGTGAGAGTAAATAAGTGCGTCAATGCGTAGTGAAATAGTTCGCGTTAAGCTGGTATTATACCGCTTAAAATACATTTCCTATGATAATCAGTTTCATATATAGTCTGTCTTACAGACCCTGATACAAATATATATCAAATACAGCCCATGCAAGTCTATAATGTTTGGCAAGTCTAGATTACTGCAGTATCAGGAAATCTGAGAATGAAGAGGCTCACTGGGCTCCCTTTTATTATATTTTTATTTAGATAACTGAACAATTGTTGTTTTTCTGTACGATATGTTCATTTCAGAGACTAGATGTTAGTCTATTTCATATACTACTGTCCAAACTACTACACAATCATGGAATAATTCACTCACTTACTCATTCATTCACTCACTCACTCACTCATGGCGTTACATCACCCTCAATATGAAATATTTTTGTTCGAATAATTACAACTTTAAAAGACGATATATACATCATGGTATAAAAGACCCGGCAGTATTATGCTGTGAAATCTATAACTACAGTGTCAGATTTGATTCGTATCTGTCACCAGAGATGGTCCGATTCATACAAGTTTGCAGTCTTTGTGCGTTTGAGTCATTAAAACAACACAGATGCGTGTCTATTCAAGCGTCTGCCCAACCAGCCATAACTGGTGGATATGATTACGTATAGACAACACATCTACAGTAGATAGAGTAGTAGTACAATGTTTATTAAAGTGTCACACGCACAGCATGTACAATATAAAATCGATGCACATAAGATAAAAGGTGTATTTAGTGTGTCCATCCAGACATTATGAGACATTATATACAATATAAACAAAATTGTATACATAATATATATAATGTGAGAGGTGGGAAATTTAGCTACGAAATCAGAAGACTCACAGGAAACAATAACAAACTTCTCGATTCAACAACGAAAGAAAGGATAGGTACAGAGAGGGGTAATTTAATAATCATGGCAACGACTGTCGTCTCTAAAACACTTTGAAAAGCGTTGCGGCAAGCAATTTTTGTAAAACGTTTGAATTCATTAAGTAAATAAATTTCTCTTCTACGCATATCACATTAAAATAACGGTTGTTTTCTTCAGCTGCACAATATAAATTTTGTCGTAAATGTTCATAAAAACTGCATTATAGTAAATAATTACATTCATCTTCCACCAAATCACAATTGCAATATCTACATAACCTCTCCGGTAGTGGTATAGGAGGCTTGGAATATCTGCCTATCTTAACGAACAAAGGTAAAATTCGACATCTAAACTTGGCTAAAATACGGCGGTGGTCTCTATTCAAAATATTTTTAACATAGAAATCAACAGAAGGTGTACACTTATATTTTCTGTAGGTACGTAACTTATAGATAGTAATTGCATTGTCAGGCTCCAGACTGGGCGTGTGCACCAGACGTTAAACCCATCTTAAAATAGACATGTGTATATTCTTATGCAACAAGTAGACACGCCAAGCTCCTACCAAGGCCCAGTCGTCTAAGGCGCCGCGATTCGCTGTGCAGAGTTGCGTCCCTTGGGCACGCCAGAAACCTATGATTGTGGGTTCGAACCCGGTTCGCCCCGATTATGTTTCTAGGTTTGTCAGCACCATACCCGTGCTCGTGGACTTCACCGAAGTAGTAATCGTCTGAGACCTGCATCGCTTCGGGCTTTCCTCCCACATTAAGCTGACACGCCGTGATTTAACTGGAATACTGTTAAAAGCGGCGTTAAACCCAACTCACACACACACAAACCTTCATCAGATGAAACGTTGTGTTCATCATAATAAGGAAGTTGACGTCCATAAACTCTCTTCCTTATGTGTATCACTTCTAAATGCCTTTCAAAGACTTGATAAGCCTTTTTCTTTTTGTTATAATCAGTTTAAATCCCTTATGAAAAATTGAAAAGTATTTTAACGAAGGATCTTCCTCAACATATGAGTACATCCTATTTTAGATTTGGAAGTTGCAAGTTCAAGCTTGCTTCTGATGCTGGCAGACATAAATATATCCTTTATGATGAAAAATGTATGTCATCTATGCTTATCAAAACTATTCTGCTGTTAAAAATGAATTGCACATCTTCTGTGTATGTGATTCTTACTCTGTTTGAGTGTGAGTGAGTTTGATTTTGCGCCGCTTTAAGCTATATTCCAGCAATATCACGGCGGGGGACACCAGAAATGGCCTTCACACATTGTACCCATGTCGGGAATCGAACCCGGGTCTTTGGCGTGACGAGAAAACGCTTAGACCACTAGGCTACCCGACTGCCCCCTATATTAGTAACTATCCTACAATTACTACTTCTATTACCGTCACGCAGAGTATAAGAGCACTAGTATTAGACATATCTGTCTTTTTTCTACATCGTGTAAATGGAAAATGAAACACCCATTTGTAAATCTGCTATAAAATGCGTCTGTCTGTCCGTCCATCCACCCGTCTGTCTCCTACCCAGAGTTCCATGCGACCAACCTCGTACCCCTGCCAGGGGCCAGCGATTCGTCATATCTTACAGCCCCCACTCGAGATATTGCATACACTATAACGCAAACGTTTGTTATTGTCTTCTCCTGTAAACTTGCGAATAATCCACGGATTTCAGCGAAAACTATCTATGTTTGATAATTATAAACCTCCAGTCTCGTCATTTTATTGTTCTCCAGTGGGGATTAAATCTCATAAGCAGAGGTGTTATAAGAATATCCCCGGGATTACAAGTTCCGTTTACATGTAAATGATTCTCGCGAGAAATATTTTTTGCATTTGAACACAATGTAGTGACATGAAAAATCAATGACAAATGTTTCTTTATATTCCAGAGAATCGAACACGGAACCTTCACATCTATAGCCCAGTGAGTGTACCTCTTAGCTACAGAAGCGCCGATAAATCACAATGCTTTTTAAGAATTTCTTTTTCAAGAACCTTCCGCCATCAAACAGATATTTTACGCCCGCCTCCTAAGGTTAACGGAAAGTATGTTTGAAACAAAAACATGTTGATAAATGTCGTTTTAAGTTTCTTTTTTCGGTTTATAAGTAAAAGGCAATTATTATTATTTTTAAATGAATATATGTTTATTTGTCTCTACATTTCACAACTTTTGACGTACAATCAAGCATGCTATTTCTACCAAGATTTAAAAGAGCGCCATACAACTCTTTTTTCAGAAGTTGTTTGATCTAGTTTACAACACCCAAGGCCTCAGTAAAGCTTTCAAAACGTTTTATGGTAGACATGTGGAGGACATACATGTTCCCGTGTTTTTTTCAGGTGAACAATTGACTTACCTTTGCATGTGTTTGTGACGGGTTTCACCGAACACCTGTTATCATCACTGTTTGATAGTGATTCATAAACACATGATCATGATACAGTCGAAATGGTACAATCGCTTTTATTTATATCTAATGTGCTGGCTTTGCAAATATGACTTGTATTTTATGACTAAGGGAGAGAAAAAGGCTTTGATAATACGTAGTTTTAAATGATCACACTGAATGTTCAATTTGAACTTTTAAAAATCCTAGTAGTTGACAAAATTATTCTTTTTCTCAGTTTGCCTGCCCCGAGCACTAAATCCTTGTGATGACGCATAAATATGTCACATAACCTTTTGTGCACAATGAATCAATATATCACTGACTACTATATGACTACTTTTTTATCTCCTATTTGTGACATAACCTTGAGCAGTTGATTTTGTTGGGTTTGGATACATGAATGTGAACGGCTGGAAATTGCAGAGATAATTATTGAATATTTTATGTCATACAATCGTGTTTCTTGTGTTATATTGTATACTAAAATAATATAGAATAACTGAATTCTGGAGTCAATATCAATGTAAAGAATGGTAGATTATGAAAACATATCACATGCTTTTGACACGCTGAACTGAGTGCAGTGCGAATGATGACCGATGAGTGAGTGAGTGAGTGAGTGAGTTGGGTTTAACGCCGCTTTTAACAGTGTTCAAGTTAAATCTCGGCGTGTCAGCTTAACGTTGGAAAGCCCGAAGTGATTCAGGTCTCAGACGTTTACAACTTCGGTGAAACCCACGAGCACGGGTATGGTGCTGACAAACCTAGAAACATAATCGGGGCGAACCGGGATTCGAACCCACAATCATAGGTTTCTGCATGCCCAAGGGACGCAACTCTGCTCAGTCAATTGCGGCGCCTTAGACGACTGGGCCATCTAGGGGACTTTAGGGTTGCTTATTTAATTTTGGGGAAATTCGGAATTTGGAAGAATGCCGTGCTATAGGTTGGGGATCTAAATGAGTTTGTGTGGTTGTGTGGGTTTTAAAATTATTTTTTAAATAAATTTTTAGCGTTAAGCGTGGTATAGAATGATTTTGTAGTTTATTAGATGCGACCTAGTAGACCTGTTTTAAAGAGAAAATGCCTAATGCCTTGAAGTTTTGTAGGTCGATTATTTGGTTTAGAAGTGTTGCCAGAGACATTTGTTTGTTATAGTTTATTGTGGATTTGGGGGTTGTTCTGTGCTGGTGGTGTTGTGTGCAGAGTAAAAGTCCGTGTTCAGGTGTTTCTATTTGGTTACAGTGAGGGCATTCACCTGTTTGATGTTTTCTGATTCTGTGGAGGTGAGAGTTTAGTTTAGTGTGCCCTGTCTATAATTTTATTATTGCACTGTCGATTTTGTTTTATTAATGAAGAACTTTTGTTTTTTTGAATGGCTTTTGAGCACCTGTTTTAGTTTACAGTTTGATTTCTGATATTGGTGTTGCCACTTTGGGAGAATTTTACTCTTAGTAATACTTTTAATCTCGTTTTTTTTATATTGACTGTTTTTTTGCATCAGATCAACGTAGTAAATGTTCGCCTACGGCAACAATGTCAATGCATTCTCCATGTTAAGTCATTTCCAATATCCTCCACTAGTTATTAGAAACAGTTTGCAAACAATTTGCATTCTATTCTTAAGTCAAATGTATCTCATCTTCGTGAGATGTGTATGCAATCTATACAATAAATTAATATCAATTCATAAATATATTGATGAGTGTGGTGAATTGACCCTCTATTCGTAGTGAATTGTGGTAAAAATGTCTATGTGGAGAGATGTCCAACCCCTAATACATTCTGAATGACAAGGTATTGAAATAAAAAAAAAATGGTTTGTTCATTTCATGGAATAGCGAATAGGTAATAACATAATGATATGAAGAAAATCTTTCCGTGGGTTCGTACCGACGGTTATGTTCATAAAGCAAGAGCGAGGGTATTTCTTTGACATAAATAATTCAACGCTGACGAAAAGCCAACGCGCAAATACAACCAAACACGATTGAATGTGCAGAGATGTCGTGACTACAAAACTTGATGCACATGGTGAACAAGTTCATGTTGATAGGGGTTTCAGCTGGATGCTTTCGGGGGATATTGTTCGTGGGAAATAATATAAGGTTGGAACAATACAATGACGGTAAAATGGTGAAGCAATTGAACTGAAATAGAGGTCTTGAATATTAATAAAAATCGACAAATATTAATCTGTTAACGAGTTAACCATGTTTTCTAAATGTCATTTTACCATCGATTATACGAAATTTCAAGTTTGATTAGCTACTACCACGTAAAAAGGTGTTGACATCTGGTTCATAGTCAAACCTATTTACATTTATCTTCATACGCTGGGCTTTATGTATAAATATTCATATAATTTAATGTTGAAATGTTGTATAGGTTCTACTACACCAAATTAGAACCAGTTGGGACAGTGCGGTTTTGGAGCATATTCTATAAGATTTTTATGTCTTTTAAATGTACATCCACCCAGTTATTAAAACTGACCATGTTTTTCTATATTTAGTACTGTCTTTTTCAACATGATGACTTATGCTGTATGTGACCACAGCTATTTTCATGTAGGTGACATTTGGTGCGAAACTGGGGATGGTGTGTTTAGCTTCCTGTAGTCGGAAAAGGAGCTGGCTAAGCTAGTCATTTATGTTTTTATTGCTGCTCTAAGGCCAAACTGTGCACACACGTACAGGTAATAGCTGTTGAATGCTTAGTTATTTAAAAAAATAAATACCGTTACTATAGAAGTCTATGGGAAAACATTTGGTTGTGTGTAACCTGTAGCACTTGTATAAGAAACACATTCTCCAGAAAAAAAATAATTAAGCATTAAGAAGCCTGACACATAGTTATGACGTTCAATACGTAATTTCTAGGTTTGTTCACTTGACATCAACGGGTATTGCACCGCACCTCTAATCTGTTCAAGCTTACCCGACTGCAGTAAGACATTCTACACATCAATGGTCACATCCAAGTCAATAACCCAATCGTTCATTAAATAATTACACCAGAGAAAAGAAAACGTCAAATGTGTACCACTGATTGCTTTTTACCAGACGCTATCGGACGAACACACACATTGAAGGCAGGGGCAGAGGGGTGATACCACTCATTATAACTTAAAGCAATACAGAAGAAGAAGACGCAAAATATTATATTTACGTGTCACATATTGCATGATACGATAAATCACATAAAAAACAAACTGTGCAATATCCGGCCACAGGGCCTATGAGACACGAACATTAACTATTTACATTTCTTTAAAATTTTAAAAAAACATTTAAGCAATGTAACCTGCTGAAAACAGCCGATATGGGCTTAACATTATACTAATAAATGTATCACACACAGCGCTAGACGCTTAGTAGATAATATACTTCTCTCATACATACAGCGCTAAACGCTCATCCAACTTCCCCGCCCACAGCGCTAGACGCTTATTGGATTATATGCATCTTTCTCTCACACAGCGCTAAATACTTATTGGATAATTTGCAACAATTTCCTCCCACACAGCGAATAACGCTTATCGAATAATATACATTATCCTTCTTATACCAGGCGCAAAACACTTTATTGAACAATATTCAAAATTCTCCTCTCACACAGCGCTGAAAGCTTACTGAATAATTTATAACTCCCTCACACACATTGCTGAATATTTAAGGATAATAATAATGATAAGCGCATTTATAATGCGCCAGATTCCATTCACCAAGTGGATGCTCACAGCGCTACACTATTATTACCCCGGTCAATGGATCAGTGAGCACTCGATTTTCATTCTCATCTCCCTGGGGAGTATACAACACAAGCTGCCTGTGAGGCGCTAGAAGGTTAACAACCACATTACCATCTCATCCTACCGGGTACCCACTCACTGCTGGGTGAACAGAGGCACATTTCGAACGAAGTCACTTGGTTAGGAGACACCAGATTTAATGGGTAGTGCACATCAGCTTCTATACACACTTCGCTAAACGCTTATTGGATAATAATATCTATAGTGGTGCATGTATTCAACGTTGGAACATGTGTAATATAGAAGCGGCTAGGGATTTACAGAGCTTCGCACATACAGCATAAATATAAAATGATCACTTGGAGATAAATAAGGGAATGGTGGATTGAATATACTAGCTTGGTTATAAACTCATACCTAATATCTAAATACAACGGGCAGATAGTAAGTGACACACATCCTCGATATCCCTGAGGTTACAATGTTTACATTTTCTTTCCCGAAGAGGCGTCAGTTGGCGACGGAACCGACCCAGATCGATCTCTAGTGAGAGTGAACCACGTCTTAGTGTGGCTAAAATACTCCGCTACCGCCTGTTGATTACATTCCGAACAAGGGGGCATGTGTGGCCCAGTCGTCTAAGGCGCCGCGATTCGCTGTGCAGAGTTGCGCCCCTTGGGCACGCCAGAAATCTATGATTGTGGGTTCGAATCCCGGTTCGCCCCGATTATGTTTCTAGGTTTGTCACCACCATACCCGTGCTTGGGGGTTTCACCGAAGTGGTAAACGTCTTAGACCTGCATCACTTCGGGCTTTCCTCCACATTAAGCTGACACGCCGTGATATAACTGGAATACTGTTAAAAGCGGCGTTAAACCAACTCACTCACTCATTCCGAACATACGGGTCCATATTAGGGTTATACTTGAACTGTCTATACGTACGGAAATTATTCCTATTAACTTGTCCTCTATCATTCCATGGATCTGTGATCATTAAACAATTGTTAATAGATTCCAATTCTTGATGGGAAGTGTCATACACGTTCTGGAGACTGTTTAATATTGACAAGACAGATTGAGTCCAAGACTTATAATTACGATACTGTGTTGACCATGAACAGACAGCCAAGATAAGAAATGGGCTTCACACAATGTACCCATGTCGGGAATCGAACCCAGGACTTCGACGTGACGAGCGAGTAATAGAGATTGAATATTCTCATTCGTGACCAACTCGTGTTATTCCGGGACAAGCCGAATCGTTACGGAAAGAGGCGAGTGGTGACGAATGTGAGTATTCTCTGATGTTGACGCTATATATTTTATTCAAGCTACAGACTACTGAGGTACCTCATTCTGTCTCTTTCAGGGTCTTTTATCATAATTAGTTTTCAAATTTATCAGAGACTTTAAAATCAACGTTTGAAGTCTGAATTTTCTTATAAACATAGATTTATCTGGGGAGTTACTTGGACAACGTATGTAGAATTATCTAAGAGTCAATCATTCCGACACCTTCCGTGTTTAGTGAATATGTTCAAGTTTCACATTCATGTTAAACTGCGGCATGGTATCTCAGTGAACTAGCACTATAAATTGGCATCAGTCCTGACTAGTACAAGCAGCAACACACACGTGCATGCAATAATCTTGGACGCGAACCCATTTCACCTCACCCATCACAGAGGCTTCAGCAGGTTATTATCACATCAGTAGTAAGCATGGTATCTTCTTATATACCACCGTTGTTTTTAGAGAGTAATATAACTGATTTAATGTTTGTATAACAGCATATGTTTTAAACTCCATGGTTGGACCAAATAAGTTTCGTCGAATACTTAAATATTTTAATAGGCAAATTTTGGTAGGGTGTTGAGGGTAACATTTGTCGTGCTGAATTCTTTACTAATTACTAATTGCTGCTTGAATAAGTAAATAACGTACAATATATGAACTATGACAAGTGTCGAACTGTCATGGTCACTTTATACCCGCGTGAGAAAGGCCGTACGTACACGAAGCAGGTTTTTATTTCGGGGTCACGCATTGTAAAGCACAGAAATTGCTTCTGGTAGATATGTACCATGCCGGTCAGTGTGACATATGGGACATTAAAGTCTTTAAAATTAAAAGGAAACGCTACAAGTCTGTTTATAATCAATACGGTCCAGTTTGTAATTGAAACATTACAGAGAACCCTTGCACTCTCAGTGAATCGGAAGATAGATATTTGGGGATTTTACGACCGCTTCAGGCGTAGGCTTTGTCGCAGTCGGGGCCAGACGGGTTGTGTAAATAATAATAATTGGGAATAGTTTATAAACGTCTGGCCCAAAAAACTATAAATGAGGGTGAGTAAAGTTAGGAAAGAAAATAGTAAAGAGATATGAATGGGATAAGGAGGCGTTAGGGGCAATGAAGAACTGTAGAGCGACCTAATCTGTAACATAGGAATATAAAGTTGATAAATATATACAGTAGTACTACAATAATATAATATCATTTAAGCTGATCTATTACTCTAATAAACATGATATTATTTGAAATGAAAAGTGACCAAACTAGTAAACCTATTAGAATAAACATTGGGCTTGGCACGGCGGGTAAGGCGCGTGGTGTGGGTGACTGCTGGCTGGTGGAGATGGCTGGATAAATGGGTCTTACTGTTTTGTAGTCTGGATATGGTATCCCGATCCGAATCTCATAAAGTGTAGATTTTAAGGTTAGTGATTGTAGCTGGCAATTTGTTTGCCACTGGGCCAAATTCTGTTTTAAAGGTTTGTTGTTTTAAGAAATTTGGCAATACACTCTTTAAAAAAAAGAGACGCACAGGTAGATGTTTAGTAAATTTATTGTACCTAATAAAGTCGATATATTTAATTTAATATCATAGATACAAATATGAAATTTTGGAGCTCGATAGTCACATGTTGTCGTTGTACAAAGGCATTGAAAACTGTTCATTGTCATGTCACGGAACAAGGTTGCGCTGAACTCAGGATCTCGTGTGACCGCCCCGGGCAGCAATCACGGCTCGGCATCTCCTCGGCACTGACTGGATAAGTGTACGACGTCTGTCCTGCGGAATTCTGCGGAAATCTGCTTGTAACGTGTTGGCCAGTTGTGGGAGTGTCTGTGGCGTGTTCCGACGATGACTTACACGTTGATCGAGTTCATCCCAGAGGTATCCGTTTGGGTTGAGATCTCGACGGCCAGGGCAAGTCGTTGATGTTGGCATTATGAAGGTAGTCTACTGTGACAGGAGCTTTGTGTAGTGGAGCGTAGAGCTGTTGAAACAGCTCCCTCTGGCGTTCAATGATTGGATGAAGGTGAGGATGAAGAATTTGATTCATGTAGCGATTTGTTGTCAAATTTCCCTGAACCACAACCAAGTCAGATCTCCTGGTGCAGGATATGGCCCCCACACGCCATGACATTACCGCCACCGAATTTGTCGAATTAACGTACACAATATGGGGCAAAACGCTCATTTCGACGACGATAAACACGTTGTCTTCCATCTCGCTGGTGAAGAAGAAATCGTGATTCATCGCTAAACCACACTCGTCTCCAGTTTCTCAAATTCCAAGGCTGTAAGGTATGGCACCAACGCAAGCGTCGCTGTCGATGGATCTGTTGCAAAACATGGACGATAACTGATTTTCTGGGTCGGATTCCAGCTTCGCGAAGATGGTTCCTGACAGTCTGGTCCGATATCCTCCCCAAACCAGGGATGCGTCCTGCAGACTCCGTAGCTGTGGCATTGCGATGAAGCAGGTGGAACAGTCGAATGTAGCGATCCTGTGCAGAGGTGGTAACTCTTGGTCGGCCGGTTCTCGGACGGTCTGCAGTGGAATTAAACTGTGTGTATCGGTCCCAAAGGCGGCAAATGGTGCTGTGGTGGACGTTGAAGTGGCGTGCAACAAAAGACTGCGATTCACCTCTTTGGATACGTCCTATGGCGATGTTCCGATCGGCAGCGCTGAGTCTCGGCATTTTTTAACTTGAACAATGTTGATAATTGAATGACAAATTATTGGCTTATGTTTGCGTTTTTATCGCCACGACCACGAGTTACTAATGTCATAACTTGCACGTGCATTTTGCTTTACTGATTTCCTCCATGACATTTTTGAACAAGTGTGAAAACAATGCCGTTCAAGACATTACAAATCGACAATGGCTGTTTATTGACGCACCGTTTGTCGAATATCAGGCCACCAACATTTTCCAATAACATATAACCAGTTTATATACCGGATGTTTTTGTGTAGTCAGGTTCAGTGAACAACATACAACCTGTGCCTTCGTTGGGGGTTTTCCCTGGTTTTAGAACCGGTACTACTAATGCTGATTTCCAAGTGTTAAGTATATTCGCGGAGGTCCAAATCTGGCTAAAAAGTGGTAGTAGTAGTTTTTGATTTTTTGAGTATAATGTCGCCAATGTGGTCTGGGCTTGTGGCTGGGGTTGTATTTTTGTTTATTAGTGCAGTTTGTAGTTCGTGTAAGTTGATTATTTTGTTGAATGGGAGGTGTGCGTGGGCTGGTCTGTGAATGTACTTGGGGTGGTTCTTAGTTGTATTTTGCATGTTTTTAGTGTAGTTGGTGGAGCTACTAGTGGCCGAGAAGTGAGCAGCCATGGCATTGGTTTCTTTGTTTGTATTAAGGTTAAGAATATTGGGGGTAGAACAAGTTTTGGAGTTTCCTTTAATAGCCTTAAAAAAAATTCCATAGAATTTTGGTGTTTTGTTTCCCTATTTCAAAAGTACTAGTGAAAGTCTCCCAATGTTTTCTTTTGGCTGCAATTATAGGTTCTTTTGTTGTGTTTCTAAGTTTTCTGGCCATTGAAGGGGAGTTTGGTTACATCCCACTTGGCTTTATTTTGTGCTTTTTTCTTTAATATCCTTGATTTAATAATTCCTGGGCTCCACCAAGGTGCGTGTGTGTGTGTGTGCGGTGTTATTTTTGTTCTGGGTATGCATTTTGTTGCTATTTAATGTATTGTGGAGGTGAAGTTGGTGTTGAAGATGTCATTGTTGGAGTTATGGATGTCGTGGATGTTTATTTGGTTGCATAATTTGGCGAATGTCTGCCAGTCAGCCTTTTTTGAAAATAAATTTGTTTGCTGGGAATTATTGAAATGTTGAATTTGGAATTTCTTTAGAAGAGGAGATTGTAATATTTATAGGGAGGTGATCATTGCCCCAAGTGTCCGAATGTACGTCCCAGCTAAGTTTGTGATGTATATAAGTGGTTGGAATGGATAGATCGACTGCTGTCTAGCAGGTTCAGAGGGAGCCTTGTGGGTTGATTATTGTTTAAATAAATGAGGCCGTTGGAATCTAACCAGTCGTTTAATATTTTTCCATATTTATCTGTATGGTCTTTTGTGCCCCATAGTGGGTGGTGCGCATTGAAACCACCTGGGAAAAGGGTATTGGGGTTAATAAATTTTGACAAGATTTGTGGGTCGCGGTCTTTCTTGACGAATGAAATTATAGCCTGGGATTTTGAAGGCTCTGTTTTGGTGATATTTTGGTTTCTTGAACAGCAATTATTAAGGGTCTAATTTTGTTTAGGGCAATGAGGGCCTTATACTCATGCCCGTTTGAGGTCATTCCATTACAGTTCCACTCAACACCATTGTCGGGTTTTAGAATGAGATGGGATTTTAAGGGATTTTATTTACCTGAGTGCCTCAAGTTCTGAAATGACTTATATGATAGAGGGTAGAGACCCGGGCCAGGGAGCGACGTTTTTGGCTGTGGAGTTTTTAAGTTGGATGGCTGCTGACAGAAATTCTATTAGTATATTTTTGTTGGAGTGAAGTTTCTTGGGTGTGACTATTTGTGAGGGTGCTGTCTAAGTGTTTGAAATTTTTGTGTTAACAGTTGTTTTCTTGTTGAGTTTGTTTTGTAGGTGGCTTGTCGATTTCTTCTGTGTGTTTGGTTGGATGGGATAGGGATGGCTGACTTGGGTGGGATGAGTGATTGTTGTGTTTGTGCGTGTGGGGTGGCTGGGTGGGTGGGGTGTGGGGTGGTAGGTTGGTGAGGGGGTAGGGATGGATCCAGGGGCTGTTTGGGGGTGGGGGGTGGTGGTGTGGGTAACAGGGCCTTTTTGGGTCTTGGGTGGGGTTTGGGCCTGTTTGGAGGGCGGGGGTAGTGATTGTGAAGTGATGGGGGAGGTGCTAGGTGGGTTGGGGAGGGGGGGGGGGGGGGTTATGTAGTAGGTTGGTTGGTGAGTGTTGCAGTTGGAATGGGGCAGGAGAAGAGTTGCTTGCGTTTAGTTTTAGGGGGTTAGGGTGGGGGTGGGGGTGGGGGTGGAATGGGGTTGGGGAGGGAGCAGGATGGAGTGTCAGAGGTGGTGTTGAGGTCATCATATTCAGGTAGTGTATTGTATGTAGTAAGTGTTGGAGGTTTAGGTAGGTGTTCGTGTGTTATGTGTTTGTTAGTTCGCAGGATGTGTTTCTGTGGTGGGGCAGGTGTTTTGGGTAGCAGTGTGTCCTTCTATTTGCAATGTATACAGTAGGGTGCCCATGTGCACTCTGCGGCTTCATGTCTATATGAGCCCCATTTTTGGTACGGATGTGTGCATGTAGCTGTCGTGTGTGCGAGTGAGTGTATGCTTTTAACAGTATTCCAGTCATATCACGGCGTGTCAGCTTAATGTGGGAGGAGAGCCCCAAGTGATGCAGGTCCAAGACGTTTACCACTTCGGTGAAACTCACGAGCACGGGTATAGCTGACAAACCTAGAAACATGTTCGGGGCGAACCGGGATTCAAACCCACAAGCATAGGTTTCTGGCATGCCAAAGGGACGCAACTCTGCAGGGCGAATTGGCGAATGAGGGACATATGAAACAATGTGTGGGGTTTTTCCTAACTGTGTTTACTTTATAGGTGAGTGTTCCAAAAAAGTGTTGTCCTGCCCGGGATGGGTGTGCGGTTGTTTATGTTTTTGAAGTTAATAATTTGGGGTTGAGATGTAAGTTTGTTGGCTACGTGTATGTACTCTGCGATGTAGTCTTGTCTGTCCCTGTGGTCTTTGTGTATAACCCCCAGTATTTGTGTAAACCATTTGGGCACCTGCCATGTGATGTTGAGTCTATTATTGGTTGTCTGCGTGCATGATTGAGTGTTTCTTGTGAGGGGAGTGTGATATTAAACCCTCTGCCGCAATTGTTTACATATTTGTGTGTGATGATTGCTTTGTGCTTTGTGAATCGGTAATTTGCGTGAGCACGTGTTACTTGTTACAGAGATCATATATATGGTCTCTGCCTGTTGTGACACCAAAAGGGGCTTTTGTAACCAAGGGCCCCGATTGGCGGAGAGGCTGCCTAAAAGTCGGACCGGGTCTAAAAGATGGATTGCAGAAAATTAAAACGAAACGTGCATATGTAAAGACAACCCACTAAAGACATATACATATACATGCTTCATCTAAAGTGTTGATTGACATATAGTACTATAATGCCTCACCGTTTATAATGTTACAATAGATACTCTTGATAACGCTCATTGGCGTGAAGCATTTTATATTTTCAAAACACTCAACACCATCTAATCAGAAATATGTTTGTACAGGACTGACCCAGCCAAGCAAAACACACTAAAACATCACAGGTGTATGAAGAAATGCGTTCAGATTGATAAAATATATGCACCAACCTACCACAGTGTTGTGTCACATCACATGGTACAATAGAAAATACCTTACAGTTGAGAAACATTTCCTCTCTTTCAGAAGCGTTTGGTTGGACTTTGTCAAAGCCAACTAAAACATCACATACGTATCATTGAAAGTGTAAATATATTTAGAAAAACATTTCATCTACCTAAATACCACTTTATAGTGTCACAGATCGTTGTATTTAAATCAAACACGTTGCTTAAAGTGAAGCAATGGCAAAAATGAGTGAAATTGTTGATTCTTCCCACTTTAAGATAAAATATAGCCATAAGGAAGTCCGTACTGTAAACCTCTAAAATCAAACCCTTTACAGTCCAAAGCGGCGTTTAAATTACTTATAATCACGTGTCGTATATGTACAGGCCCGCTTTAATATGATGTGGACTTGGAAATGGGTCCTAACTTGGTAGCCCTTTGTGGATCTATCGTGTTTGTCCCTAGGCTCTCAGTGGGTCCAGAGTGGACATATATGGACAGCCAGTGAGGGACATAGATGGGTTGTGTCTGTGAATGTGTTTTTTTCCACTCTTCAACACTTTTGTGGCATCACTGTATATTCACATATATTTACATGTATGTATAATTTGAGGCATATATTCCATGTTTCGTGTTTATACGTGTACCATTTTCTATAACTCATTCTATTAATACTGCGCAGGTCTCTTTTAAATTGTTTATAATAGGAAACTCTTTTTCGAGCAAATCTTATGATTCAAATTCAGTATTTCAATACTGAATAATATTTTCTCTTTTCTAATCAAAACGGTTTACTTACATCGGCCATCTAATTTATATCATCTCTTTGATGAACAATGTAGTTCTGTACGAACAAAATGAATAAACCTTAACATATTTTACAAATGAGATCAATGATCGCAAATTCACCTGTGTAAAATAGTTCTTCACTCTAATAACAGACATACATGATAACATTTGTTTCAGTCAGTGAGGTGAGGTGAGGTGAAATTGGGTTTAACGTCGCGTCCAAGATTATTGCACTTATATAGCGACGTGCATGCACGTGTATGTGTGTGTGTGGCTGCTTGTAGTAGTCCGGACTGATGCCGATTTATAGTGCTAGCTCACTGAGATACCATGCCGCAGTTTAAACATGGATACCCCACTCAGACACAGTATACTGACTCCGAGCCGACCAGTCCTTGTTTTAGCCCCTTAATGCCGAGCGCCAGACAGGGTAACAACAAGTACAATCTTTTAACGTCTTTTTGTATGACGCGGCCCGGGATCGAACCCTGGACCTTCCGCTCTCCGGGCGGACGCTCTACCACTAGACCACGGAGGCGGTCGTTTCAGTCAGTACAAACAACAGATACATGTTTTGGTCGCAATTTGTTACTTGACTAACATCATTAATGCATATTGAGACCTTTTTGTTATTTATTTTATACTTTAAGCTGATCCATGAAACTCAGGATATGATTAGGAAATCCCCTCGTAACAGTAGGTCTTTACCGTTTGAATAACGGTTTCTCTAAAATAGTATCTGTATCATTTTATACAAACTCAATTCATATACATGATGTTACTATACAGTCTCAGTTCTATTGACTTTCTGTTATAAACATGTCTCGGGTTTAATGGTTTGGGTGTGTGCCGTATATATAAGCTGTGGACTAATAACACTATTCTAGATCTACTTGATGCAAGATCATCGTTACTACACATGTCCAGTATGTAACGGCTGTATGTGACTTATTTTTAGCGAACACCTGGTGTCATCACTGCTTATGAGTCTTCCATTGATATGTAACTTCTACCCTTGGAACAAAGAATGTAACAAATAAAGACAAACACAGGATGTACCCAGCAAGTCGTTCTGTATTATCAACAATAGAAAGCTAAAATACTACAATACCATTCCATATACTCCAACATACTTCAATACCATTCTGTATTCTCCAACATGCTACAATACCATTCCATATTCTCCAACATACTAAATACCATTCTGTATTCTCCAACATACTACAATACCATTCCATATTCTCCAACATACAACAACACCATTCCATATTTTCCAACATACTAAAATACCATTCTGTCTTCTCCAACATACTAAAATACCATTCCAGATTCTCCAACATACTAAAATACCATTCTGTCTTCTCCAACATATTAAAATACCATTCCATATTCTGCAACATACTGCAATACCATTCTGTATTCTCCAACATACTACAATGCCATCCCATATTCTCCAACATACTGCAATATAATTCCGTAATTTCCAACATCAAAAGCCATGATTATACCATCTAATAACTGTTCCACTTTGAAAAAGGCCTCTCTGAAATATCAATATTAATTTGTAAATCTACAGATCCTAGATCCATAAATTAACGTTTCTAAATAGTCCTTTGAATGATTTTTTCAAAAATAATCCTCCTTCTTAATACTTTGGTCTTATAAGGCGTGTACCAGCTGTGCACATATATTCTAACAATCATGTTTGCTACACCGTAGAACAGGTAAAATACTCGATTTAAAGTTGACTATGTGTTACCACTGTGGCCAAATAATGCGAATACGAACGCTGCAAATTCGTTCTTGAGATTGTGCATATTACTTAGAATAGTACACAAATTAAATACCTTTTGCAAAAAATAGAGCCACAAGGTTCTGCAGCTCACCTGAATTATGACGTAATAATTTGATAATTTGAAAGTTTTTTTCTGTATTATTTTTCTTAATAAAGTCACGAATGTTGTTTCTTTGAAAATTAAGGTCTTTGCACATCACAATAAATGATAATAAAACACAAAACGGTGTCGAATAACGAATTTCTGTACCAGAATTGTTATGTGAAATATGTGAGGTGGGTGTTGGAAAATCCAAAATGGCTGTTACTGACTGTATACGGTCTCATATTAGGTCAGTAACAACCATCTTGGATTTTTACTGACGGTATACGGCCTCATTTGGGGTTAGTAGCTCTACTCTCTGATTGGTCAAACCCACTTTGAGGCATAATATTGCATCATATTGTATGACGAGGGCCTATTACCACGCCCGTTGTTAGGTGACGCCATATTGATGTTAAATAGTGACGTCATCTGGTTAGTTATATGACGTTTTCACATTTGTAAAAGTGGGTCAGTGATATTCGTTGTGTGTTGATTACAGTAAATGTTTTAAAAGCGATATTGTTGTTAATTGTTATTTCATGACAAATTCTATCCATTTTAGCTATAATAACGGCAACGCTTTTTGTCAGGGCATTATCATTTGCAGAAGCCCTCTGTCATTTCAACTGCCCTCCTTCGTCGGACAGTTAATGGAAGAACTTCTGCAAATGATAATGCTCTGGAAAATAGGATACCCTTATAATAGTGAGTTAAGGAAAAAATGGTGCAAATGATAAAAAAGAAAGAAAAGTAGTTTTGCATCATCATTTAGGACGACGATGTGTGCAAATAGTGATGCCTCTCACAAACTTGTATCTTCTTATGGTTATTATATTTATACAATGACGTGACCTGTAATGGGATGACCTCAGAGTTTTGTGTAGCAGCAGCAGGTACTAAGATCTGATTTTTTTTTTATTTTATTTTTTTTTTTATTGATTTTTTTTAAACATTTTATTTCACCTTTTCCCCGTTACACGAGGAGGATGGCCATCCAGGGCAATGGTCACCACACGTTCTGAAGACAATGTATGTATACATTTGGGGAAATTAAATACAAGTATTGGAAATGGTGCCAAGGTGATTTTTAAGAAATATAACAAAACATACACACAGTCAAGCATTCAAAATATTATTCAAACACTGATCCTGGCAAGAAACAAATGTGAGAAAGAGAAACATATGTTATTGCTGCTCTGCTTCTTCAAACAATGTGTGATAAAAGATCCATGATTTATCAAATGTAGCTACATTACCATTTGTAAAGGCTATATTCTTCTCAATTTTGTATCTTAGACTAACATCTTTTTGAAATATTGCGAAGCAAAGATTTGTTTTTTTGAATCTGCAAAAATATATAAAAGATTTAGCTATTAAAATAAGAAGATCAAAAACTTTGTAAGTAACAATTTTTTCTTTAACACCAAATAAAACAAGTTCAGCACTTAATTTCATATGATGTATATGGCTACATTTATTTATCCAATCTGAGAAGGTTTTCCAAAATACTTGTACAAGTTCACATTCCCAAAAGATGTGTACAATAGTTTCATCATAACATTTGCAAAAAGAACAAAGAGTGGTATCAGAAATATTCATTTTAAACAACAAAGAATTAGTTGCAAGTATTCTATGTATGATTCGATACTGAAACCAACGCAATTTCACCTCTTGCGTTGCTTTAGAAGGCTTAATACAAATAATATTCCAATTCAATTTTCCAAACTGTAACTCCCACTTTTCCTGGCCTCTTGTTTTCATATAAACAAATACAAGAATATTATAAATATATTTAGAACCTGTCCTTTGAGAGAAGATCTTTTTAATAGCACAGCGATGTTCTTTTACAGAGTCAGTAGGGAGTTTAGTCAAAGATCTGATTTTAATGAGACTGGGAATTTACTGAATAGCGGTATTTCCATACCCAACTCTTTCCCGACTCAACAGCAACAGTCAACTGTCGTAACAATTGGTATATCAAATCTACAAAGGTTTTGGGGGGACGTTTCTTAGGGCAATGAAATCAATAATTAGTCTGAACTAATCAGACACACAACCTTATATTGCTAATATCTTCAAATCTAAACATATTAATATATTAAATACTGGATTCTCTGAAAGGTGTTGGTTTTCATTTCCCTTTGATAAATACATCAGCATGCATGTCGTGAATTGTAGAGATGTACTCATTTGATCTGACAAGTTTTAACTTGGGAACCCTTGGTGTTGATGCTGTCCAAAGCAAAATATTTCAGGCAATTGTCTCAGCAAAAATGACAAACATTTAAACACGTATAGAAAATAAACATGTTTGGTTTTTGAACAATTCCAAACATGTTAAGGATATAGACATATTTAGTGATCACAACACGCTTTAATTATAGGATAAGGAATAAACACGTTTTTTACAACGGTGTGACCTTTTAAACGTCTTCTGATGAAATTACATAAAGTATCTTCGGGACAAATCGGACTATGTTGAGAATGTAGAAGGAAAAGGGCTTCACTTTGAGCAAAGTGCTTGCTTTAAATAGCAAGATCTGTGACGCTATAAAGTGGTATTTAGGTAGATATAATACTAATCTATATATGTAAACACATTTGATGATACATCTGTGAGGTATAAGATGTTTTTGACGGCCCGGGCCAAGTCGGAGCAAACACATTTTTCTTAAGAAAATTAGTAAAATGGCTTAACTTTAACGGACCAGTTTTCTTTCAAATGCGATGTACTGTGACGCTAGAAGTGGTATTTAGGTAAATATAATACCATCCTATAGATGTAAACACATCTGATGATACACATGTGAGATTTAATTTGATTTTGACTGCCCGGGCCAAGTCGGACGGAACACTTGCGAGACTATGTTGAGTGTATGGGGAAATGAGATTCACTTTAACCAACGTGTCTGCTTTAAATACGATGAACAGTGACATTTTAAAGTGGTATTTACTTAGATATAGTATCATGCTATGAACAGATGGAAATTTGTATCACGATAGATGGAAGAATTGGATACGTTGCAAATCCTTTTTCGTTTACCGATTCCTCTTTTACATTTAACCTAACTCAGCCACGCTCACAGACAGCTAGACATCCTGATTTTCAAGCGATTAACTTGTAAATGCGTTAAGATGATGTGGCATTCCGTAATAAGTACGATGTTCTAGAATAAGCATTAACTATGATAACGATCCAGAGATAAATAAACGCAGGTCGGGTTGGTATTATGTCCTTGGTTACAGATAATAGGTAATCATAAAGTAATCATAAGATGAAAGAAATATTGGTGCAGGAACAGACTAGCAATTAACACTATTACCGTGATGCAATCGCGTTACTCAATACAACCAAAGGTAACACTATATAAGGCCCCGTTTTTAACTATTTATTTCTTATTTAATGGTACCAGCAAATCCTGTATTAATTCCAAAGAATGAATTTATATCACAAATTTGATCTATGGTATCATGTTATATTTATTGATATCGCATAGTCGATTTTTAGATATCAGTAAAATAACATATTATATTAAATAATGTATTTTAGCATATAAACAATCGAATTTGTAATATTTTAAAAGTCAAATGTAGTTTTTGATATCACAAATTGTGAAAATTACATTCACTAGAGTGTTTTGTAATTGGGCGCCAGCATATCGGTAGGTAGATGTATTTATTTGCATACCTCCTACTCTACTGGGTGAATGTTTGTCACTCAACTTTTGGTTGTTTTGCAAGGCATCCTTCTCACTAAAATGAAACAATAATGACCACATGAATTGTTTATGATGGTATTTTGTCATACCTTTAGCCTCTGTCTCCATGACCTTTGGCCCATTTTTTAATAGTTCGTGTAGATGAGTAGAGTATCGTAACATTTACATATATAGTTATGTAACCGATTTAGTGCGGAGGTAAACAAAGGTCCAAGACAATAGTTACGGGGTGGGAACGTTTTATTCCCGGTGCCTGATAACACACCCTAAACAATATATCATACAATATTAATAAATACAGCGTCATACAATATACTCGAGGCTTCAAAACAGTCCTTTACACAAATTCGGTGAAATATAAATGGCAGATTATATGACAATTAACAACAAGGGGCGATAACTCCTTGATTAACTCCAACATTCAAATTAAATATATATGGTACAGACACAGACGTATTAATGCAATACGCGGCAAATGAATTAGATTCTGATCAGTGCCACATGAACATATAACAGAATGCAAAATAATATTATTCCTACCCGGTGTATGGCACCAGGGTGCACACGACTTTAGTTCTGCCAAGCCAGAAGTACCAAGCGTACCTAAGCGTACCTAATATACAATATACAACATTAATTCTGAGAAACTACAAATCAAATATCTTTTATCATTACAAACGCATGGAACACATCAAAACAGCTTAGGCTAAAACCACGTTCGTACTTACATTCACATATACACTATTCTTCATATCATATATGAAATAAGTCAATCAAACGCTTAAATATGCAACAATTCACACATAGGGAAAATTGAAATACTTGAATAGATTAGATGATATATTTGATAGTTTTTATATTAACTTCTATACTCTGACTGAAGTCTTATTTACACTTAGGTTAGATGTACCATTGTTAATGTTGAATTTACTGGTTATATTCAAACACAAACAATGCAAAAAAAAACATGTAAAGGTGTACACACGTAAAAACCAATGTAAAAGATTAAACTGACCTGCGAGGTATTTACAGCTGTGCACTTCGATCTATTACGGTCCTGCTGGTGCAAAGGGTGAATATAAAATGCAGATTTGAACTAAGAAAGAGGGCAAGAGTTCCAAGAGGGCAAGAATGACCCAATCGGTGTTGATTAAACCAGGCCACGTAATAACGTGGTAGCCCTACCTGTCTACCCTTAATTATGTTAGAATGAAACTACCTATAGAGCTAATAATAGACCCAGCTCTGAAACCTCCCGTGTCCTCATAATTATAGTCTGTTTCAAAATGACCAAACCTGTTGTTAGAAAAAATCCATTCATCAGTTAAAATAGGAAATGATATACCTGCAATTGTTAAAGTAATTGTCAGTATACAAATATCAACGTAACGCTTAAATGACTTAAAACTAATATGTACATGTATGTATAATACAATAATATGTATCTGCCACACACTTCCCCCCCACAAGGAAATGTCGTCCTCGTCATTTTCCTTTACCGGTGATGAGGTCCAAAATAGCATCTGATGCTCTGTGTTGTTGGCTGCCGAATACGCCCTCAGCTAAGAGTTGATCTGAGGTAGTCAGCTCGCACAAGCCAATCCGGTTGAGCCACTGCAGAGGCAAACTCTCCTCCTGACGTCCATCTAGGCTGACCGCCGTGGTTGGGGACCAGGAGTCTGCATCTGGGGTAGAGGTTCTTGCTGTTCTTCCTCTGTATCTACAGCAAGTATAGGATGATCTGGAGATGGATTCCGTCCATGGGAGTCATGGTCAGCGTCATCAACCTTTTCTGGAGATGGATTCCGTCCATGGGAGTCATGGTCAGCGTCATCAACCTCTTCTGGAGATGGATGCTGTCCATGGGAGTCATGGTCAGTGTCATCAGCCTCTCCTGGAGATGGATACTCTCCATGGGTGGTCGGCGTCATCAGCCTCTTCTGGAGATGGGTTCTGTCCATGGGTGTCATGGTCAGCGTCATCAACCTCTTCTGGAGATGGGTTCTGTCCATGGGTGTCATGGTCAGCGTCATCAACCTCTTCTGAAGATGGATTCTGTCCATGGGTGTCATGGTCAGCGTCATCAGCCTCTTCTGAAGATGGGTTCTGTCCATGGGTGTCATGGTCAGCGTCATCAGCCTCTTCTGGAGATGGGTTCTGTCCATGGGTGTCATGGTCAGCGTCATCAGCCTCTTCCAGAGATGGGTTCTGTCCATGGGTGTCATGGTCAGCATCATCAGCCTCTTCTGGAGATTGACATAATTCTGACATAAGTTCCCCACCTTGGTCTGAATGAATCCTCCTTGGTAGTCTGTAGTGCACAAGAGAAGAAAGCTTCAGTTGTGGTCTTTGCCGTCATATTCTTCGTTGGATATACCTGAGCGTAGCTTGTGAAATGATTACTAGAACATGTTGTTGTCCACCTTTCCAAGGTTCCAAACTGTAGTCCATACACACAAACTCAAGTGGCTGTGATGTCTCAATGTTTACTAACAGAGCACAGCTTGTAGCAATCCCATTCAAATCAGATCTAAGTTCTTGCTACCGCTAAAACAAAGATCTGAGGACATCCCATTATGGGTCACGTCAGAACGACCTTCAATCAAGAACTGTGTCAACACATTTTTCATGCGTAGTCTGAAATAGAAGTCGCCAGGTTGAAACGAGTGTTGTTAAGCTCCAGAAAGCTGATGTCGACTTCTTATTAGTCATTTCAGTGGTCGGTCAAAGTTCGCGAAAGGTCGTTCTGACGTGACCTATAACGGGATGTCCTCAGATCTTTGTTTAGCAGCAGAGAGATAGATGATTATCTTGACGGATTCAGTCGTGCGGAACACCCCGTGTAAGTGTTCTATGTTTCATGATTAGAAAACACATTTCGACTGTCACGTTCATGATCTAATAAGCGACGCTTTGATTGGTTGGATGAAAGGTCGTTCTGACGTGACCCGTAATGGGATGTCCTCAGATCTATGTTTAGCGAAAACGAGAACTATCATCTGATTTTAATGAGATTTGGCTTGTAGTAGCTGTCTTTAGTCGCAGACATCGTGCACACTTCTGCAAATGGAGTTCGACGTCCTTGGTCATTCCTGGCCAGTAGAACGTATCCCGTAGTAGGGAAATTGTTCTGTCTTTTTCAGGGTGGCCAGTGTTGTCATGTCGACTATGCAGAGCTGCTGCCGACATCTAGATGAAGAACCAGTTGCTCCTGCTCAGCTCCATCCACACTGATCACTCTGAAAAGGACATGGGTGGTCGGGTAGCGTAATGGTTAAGCGTTGGCTCGTCACGCCGAAAACCAGGGTTCGATTCCCGACATGGGTACAATGTGTGAAGCTCATTTCTGGTATCCCCCGCTGTGATATTGCTGGAATATTGCTAAAAGCGGCGTAAAATCAAACTCATTCACTGGCCAAAATCTCGCGTTCTCGCGATCTCGCATTCTCGTGTTTTGGGCATATTTAGCTCGTTTCCATAGGTCGAGATCGCGAGAATGCGAGAATGCGAGATCGCGAGAATGTCCCTTACAGTATTCTATAGTTCTCTCTGAAAATACGTGAAAAAGGAACAGTTGTAAATCTTTCGTACTGTGCTATCGCATGACTCCGACCTTGCAATCTTTCACTTGTCGACGGTTTAACTCATGGAGATTTAACGGGCGCTTCACGCTGATTCAGCGGTACAAGATGTCACCGTGTATTGACCCAATGTATGTAAACAGACATAGAGTCTTTCTATGTCTAACCTTTGGTACATCTTTATGTTAACAGGCTAAAACATACAAATACACACAGCCAGAGACTAGTATATATACAGTATGAAACAATACCTTTCTTCACATGAAGGTTAAAAATGTGTCTCAGATATGAACGTATAATATTCACCAAATCTATACGGCACTAGAATCTAGATATACATTTCTATCAATAATACGGTGAGAAGCATATAATTGACGATTTGGATAACGTTGAAACACGTGTTTAATTTGCATATGACGTGACCGGACTTTTCTCCTGTTTGTAAACATTCGCGCTTATTCTGAAATCAGAACCGACGGGCACAATGCAAGCCTTTCGGTGCGCTTAACATATTGGTTTGCATAATTATATAGATATGCTACCACAACTGCGACAGTTAGGTACATAACAATATATCTTTATACATGAAAGTGACCGTATCGCTGGATGTCCGAAGGGCTTCGATGCCGTATAAACAATGTATACAAAAAATATACAACTACGCAAATGGAAATATTGTTTTCTCATTTAGGAGATAAACATACTGTGTTTTCAATGTAGAGCTAGGTTACCTGTAGATTTAACCGCGCTAAATTGAATTTGGAACCGAACGCGCAGCTGTTTCAATCAGAGGGGGTTTATTGTGATTTAATAGCCTCTGATTGACCAATCAGAATCGACTAAATTCCAAATTGATTGTAGAATTTAGGATAATTTCTCAATGAAAGTTAACCATTCTATGACATATGTTTGTCCAAATATGTATACTCGTCAAAAATGAAAGAGAGGAAAAACATATGCAATAGTTTGAATGGACTGTGTGAGATGTGACGAATCGTCACATGACGCTGACCTGTGGCAGATGTACAATCTGGCCGCATGGAACTCTGGGTAGGAGATGGCTAAGAGCAGGCGAACCAAGGTCAGATAAATATGTTTCTATAGCGCTCTTTATTCCAGAGGTGGTACATGAGTTACATTTCACACATAAGTATAGACAATGTTTTCAGGACATGTATTTTATCTATCCCAACAAGTGTCTTATATTTTGACATTTCAGACATTTACATGTATATACAGGTAGGAGGCGGTGGTTATACAGTTGAGTGAGTGAGTGAGTGAGTTGGGTTTAACGCCGCTTTTAACAGTATTCCAGTTATATCACGGCGTGTCAGCTTAATGTGGGAGGAAAGCCCGAAGTGATGCAGGTCTAAGACGTTTACCACCTCGGTGAAACCCACGAGCACGGGTATGGTGCTCACAAAGTTAGAAACATTATTGGGGCGAACCGGGATTCGAACACACACTCATAGGTTTCTGGAGTGCCCAAGGGACGCAACTTATACAGTTGAGAAGAATCAGATGAAGTTGCGCTGGAGTGGAGAAGCCTGTTATGTATACAAAAAGGCGAAGTCAGAAATATAAACAAAAGGATAATGAGCGATTTGACGTGTTTGACTAGTACAGAGTATGTTTGACGAGTATATACAGTAAACTACGGTCATAACGAACTCAAAGGGACCACTAATTGTAGTTCGTAATAACCGTAGTTCGTTATAAGCATATCTACAACATGATTACAACAAATGTCCGGGACTATAAATATGTTCGTTATATAGGTCAGTTCGTTATAAGCGTGTTCGTTATAAACGTAGTTTACTGTATACAGGTAGGAGGCAGTGTTTGTCATCAGAGACCCCAATCTGTCAGAATCCTTTTGTTCAGATTTCAACTAGATTTCATCTTTTTATCATAACAAACGATTCAATATCACTATACATATTTTGAAAAAGACAAAAATAGTTCACCTTTCACCATACAACGTAATAATTTTGTCCAAAGTACAGCCCACCACACCTTGTCAAAAACCTAAGAAATATTGACAAAAGCACAAAATAATTTCTTGTGTCTTTTGTTCAACGAATTAATAAGACTCTGTATAATAAAAAACCCACATTATCTGCTGTTGAAAATCATTTGCGAAAGCCCGAAAGTGAAATGATTCAAAGTTTTCACAGAATTCGGTTTGGCGTTCATTGAGAATTGAAGTTGATAGTTTGCCGAAACAGCGAAGTATCGAAATTGGACGGTATGAATTTGGATCACCGTCTTTTCCCCTTTTCTTATAAATTGGCTTAATAATACCCGTAAGCCATGCCTCTGGGAAAATTACAGTATTTGGAATGCAATTGTAGTCAGTGTATACAGTTAGTAATGTAGGCGGTGATGATATCAGGTATTCATTTCGTATCAAGTCCAAACCAGGTGTTTTGTTTTCGTTTTCTTAAGTTTGTTTAAAGCGAACAGTCCTTCACTCTGTGTAACATCTCCATCTAAAATCAAATCATCATAATATGGGATATCATCAACAAAAAATTTACCATTCTCAGTTCCACGTATTTCAGTTTCATTTATTTTCTAAAAATAAAGATGAAATACAAAGACAAAGAGATATGTGATCAGTATGTATATGTCACACATACAGACACAGCCACGGACACACACATTCAGACACACACTCACAGACACACACTCACACATACTCACTCATAGACACAGACACACTAACAGACACAGACTCAGTCACGCGCGCGCACTCACGCACGCACGCACGCACGCACGCACACACACACACACACACACGGCTATTCTTCTCAAATAACATGTTCATGACACCGAGGGAGCTGACAAGTGTTTTTATTGAGTGACACATTCTTAAGGGTGAAACTGCAAACTTTATCAAGTTACTAGATTATATAAACATAACTTTTGAGAAGAAAAGCGAACTGTTATATTTATTTATAATCCCTGTCGTCGATGCAGACTGGAAGTAGTTTGTTAGACATACATTGTAAGATCAATTTTATGTTTTCAACTTTTCAGATATTAAACAATGTACAAAAGAAATACGATTATCACGCGAGCATGCCTGGGGACTGAATATTCTATTACGAGTAAACATTGTATTTGTGAACCAAAACGTTATATTTCCAAAATATTATATCGACGATACGAAAACACACGAGGGTAAAAATCTCTGTTTCACGATATGTTTTCAGACATGTTATCAGTTGTGGCCATGCTTTATCATATTAATAACACCAGGATGCGCACTGGGGTTGTGAAACCAGTCGACAAAACGCAATACACTCCTGACTGACGTCACGCGATGGGGTCCGACAGTCAAGACATGACCTAAGCTGGGCCCCGTCTCCAATATCACAATCTAGGCTTGGCGCAAGTTGACGACGCGCATAGGGAGCCGGGAACCAGCTTAGACATGACCCTACATCACGGCTCTCGGCTAGCCGCTAACAAGCAAGACAAACGGACAGGCAAGTAGTAGGGCATTAAACACGCTGTATCAGCCACTCCTAGAGACAACACGCTCAACGTATGACCTTTGGAATGAGTGAGTCAGTTGGTTAAACGCCAAATGAGTATGTATTTCAGTTATGTCACGGCGTGCCAGCTTGATGTTGGGGGACAGCGCCAAGAGATGCAGGTCACGGATGTGTACCACCTTCATGAAACCCACGGGCATGGGTATGGAGCTAACAGACCTAGAAACATAATCATTCGAAGCTGGGATTCTAAACCATGGTATCTGTCACGCTAACTTAAGGGACGCAACTCTTCACAGCAAAATACACCGGTATTGACGACTGGCGCACCTGTGCCCTCCAGAGTTACGATCATCTTAGCGCTAAGATCGCTTTGTGCAAGTTGGCCCAGGTATGGATTGATTATATAATCCTGTATAAACAATCTTGGAAACTGTCTCTTCGTTGCCTTATGCTCCTTTGATATACCTTTTATTGGAAGATATACATTGCCTGGAGTGGTTCGCATTCCAACCATTCATTTACATATAGGCGATTTCTTAGCCTTCTTCTTCTCGACCTTGACCTTTGAATGAGTTGGCTGCCTGTTTCTCTGCGCACTCCAGCACGTAGGGCAGGCCAGTGGGAGGTCGTAGTCACGGACGAGCGCGTTGTGGGCGTCAGCGTCAGGGCATAATGACGTCGGGGTCAAGTTAAGATCATGGGAAAACGCCAGTGACGTTCCGTAAAAACGCATGTGTCCAGTCTTGATGAAAAAAGCGTCATTCGCCTTCATGCTGTTGCGGTAATCAAGTAAATTCTGTTTCCCCGATTGCTTCCGATAGCTTTTGCGCATGCGCCCATTGACTGTTCGGCAAACAGCTGCAGTTAGGCTCATGGCATCCACCTCGTAGTCGGAGACACCGGCAGTGTAAGAACGTTTTGAGTTGCTGCTCGACGGAGACCTTGACCACGTGGTACAGTCACGTGAGTCGCCGTTTGCCGCTGACATCCCTTGTATGTGTATCTGTAAGTATAGGGTTTATCATGATGTTTGTTTGTTGGTTTGTTGTTTAACGCCACACTAAGCCATATTCCAGCAACGTGACGACGGTCTTTAAATAATCGAGTCTGGACTAGACAATCCAGTGATCATGAGCATCGATCCACGCAATTGGAAAACGATGACGTGCATCAACCAAGTCAGCGAGCCTGACCACCCGATCCCGTTAGTCGCCTCAAGCATAGTCGCTTGCTGAAGACCTATTCTAATATCATAAACTATCAGTTGATTAACATTAGACAAACATGGCTTAACACGTAATTGAAAAAACAAACCAGAAGCAGCCAAGTACGCTCGATTTGTCAACGTGTACCCAGAATGCAAAGTGGACCACAGAAGAGTGTGGTCCTGAATATCACCACCTCGTGTATTTAATGGCATCAAATCCCCGCGGGGAATCTGAGTCAGAATTGTTCCACAGCAACCTATGTTTGCCGTGCGAGGCGACCTAAAGGATCCGATGATCAGGCTCCGTGTCAGCGTGCCCTGAATGGGAGGATTGTTGCTCATGATATCAGTCACTGATTGTCTGATCCAGACTAACCCACGCACGCACGCATGTTAGGGATCATGAATATTTGTGGGGATATTTTTGGTAGTGAAAACCGAGCACACAATTCCATAAAATATCCTAAAAATAATCATGATCCCTAACGATTTGTGTTCAGAATGTGTCTATGTATATCATGACATATAGTATACTCGGACCCCATGGTACCGCGGCATTCATCGTATCGCGGCATTTGTTATTTTCGGTAGTTCACGCGGGACACGCCTCTTAGCGGCTGTCTATTAATGCAAATCGGTAACCAGGAAGTGCTCACTTCGTAAACAATTTCAATTTCCTCGGAGTGTTCCGTCTGCTGTAAGTAAGGAGTTATTAATCCGTTGATACATATTTCTGGCATCTGTTGTAATATTGCCTTACCCCCATCTATCAATGGCCAACGATATAACCCGCAGTTCCCCAAGTAAACTTTCTCTATGGACCTGAACTAGATCATCTGCATATCCATGGCGACTAATGAGGTAACGGAAGTTACGTAGTCCGCACATTTTTTCCCGCTCTGTGCCCAGAATCTAATGGGAGATCATAAGGGCCATAATGCCATACTTAGAAATACGTTCTTCACTAGTAATCAAAAGATAAATACCTACTTTGGGCAGACTAGGGGTGATTTTTATATATTTATTGTTGACTTTTAACATTTTTACATTTTCTGACAAATTATTGTCATCCAATTTTTTTTAGACAATCTTAAAATATCCTTTCTGATATTTTGTTGTTGACTTATAAACATATTTTTCTCTTACTTTTCGGTAAAAATGCATTGAATACCTATTGCTGATAACACATTTAGAATTTTACTTGTGCTGTCTTTGCACTTGTCTGGACAAATCACTGATGTCTGGCATGATCATACCAAGCGGTTGGTAGAACTATTTCCTCTTTTTGTCCAATTCGGACCTCCATACACAACTTTTCTCTGTACCGCGATACGATGGAGTTCTCTCCCTTGTCAAACAGAGCGCGAGGCCCGGCTTTTACTCGGAGCTACTAATGTAAATAATGAACTTTTATCAGTAAAATATGCATTGTTTGATAAAATGAATGATATCTGATACAGAGAACACGAATAATCATAAAGGTTAGTGAGTGCATTTTGTTCCGTTTAGCGTACATGACAAGTACCGCGATACCCCGAGGTTGCAGGCTATATTGTCCTTTTGCATAGTTCGCAATAAGGTTATCTTGTATGGAGTCGTTCCTATTTTCTTGTAATAATCTTTTTCAGATAGGTAATTCTAACTTATGAAGAAGCATCAGCTAATTTACACGAAAAGACGTTAGTTCTTTTAAAACAAACACAAATAATTCCTCAAACATTAGTCCAAAAACCGAAAATTCGTTTAGACTTTCAAAAGGATATTCGAAGGACTAGGTGCCAGATTGACGATTTGAAGAAAGTAAATAAAGATAAAAAAGATAATCCAATTTCATTCGCGTTCGCAAAAAGTGCGTTTATCATAAAACTGTGTAACATACTCACAAGAATAATCTTCTCATTCAGAAAAGTCGGAAATGGAGCACTGACTGGTAACGTCTTTGACACATTTGATGACGTAATTAACCTTTGGCGTTGTGACGTCATAGTCGGTAATGTTCTACTATGACGTCGTCTTGCGAACACTCGTTTGTACATGTATCTCCCGGCTTATCCGCGGTAAATATATACGTCAACAATAATAACTTCACAGACTGTGCTTATTTAATGATTGAAACAAAAATATTCTTGACATCATTGCAAAATCAGTGCCATCGCTCAGCACAATAACCACACTCCGGAGCGGTGACCTAGCATTACACCACTGCCACAGGGTAATTTGTTTGTGTGCAAACCAAACTCGCTTATTTTTAAAATCTGAACAGACGGGCCAAATGCAAGCCATTCGGTGCGCTTTCCATATTTTGTTGCATAATAATATTGATATGCTACTACAACTGCGACAGCGAGGTGCATGACAATATTTGTTATGGGTTTGACCAAATTAAATGGGGACCACACTCCGGCGCAGTGGTGACTGTTACGTATTGATGGCTTGAGAGTTACCTCCCTTACTGTACGCATATACAAGCTCCTTCCCAGCGCGTGACACCTTCGTTACACTCTCGGTAACATCGCTGCCACCAGTGTGGGCGCGGCCATTTCAAGAATCTTGAAATTTGCCCTCTAACCCCATATGTAGTAACGTTTATATTTTTGTTTATGTCTTTGGGAATGCCATCCTATTTCAGTTTGAAAAGGTTTACGACTGACCATGTTTTCCAGATGAATTTACTTTGTTGTTTTGATAATCAGATTGGTTCGAGATTGCAGACTAACGGAAAATCAACCAACTTCTCCCTTACGTTCTTACTATATCAATTACATGACAGTTTTAATGAAACAGAAATTCAACTTGACAAATAAAGAAAGTAATTTAGCAGGGGTAAGTGTATTCGGCGTCACGACAGTCGTCACTTGTTTGTAAACATAACGGTCATTCGGTTGCGAGTCCAACTCCAAGCATGGTTGTGGCCACCTATTCACAGTGGGGAGTTTTGACTGGTGGCAGCGATAGTATAGAGAGCTCCGGGAACGTACTATCGCTGTGAGGAGCTTGACGCATATATGGACACGTCACTGTTAGCGTCGTCTGATGGCGTTCTAGAAGCTGAGAAGTAAATCCAATGACCAACCACTTCTATCTGTTATAACTTGGTAGTTATGAAGTCTGGTAGCATCAAACACTTAACAGTGACGAAGCATAACGCCACTGCCACAAGCTAATTTGCATATCACGTGACCGGACTTTTCTCTTGTTTGTAAACATGCGCGCTTATTCTGAAAACAGAACAGACTGGCCAAATGAAAGCCTTTCGGTGAGCTTTGCATATTGTTTTACATGATTATAGGGATATGTAACTACAACTACAACAGTGAGGTACATGTCTTTATCAAAGTGGCCGTATCGCTAGCTCTACGTGGGGCTTGGATGACAGCACGTGGAGCCGAACAACCAATGTAAACATAGGATAACTACGCAAATGTAAGTTGATTTTCACGTTTTGGGATACTTTCTTAATCAACTGTAACCATTCTTTGACGTTAATTTTTTTCATCAAAATGTAGAAACTTGTCAAACATGAAACGGATGAAAAGCATATGCAATATCTTGAATGGACTGTGAAAGATGTGACGAATCGTCACATGGCGCTGGCCTGCTGTGGCAGAGGTACTATGCTGGCTGCCGACCGCAAGGAACTCTGGGTAGGGGAGTGCATGGGGACATGGGGATGAGTAATCGTTGGAGAGAAATAGATACAACTTTAAAAGAACCTCTGTCTCTGTCACACACACGTAGAAGAGTATGTGTACCTGCTTGTCGAAGGAGGCGACTAACGGGATCGGGTGGTCAGGCTCGCTGACTTAGTTGATGCATGTCATCAATCCCAATTGCGTGGATCGATGTTCATGATATTAATCACTGAATTGTCTGGTCCAGACTCGATTATTTACAGACCGCCGTCATATAGCTGGAATATTGCTATGTGCGGCGTAAAACAACCAACCAACCAACCAACATACGAAATAGATAAATAATTACGAGAATACTTTTTCAAACGAACTTAACTGTAAATTATTACACTAAAATCGTTTGCGTTTGTTGCGGAAATAATCGGAGGGAGAACATTACAGGAAGATGAGTAAACGTTGGAATAATGAGCTTTATTCTTGTCGCACATATGAATAATGATATGCATACATACGAAATACATACATATTTATGAAAACATTTTTTTAAAAGATTCCTCACTGTAAATTGTTACACTAAACTTGTTTATATTATAAGAGGAAGGCACGCCCTGTCCCAGACTGGTTTACCTGCCCTAGAGCGCTTGCACTCCTCGCCGCTAGGAGGCACTGCTCTTCAACCCCCCCCCCTCCCCCCACCCCCCTTTTACCCATACAGCATTTCCCTGCCGTGAAACGTTGAACCATTTCCGTGCAGCGAGTTCTGCCTGTAGAGAGGCTCAGGGACAGGCGTACGGTATATCGCTATGCTGGAAACGTTGACCCGGTTTCCGTGCATCGGTTCTGCCTGTCGAGAGGGTCAGGGACAGGCGTACGGCATATCGCAATGCGGGAGACGTTGACCCAGTTTCCGCGTACTGAAATATTAGCACTTTTGTACAGTGTGAATAATTGGCGTGTCAGGCTACAGGAGTAAAAATACCACCGAGGTAACCCTCATGGAGAAGTTTTGTTAATGGTTAAACATAACAAACGCACTCACAACGTTGTGGGTTTCAGTTTTAGCAATATCTGCATGTCTCCACATATCTACTTCATTATCAAATAATATTACAACAATGTAGATATTACTTTGAAAAGATTAGAAATGTGATACATTTTCAGCTCTAGTGGCGTTTTCATTGACAACGGCGATGCACACTCACCAGCAAATCTCATTTCCGGTTCCATTGTTTTGCGACAGTTGCATCTATAGTTTATCTCTTTGTACTGTAATCTGTTTCTTAGCGATCCTTTCGAGAACGGTTTCATGAATCCTTATACTTATAGGTGTCATTAATTAGATCGAAACATTGTCCAAGTTATACTTTGCGACATTGATTTTATAAAGGGAAATTACTCTTCCTGGCATACGGATTGAATCACTCATAAAATCCTGATCGACCCATTTTCCCAGAAATACGCACCCACGCTCGCACGCACGCCTGTAGTCCGTTGTCCAGGCGTTGTTTTGAGTGAGTGAGTGAGTGAGTTTGGTTTTACGCCGATTTTAGCAATATTCCAGCAATATCACGGAGGGGGACACCAGAAATGGGCTTCACACATTGTACCCGTGTGGGGAATCGAACCCGGGTCTTCGGCGTGACGACGTTCTGTTGAGACTTACCTGTGTGTTAAAAGGTTTTCCCCACAATTTGCACTCGTGCCGACCACTGCTGAAGAAATACGGTTAAACCCTGATAAGTAGAGAATGAAGTTTTCTAGTCAACCAACTGCGACCTGCCTGCCAATATTGAATCATCTACCTGACGTTCTTTCTGCATTGCTACCCACACGTAAGTAGTATAGAACGGGTCCGCAGAAGGTAGTTTTGGTTGAGGGAGGTTGAGTGAAAATAGCGAAGGTGATTGGTTGATCCAAGTCACGTGATCGGATAGGATGACTCATGCATCAACAACGCGTCACAGGTGAGGGGGAATGAAAGGTGTGTGTTTATAAGGCAGAAAAGAATTCATAAGAAAACAAAAGTAAAAGGTTATGAATAGAGCTATGTGTATAGCGTGTTGCCCTAAATAGACAAGCAGCCCAGTTTGAATTGAGCGCGCTTGACAACTCACGTTATATATTCAAATAACCCGCGCTCGCTAGAGCGTGCGACCTGGTTTGATGAATACAGGGTGTGTGTTGAAAGTACGACCATACCACAATAGAGACGGGTTATGTCAACACGATATACGCCGGATAATGTAAGGAAAAAAAATAAATAAAAATGTACGTCTAGCTGGAACAAATTCATCTTGTACGGTCTACACGTTGTACACCACGAACGTTAGACAACCTGTATGGAAAAAAATATAGACAAAATAGATAAAACTACGCAATCAGTAAGCTAGCAGTGTCGTTTAATTACATTTAGCGCGCAAGAACGAGGTTGTCACGTCACCCTGCATTGACTATAACGCTGAAGGCATCCGGATTTCGAATCACCCCGCGCTGCGTACTATTGTGAACCATTTGTATAAAGGGCGTTCACTTATTCAGCCCTGTCCCGACTTGCATAGTTGATGTTTCAACGCTAGCGTTTCCATTTAACGCGATTACAAATAAACCGTGTGGTTTGAGTTTTAACCGTGTAACATGATGTGCACAGTTTTACTTCAGAACGTGCTATTTTGAAAATAAATAGACAACTTATAAGTACATGTACCAGTGTGACGGCACGAAGCTAGGTTTGTTGGGAAAGTGATGGAAGCAATCTATAGGACATTTTCATGTTTACAATACTCACCCTTAATTCGAAGAGAGAACAGAGTTTATCATGGAAAATTGTTTGACGAGGAAAATGTTTTATTGGAAATATGTCGAAGTAGGTTTATTCATAGCTAATGTATAGCAGAGAGACTAAGCGACCGACCGCCCATAACAATGTCAACATACCCCGGCCTTACAATTAATGTCTACATACCAGCCTCGCCTGAAGCTTCCCATTCATAAATTGTGTGACCAGTGTCCCGTATTTATGATATGTTAGGGAAGATGTGTTGTACATTTGTTATTTTAAAAGGGAGTTATTTCAGAGAGGATATATATGGGTATTCCCCTCATTAAACCTTTCTTTCGTTGGTGTCTATTAAACGTATCCGGTATTTAATACATTTGAATGATGTAGGAAAGTATGTGCGTGTAGATGTTGTACCTATATCCGAACACGAATGTATGACACCTTTCAATAGATCAATTACGGTTCTAACCACGACACGCAACATGACTATGAGCGTGGTTAGCAGTTCATATTTATAAACACATCGTAAATGACAGATTTCTGATGAATGAACTCGCCCGCACACATGTCTATAGGGTTATGTTCGCCAGAACTGTAAACAGTGACACATTGATAACAGGAAGGGTGCGTGGAATGCACACGTCCTTGTAAGGGTAAAATACGCGTTTAAACTCACCATTTAAATGATGACATTACTTTTTTAGATGTATTGGTATCAGTGAGTGAGTGAAGTTAGTTTTACGCCACACTCGGCATTATTCCAGCTCTAGGGTGGTGGTCTGTCAATAAACGAGCTTGGGCCAGACAATCCAGTGATCAACGGCATGAGCATCGATCTGTGCAAATAGGAACCGATGGCACGTGTCATCCGAGTCGGCGAGACTGACCAATCGATCCCCGTCAGTCGCCGATAAGCATGGGTTACTGAAGGTCGATTCTATAACCCGGGACCTTCACGGGTGTAGTATGACGAAGACTATATACTAATATGATCACTTTTTTAACATACTCACAAGCGTGCTGTGAAGAAAAGAGTGTCTTCCAAGATTCCCTGCACGTGTAAGACAGTATAAACTCTACAGTAGTGTAGCCCGATAAACAGTTTTACTCTCGCCAGCAAACGGATTGGACGTGAACAACATGAAGAAAGCATTAGAGATTAGACTTGACCCTAGAGATATATTTAGGAAGACTACGTTGAGAAAATCGCAACAGAGAAAGAAACCACAAGCAGCCAAGAAGTCGACGCTGAAGACAAAGAAGAGATAGGTAACACCTAAAATGAAAACGATGACAACCAAACAGGGATCGAAGACAACACCCCAACCCGTGAAAATACAACATGTGTCGGAGGTGAAGGCTGTGGCGGAACGGGCACTTGCTGCCTTGAAGCGTCAACAGAGTCAAGGGTATAAAAGAAAGCTTCATACCCTCTAATCGCACACCGTATTTGGATCACCATGGGGGTTGCCACCTGTCCGGACTGTGAAAAAATGTTTTCAAGGAGAGATGTCATGTTACGACACAGGAGAAATAAACATAGCATACCGCCGCCGTTACAAGCCCACCCGCCGCCGCAAGTCCACTCGCCATTACAAGCCCACCCGCTAACGCCGCCGCCGCAAGCCCATCCGCTACCGCCGCCGCAAATCCACCCGCCATTACAAGCCCACTCGCTAACGCCGCCGCCGCCGCCGCAAGTCCACCCACCGCCGCCGCTGCGTCAAGCCAACCCGCCGTTACAAGCACATCCGCCGCCGCCGCCGCCATCGCAAGTCCACTCGTGGCTGCTTCATTTACCATGTATATCTGATCTTCGAGAACAATTCAAGTTCCTGATTCCCTCAAATGCGCTAGTTGTGGGACCCAGTGGTTGTGGAAAGTCTGTGTTTACCTCTCATGTACTCCGGCATGGCCTGATCCAACCCCAACCTACCCGCATCGTTTGGTGTTATACTCAATGGCAGCCATTATATCAGGACCTCGGTGAGCAGCTGCCTCAGCTGACCTTTGTTAAAGGAATTCCCCACGATATCTTGGACGAGGATTACTTTGATGCTCGTCAACAGAACGTGTTGGTCCTGGATGATTTCCTGGCCGAAGCAAAGCACGACAAGCGTATTTCGCGGCTGTTTACTCAAACCTCACATCACAAGAATGTATTGATCTTTCTCTTGATACAAAATCTGTTTCCGAGAGGTAAGGAATCGAAAGACATTGCTTTGAACGCGCATTATGTCACCTTGTTTCATTCCCCCATAGATAAACAGCAAATCAAACTCTTCGCTCGTAGAATTTTCCCCGAACATATGGATTACTTTATGGCTATGTATGAAAAGGTTGCTGAAACACCCTATGGACAACTCACCATCGATCTAAAACCTACCACCAAAGATAAGGATCGACTGCATGTTAACCTCATAAATGAGGAAAACAGGAGAACAACAGCACAGTCTGAACCTGATCTGCGTAGGGAGAAGTTGACTACAACAGAATCTCTGGATCGTCCTCTGACACAAGAAGAGAGATTGCCCCAACATCAGCTCACTCCAATTGAAACCGATTCAGACACGAGTAGTGAGACATCATCGACTATGGCCACGGCTTGCGCAGATTGCGGGGTGCTGATAGATAACATGCACGATCTACAGCGACATATCAAACACTGGTGTCCGGCCAATAGCCTTCAACCTAAGAGAAAGCGTGCCAGACTCGAGAGTGATGACGATGACAGTGACTTTGACGACCTAGCCTCTTCCCAGAAAGGCAGTGGCCTTGTCGTCAAACCTCCACGTGGGAAGTCAACATTCACTAATATGGAAGCCGAGGAGTGGCAAAATGTAGGCTTACAACGCATCTGGAAGCAGGCGTACGATACGTTTCATGACAAGATGAAACTGCAGAAAAAACAGTACAAGCGACAGGGACGAACACAAGAATGGATTGAGAGAAGATTGAAACTGAGGTGGGAGGATCTAGTGCGTAGTACTCTCAACTATGCGATGGAATACACCACGTACTTTAAAGAGGCACCTCTGTTTCAAAACATGCTATACAACCTGGGAGACATGAATCCTTCCACGGAACAATCCGTTCTCAAAAATAAAATCAAACTCCTCCTAAAACCCAAGATGAAAGAGATCCTGCCTTTGATGGATATGCCGGAAATAGAAAGTGAGACTGAATCTGATAGCGTTGCCGAGGATAACGACGGTGATGACGAGGAGGAGGATGATGATCGTGAGCAGAACGATTAGGCATCAATACCCATCACTACTGTATCAGTCTAACAGTCAGAAGAGAATGCCGAGTCAACGCCACTCGTCTAGTTTGATTCATATTTTGAAAACACCTCGTAAACTGAGGCGTTTGAACGATAAGAAACGCCGAATTTCCCTCTACGTGAGAGGAATTGTGAAACTGGGACCTCCTGGACGGAAATCGTTACAAGCAATGGATTAAGCATAGACTATAGACAACCATTCAACCTTAAAACATTCAACAGTGCGAAATGTGTTTCAAAACATGGACTGGCTGTTTAAACAATAGGGCCTTCAGCAGCAGCAGCAGCATGTGTATATGAGTGACTAAATAATGTTCCAGAGTGAATACTATTGTCCATTCGTTTATCACGGCTTTGTATGGAACCGATTGACTCGAATCAATAAATGATACGAATGAATTGGTTTGGTTTTTCTCAGTTTTCGATCATATTAGTATATAGTCTTCGTCATACTACACCCGTGAAGGTCCCGGGTTATAGAATCGACCTTCAGTAACCCATGCTTATCGGCGACTGACGGGGATCGGTTGGTCAGTCTCGCCGACTCGGATGACACGTGCCATCGGTTCCTAGTTGCACAGATCGCTGCTCATGCTGTTGATCACTGGATTGTCTTGGCACTTATAAGTTGTCTATTTATTTTCAAAATAGCACGTTCTGAAGTAAAACTGTGCACATCATGTTACACGGTTAAAACTCAAACCGCACGGTTTATTTGTCATCGCGTTAAATGGAAACGCTAGCTGTTGAAACATCAACTATGCAAGTCGGGACAGGGCTGAATAAGTGAACGCCCTCTATACAAATGGTTCACAATATTACGCAGCGCGGGGTGATTCGAAATCCGGCTGCCTTCAGCGTTATAGTCAATGCAGGGTGACGTGACTACCTCGTTCTTGCGCGCTAAATGTAATTAAACGACACTGCTAGCTTACTGATTGCGTAGTTTTATCTATTTTGTCTATATTTTTTTCCATACAGGTTGTCTAACGTTCGTGGTGTACAACGTGTAGACCGTACAAGATGAATTTGTTCCAGCTAGACGTACATTTTTATTTATTTTTTCCTTACATTATCCGGCGTATATCGTGTTGACATAACCCGTCTCTATTGTGGTATGGTCGTACTTTCAACACACACCCTGTATTCATCAAACCAGGTCGCACGCTCTAGCGAGCGCGGGTTATTTGAATATATAACGTGAGTTGTCAAGCGCGCTCAATTCAAACTGGGCTGCTTGTCTATTTAGGGCAACACGCTATACACATAGCTCTATTCATAACCTTTTACTTTTGTTTTCTTATGAATTCTTTTCTGCCTTATAAACACACACCTTTCATTCCCCCTCACCTGTGACGCGTTGTTGATGCATGAGTCATCCTATCCGATCACGTGACTTGGATCAACCAATCACCTTCGCTATTTTCACTCAACCTCCCTCAACCAAAACTACCTTCTGCGGACCCGTTCTATACTACTCACGTACACTGATATGACTCATATAAAAACTAAAATAATAGCCGTGAAGTTTACAATCTCTATTTCATGTTAAAATCTAATCCTGAATAAACATGAGGTGAGGTGAAATGGGGTTTAACGTCGCGTCCAAGATTATAGCACTTATATAGCGACGTGCATGCACGTGTGTGTGTGTGTGGCTGCTTGTACTAGTCCGAACTGATGCCGATTTATAGTGCTAGCTCACTGAGATTCCATGCCACAGTTTAACATCAATACCCCACTCAGACACAGTACACTGACTCCGAGCCGACCAGTCCTTGTTTTAGCCCCTTAATGCCGAGCGCAAGACAGGGTAACAACAAGTACCATCTTTTAATGTCTTTTTGTATGACGCGGTCGGGGAACGAACGCGGACCTTCCGCTCTCCGGGCGGACGCTCTGCCATTAGACCACGGAGGCGGTCGAATAAACATTAAATAGTTTTAATCATCTCTTGTCCAGAACACATGTTTATTACCTCGTTACGCGAACGGCAACACATTATGAACTCCATGTTAACTCATTCTGGATCAGAGATTAACAGGGCAATAAGCACTGGCCTGGTAATTACTCATTGTAGTAGTCACGGGTTAAACAGTTAGTTGCACGTCATCGTATCCCAATTGCAAGGATCGATGCTCATGATGTCAACCACTGGATTGTCTGGTCCAGACTCGATTATTTACAGACTGCCGTCATACAGCTGGAATATTGCTGAGTGCGGCGTTAAACAACAAACAAACAACAAACTAATTACAAGGTCTACACCTAGCCTCAACATCGTTACCAGGCCGCGGGCACCTCAGTGAGAGTGAGTGAGTGGATCCATTGTACACCTTCTGTAAATATAACCTTTATTTACTCACGCATGTTAGTCACGTCCGATGGCCCAGTCGTCTAAGGCGCCGCGATTCGCTGTGCGGAGTTGCGTCCCTTGGGCACGCCAGAAACCTATGATTGTGGGTTCGAATCCCGGTTCGCCCCGATTATGTTTCTAGGTTTGTCAGCACCATACCCGTGCTCGTGGGTTTCACCGAAGTGGTAAACGTCTGAGACCTGCATCACTTCGGGCTTTCCTAACACATTAAGCTGGCACGCCGCGATATAACTGGAATACCGTTAAAAGCGGTGTTAAACCCAACTCACTCACCCACTCACTCACTAGTCACGTCTGAGGATCCCGGAACAGAAAAGGCCCTTCATACCCAATGATGGGCATGAGGCCATCTGTGTGGACCGGCTTGGGACAACACGTGATATTTCATGGTATCCTTGAACCGTTGCTCATGCTATCAACCACAGGTTGAGTGTATGTCATCATAACCCGAATAACGGCGAGCTGCTCATGATGCCATCCAATGGTTTGTCTGGCCCAGACTCAATTAACAAACCGCTCTCATATAGCTGGAACGCTGCTGGCCGACCGAAAGCACCCTGTTCCCAGTAGGCTGCTTCTTGTGAGATTAATGGCCACTTATTTTGATGCACCCTTCCTCGGCCCTAGCAGCGCACGCGCAGTTTACAGAAGGACAAGGGATATCTGATTCTTCAGCGATACCTCGTTATACCACGTCTTGGCAGTCGAGAGGTTTAAGCCTCTCACAACAACTTAGGCGCCATAGGGTTGTCAGTATCGGGAGAGGGGAACGCAAGAGATCGATAACGGAAAAATTATACGAATGCCCGTTTCCATGGCAACACGACGATTGTCATCTATTTTCAGCGGAAACCGGCAACCAGACGATGAGTCGTTGATGTTATGGTCTGCAGTAAATGTCGGCGACCAGTTCACTACGACGTAGAGGTCGTCTACGGTGGAGGCAGAATCTTGCAGAGTTGTTGCCAGACCACATCCTAACCACGTGAGTAACAGTCAAGACATATCCGGGTTATTCCGCTCACGAGCGGAGCAGTAGATCCAAAGCTGTAGCCATAACCGTCGGCCGATACATTCTCCCGCCGGAAACCTGGAGATTACTAACACATATCACTACCATTTAGTTTGCGCTCGTATTAACACATAATAGGAGCAGTAATGGGGGTAATTTTATATTCAGAGCAGTGTATATCAGAGCCAGCCACGTCGTTGTCCTCATACTGTTATTAACAAACTGCAGGCTGAATGCTTAGAGTTTACTGACATAGCACAATAGGAATACATGTACAGGCGTTGGAATATGCAACAAGACCGTTAAATCCTAGCGTAGAGCATCCCTGTATAGATCCCAACTGCCATAAGTTCTTCTGATGCTGTCTCTCATTCGGGAGGAGGAGGATAAATTTCAATAATTGACCAATTAACCGATTTCGAAGTCACTTTTCGCGGCTTCTGATCCATACGACTTTATAATCAATGGGCGCTTGCTTGTAATTGACGTGCAACCTGCAACCTATATTTTGCAGAATATACGGCATACTGAGTTCAGTAATGTCTGTAAAAGATGCACCATCGCAGCTAAACCTGACTTTCAATAAACGCCAATAAATTAATCTCAATGTCACTACCAGCCGGTCGGGTTTCCTCGTGGCTCAAAATGTAATTGTGTGGGTGCATTGATGTTTTGAATACGATATGCTCTGAAGTCGTGGAGGGGTATTTCATTACATTTAAATTAAAGGTAGGCTTTTTAGTCACGTGAAGTCTGTGAAACGGATACTTTTACAACAAAGGTATATTTTGCGACGTAGCCCCGTTGTGCCATATGGCGTTGTAAATACTTGTCTCGTCAGTTACACACCGCGCCGCCGGCAACTCTGCCTGACTGACAGATCCGGGAAATGATCCAGACACTGATTTAGGTAAGCAGACATTAAAACAATTGGAGACGTTAAAGACATGGGATGGTACTTGTGAAATGTTTTGTGAGAAAAACACAAACATGTCATCACGTGTTTTTAACAGAAAACGGTGATGGGTGAGGGTGGGGGTGGGGGGTGGCGGTGGGGGAAGGGCAGAGTTGCGTCCCTTGGACACGCCAGAAACCTATGATTGTGGGTTTGAATTCCAGTTCGCCCCGATTAAGTTTGTCAACTCCATATTCTTGCTTGTGGCTTTCACCAAGACAGGTTTAAGACAGGCACGGTGGCTCCATCATACATATTTCATTTCTGACCCCTGAAGATGCGGGGTAAAATAGATCTCAGCAACCCATGCTTGCCGTAAAAGGCGACTATACTTGGTTTGAAGCATGTCATCGTGTGCCAATTGCGTCCATCGATGGTTATGATGTATCGATTATTAACAGACCGCCGTCGTAAAGCTGGAATATTGCTGTGCGGCGTTAAACAACCACCACCACCACCACCACCACCAACAACAACAACAATATTTAATTTCTTTAAGAGATTTTGTCACCCTTTGTGGAGGATTCGTGGTCGTTCTTTCAAATTTACAACGCGTTGACGTCTTAATTGAGCTGTAGAGCCATAGCGATATGTAATGTCCGTCGTGCTAACGGTACTATGACCAATGTGCGCTGCGTTTGTGAGTGAGTGAGTGAGTGTGGTTTTACGGTTTAGTAATATTCAAGCAATATCACGGCGGGGGACACCAGAAATGGGCTTCACTCATGTTATGTGTACCCATGTCGGGAATCGAACCCGGGTCTTCGGCTCGACGATCGAACGCTCTAACCACTAGGCTACCCGACCGCTCCTGCGTTTATGAATATTGATAAGTGTATATCGCATAGCAGGCCCAGTACGCATAGCAGGCCCAGTAGTATGATAGCGTCTGATAGGTCATAGGTCTAAATGAGGGGTCCTGCAATGCGATAAAACAGATCCCACTGATTAAGGGTCCCCTTGCACAAAGCGATCTTAACTCTAAGATGATCGTTACTCCCATACTTTAACATAGGCTTACGATAATCTTAACGCACAGGGCCCCATTCCTCAAAGCGATCTTAGCGCTCAGGTGATCGTAAGTCCCATACTTTAATATAGGCTTACGATCATCTTAGCGCTAAGATCGCTTCGAGGAACGGGGCCCTGGTGGCTTTGTGCAACTGGGCCCAGGTCGTGTACTTGTGTTGTAGCATGAGTCCACTCAAGAGAAGCAGGTGGCCAGAATCGGTGACTTCATACCCCGTTCTCTTGGATCGGAGCTCATGCTTTCACTCACTGGTTTGCCTGGTCCAGACTCGATCATGTACATGCCCCGGTGATATTGCTGGCATATTTCACCCAGCGGCGTGCAACAGCGGGCCACGGACCGGGGCCCACTTGCACAAAGCGATCTTAGCGCTAAGATGATTGTAACTCCCATACTTTAACATAGGCTTACAATAGTCTTATCGCTAAGGTCGCTTTGTGCAAGTGTGTCCAGCTCAGTGCTGACCAATTATGTCTACCATAGGCCGTGTCACAATTTGAGTTAAGCTTACATGTGTTGCAAGCAGAATATTTCATTTAATGTATATATACATGTTACGCATGTGAGCGGTTTCTGTCACATATAAAATATTGATTTTTGATATCCCAGATGTTGCATATGGCGAGCGCACATCCTCTCTCGGTGTAGTTATTGGGATATGCCGATACAAAGGTTTGTGTCATTGTGACATAATTGTTTCGACCAGGAGATGTTTGAATGATCAATTGACAAAAGGAGGCAACGCCTTGTTCATGTAATCTATGTAGGTCTCATTCATCAACTGCAGACTGCATCATCTGTGAATATGCAATATGGCATATTAACAATGCTAACTTGCTATACTATATCCGACGTTGCAAATCGATATGTGTCAAGTTTTATCACTACATGTGATGTAAAGTGATGATTACTCTCAGGTCTGCAGTCGTGGTCATCTGGGTGATGAATGAGACGTTATGTAAGTACATCATTTTATGTCTACCAATCAATTTGTTTGGTTTTGTTTGCGGCAGAACACGCCAGCACTTGCCAGCCACTCAGGCAAGCGTGGGTACAGCTCTTGTAAAGGAGGGATACGTTTTGTGGCCACAGGTTTACATTCAGATGTTAGATGAATGTACAACATAATATAACTGCTTGATGAATGAAGTACGTCCTGTAACTGCTTGATGAATGAAGTACGTCCTACAAATTTTAGATAAATGTTAGACCTATATATGTTGGATGAAGTACGTCCTATAAATGTTGGATGAAGTACGTCCTACAAATACTAGATGAATGAAGTACGTCCTATAAATGTTGGATGAAGTACGTCCTACAAATGCTAGATGAATAAAGTACGTCCTATAAATGCTAGATTAATGAACTACGTCCTACAAATGCTAGATGAATGAACTACGTCCTACAAATGCTGGGTGAATGAAGTACGTCCTATAAATGCTGGGTGAATGAAGTACGTCCTATAAATGCTAGATGAATGAAGTACGTCCTATAAATGCTAGATGAATGAAGTACGTCCTATAAATGCTGGATGAATGAAGTACGTCCTATAAATGCTAGATGAATGAAGTACGTCCTATAAATGCTAGATAAATGAAGTACGTCCTACAAATGCTAGATGAATAAAGTACGTCCTATAAATGCTAGATTAATGAACTAAGTCCTATAAATGCTAGATGAATGAAGTACGTCCTACAAATGCTAGATGAATGAACTACGTCCTACAAATGCTAGGTGAATGAAGTACGTCCTATAAATGCTAGATGAATGAAGTACGTCCTATAAATGCTAGATGAATGAAGTACGTCCTACAAATGCTAGATGAATGAAGTACGTCCTATAAATGCTGGATGAATGAAGTACGTCCTATAAATGCTAGATGAATGAAGTACATCCTATAAATGCTAGATGAATGAAGTACATCCTCCAAATGCTAGATGAATGAAGTACGTCCTATAACTGCTAGATGAATGAAGTACGTCCTATAAATGCTAGATGAATGAAGTACGTCCTATAACTGCTAGATGAATGAAGTACGTCCTATAACTGCTAGATGAATGAAGTACGTCCTATAAATGCTAGATTAATGAAGTACGTCCTATAAATGCTAGATGAGTGAGTAAGTGAGTGAGTTGGGTTTAACGCCGCGTTTTAACAGTATTCCAGTTATATCGGGGCGAGTCAGCTTGATGTGGGAGGAAAGCCCGAAGTGATGCAGGTCTCAGACGTTTACCTCTTCGGTGAAACCCACGAGCACGGGTATGGTGCTGACAAACCTAGAAACATAATCGGGGCGAACCGGGATTAGAACCCACGATCATAGGTTTCTGGCATGCCCAAGGGACGCAACTCTGCACAGCGAATCGAGGCGCCTTAGACGACTGGGCCACCCGTGCCCCCAAATGCTAGATGAATGAAGTAGGTCCTATAAATGCTAGATGAATGAAGTACGTCCTATAAATGCTAGATTAATTAAGTACGTCCCATAAATGCTGGATTAATGAAGTACGTCATATAAATGCTAGATGAATGATGTACGTCCTATAACAGCTTGATGAATGATTACGTCCTATAACTGCTAGATTAATGAAGTACGTCCCATAAATGCTGGATTAATGAAGTAAGTCCTATAAATGCTAGATGAATGAAGAACGTCCTATAAAAGCTAGATGAATGCACAACATCGCCCAGATGCCAGATGGTGTTCGGCAGTAACGGGATATAACAGAGACTAGTAGACTCAGCGCCAGTATACTGTGTGAGCGGGAAACCCATGTTGAACTGCGGTATGGTATCTACGTTCGGCAAAATCTAACAAAATAGGCATTATTCTGGACTATTATAGGTACGCACACACACTATTTCACCTCAACTCAAGCAATGGGTGGTTAAAGCGTTCGCTCGTCACGCCGAAGGCCCGGGTTCGATTCCCGACATGGGTACAATGTGTGAAGCCTATTTCTGGTGTCCTCCGCCCTGATATTGCTGGAATATTGCTAAAAGCGGCGTAAAACCAAACTCACTCACTCACTCAAGCAATGGGTGGGCGAAGTAAAGGATTTTACGTGCGCTTCAGATGGATTATCGTGGGAACTCCAGGGAAGTTATCAGAGGAGAATGGAGATAATAACACTCAATAATCGAGGATGCTCGTAAATTTGAGATAGGTATTTCCGTATGCAAAGGATGAATTCCGCTTCTTAGATTTTTCTGCTGTCGTAACATTTGTATCTGTTATAAAAGGCATTATAAGTGGTGGGGATTCTGTTAGAAATCTTCTGTAATCTGTACCTGACGAAATGACACTAAATCCGCGATAATATGAAAACTAGTTGATGGAGAAGGAACAATATATCTGTTCCACGACGTACTTGGCACATTTGCACAAAACAATCTTAGCACTAAGATGATCGTACCTCCCACAACATATACTTAAAGCAGTCGTTATGCTAAGATCGCTTTGTGCAGGTGGACCATGCTGTCACTGATGGTGGTATATTCAATAACGTTATCATATATGCTTTGACATCTGCTGAACCTCTATGCATGCATGATAAACACAAAAGCGACAGAATCTTTCCAGCATCAGGAGAAATTTGTACCAGATTGTACCAATAATAATAATAATAATAATAATAATAGTGATGATGATGGTATATTCATATAAATATTAATACACAAACTAAGAAATGAGTTTAAAACTTAACCAAATTTATGCCATTTTCTTTAGGACGGGTATTCAGATATTTTTTGTTTTAGTGCTTTTCAGTTATTTTTTATGTAACAAATCTGGATAACTTCTTAGGCACACTCAATAAATTTGAAAAAATCACGTCACAGTTTGTATATGCTTAAACCTTGAGTTTCATAGCGCAAATTCGACTTACCGGCCCCGACGAGACATTCTGTGTACAGGGACAAAATCTTCTCCCTTGTCTGACACCCATTGCAGTTGGGCCAAATCAATTCTGTGTTGGGATAAACAACGGTAGTCACGAGGACCTGGTCACTATGATACCTACCTCAACTGGGCCGCCTCCGTGGTCTAGTGGTAGAGCGTCCGCCCGGAGAGGGGAAGGTCAGGGGTTCGATCCCCGGCCGCGTCATTCCAAAAGACGGTAAAAGATGGTACTTCTTGTTACCCTGTCTGGCGCTCGGCATTATGGTGCTAAAACAAAGACTGGTCGGCTCGGAGTCAGTATACTGTGTCTGAGTTGGGTATTTATGTTAAACCGCGGCATGGTCTCAGTGAGCTAGCACTATAAATCGGCATCAGTCCGGTCTAGTACACACATGTGCATGCACGTTGCTATGTAAGTGCAATAATCTTGGACGCGACGTTAAACCTGACCTCACCTCACCTCACCTCACCACCTACCTCAACTGCAAAAGAAAGGCCACACCCACGTTTGATGATAACAAAACAATGAAACAAAATATGGTTATACGATGGTGATGTATTTGATACGGGTATGACCGTTGTGTTTGGACCTTACATTTGCAGTGTTTCGGCGACTGTTTTCAGGTTATAGCGTTATAGGCTATAGTTTGTAAAATCAAATCCAATTTTCAACCGTATACTTTCGTTTGCCCGGCAGTTTACATTCCCTGTGTGGTGCAACACAATTCCTGGTGCCTCATTCCACGGCTGCTGCTCGGAATCCCGGCAGCTTAACGTTAAGGTCCAGCATACTAAGCCGATTGTGTATATCCGTGGGCGCCAATGGCTGCTGTAGCCTGTGCCTGTACAATGCAATACTGCAGATCTTACCCTTGCCTGTCTTATAGATCCATCTTGTAATGAAACTTTACAATGAAAGACTGTAGATCTTACCCCTACCTGTCTTATAGATCCATCTTGTAATGAAACTTTACAATGAAATACTGCAGATCTTACCCCTGCCTGTCTTATAGATTCATCTTGAAATGAAACTTGACAATGAAAGACTGTAGATCTTACCCCTGCCTGTCTTATAGATCCATCTTGTAATGACACTTTACAATGAAATACTGCAGATCTTACCCCTGCCTGTCTTATAGATCCATCTTGTAATGAAACTTTACAATGAAATACTGAAGATCTTACCCCTGCCTGTTTCATAGATCCATCTTGTAATGACACTTTACAATGAAATACTGCAGATCTTACCCCTGCCTGTCTTATAGATCCATCTTGTAATGAAACTTTACAATGAAAGACTGTAGATCTTACCCCTGCCTGTCTTATAGATCCATCTTGTAATGAAACTTTACAATGAAAGACTGTAGATCTTACCCCTTCCTGTCTTATAGATCCATCTTGTAATGAAACTTTACAATGACATACTGCAGATCTTACCCCTGCCTGTCTTATAGATCCATCTTGTTATGAAACTTTACAATGAAATACTGCAGATCTTACCCCTGCCTGTCTTATAGATTCATCTTGTAATGACACTTTACAATGAAAGACTGTAGATCTTACCCCTGCCTGTCTTATAGATCCATCTTGTAATGACACTTTACAATGAAAGACTGAACATCTTACCCCTGCCTGTTTTATAGATCCATCTTTTGATGACACTTTACAATGAAATACTGTAGATCTTACCAATGCCTGTCTTATAGATCCATCTTGTAATAAAACTTTACAATGAAATACTGTAGATCTTACACCTGCCTGTTTCATAGATCCATCTTGTTGTGACACTTTACAATGAAATACTGTAGATCTTACCCCTGCCTGTTTCATAGATCCATCTTACGATGACACTTTACAAAGAAATACTGTAGATCTTACCCCTGCCTGTTTCATAGATCCATCTTGTAATGACACTTTACAATGAAAGACTGAAGATCTTACCCCGGCCTGTTTCATAGATCCATCTTTTGATGACACTTTACAATGAAATACTGTAGATTTTACCCCTTCCTGTCTTACAGATCCATCTTGTAATGAAACTTAACAATGAAGTACTGAAGATCTTACCCCTGCCTGTCTTATAGATGCATCTTGTAATAAAACTTTACAATGAAATACTGTAGATCTTACCCCTGCCTGTTTCATAGATCCATCTTGTAATGACACTTTACAATGAAATACTGCAGATCTTATGAAAGATAACTTATGAAAGATAAGACCTGGTGTCCTTAAAGGCGAAAATTTATCACCTCTGCTCTTTTCAATATTTCAAGATAATGTGGAATCTTACCTGGTATCAAATAAAAGCATCGCAATTTCAATAGGAACTACTGACGAATTCACTGCAACGTTATGCCTTCAATTTTTGTTACTTCTATTAGCAGATGACACAGTATTGTTTGGGAATGATCGATATCATTGCAAAACTCATCAAATGCTTTCTACTGTGATTGTGGCAAATGGAAACTTGATGTCAATTGCAAAATGAAAAGTTGTATTTCGCGGAGGTATAGTTAAATCAAAATTATCCTTCTTCTTTTGAGAAGAGAAGTTGGTTATAGTTGATAGTTATAATTAGGAATAAAATGTCATACAAAGAGACGGTTTTAAAATTTGATAAATACCGCAATGTATTGTTGTCTCAAAATGAATCCATTTTTAAAAATAAAATGCTACTGGTCTGAGGACGTCAATCACAAACCTTTTTGTATATGGTGAACTTGGAAGGCCCCACTCGGTGTACACATGTGTAAAAGTCTTTTCAGATTGTGGATAAATTAAGTAACCCAAGTGATCCCCCTAAGTTATCACAAGTCATCTTTAGTTGTGTAAAATGCCTTTATAAATAATATACCATTGGCCTAGATTGTATAAATGCCTTTATACAACAATACCATTGGCCTAGATGCGTTGAAAATATACTGAACTCATGTGGACTAACTGCCGTATTTTATTCACCCCAACATTTCAATAGAGACGGGATTAAGCAGCTGTTGGGAGAACAATGAAATATCAATTTTATCAAACTTGGCGTGGTACAGTTGCAACAAGTTCAAAAGTATTTTAGTACTTATATTTTAAGCATATACCTACCTAAATCAGTCTCATGCCAACTCCAAAAATGTAGAACATCAAACCATTCCCACTGAGACCGGAAGATGGAGCACTACTCCTAGATCAGATCGCTTATGTAAATTATATAACTCACCAGGCATTTCAGATGAATTTCACTGTTTATTTCGTTGTGAGGCTCTGGGAAAACAAAGAATAACATATATCGATAGAAAATACCTAAATTGCCCAAACATTTCGATTCTAAAACGCCTCTGATGTACTCCTAAATGTCAGATTTAAAGCAACTTGTTAGGTTCTTAACATCTGTTAGACAGAATTAAGTTTGTTTGTTGTTTAACGCCACACTCAGCATAATTCCAGAATTAAGTAGTCATATACACGTATACAGAATACAATCTGAAGTCGCATGTACTCATTGTGTACATCCGTTGTTAGATATAAATGTTTATTTCCTGTCTTCTTGATTCATTGATACCCTGTTGACACTTTATATCTGTATATATCATGTTATATTATTTCTCATGTTCCAAAGATGCTTTTTAAAAGGGAAATACAGAAATTAATATGGGAACATATGGGAACAAATTAAGATGGGAACATATGGGAACAAATTAATATGGGAACATATGGGAACAAATTAATATGGGAACATATGGGATTAAATTAAGATGGGAACATATGGGAACAAATTAATATGGGAACATATGGGAACAAATTAATATGGGAACATATGGGAACAAATTAATATGGGAACATATGGGATTAAATTAAGATGGGAACATATGGGAACAAATTAATATGGGAACATATGGGAACAAATTAATATGGGAACATATGGGAACAAATTAATATGGGAACATATGGGAATAAATTAAATGGGAACATATGGGAACAAATTAATATGGGAACATATGGGAACAAATTAATATGGGAACATATGGGAATAAATTAATATGGGAACATATGGGAATAAATTAATATGGGAACATATGGGAACAAATTAATATGGGAACATATGGGAACAAATTAATATGGGAACATATGGGAACAAATTAATATGGGAACAAGATGAAATCATATTTTTCTATTTGATATGAAATGTATGGTATGCTAATACACACCCTGCCTCCTCCCCTCCTCTCCCCTCCCCTCCATATACAATTGCACCCGTATCTCGTAAATCATTTTGCCTTAACCTCGGCATAGTTGGGTCTCTATGTGTCACTTTAGAATGGCATTACAACCTCCAATCGTTGTGCGCTACATATCTGACAGTTCAGGTAAAAAAAAATTACAACGTCACTTGACCTAACGCATTGATATAACTTTTTCCTGTTCGACTTGTGCATGCGCAGAGAGTCGAATCATGGGGATATTACACACCTGAGCGTCAGTTTGTCACAGATTGACTTATCAGCGCGAGGTTACCAGGGTAACAAGCAGGACAGGTGAGGTGATAATTGTACATCTGACACAATCTCTGTTTAAAACTGACATCTATTATTCGCCCATATAACCAGTGTTCATATAAGAGAGCTTTAAGACGACAACCTGGTATGACGCCATGCGGCAGGTATACTGTCAATTCTTGCCAGGTAGGTCGAGTTACCAGAGGAGAGTTTTAAAACATTCATTTCATGTAAGTATTCGTTGTCGGTGTTCATATACAGGTATATGTCTTGATCAATCTATCGCGGTCATACAACAATCGATACAAAGATCTATCAATATGTTACCAGTCATGATAACCACGACCTGAGGGTTTATTCCATAATAATAATAATAATAATAATAATCATACAATTAGTGCAGTTTCACAATCTCTACCAATCCGTGAAGATCCGGGTCAGAATAGCTCTTCGGCAACCCATGCTTGCCGTAAAAGGCGACTATGCTTGTCGTAAGAGGCGACTAACGAACAAAAAACCAACTAACCAACCACAATCTCTACCCACAATCTCGTTGAATTATGACTCAGATATTCCGAGCATGTACAAATGGGGTTGAATGTTACAAAGGTTGTTTAGTCTGGCAGGTGTTTGGTGGTGATATATGTTCAAAGTCACCTGCAATTGTACAAGCAGACAGGCATGTTTCTTTGAATAGTGCATACTGTCACGTCCTGATCACGTCATTATAATGATATTCTTCAACATAAACATTGTACAATGCTGAAATAATGTCACCATTTCCTCCATCATAATTTTATTTATCTCAACATCAGTTGAAACAGGTTTTTGATGATCTGGCGAGTTTGGTCATGCGCAGTGTTATCACCTCAATATTACCCTGTTGTCTTTTGTGACAAACGGACAACATTTGCTAACTGAATTAGTGTATCACACACTAATCCTTGTTAGGCAAACGTGAATCTGAGAGAAGAGAAAACAACTATGGTAATTCTGTCCCTGTTTTGTTACTTTTGAAGATATAGTTTACTATCATCGTCACCACGGCCATTTGGTCTGTCAGCATGGCTAGTCACCTTACGAAAGACAATCAGAATGCCAGAATCAGTACACATGGGGTTGAACGATACAAAGGTTGTTTCGTCTGGCAGGTGTTTGGTGGTGATATATGTTCAAAGTCACCTGCAATTGTACAGGCAGACAGACATGTATCTTTGAATAGTGCATACTGTCACGTCCCGCAGTTAACAGTCCATCGGACACTGACTCGCGTCCATACATGACTGGGCTCCGTCTAACTTTTATAGTCCAAGTTTGATATATTTCTTTAAAACCATTACGTTGTCTGATTGAAGTTAATGAAGTACCCTCAACTGCCGTTACGGTGGCTCTCGTTACACAGAATCGATGTCATGTATTACCTAGCATCAAATAGCCCTTGACTGAAGGGTAGCGCCCATTTAAGGGAGTAACACATCCACGCACGATGTCCCTTCGTGGGGGAACCTTAGTATTGACCCGATTTTAGGAGTATTAATGTGTGTGTTGTGCGATAACCTAACCCAGCCAGAGATACATTTATCCCTACATCCCGGTGTATAAAACATGTTTGTAACAATGTTTTAATTCTTTTGGGATGCATTTTGTTTTTCTAGTTTAATGTTGTAACGAAATTGCGATGAAACAGACGACTTAAACATATATGTCAATTCACTGATTCGTTTAGGTGTTAATTTAACATGTATTTAAAAATAAAGGTTTGCTCTACCCCCACGTGAAGTGCAATAATAAAGTATATTTTTGCCCTGAACTATTATAGTTAAGCATGGCACTTGGTCCGGAGTGCTTTGACGTTATTATAGTTCAGGGCAAAACTATAGTTTACTCCACTACACTTGTAGTAGTGCAAACTGTATCACTGTTCTAAGATCACGAATTTAAGACTAACCTTGTGTTATATTAGAGATGAGTTAAAAAAGTATCCTGCTATAAGTGGTACCTTAATTGAAAAATACTCGAGCAGGGCTAACTGACGTGCTGTTCCACCTGACTGCCTGTACCCAGACGTTAAGAGACAAATACGTTTTGAACATAATAAAACTCGACTAAAATTGTTAGTTTATAGTTTAACTAAGTCACTTTTTATTATCTGTTTTGTATGTGATGGTCCTTAATCCAATGCAGCAATAAAAAGAATATATATTTAATTTTTCATAATAATTTTCTTCAGTTTAATCACCTGACTCGAAACATTCCACAAGTGCAATTTCGGGCCGAACCAACACAAGTAAACATAGCCGACAATCGGTGTCGTTAAAGTTGTAACTTTATTTCCGCCACTTATGTTTATAGCAGACTGTTAAAAGAAACTGTAAGCCATGAAATAGTGCGCTAAGCATAGGGACCGTCTCGAAAGTGCACAGTCACCCACTAGATTAAAAAAGAACTTTCATATAGAATTAACCACCCACCTATCCCCTCTAGATTAATGCACTGTATAATGAGATATTATTAAATGCTTCAGCATTTGACTTGGAAAACATCCATTAAAATATAATAAACAACAACAATTTCATTTGAAATGGAACAAAACATTTTATTTCAATATAACTTTCTTGGCACATTACTGATATCTGTTACTATTTTCTGTAATAATGTTGTGACAACAGAACGATACTTTTTTTTAAATTTCTGATTGTACCCACTGTTTTTGACCCGATATGAGATTGTCATAATAATGATATTCTTCAACACAAACATTGTACAATGCTGAAATAATGTCACCATTTCCTCCATCATAATTTTATTTATCTCAACATCAGTTGAAACAGGTTTTTGATGATCTGGCGAGTTTGGTCATGCGCAGCGTTATCACCTCAATATTACCCTGTTGTCTTTTGTGACAAACGGACAACATTTGCTAACTGAGTTAGTGTATCACACACTAATCCTTGTTAGGCAAACTTGAATCTGACAGATGAAAAAACAACTATGGTAATTCTGTTCCTGTTTTGTTACTTTTGAAGATAAAGTTTACTATCATCGTCACCACGGCCATTTGGTCTGTCAGCATGGCTAGTCACCTTACGAAAGACAATCAGAATGCCAGAATCAGTACACATGGGGTTGAACGATACAAAGGTTGTTTCGTCTGGCAGGTGTTTGGTGGTGATTTATGTTCAAAGTCACCTGCAATTGAATGTCAGTTCTTTTTTCCTTAAGATCAGAATTTAGAAACTTTGGCACCAAACGAGCAGATATTTTATTCATCTGTAAATGTTCAAGAATAATAGTTTTAGTGGATCCATGGCTAAGGCCTGTCTTCCTCAAGTTCAGCAATGGTAATACGTCTATCTGTCAGTATAAGCGTTCTCTATCTCCTTGATTGAATCTTCATTGATGGAAATTGAGGGACGTTCAGGCTTAAGGTCATCATAAAGGCTTGTTCACCCAGCCTTAAACATAGCCGCCCAACGTTTAACAGTAGAATAACTAGGACACTTATCACCATACACTTGTGACATGCGGTTTTGAACTTCTTTAGTATTTTTCTCTTAAGTCAAAAGCTTGATGACTGCTCGGCACTCGTTCTTTTCCATTTCTGTGTCCATTTGGACCCCTATCACGTTCATCGGCCTCAACGGACCAGATACCCTTGCAGTGAACTACTTAAACAATGTACTTCATAGACTAGGTCACTTTGTTCAATCTTTATTTCACGTACTGAAGAGGCCACAGGCTTATAGTACAATTTGAAGAATATACAATTTTATACAATTTATGTACATATCTCACCATATCACCTCACGTCATTCCACCTCGCATCTCAACGCAGTCACATTATTTCACACATACAGTACCATACCCTGTAATTTCATTTCTATTTTACCATATCACAACTTGTTATATCATACAACATATTCTATAACATATCATATTGTATCATTATTATAAGATCATACTATATAGTATATAATTCATATACCATTATCATATCATAACATACCATACATACCTTCGTACCATATATCACACCTATATTATATCACATTTCAACATGTCATATCACACAACACATTAGCAATTTCATAGCTTGTCCCATCATATCTTATCATATCATACCATATAATGCCATGTCATTCCATGCCAATTTATATCATATCAATCAATCAATATTTATTCAGCACTGGAAGACCGCGAGCCATATAGTATATACACTAAAAAAACAGTATTTACCCAATTTCTATAATACACATAACATATTGCATCATATCCCCTCATGTATCATATCACACCACAACACTTATCATATCATATCACATCATGTCATGTCACATCATATCATTTCATATGCATATAACTATACTAAACCATTTGTAATATCACGTCCCACAATATCATATGACAGCCTAATAGTTTAATACCATTTCTAACTCTTTTGTTTGTAGTTTATTCAAATGGCAAGTATCTATAAAAGTGTACTTAATGTATATACACAATATTTTCCTAATACCAAGCAGCTAAGATTATTCTTTCATAAGGTTCTGTCGGTATAAAGAGGCATAATATATGTACATGGAAACATTTTGTAAGAGACTTCTTTTTGTGTTTGACAGCAGTGTAACAAATTTAATAATATTAGGGTACCTGTAATAATAAGCTTGCAGGTATTTTTCTCTAAGGTGTAAATACACTGGACATACAAGTAAGAAATGAAATTCATCTTCTAGTTCGAGTTTAAACTACATAGATTACAGATTCTTTCTTCACGAGGAATGTTTGCATAGCGCCTTGTTTCTATTAAAAGGTCGTGAGAAGAACATCTAAAACGTGAAAGAGCCGTTCGAAATTTTTTAACATTAACTTTTGATAAATAATCTTCCATAATTATTTCTGATTTAATCATTTTGTAATAAGAGCATTTGTTTGTTAGAGTCAATGATGCAGTCCAAGATTGTAAATAAATATCCTTTAATCTCTGGGTTAATGAAAGTATAAACATTGATTTGGAATACACATTTTGGTTTTGCCAAATATCACCAAAGCCACAACTGAAAAGTAATTCTCTAACACCTGTAACCCAGTTTCTTTTCCCATTATTATCATAAACTATCATCATATTATAACACTTTTTGGGCAATCTATATGAGGGCATGTCAGTAAGTCTCAGCCAGTATTTAATAACTTTTATATTTGAATCTACATAGAGAGGGAATCTTCCACATTCTCCATACACCACTTTGTTATAGCCCACAGCTGAAAGTTAGTCAGGCTTAGAACTTTTTGACCAGCCTACGTAGTTTATTATAGAAATACACGACGAGTGGGAATTCTTGCTGCAGTGTTTTAATGTACGATAAACAACAACCACGAGTCGTTTATTACTTTTATGAGATATCAACATTATGTACAGCCTCTTTATGAGGGTTCTAATAAAATGTGCAAGCTTTAGAAATATTTGCCCGTATGTAAATAATGATGACTCCCGGAATACAATCCGACAAGTCCATTTTATGAAAAAGGGGGGTAAATTGTGGTATCTTCTCACAATTTTAAGTCAATTATCTGTACCTTTCCTCCCAATACGGATTCTAAACATATCTCGCCCACTTTTGCATGCGATCGATCGGCCATTACTTTAACCTATGTTGCCCAGTTACATCTATGGGGAACAACTCACTAGACACTTCCCTCTCAAAAACAACGTCGTCCAATTTACGACGTCATCACCTTGCGAGCGCATATTCGAATCTCCAGAAATGACGTCATAAAAGAAAAATGTTTTATCATGAAATAAAACACATTTCGTTCTTCCATGTTCTTTGGGATTTATTTCGGAGCTATCTTATATCAGGATAAAGTACAATCGCCGCGTTTGATCCTTTAGCGAAGGATCTATCATGTATTACCAAGAGTTGTGTAGGCGTGAAGGGTGATTGTAGTTATTTTTGTATTACAGGTGTTTTGTCGAAGAATGTTAGATAAGTCCCGACCAGTCGTCCACATGGCCACAAGCGCTTGGAATGGGGTCAAGGCACGTCAGAGTCTCCGGATCCTGCTCCCACTCAGTCTCGTGTGCTTCGTAACCATAGCGATCTACCTGCTGCACAATGGCTGTGACAGGATCCCTACCTCCCCCGACCTGTGTGAGATATGGAAAGGTGAGTTAGTGAATGTTGTTTAATGCCGCACCAGAATCAAGTTCTGTTAACGGCGATAATATGGATGTAACTGATGTACATGTAACTTCGTGGTCCCGACTTAATTATTTGCTTATTTATCACAATTTGACCAGTTGAAGTCGCTTTGAGGAACGGGGCCCAAGTGTTTTGCTGCCTCCGTTCAACTTCCATTGTCTAACAGGGGGCACGGGTGGCCCAGTCGTCTGAGGCGCCGCGATTCGCTGTACAGAGTTGCGTCCCTTGTGTTCGCCAGAAACCTATGATTGTTGGTTCGAATCCCGATTCGCCCCAATTATGTTTCTAGGTTTGTCAACACCATACCCATGTTCATGGGTTTCACCGAAGTGGTAAACGCCTGAGACCTGCATCACTTCAGGCTTTCCTCCCACATTAAGCTGACACGCCGCGATATAACTGGAATACTGTTAAAAGCGGCGTTAAACCAAACTCACCCACTCACTGTCTAACAGCGACTTACGGTAGTCGTAGCTACCAACATCGTAACTCCAATAGTTCTACAGATAATATCAATAGTAGTACCGCAACGAACAGCGTAACACCTATTGCGTAACAACGACTTACGACAGTCGTAGCTACGAACATCGTAACTCTAATAGTTCTACAGTGACTTTCAATAGTCGTGCTGCTTTATCAACAACTAACGATAGTCGTAGGTTCGAACACCGTTACTCCAATAGTTCTACAGAGACTTTCAATGGCGGTACTGCTACGAAGATCCTAATTCATATTGTCTATGAGAGACTTCGTAACTCAATCATAATGGGACCGCCTCCGCGGTCTTGTGGTAGAGCGTCCGCCCGGAGAGCGGAAGGTCCGGGGTTCGATCCCCGGCCGCGTCATACCAAAAGACGTTAAAAGATGGTACTTGTTGTTACCCTGTCTGGCGCTCGGCATTAAGAGGCTAAAACAAGGACTGGTCGGCTCGGAGTCAGTTTACTGTGTCTGAGTGGGGTATTGATGTTAAACTGCGGCATGGTAGTTCAGTGAGCTAGCACTATAAATCGGCATCAGTCCGCACTAGTACAAGCAGTCACACAAACACACACACGTAGATGCACGTCGCTATATAAGTGCAATAATCTTGGACGCGACGTTAAACCCCATTTCACCTCACCTCACCTCACCTCACCTCACCTCACCTCACCTCAATCATAATGGACTGGACAATGAGGGTGTCTTGGGTGGGAGACGTGTGGATAGCCTAGCGGTTGGTGTTCGCTCATTAAACCACATGTCCGGCTTCGAATTCGTACACGGATACAATTTTAAGACCCTTCTCTTGTGTTGCATTATATGACTTCTACATCTTTAGATGGGGATCAAAACATTAATCACAAGAAATCAACAATCAAGAAAAAAAGAAACATCAACAACTTAACTGATTTCCCCACTGCCTTTTGATGTATTTCCACGTGTTGTTTATATTGTTGTTTCTGATTTCAGGTGAAACACCTCGAACCAACGCAACACTATGGTGGCAGTGGGCGTGTCTAATAGAATGGTGAGTCAGATTTACTTGCAGTCTGGTTCCCTGGGTATGCTGCGCTGGCGCTTTAGTGTAGCGCCAGCGCAGCGTACACAGGGAACCAGGCTGATTTTCTTGGAGACATTCTGGGGGTGGGGAGGGTTTTATTGTCAAAAGCAATTTATTACGCTGAGAATACATTTATAAGCCAGTTTTATGTGGTGGTCGGCCCAACTCATGTATGGCTGTGTGTTGCAGGGACATGGACAGCGGAAACGGCTACCAGTGTCAGAACAAGGAGTTAATGGGGAACTGGCCTGTGTGCTGGGACCACGACCACAGACCCAGGGACCCCTGTCTCGTTTACTCCTTCGGGTGAGTCATTGAGTGGGTGACAAGGCTGTGTGTGTGTGTGTGTGCGTGCGTGCGTGCGTGCGTGCGTGCGTGCGCGCGCGGTGCGTGCGCGCGGTGCAGGAGTGAGTGAGGATGTGAGTGAGTGAGTTGATGGGTGGTTGGTGTGTGAGTGAGTGAGTGAGTTAGTGAGTGAATGTGTATTTGTGTGTGAGTAAGTAAGTGAATGAGTGGATGGGTGTGTGTGTGAATGGTTTGGATGTGTATGTGAGAGGGCGGGTGGTTGGGTGGGTGGTGTGTGTGTGAGTGAGTGAGGATGTGAATGAGTCAATGGATGGGGCGGTGGGTTGGTGAGTGAGTGCGAAAGTGGGCGAGTTAGTGGGTGAGTGACGGAGTGAGTGAAGGAGTGCTGGTGGGTCGGTGGTTGAGTGAGTGAGTATGTGTGGGGGTGAGAGTGGGTAGATGAGTGAGTGAGTGAAGTTGTTTATGTTGTGTGAGTGATTGAGTTGATTGGTGGGTGAGTGTGAGTGAGTGAGTAGGTGGGTAAATGAGTGAGTGGGTGAGTGAGTTAATGGATGGTTTAAATGAGTGAGTGGGTGAGTGAGTAAATGGATGGTTTAAATGAGTGAGTTGGTGAGTGAGTAAATGGATGGTTTAAATGAGTGAGGGGCAGGATGGCGTTTTATATAAAAATAGGAAGAAATATCCCAGCAATATCAAAGCGGGGAGACCAAACATGTCTCTCACGACAATCGAACCTGGTTCTTCCACGTGACGTGGGCGCGTACAACTAGGCCACCTCACCGCCCTTAATCTCCCCCAGAGACGGGCTCAGTCACCACTGCCGCCTAGTTATAAGGGTTGAGGGCAAACAGAGGCAAAACTAGAAAACCTTAATTGGAAACACTGTCGCAATCTAAAAACACAGTGCTTAACTGCTTTCCCAGCATGGTGGTTAACGAATTCGCTCGTCAAACCAATGTCCCGGGTTCTATTGCACACGTTGTGCTGTGTATAATTTTATTATGAATGATTGTTCAGAAATATGCTCTTCAACAGGCAATAACTAATCCATTCTTTCTCATAATAAAAAAAGTTACTCGTTGAAATAAAAGTATGACGTCATGTCAATTATGCCTTTATTCCACATACATCCTCGTCTTTGAATTTGATTTTTATCGTTTCAGTATAGACAATGACTTCAGTTTCGATGACGCAATGGCAAAGCGAGGATGCACTGTTTACAGCTTTGACCCAAGGTAGGTCTTCCTGTGTTTGTAGTGAGTGAGTGAGTGAGTTTGTGAGTTGGATTTAACGCCGCTTTTAACAGTATTCCAGTTACATCACGGCCTGTCAGCATAATGTGGGAGGAAAGCCCGAAATGATGCAGGTCTCAGACGTTTACCACTTCGGTGAAAGCCATGAGCACGGGCATGGTGCTAACAAACCTAGAAACATAATCGGGGCGAATCGGGATTTGAACCGAAATCATAGGTTTCTGGCGTGCCCAAGGGACGCAACTCTGCACAGCGAATCGCGGCGCCTTAGATGACTGGGCCACCCGTGCCCCCTCCTGTGTTTGTAAGGTGATGAATAGGATTGTAATATGAATTCATCGCTATAACTTATTTTTGTCAGCTTAAAAATTAACAATATTATCAGTTCAATGTGATTCACAATTTGCTGATAAAAAACCGTCATGTTTTTGTATGATTCTTAAACCATCACATGCGGACTAGACTGAACCCTCCGTGCGGCTGATGTGGTCAGAACATTTTTAGATGTGGATGAAGGCTGAGATGGCTACTCATATAACAAACCAATGAATGTCCTGCCTCAATCTAGAAAGCTACACACTGACGCTCATTCTACTAACCAGACGAATCATTTGAAACTCCGTATGACACGGACCCGTGAAGATCCGGGGTAGAATAGGTCTTCAGTTACCCATGCTTGCTGTAAAAGGCGACTATTCTTGTCGTAAGAGGTGACTGACGGGATTGGGTTGCCAGGCTCGCTGACTTGGTTGATGCATGTCATCGTATCCCCATTGCGTGGATCGATGCTCATGTCGTCAATCACTAGATTATCTGGTCCAGACTCGATTATTTACAGACCGCCGAGTGCGGAGTTAAACCACAAACAACCAACAACAAAAAAACAAACGTATGACACGGCCATATCCAAAGACATGGTGTTTGGAAACCTGCTGCTGATATAGTCATATCACAGGACATTTGTCAGTTGAAACCTAAGGCCAATACTGTCGTATCTTAATATCGAGGCACATGTGCAGGAAATACCTATTATGTCTTTTAGACGGCAAGGGTCCAATGCAGGCTTTTCTCCCACACTAGCTCACACGCCCTGATGCCATTGACATGCTGTTCAAAGCAACGCAAACCAACTCACTCACTCATTGTTTCAGTATGGGGGTAACGGATCACAAACATTCCGAGCGGGTGTTCTTCAAAAACCTGGGCCTGGGTGCGGCCGACACCGACTCCTTCCACCCCCACTTTGACGGGTACGTCCGACATTCTACCAGCTGGAAGATCCGAACGCTCAAGTCCATCATGAAGATGCTAGGCCACGAGAAGGTTTGTAGTTCAATGGTGGCGATGTCGATAGGATTTATAACGGCCCTTTGGGATTCCGGGTTTGAATTGGCCCCAAGCAACCTATGCTGGTCGTAAGAGGCGACTTAAGGGTTTGGGTGGTCAGACTCGGTGTCTTTGGTGATGGCGTGTCATCGTACCCGGACTGCCTGGATCGTTGCTCACAATATCAATCACTGGATAGTCTGTATGACATGGACCGTGAAGATCCGGGTCAGAACAGGTCTTCAGCAACCCATGCTTGCCGTGAAAAGGCGACTATGCTTGTCGTCAGAGGTGACTGACGGGAACGGGTGGTCAGACTTGCTGACTTGGTTGATGCCATTTCATCGTATCCCAATTGCGTGGATCGATGCTCATGATGTCAATCACTGGATTGTCTGGTCCAGACTCGATTAGATACAGACGGCCGTCACACAGCTGGAATATTGTTGAATGTGGCGCTAACACACACACGCACGCACGCACGCACGCACGCACGCACGCACACACACACGTAATAGCAAGGTCTCGCGTGTTTTCGCATTCTCTGAGACTGAGGGGGGGGGGGGGGGGGGGGGGGGGGGCGGAGGGGGTGGGCACGGGCACCCCTGTTTGCTAGGTAGAGTTGTGGCCCCTAGTGGCTTCAGAATCCTACGATCCATCGTTATGCACCTTGGTTTGTCAGGACCATAGTCTACGGTTTCACTGAGTGGTATACAGCTATGACATACATCACTTCCAGCAATAACTGATATCCGTGATATACTAAATGTAACTGAAATACTGTGGAAAACGGCACTAAGCTCAACTCACTCGCCGTGGAAGTATTCACATACCTAGCAGAGGCATAAAGTTCACTGTCCTAGGAGGAAGATTATGTAATGTAATGCTTGAGGCGGGGCATCTGTAGCTGCAGAAATTATTTCTCACTTCTGGAGTCAAAAATATTAAAAAGCTTTCATAATCCACATGTAATCGCATCTCCAAACAACTTCTTATGCAATACTGGGGCGGTCGGGTAGCCTAGTGGTTAAAGCGTTCGCTCGTCACGCCGAAGACCCGGGTTCGATTCCCGACATGGGTACAATGTGTGAAGCCATTTCTGGTGTCCCCCGCAGTGATATTGCTGGAATATTGCTAAAAGCGGCGTAAAAACCATACTCACTCACTCACTTATGCAATACTTATGACGGGTGCCACCGATGGGACAGGATACGCTTACCGTGTCACGCACACCTGGGCCCACTTGCACAAAGCGATCTTAGCGCTAAGATGATCGTAACTCCCATACTTTAACATAGGCTTACAATAGTGTTAGCGCTAAGATCGCTTTGTGCAAGTGGGCCCTGGTGTCATCACTTTTTTAAAAGAGATTCATAAACAGAGCAGAATATATTTCGTATAGTCTGGCCATGAGGCCAATAGTACAGATGGTTGGATAATATTTGACATATTGTGACAGAGCGCTTTAGTTAATATTGGCTTTGGAATTTCTAAGTTTAAACATTTTATCTAAATAAAGAGCTAGCTGAAATAAATGTGGTCGTCATTTGTTGTGAGTAACAATACAAATTTGTGCAGGGTAGGATATTAATAATAATAGGAGGGCAAATACCTTATCCTTAAGTTAGAATAAGCTGGACATATAAATAGTGCATGGTATTCATCATCTATGTCTTCTCTACAGAAAGTACATAGACTGTCAGCAAAGTCATGGTCACTAGACATTCTAAATTTATGTATTTTAAAATCAAACTAAATTTTGATAAAGATCTTCTTAAATTTACAGTCTTAATGGATGATAGATATTTTTCAGGTTGTAGTAAGGATTTGTAAGTGCAATATAAATCTAGCTTCTATCTGACCATTCTTGCATAAGCAAATCTCTTGTCTTAACAAATCAGTCTCCGACATCTTGCATACATAACCGAAACCATAACTAAACAATGTATATCTTACAAATGCTTAGGATCTAGTCCGAATCACACAAAGGCCTCTGCCTTTAGCAGAGATTTCTCATGATTACGTGAAAGGTTTCGTCCTTTATAATATTGTCCCATAGGTCTGAGACTAACGTGAAAGTAGGAGCATATCAAATGCAATAAATTTAATAAATCTGTTCACGTCAGTTTTCTCATTCTGAATATGTCACGTGATCTCGTTTCTGTTTTCAATTGGCAGCGCGTGATCGATGTATTGAAGATCGATATCGAGGTGTACGAGTGGGCTGTCACAGCCAACATCATGAAGGACGGGCTGTTTCCCCAAATCCGCCAGTTTCTCGTGGAATGGCACATCTTCCCGAACGAACCATCCAGGGAGCACTTCAGGGACATCTACGAGGCCTACATGAGCCTGAAGACGGGCGGACTGAAGTTCTACCACAAGAACAGCGGCAGCAGGTACCACCACTATCGGTACTGGAACTCCCAGGCTGACATGTGCTACGTCAACACCCACTTCAAGCAGCCCAGCTAACACTTCCGTCATGCGCACTACGGAGTCGGCATTGGGACACTGGAGTGAAAGCCGTGCTTGTTTGTTGTTTGGCGCCGCACTCCCCAATATTCCAGCTATATGGCGGCGGTCTGTAAATAATCGAGTCTGGACCAGACAATCCAGTGATTAATACGGGATACGGGATTCGGTGACAAAGCGTTACTCTTACGACAAGTATGGGTTGCTGAAGACCGATCCTAACCCTTATCGGGTCGAAAGTTGTATGGTACATTCCGGAGGAGGGTAAGGAGTATATATTTTAAAGATGTAGGTAGAGCTTGTATGACTGAAGAAAGAAACGCGTTGCACACAAGAAACCTGTATTGTTTTATGACATAGAGTATTGCTACTTTACGTTCCTGCGAAGTATTTATAATTTGAACAGGTGTTCAGGAATTTTATGATTTAGTATGGAATTCACGATCTGCAAGAAGTTCGTGTTCCATTGAGTCCCACAGCATTGAAGCCACAGTTGAACTCAACAGCATTGAAGCCACAGTTGAACTCAGCAGCATTGAAGCCACAGTTGAACTCAACTGCATTGAAGCCTCAGTTGAACTCAACAGCATTGAAGCCACAGTTGAACTCAACAGCATTGAAGCCACAGTTGAACTATACATCATTGAAGCCACAGTTGAACTCAACAGCATTGAAGCCACAGTTGAACTCAACAGCATTGAAGCCACAGTTGAACTCAACTGCATTGAAGCCTCAGTTGAACTCAACAGCATTGAAGCCACAGTTGAACTCAACAGCATTGAAGCCACAGTTGAACTATACATCATTGAAGCCACAGTTGAACTCAACAGCATTGAAGCCACAGTTGAACTCAACAGCATTGAAGCCACAGTTGAACTCAACAGCATTGAAGTCAGCCAAGGAGGAATGCTTCAGAAAAAGCTCCTGATATTAAACAAAAACCTGCAACAACTTCCTGTTTTGTCAACCACAATACATTGAAGCCAGTTTAAGAACCGCATGGACATTGAAGCATGAAGTGTTGAAGCATTTTCTACAAGTACGTATCCTTCCTCTGAATCATTCAGTGTGCAAGCTACGCCTACAATAACTGCATACTTCTTTAAACCATTTAGTATCAAATCGAGAACAAGAACGCCATGTTCCACTGGATTGTTGAGTGTGTAAGCCAGACAATATAATACGGGTGTTCCTGGTATTGAAGTTTACATAGCGTATTTATACGAAGTATTTTTGAAGCGTAATATTTCTGATATTGTGAGCACAGCTGGCGTCCACTGAGATGTCTTTCTACCGTCGACCGTTGTGACGTTGTTCACAATTCTTGGACCAAGCACGATGCAACGGATATATATTGTGTGTGTCTGTGCGTGTCTGTGTGTCTGTGTGTGTCTGTGTGTGTCCGTGTGTGTCCGTGCGTGTCTGTGTGTGTCTGTGTGTATCTGTGCGTGTCTGTGTTTGTCTGTGTGTGTCTGTGTGTGGCTGTGTGGCTGTGTGTGTCTCTGTGTGTCTGTGCGTGTCTGTGTGTGTCTGTGTGTCTGTGCGTCTGTGTGTGTCTGTGTATCTGTGCGTGTCTGTGTGTCTGTGCGTGTCTGTGTGTCTGTGCGTGTCTGTGTGACTGGGTATTTGTAGTGGTGTGTTCATTTCTGAGCCTTATATCATTATATGCTGTTCCGTAAGTGTTGGTTTGATTTACAGATGTTTATGTAAAGTATTGAACATCGACAAGGTCTTGCATTACTCAGATATATAAATACCCAACATTCGGATTGGTAGACGAGGAAGTTCAAGCCTTCTCGAAGATGTCACGTGATGTGCATTACCAAAGATCTGAGACATTGTGGTTTCATGACAGACACATTCTTTGATGTGCCCCTCGAAAGAGAATATACTCACCGTCGAAAGAAACGCGAACCATGGAAACATATAGAGAAGTGTGTACGTCAAGAGGAGATGTTTCCAATGTGTTCCAATTAATGACAAAACTAACAATCAGTCAAGTGGTACCACAGTGTCTTTATTCTTATCCTGATATGCTGCACGTGATTTCCAAACTTTAAACCCTAATCCTGCACGAGACAAATGTGCATCTCGAGTCGTGGATCTATAGCGTTATATGTGATGCGTTCATGAGCGTCGGTTCACACAACATACCAGTATGTTCGTTTGTACATCAAACCAATCTAATATCTCTTGAATATGAGTAATTCATCATATGTTACCCAACATATATCATGGTATTCGCGTTTCTGTTGTCGGTGAGTATGTATTGTACAGGTACAGCAGGATACAGACTGTCATTCTAACTATCACAACTTGACATGAATCCCGCGTCCTTATCGCTTTGTGGGGGCACGGGTGGCCCAGGCGTCTTAGGCGCCGCGACTCGATGTGCAGAGTTGCGTCCCTTGGACACGCCAGAAGTGGTAAACGTCTGAGACCTGCATCACTTTGAACTTTCCTCCCACATTAAGCTGACACACCGTGATATAACTGGAATATTGTTAAAAGCGGCGTTAAACCCAACCCACTCACTCCTATCACCTTGTAACAAATAATTTAGATATATGAATACAGTTATACATGTAATGATGCTATGATTATGTTTGATCGGCCTATCTGATATGTGTTAGGTCAACGCCATTGCCCCAGTCAAAGTGCTATAGCTGGAAGTACACGTATACTGATCAGTAAAAGTAACGTTACATATGTTGTTAAATATAGAGTCTAGGGCGTTTGTAATCGTCAGGTGTACCGTCAGTATCGTATTAATGTCAATGTGTGATGCATTAGCAAATGTGTGGCGATCATCGGTTTGTGAAGTTAGACTGGAATACAGTTTGTGAAGTTAGACTGGAATACAGTCAGCTGTAATCGCATGATCTCAGAGACGCCAAATTATGTCATTATTGACGGTCAACATTAGCATTTCACAACTGTCAGCCCAGGTGACTCTGTCGTCTAGGATGCCGAAGTTCTTTGCGAGTTGCCTCCCTTAGGCGTGTCAGAATCTTGGAATAAGGGTTTTGCCCCGATTTTGATTCTTATTTTGCTGGCATTATACCCGTGTTCGTAATGTGGTAAACGTTGCTTGAAACCGTGACTTTACTACTCAGCTTTAAACCTATCAAATTCACTTACTCCTTCCCGGTATCATATGATGCATTGTGGGTAAGGGACAGGCCATTATACACTGGGGGTGAGTAGGGTAGGAATTTTGTATGGAGAATAGATATTTTTCAGCTACTGCTGCGAGCCAGATATTTTTCTAATTAAACCTATGAGCCTGAATATATACCATGACCTGGTGTTCCCTTCGTTGAGAGTCAGCAACATCTTCCACTTGATGACAAAGTTACAGCCGTGTCAGCAACATGTCCAACTTAGCATTATATATATATATATATATGCCTGTTTGCCCGTAGTTGTTTTTTCTGTTTCATTCCATATGTTTTCGATTTAAAATAAATAATTCTTTGATTGACGTTTGTATTTCCTGTTCCCTGGATGTTACCAGGGTCCACTTGACCAAAGCGATCTTAGCGCAAAGGTGATCGTAACGACCAGATACTTTAACATAGGCTTACAATAGTCTTGGGGCCCGTTGCATCAGAAGTCTATGTTAACAGTATGGGACAGTCTTAGTGCTAAGACTGCTTTGTGCAACGGGGCCCAGGCTCGGATTATTCATAGACCGCCGTCACATGGCTGGAATATTGCTGAGTGTGGCGTTTAACTACAAACAAATACACCCTGAATTTCTTCTAGATAATGTATTAACATCAAGCATTACTTACGGTAGTGAATGCTGCAACGTGCGTTTTCACCGTTGTTTTTGTACGAGGTGACTGTGATGACCTCTATATCCAGAAACATGGCGGCACGTTCTGCACACTGTGCCTGTGATGACTGCCATGCCGTATAACGTTTGTTTGCTTGTATTCCGGCAATATGGCGGCGGTCTGTAAATAATCGAGTCTGGACCAGACAAACCAGTGATATCATGTGTCCACCAGTGATATGATATGCATCAACCAAGTCAACAAGCCTGACCATCCGATCCCGTTAGTCGCCTCTTACAACAAGCATGGGTTGCTGAAGACCAATTCTAACCCGGATCTTCACGGGTCTTGACCTATAACGCCTTCAAGCACGAGTGCCTCTTATGAATGTATACTAACACTTCTATCTTGAACCACATCGATAACTGAAGCAAATTGGGGCACGGATGGCCAATAAAGTGATAAACATTAAGCTAACATGCAGTGATATAACTGGAATACTGCCCAAAGCGGCGTTAAACCCAACTCACTCACTCCCTAAGATATATAGTATATTAAATCTCTGGAGAACCATGTGTTTCAAATATTACAGTTTAAACAGACGGCAGTGTTAGAAGCGGGTGTATATGACGGCAGTAGTGGTCAGGAGATGTCAGATATTATACGCATGGAGACAGATTTTATTGATGCTTCACGGCTGTTTCAGGCCTTTTTTAACACGTTTCACGAAGTTGGGGACAGAGTGGTCCCGAGTACCGCGTGCCGACAAAAGAGGATTGGGTGGCCGATAAATGGGAACTGGATGGCCGACAAATGAGGATTGAGTGGTCGATAAATGAGGCTTAGATGCACTCGCTGGTGTCATTTCAGTTTGAAAGTACCGGAAAGGAAATAGCTAATAATGAGATTCTGAAGAAAAATTAATAGTTTTGATTGATTGACAGAAATAAAATAAATCAACATATCAACTAAATGTGCGGTACTCCTGGTTCAGCTACAATTACAAATATCATTAAGAATACCTATATATTTCCAACAGACATTTGTCATCCACGTGAACACAAAATCACGTGTTAATTTATTTCTGGGGGCGAATATATTTCGTGACACCGGCTACTTGTACAATACAATACAATTCTGTAGTCCAAGCTATCGGCTCCACGGGATGCGGACGGACAACCACATTAAACTTTGAAAGAAGTTTTAAGGAAAGAAACATATTTCCTGTGTATGCCTAAACTGTAAAATTGCTCGAAAAACAACCTGTTATATGTTATCTTCATTAACAACGAATGTGGTTTTGTGATATTAAATAAAATATTTTATTGTATAAGTATGACCTATAAGAATACCAGTAAATTAACAAATCAAAGTTGTAGTTTATACCATTGATTTAATATTCATCTTGACTTTGGACATTTCCGAAACCCCTTTGGGCATTCTGATTTCATCCATAAGAGGAATTTCATCGAGCGTTGCTAGGTTACAGTCACGTGATGAGATCCCAACGGCTAAGCTCCATTGCGTGGCTTCAAATTTAAAAGTGTCCGTGTGGTTTAGGTTCTGTGAACAAAATGTCTGCCACATATGGCGAATCTCCTTATACCTGTCTGAACCTCTCTGAAGAAGCTTTTGTCTTCAGCGTGAATTTTGTCCCAGAAAAGCTGGTAAAAGTGATCATATAACATGTCTATGTCGTTCATTTCAGTAATAGTTTCATGAGGACAATGGATTCATCAAAATACACAGCAATAAGTATCAAGTGGAATGTGTTTTCTAAGTCTCTGATGAAATCCCGCGCCTGTGAGAGATTGCGAGACCACATATTGGGGAAACCGAGATCGACCGACATCCGGTTATTTGTGAAAGATGTTGATGCATTTGGGGGTTCGTACTTCCGGGGGTCCTTTAAGTATTCTGTAACTGGATTCTCGCCATTGATTGTCCATAGATAAGGCATTGGGTACACATATTTATAGTACATGAATGCCGACACAGTTTGGTCAAAGGGTTCTCGCAATATGGCGATATATTTAGTGTCGGGAGGAAAGAGTGGTTTCAGGAATGTCTTATTAAATATGATGTGATTAAACATCATGTCGTAAGTTCTGTTTCGCATAGGAGGTAGGACATTTCTACCATTAAAGTGACCATGTTCGTTCAGAATATTCTTCCGTAATGGAATCATCATCGTCAGATTCATTTTTAATCCATGTCTGACAAAAATATTCATCAAAGTCGTGCTTGCTGCCTTGTGTACTTTAAGAAATACGACATGCCGTACATTTGTATTTGGAACGAGTGAGTGAGTGAGTATGGTTTTACGCCGCTTTTAGCAATATTCCAGCAATATCACGGCGGGGGACACCAGAAATGGGCTTCACATATTGTACCCATGTCGGGAATCGAACCCGGGTCTTCGGCGTGACGAGCGAACGCTTTAACCACTAGGCTACCCGACCGCCCCGTATTTGGAACGACATGCTGCCATGCGGTCGTGTTTCCGGCCTACAGCCAACTAGGTCGGACAACTGGTACCCGACACTGCCAGTGTACATGTTGATGGTGATGCTGCTGCAGGTGAAGATAGGAAATGTAAAACTGACAAATGTTCATCAATATATCTTATCTGCTGTAGGGAATATCATAGCTCAAAACGCACATTTCACTACTGAACGCATCTTCAACTATCAAACGCATCATTCACTATTAAACACATCATTTACTTGCAATGACACCTTCGCTGTGGCTAACAAAGCTTTAAACGCATCATCCACTATTAAACACATCATTTACTTGCAATGACACCTTCGCTGTGGCTAACAAAGCTTTAAACGCATCATCCACTACTAAACGCATCATTTACTTGCAATGACATCGTAGTTGTGGCTAACAAAGCTCTAAACGCATCATTCACTACTAAACGCATCATTTACTTGCAATGGCAAGTAGTTGTGGCTAACAAAGCTCTAAACGCATCATTCACTAGCAATGGCTACATTTGGAAGAAATAAAATTTAATTACAAGACTAGTACACAACAAAGTCATTAAGTGAATATTGAATAGATTGATTCACGATATGACAACATCAAATCCTATATTTGTTTGATGAAACAGGTTTAAAGCAATCCAAATTGTACAATCATTATGATAAAATACAACATGCTTATATATGTGTGTCGCTATCCCTCTCACGTCAAATACAAAAATGTATAAAAATATTTTAATATAATTCAAAATCACTATTATTTTTACATTACAACTAAAACTATTGAGCTTAGCATTTCGAGCCAACAAACTATTGTATATATTTTCACCCTTAGAATTTCTGTTTAATTTGTTTGCGGTGGGGTCCAGGCAATTCCCCAAACAGACAATTCCAAATAATACTGCGTAAAATATTAATGCCAATTTGGAGAAAATTACCAATTGGATTAAAGCAAGTAAAATTAAATCCAAAGAAAACATAAACTATTCAATTTCAAGTCAAAGTCGTTAGAAGTTATGTACACGCATATATTGCCCATATGTTTTCTCCCATATTTGGGATAATTGTACCAAAGAACAAGAATCAATCCTTGAAAGTTTACACTTAGATTCATTACGGACTATTTGTGGGGCGACAAGGCGTACAAGTCATGAGGAACTTTATAGAGAAACTAACATAGCCAAAAGAAAACACTATTTCACAAGATTGAAAACACCTCTTCTGTCAGTGATTACTTTTAAAGAAATCGAACCAATTTACAGGCTACAAGTTGCTGAACAGAATGCTAAGCCAAGTCATTCCTTCCTGATACCATTAATAATTGGAATAGTCACCTGATATAGAGGATTATTAAACTATTATTATAATTGGACAATGTTACTAATATTCAGTTATACCACATTTTGTCACATAATCATTTATCGCCCCGGACTGGGTTGTAGTGATAAACTTCCATCGGCTTGAAAGACACATCTCAGATAACGCCATCATGCATGCTCTTGTGGCTATCCCATATACTGCATTTTTTTCATATGCCCTTACTACAATATTTTAAGAAAAGATTCATCTTTCTATTCTAAAGGTTAGAGTTTGAATTCAGTGCTTTATGGGAAACAAAATCTGTCAGTTTAGCTATTTTGAATTTAGTCCATATGTACATCCTACGTTCTTAAGAGTTAAATAGTTTTTCTTAATAATTGAATACCTTTCCATCAACCGCACCAAACTGTTGGCCACTCGTTTGTGTTCTGTTTTAATGTATATATATATTATGTTTTATAATATGTATGTATATATATATCTTAACCAACACATACCAATATTACTTGATAAATATAATTTTGTCTCTGGAGCAGTTTTAAGCAATCCCGATTCATTTACTGAATAAAAAATATTTGAAAAGCATGAACAATTTCCCATTCACCGTATGACATCACCCAAAATACCAATTTTTGTGAGAATTAATAAGAGGTAGTTTGGTAGGTGGCTTTTGGGATGAATGAATACTGACTGCCATGCTGTCAGAGTAGACATTCTCTAAGTAATACCTGTCACAAAGGGACGGCCCATTTGTGCTCTGGGTGGGTGTGTGTGAGTTGGGTTTAACGCCGCTTTTAACAGTATTCCAGTTATATCACGGCGTGTCAGCTTAATGTGGGAGGAAGTCTCAGACGTTTACCACTTCGGTGAAACCAACGAGCACGGGTATGGTGCTGACAAACCTAGAAACATAATCGGGGCGAACCGGGATTCGAACCCACAACCATAGGTTTCTGGCGTGCCCAGGGGACGCAACTCTGCACAGCGAATCGCGGCGCCTTAGACGACTGGGCCACCCGTGCCCTCTTGTGCTCTGGGAATGTGTTACGCAATATGTGTATTCACGAAACAACATTCAACAAAGTATGTACTTAGTCCTGTGATATTGGTGTCCTTTGGCATTAATGAACATGTAAGTAGATACAACACGGGTGGATTGATGCATTCGTACTTGGTATGAATAGATGAATTACAATTCGTTCTTAACCGTGTGCGAAATACCCATAATGTCGGAAAGCGCAAGTTAAATCCCCAATTAATGGCTTCGTTCTTAAATAAATCACAACTCGACATTTATACTTGTATCACTGTGTAGATTCTTTTATATTGTAATGATGTTAATCACGTAAAATACGCCACTCAACCAGTTCATGTACTCAACCATTTCCAGTATTATTTTCACAAAAGATTTAAGATTAAAAACAGTTATCAAGATATATTGTACAAAGCTTCAGAAACTGCATCCTTGATGTACTATTCTCTATTGTATGACATTAGATATATGCTCCAGTACCGCCGCTGGTGATTTAATTTATGAGAAATAAACATATTTTGGTTTGCACCCAACCATGCGCGTGCTAAAGTATACAGACCAACGAAGCTTTTCAAAGTAGAAATTAAGCAAACCGAATATTTATCAAATTGATTATTGCTAGAACATATGCAAAAACAACAAGTACTATAATCGGAAATACATTTACATGTCATATATGCACCCGGATGCTCAAAATCACAATACAATGCTAATATCCAATATTTGTGTTCCAGCGAGTAAACACCGAATAGACAAGGACCAAAAACAGCCTTACAGACTCAGACTCTCTCAAAGGAAAAAAGGTGCAGGCCATATCATTTGGATATTACTTATTCTGTTAAAGGGATGGGTGTGTGTGTGTGTGTGTGTGTGTGTGTGTGTGTGTGTGTGTGTGTGTGTGTTACATTGCGTGAAGCCCATTTTTGGTGTCCCCCGCCATGATATGATATTGCTAAAAGCGGCGTAAAACCATATTCACTCTCTTCCTCATTATTCTGTTAAGGAATTGGCAAAATCAGCAAATAGAGCTCTTGGTGTTCTTATCTGTAAATTTAGATTAGCGGGTGGTATGTCATTTTCAGTTTTTAATAAACTGTATGATAACCTTGTTCAGCCAATACTTTCGTACGGTTCGGCTATCAGGGGCCTCAAGCAATTCAGCTGTATTGATTCTGTTCAAAACAGAGCTGCTCGTTTCTTCCTTGCGGTTAATAACAAAACTCCAAATCTATCAGTCCGTGGCGAATCAGGATGGACAAGCCTACTTACAAAACAGCATATTGAAATATTTCGTTTTTGGCGGCGAATTCAAGCGGTCGATCCCAATAGACTTCTTTGTTCGATTAGTAAATGGTCTACAAAATTCCGTAAATCCTGGGTAAACAATGTTTTGGATTTGCTTAATAGTTTAGATCTAACTGTCTCTGACGATCTGCATTTAACCCAATTCGATTTTATCCGTCTAAAATTATAAGTTATTAGCGTCAGATGAGCATAATTGGTATTCAGAATTGTGGAATGATAGGGGTTTACAAAATGGAAATAAGCTTTGTACTTATCGATTGTTCAAACACTTGCTCTCTGCTGAACCCTATGTTACATGTATTATGAACAGGTTTCATCGTAGTATCCTAAGCAAGTTACGCTGCGGCACATTACCCTTAGAAGTTGAAATTGGTAGATTTGAAACCTATCACGCCTTTACGTCTGGTCCACAGGAGAAAATGAAATAAATATAGGATCAGACTTAATAGTTCTCGACCATAAATCATATCTTAAGTCAGAATAAAATGGACAGTTAATGAGAAAATGTATTTTCTATAGCTTTATTATTACATAATTTACAAATTAAATTATGTAATAATAAAGCTGCAGAAAACTGCTATATCTTATTTCATAGACACCACTTGTATTGGGGTGTGTGGTGTGTGTGTGTGTGTGGGGGGGGGGGGGGGGGGGAGACACGGGTGGCCCAGTCGTCTAAGGCGCCGCGATTCGCTGTGCAGAGTTGCGTCCCTTGGGCATGCCAGAAACCTATGATTGTGGGTTCGAATCCCGGTTTCGCCCCGATTATGTTTCTAGGTTTGTCAGCACCATACCCGTGTTCTAGGTTTGTCAGCACCATACCCGTGCTCGTGGGTTTCACCGAAGTAGTAAACGTCTGAGACCATGATGATGAGGAATAGGAATGAGGAATGAGGAATGAGAAGGACAAGGCGAAGGCAGTATTGGTTGAGACCTTGGATCGCAAGAAGGTGAGGTGGGGTGAAAGTGGGTTTATTGCACAAGATTATGGCACTTCAGCCTCAGTCACACAGACAATGCGACCGCTATGCAACCTCTTGGCAACCAAAAGACCAATCGTAGCCAAGATCGTTTCCAAAATCTAGACCCTGGGGTCCTGTCCATTATAAGGATAGAATTACGACACTTCCATGGAATTTTCTTTCAGTACAGCCTTGAAGCAAGGCTATCCCATGGGTTGACACCCCCCCCCCCCCCCCCCAACACACACACACACACACACGCCACCCTCCCCACATTTGATCTACCCCACCCCGCCTCGTGACTTTTTTATAAGAAAATACAGCACATAGAACAAAACAAACAATTACAAGAATATGTTTATTTCCATTAAAATACATCACGTTGTCGCCCTATTGTCATGGTTATTGTTGTGTTTGACTGAGGCCTTGTTCATGGAGGAACTGCTCACTTTAATCCAACGACCGCTCTTTGTCTCTATTAAATGGTGAGATCTTGGTGTTTTATGGTATTTACTTTTACTTACACGACTGACACCAAACATCCTATCTGGTAAAGACATGACCCGTTCTTTCGACTTCCTGTAGTAATTTAATCTCACTTTTTCCATAAGAGGAATTTCATCGGTCGTTGCTAGGCTACAGTCACGTGACGAGACCTCAAAGGCTGAACTCCACTGCGTGGCTTCAAGTTTCAAGGTGTCCGTGTGGTTGAGGTTCTGTGAACAAAATGTCTGCCACATATGGCGAATCTCCTTATACGTCTGAACCTCTCTGAAGAAGCTTTTGCCTTCAGCGTGAATTTTGTCCCAGAAAAGCTGGTAAAAATGATCATATAGCATGTGATCAAGCCACGCCCACCGCCTATGTCGTTCACGATCTTTGGGTGTGAATTTGAGATCATGTCCTTTCTTCAAAGAATTACTTGATATGTACAAGATATCCTGAAATTCCCATTTCAGTAAACGTTTCATGAGGACAATGGATTCATCAAAATACTCAGCAATAAGTATCAAGTGGAATGTGTTTTCTAAGTCTCTGATGAAATCCCGCGCCTGTGTGAGATTACGAGACCACACATTGGGGAAACCGAGATCGACCGACATCCGGTTATTTGTGAAAGATGTTGATGCATTTGGGGGTTCGTACTTCCGGGGGTCCTTTAAGTATTCTGTAACTGGATTCTCGCCATTGATTGTCCACAGATAAGGCATTGGGTACACATATTTATAGTACATAAATGCCGACACAGTTTGGTCAAAGGGTTCTCGCAATATGGCGATATATTTAGTGTCGGGAGGAAAGAGTGGTTTTAGGAATGTCTTATTAAATATGACGTGATTAAACATCATGTCGTAAGTTCTGTTTCGCATTGGAGGTAGGACATTTCTACCATTAAAGCGGCCATGTTCGTTCAGAATATTCTTCCGTAATGGAATCATCATCGTTAGATTCATTTTTAATCCATATCTGACAAAAATATTCATCAAAGTCGTGCTTGCTGCCTTGTGTACTTTAAGAAATACGACATGCCGTACGTTTGTTTTTGGAACGACATGCTGCCATGCGGTCGTGTTTCCGGCCAATAGCCAGCTTGGTCTGGCAAACTGGTACCCGACACTGTCAGTGTACATGTTGATGGCGATGATGCCGCAGATGAAGATAGCCAAGAAAGACACAGCCTTGCAACGTTGGAATCTGTAAATGTAAAATCAAAAGCAGTTCTAAGAATCTGTGATAAGTGGTATCAGCACTCGGCAACTTCAAACAATCGCATTAAAATCAGACCTTAGTTCTCGCTACCGCTAAACAAAAATCTGAAGACATCCCATTAGGGGTCACGTCAGAACGACCTTTCATTCGACCAATCAGAGCGTCGCTTACCAGATCATGAAAGTGAGAGTCGGAATGTGATTTCTAATCATACAACCTCGAAAACTTTAACACGGGGTTTTCCGAACGATAGTAACGGGTTTAACGACTGAATCCATACAATCTAGACCATCTATTAGCCATTCCAGAATGTTCTTTTGTCCAGGTTTCAAATTTGTAATCGAGAATTTGTCAAAATATGTTTCGAAGCCTACTCGCCAATTTGAAATTAGTGCCGTAAAGCACGAGAAAGCTGCTTCCTGATTGGTCATTCCATTGGTCGGTCCAAGTTCGCGCAAGGTCGGTCTGACGAGACCCGTAATGGGATGTCCTCAGATCTTTGTTATGCGGTACCGAGAACTAAGATCTGATTTTAATGAGATTGCAACTTCAAATAACAATAACACTATAAATATCGTAGTTCTGAGCACGCCATATCATGAAATACTATTCTAGCTTTTAACGCAAGCTTGACGCACAATAGTAATAAAAGAATACGATTATCATGGCTCTAAACGCAACATTGTCTGACACTAATAATACAAAGAATATCGTGATTCTAATCTTAAAATTGAATAACTTTAGACTAGCTCTATCAATGACAAAACGAATATCGAGCCTCTAAACTTACTGACTAACAACAATTATTGAAATGATAAAACAAAACGATTATCGTGGCTGTGAACTTTAGCACTTTGAACACTAGCAGTATCAATAAGAAAACGGTGTCGGTAGTTTTAAACATAACACCGAGTACTCATAACAGCAGCAGCATTAATAATACCGATTACTGCAGCTCTACGCGCAGACACTGACTAACAATAACACTAACAGACCAATAAAAACAAACAATTATCGCTGTCCACACCGCGATATTAGCTGAATTAATGTTAACACCAAAGGTTAGACTAGCAGCAACAATAACAAAATGATTACCGTAGCTCCAAGCCGTATGTTGACTTATGATTACACTAAAAGTATTAATAATCTGATAATCGTAGCTCTAAACTTAATATTGACAAATAATAACATTAACAATATTAATAAAAATAATTAACTTTTTTAGTGATTACTTTAACTAAATGTTCCTTTTTAATAGTCTATTTTGCGATATCAAAAAACAAATAATTTAACAGCAAGAACTTTGAAAAGGAAACAACAATTCTAATCTATTCACACAGAAGATCAAATGTCTCTGACTTAAATGAAACTATTTTGGCAGTTAGGAACAGTTACGTATGATTGGGTAACATGCATCTTACTACTGACTAACAGTTACACGTTAATGAATGATAGTTATTTTTATCCATATTGTTATATGAACATTTATGCTAAGACATATAAACATTCTGATTTTATTACAATTTCAATATGAGTTACTCTTGTGAAGTAATAGATAAAAGTTACACTTTGATTTTTAGAAATTCCAAATAACATAAATACTAATCAGGATCAATATAAAATAAACTATTATATTATCATAGCATTCTACATAGCTTCATCTACAAAGCAGTATCAGAGTAACGTGTCTATCTATAATGAAAACCCCTTAGAATCTTAATTGCCAAATCGAAATCGGTCTTTTGGGTTTTTTTTGTTTGTCGTTTAACGCCGCACTCAGCAATATTCCAGCTATATGACGGCGGTCTGTAAATAATCGAGTCTGGACCAGACAATCCAGTGATTGACATCATGAGCATCGATCCACGCAATTGGGAGCGATGACGTGCATCAACCACCCGATCCCGTTAGTCGCCTGTTACGACACGCATAGTCGCCTTTTACGACAAGCATGGGTTGCTGAAGACTTATTCTACCCCGGATCTTCACGGGTCTCGAAATCAGTCTATTAACTACTGAAGCACAGCACAGGCTCGCCTTTCCTCCCATAAAATCACCATTAGAGTCACAGCATATTATGTATTTGCAGGTGCTGTAAGTTACGTATCAGACACTGGTCACATATCTCGCTATGTCTACTGCTTCCCTGCCGCAGCTTGGAGAACTTCCCTGACTTGCCATTAGGCAGCAAAGGTTCTTTGTTGCATTTTGTGTCAAGCTTCAATCTCCGCCTTATTAACAGTAACGTATGAATCGGTAACGTATGCAGAGCTCTAGATAACTTTTGAGCAATTGAGTTTTTACTCTAGGGTTTCTATTTTAATTGGGTTATTACATTTTTCATGGGGTAACCAATATTATTCACTCATCTATTCATCACTTTTTGGGGTTTTCCCCAAAACTAGTTAACATTTTAAGATTTAAAAAAAAGTGAAATAATGTTTCAGATTTATATAACTGTTCTAAATATATATAATTGTGTTAGCTAATGAAATTAGCTCCCTTGTATGCATGCTGAAAAAGGCTTCTTTGTGTATTTACGCGAGCTGTTTTTTTACATTTGAGTTTTAGGGACACTGTAACTTGATAATGCCCTCATGGTGCTTGACGACGGGCCATTATCACGCCCGTTGTTAGGCGACGTCATATTGATGTTCAAACGTGACGTCATCTGGTTTGTTCTATGACGTTTTCATATTTGAACAAGTGGATCAGTGACATTCGTTGTGTTTTGACTGCAGTAAATGTTTCAAAACCGATATTGTTTTTTTTTCATACAATGGGTGGGTTTCTCGGCAGGATAAAGCCAACGGATAAAAACGATATCCGTTGGGGTCATATGCGGATAGAGATGCAAATATCAAAGTTCAAGTAGGGACTACTTTCACTGTTTATAAACAAACATGGCCAAGCCCTTGTCATTCGGCGATCGAGTAAGAATTAACCATCGGGAATGTGGAGAAACTACAGGGATAATTGCTATCATTATGAAAAGAATAGTCTAATATACTGAAAATCAGTGTCTTACTGTGACGTAGCTAAGGCATTTTACAAGTTTTGGCAACTTTGGAGATATAATTTGAGAAACAATTTAGCGAGGGCACTATCCAAGCGGGATCACTTTACATATCTGTTCTTGTAGACCTCTGCGGCTTGGAACCTTTTTACAAATTAATACAGTTGGATTTGGCCGAAATTTATGTTCGAATTGTTACCTTGTTTCGTTTTGTCGCTTTGTGTACATCTGACTGCAATTCGTAACGGTATGACAGTGCAGGCCAACTGTCAACAACGTCTGACTGTGGCTGTGACGTTTCATAAACCAGGGTTAGAGTAGCTTCCCTTTGATAAAGGGGAGTTACTCTATCGGAAAAACCGATGCATTGCCGCGAAAGGCAGGTAAAAACAATTTGTGTAGGCAATTGCTTTGCATATATGTAGTTACGCCACTATATAAGAAAAAGGTTTCTGTTGGAACTATATTGGCAACTGTCACTGTCCGACTGACACATCACTTACCCTCTGATGTAATATATATTCATGCGCAACATTCCAGGGAAATTGCAATGTTTAGGTAGATCTGTTTGTGAGTGATGGAAAGAGATTTTCGAGCACAGAATTGAAGAATGACACTATATGATAAAGAGGTTATCACGCTTGTACATATACGCTAAATACAATGTTTATTCCTAATACAGGATAATTACCATACCCAAACACACTCGCGTGATAACCTCTATTTATTTTTATTTCATAACTTTTATCCATTTTAGCCTTTTTTTAATCGAGCTTCTGCCAATGATAATGTCCTGAAAAATAGCGTTGCCCTTCTATCATTACACTCATTAAACACAGTGTGTTTATTTCTGTATTATGGGCCTCGTGGCCTACAGTACAAAAGATCCATTCATATTTTATAGAACAAATGTGAAATTTCATCCAATTACAACATGCATGCATGCGTGGAACAAAATGTCATACAATGATTTGTTTGTTCAGTTTCAAACTATAAAGAAAATAAATTCCTCTTAAGGAACAGAGCAATTTTTTTTTACATGTACATCACTAATTGCCATTAACAATTTAAACTTATCCTCTGAAGGAAATTTATGAAAATATGATGGAATAAATTGTTGGCGACTATTTCTGTATGCCGGGCATACCAATTAAAAATGATACTCATCTTCTTTAACTGCCAAATCACATTTTTCACATAAACTTTCTAATACATTTGAGGAATTAAAATCATTTGAGGACCGTATTTTTGAATATTCAAGTGGTGAGAAGAGCATCTAAATTTACACAAAATTCTAATCAAATCCTTGTGTTCTAAATGTAGAATATAGGATTCGGGAGTTAACAGTGTCTTAAAACTAGAATAACTTTCTAAAAAAAGAGAATTTTCTATTTTACTATGCAAAGTTTGAATTCCAATATCCTTACACCGTTGTTTGAACTGCTGCAGAAATGCACCCACATCCCCATACGATTGCATAATCCAAACATATGAAAAACCTGTAATGAACAAAAGTTCCCGAACGTGACTGACTTAGTTTACTCTTCCTAACTCATCATGTGATTTCAACATGGCATAACAAGCCCTAGGATATCTACCATAATCTAAGGTTAAAAGTTTACACCAATATTTAATAACTTTTGTAAAACACGCAACAGATATATATAATTTCTTCCACAGTCTCCGAGAACCGCATTGCTGGAAGAATATTTAGATAAACCTATTTTATCGTTATATATGGATCCCCAAATCTCGGAACCGCATGTCAAAATCGGTAATATTTTCGTATCGAAAATTGTACATGCAACAGAAAAGGAACTATTTGGAAACTTCTTAAATACTCGTATCATTACACTCAGTTAGCAGTCAACTCAACAGATGTTGGACTGTTCTGGGTTCGAGTCCCTGGTCTATGTATATAGATTTACACAGTAACCTACGTACCGTTTCATCGTCACCACTCTCAGCGTCGAGACTCTCGGCAGCGTCTGTAACAGAAATAAGCATCATCAAAGTCACATACACTGTTCAATCTTGTGATGGAAAGAAAGGATAACAGCAGGCTCTGTGGTCAAAATCGCTCCCCTTGTTGTTGTCAGGATCCGCTGCCCGTCCAGATTATGACTTTGGTCTCACCACAATACCCGCGTTTATGAGGTGAGGTGAGGTGAAATGGGGTTTTACGCAGCGTCACAGATTACTGCTCTTATATAGCGACGTGTGTGTGTGTGTGTGTGTGTGTGTGTGTGTGTGTCTGCTTGTACTAGTGCGGACTGATGCCGATTTATAGTGCTAGCACACTGAGATACCATGCCGCAGTTTAACATGAATACCCCACTCATACACAGTATACTGACTCCGAGCCGACCAGTCCTAGTTTTTGCCCCTTAATACCGAGCGCCAGACAGGGTAACAACAAGTACCATCTTTTAACGTCTTTTGGTATGACGCGGCCGTGGATCGAACCCCGGACCTTCCGCTCTCCGGGCGGACGCTCTGCCACTAGACCACGGAGGCGGTCCCCGCGTTTATGAACGTGAGGGTAGGCTGAGTATTTATCATTACTCTTGCTGCCATTCACCAAAGTTGTGTAAGTCTGCGACCTGCGTCATGTAAGCACTTCCTTCGACATGAAGCTGACGTGCCGTTATATCATTGAAATAATGAAAGATCCGGGGTAGAATAGGTCTTCAGCAACCCATGCTTGCCGTAAAAGGCGACTATGCTTGTCGTAAGAGGCGACTAACGGGATCGGGTGGTCAGGCTCGCTGACTTGGTTGATGCATGTCATCGTATCCCAATTGCGTAGATCGATGCTCATGATGTCAATCACTGGAATTGACTGGTCCAGACTCGATTATTTACAGACCGCCGTCATATAGCTGGAAGGTTGCTGAGTGCGGCGTTAAAAACCAAACAAACAAAACAAACTAACGCGGCTTTAAAACTCACCCAAAACATAGTTTGGTTGCAGCATCAGTTTTAAAAGTCCTGTGCCACCCACTCCACGAACCTGTCATCCACAAAGAGTATACTGTACTGTACTACAGCAATCACATCAATCACCCCATGTCGACATGCCTATTGGTTAGTGTCAGCCTCGTTCTGGGGTGGTTGATGGTGATGACACCACTAGGTGGCGCTGCGAACCATCGACCCGCGTTGAAACCAAAAACACTCTACACCTGGCTCAGACGGCACGAGGCAACATTGACATTCAGACAGGTGTGTGTTGAAATGAAAAACAGTTCTATGTTTAGCTGCATGGCAAGATGTAGATTTACCCTTATAAGTGGTATGTCCGCGTTAGTTGACGACACTCAGGTGCTAGACGCTCGCGAACTGATGTAATTAAGGCAGAGAACTCATCCCGGCTAAACCATCCAGGTAGATGTCAAGTAAACAACGTGTTCTTTTACCGTCCTGATCATGTGAAGCAAATGTAACAAATAAATGTTGTTACACAGTTTATGGTCTTCATGGTCGTTTGACATTTTTGTCCATTTCAGAGTCGCTTTGCAAATTCGGTTCATAGCCTTAATGAATTGCTGAAATGAAAACACTTATGATCACAGCTTCATATTCGATCCCTGCCGCCTATAATTTGCAGAAGTTAGAAATATATGACCAAACTGGTAACAATATCTACGAATATGATTCACATCCGAAATTCTCAGTCCTCGCCGTCACTGAGACAAGTTTAGTCACTGATGGCGTATAATATCGCCCACTCACCTCCAGGCAATCCGCCTCAATGATCCCAGTAAACCACAGACCGGTTGGTCGCTTGTAGATTGTTTCACAGATCCCGTGACGTCAAACCTTTGTAACCAAACTCTCAATCTGCTTTTAAACTGAGCAGATGGTTATGGTATTGGGCAGGTCTGTAATTGCATTTCTCTCTAAGGAATATGAACACAGGTGGAATCCACCATTGCCCAACATCAACACAGCCATGCGAGTCTGTCGGACATCTTAAAACAAAACCACTGTTCGCTACAGCCACAATCTCCTAATTCGGCATCGATCTCCAAGCAAAGGTCGTATTGTTTAAACGCGGGAGGAACGTTCAACAAATATCTTTTGATGTCTCACACGATGCTGTCATTGCCAGTCGAGGCAGGCAGGTTACCAGCGTAAGCATAGCTGAGCGCTGATAATCCCCCTCCCTCCGATAGACCCCCCACCAATATCACCCCAACCCTTCCCAAACAACTCGATCCCAAGCCTCTCTCCAAACAATAGACTTGTGAACATTTTAATCATTAGGGCTTCGTGCCTGCAAAGCAGAAGCCCTATTGTAATTGCAAATATTATTATTATTATTATTATTATTATTTATTATTCCGCCGTTTTTTGTACCAGAACTGCAAAGAGAACCAGTGGGCAGAATCGCTCCAAAATCGACAGCAACATCGGCACCAACGTGACGCAGATACCAGCAAAAATGCAAGGCCATAGGCGCAATGGCAAAGGGCAGACAACTCAAAACAATTTCAAAAATTTCAATTTCAGCAGCAAATATCTCCGAAACTTAAAGTCCAATGACTACCAAATTTGGCATGCGGCAGCCCAATCAGATGCCCATCAATTTTGCCTCGACGGACAATGTCGCTGAAACGCACCGTTTGGCAGCCATATTGGATTCAAGCTTTTACACATGCATTTTAGCACTTTCTCACCACTTGGCCGCCAAATCTATCTCCTCTGAAACTACCAGAGCAAAGGCTTCAAAACTTTGCATGCTTGGTCTCTATGCACCACACTACAAATTTTCTTAGCGAAATTTTGATATCTGCTTTAATAGCCGCCATATTGAATGCTACTTCCGGCCGAAATTTGTCACCAACATAATGCATGACTTTGCAATTACGTGTTTACATGGAATCTTATCATGCAAAGTAGTTGCAGCAACTGCTTCCTATCTTGCCATTGGCCGCTGAACATTTTCTGTTCTTGAACACATGGCAAAAGTCACGTGGTTTGGTGGCCATATTGGATTGAACATGTTGATAGCGGATTTGTCATTTTGTGCTGGGTTCGCCTCTTCCGCAATCATTTTCTCTGCCTGTATCAGCCACAGTACTTTCAAAATTTGCACATATTTTGTCCATAGTTCAAACGTCAACACTCTAGAACCGTTTTGACATATCTCAATTTGTTACGGAAATATAAGAGTTTGCTTCTGATGAAAATACTGTCCTAAATATTTTTTAAAAAAGAATATATCGTCATTGGTTTCGCATAGACATAGTTGTAAATTGGCAGTATATAATAACTGTTTTTTGTCGCACATATTTTGTTCTTACATGCATGTCAAAATGTAATTAGTTTAGCGGCCATATTGGATTCTGGAAATTTATCTGCACACAGCACATCTGCCCAAGTTCTTCGTGAATCAACGTTGAAAAGTGACATGACGCATCAGCATAGCAAGCCGAACAAGTTTTGTTCTTAGTGGCTTGTCAAAAGTTGAGCCATTTGGCGGCCATATTGGATTGAATGCATCAATTGATTAAAAACGGCATAAAACAGCATATATCTCAGACACTATGGACCCAATAGCTTTCAAATTTTACATGCGACACCGTCATATGATACTGATCATTTTACCCCCTAGACTAAAAATTGATAAATTCAACCGTTTGGCCGCCATCTTGGATTTAAGATTTTTTCTTTCAGGTTGCCATGGAAACACAACTTGAAAACCAAATGGCTTGATTTTCACAGCATGAGTAGATACAGACCATATAAAGAATTCTACAAAGTTACAGCACTGTACATTGAACGGTTTATGAGTAATGCTAAAAAAACGTTTTTGGCGGACAGACACGCGGACGGACGGCGGACATAATATTCTCCAAATCTGAATAATACGAATGATACATCAAGTCGGGGTTAAGCACAAACACCAATCGCCACCACCATACATTCAACTACAGTCACGTTTCAGCTCGCCCCCAAAAGGCATAAAAAAGTACACAAATGACCTTGACCCCGTCACCATGGTGACCTTGGTTTTTTCGAAATGTTTTTTGTCTTGCTACCCGATTCCGGTGTCAAAACTGCCAAAATCGCTCAAATAACGATTTTTAATTAGGGCTTCGTGCCTGCAAAGCAGAAGCCCTATTGTAATTGCAAATATTATTAGGGCTCCAAGCCGAAAGGCTGGAAGCCCTATTGTAATCGTTCGATTTATTATTTATTATTATTATTATTATTATTATTTATTATTCCGCCGATTTTTGTACCAGCGCTAGCACAATAACCACTGGCCCGATTTTGTTCAAATATTGTGTGTGTATGGAGACCTTTGAGTACTAGATTCCCCCAAAAACACAAGGCCATAGGCTCAAAGGACAAGGGAAGATAACTGAAAAACAAGTATTTTTTGACGATATATTTTGCCCTGCTGCTCCACAACCGTTTGTCCGTTTACTTTCAAACGTTGTATGTATCTGCTGCTTCAGTTTCTTGACATTGTTTGTTCTTTGACTTTGGTCATTGGTCACATGGTTTGGCAGCCATATTGGATTAAAGGTTTTAACAGGGTTTTTGGGGTACCTGTCTTCAAATACTATCTCCTCTGAATCCACTGCATGAAATGCTTTCAAACTTTCTGAGAATGGTCTCCATACAGAACACAACAAATAGGCATAGCCGTTTTTGGATATCTTTTTTAGTTGCGGCCATATTGGATTTAAGGTTTTCACAGGGTTTTTTGGGTACCTGTCTTCAAATACTATCTCCTCTGAATCCACTGCATGAAATGCTTTCAATCTTTCTGAGAATTGTCTCCATACAGAACACAACAAATAGGCATAGCCGTTTTTGGATATCTTTCTTGGTGACGGCGCTACTGGATTTTGATTTTGATGATTTTTTTCACCGAATATTTACTTTATACAAAGATCATATCTTGTAAGGTTCTCCACAGAAACTATTGAAAGTTCACATGAAGTTAGTCGGACATATGTACATCATATTTTGTTCTTGGTTGCATGCTAAAAGTAACACCGCTTGGTGGTAATATTGACAAAATACCGAATACATCGCTCAGAACACCTAGGGTTATTTCCCTTGGACCGTCAAGTGTCTTTTGCAGTATGTATATTACCCTGGAAGATGAGGGTTGGAATTGGTCTTCGGCAACCCATGCTTGTCTTAAGAGGCGATTATCGGGATTCGAACATTGTCTTGGTGGTAAATGGGTATAGAACACACTGGTTAACTCTTGCACATACCAATTTCGTAGCGGTGATGTCCTGCAAACGGTGACTATCATTTGCATGAGTTGGTACAAGCAAACCATATGCGGATTCGAACATGGTCGATGTCAAACATGGGTTAAGAACACACTGGGACATATGTGGTGATGTCTAACAAGCAGTTCATTACATTTGACGGCGTTGGTACAGGCAAACCATTTGAGGATTCGAACATGGTCGATGTCAAACATGGATTAAGAACACACTGGGACACATGTGGGGATGTCTGACAAGCAGTTCATTACATTTGACGGCGTTGGTACAGGCAAACCATTTGAGGATTCGAACATGGTCGATGTCAAACATGGGTTAAGAACACACTGGGACACATGTGGGGATGTCTGACAAGCAGTTCATTACATTTGACGGCGTTGGTACAGGCAAACCATTTGAGGATTCAAACATGGTCGAAGTCAAACATGGGTTAAGAACACACTGGGACACATGTGGGGATGTCTGACAAGCGGTTCATTACATTTGACGGCGATGGTACAGGCAAACCATTTGAGGATTCGAACATGGTCGAAGTCAAACATGGGTTAAGAACACACTGGGACACATGTGGGGATATCTGACAAGCGGTTCATTACATTTGACGGCGTTGGTACAGGCAAACCATATCAGGATTCGAACATGGACGAGGCCGGAAACAGGTTTAGCACTTTATCTCAGCAATACGACATAAACCCGGGGCCCCGACGAACTCAGAACGCTCATCCATTTGACTGGAGCTCAACTGACAAAGAAGTTACAGCCTGTTAAAGAGTCACCAAGCCGAAAAGCTGAAGAGTCCCAGTGCTATCGTTCGATTTAATATTATTATTATTCCGCCGATTTTTGTACCAGAGCTAACATAATAACCATTGTCTCGATTCCGTTCAAATTTTGTATGTGTATCCAGATACTTATGTACCAGATACCACACAAATTCCAAGGCCGTAGGCCCAAAGACCAAGGGCAGATAACTGAAAAATAAACAATTTTTAAAGCTATATTTAGCCCTATTGCTCCGCAACCGCTTGTCCAATTACTTTCAAACTTTAGATGTGTCTGCTGCTTTGGATGCTTGACATTTTATGTTCTTTGACTTTGGTCATTGGTCACGTGGTTTGGCAGCCATATTGGATTCAAGGTTTTCACAGTGTCTTTTGGGTACCTGTTTTTAAATGCATACTCTTCTGAATCCATTGCATGAAATGTTTTCGAACTTTCTGAGAATGGTCTCCTTACATAGCACATCAAACTCTGTTAGCCGATTTTGGATATCTTTTATATCGACGGACCTATTGGATTTTGATTTTGATCATTTTTTTCACCTTTGAAGATCATATCTTGTAAGGTTCTCCACAGAAACTATTGAAAGTTTTCATGAAGTTAGTGTGCCATATGCATCTTATTGTTTGTTCTTGGTTGCATGCTAAAAGTAACACCTTTGGTGGTAATATTTTATTAATATTTGGGACACCCCTGGAACACGCCAATTTCGTTGTGGCGATTTCCGGTGACTATGTTGTTACGGAATTGGTATAAGCAAACCCTTAATGGATTCGAACATGTCCGAGGTCGGAAATGGGGTAAGAACAAACTTGGACACCCCGGCACACGACAATTTTGTAACGGTGATACCCTACAAGTGGTGCCTACATTTGAGGGATTTGGTACAAGGAAACCCTTTGAGGATTCGAACATAGATGTTTGTGCACAGTATAGCTTGGAGCCCGCCATTGCTGCTTTGCAGCTATATTTATTATTATTATTATTATTTATTATTCCGCCGTTTTTTGTACCAGAACTGCAAAGAGAACCAGTGGGCAGAATCGCTCCAAAATCGACAGCAACATCGGCACCAACGTGACGCAGATACCAGCAAAAATGCAAGGCCATAGGCGCAATGGCAAAGGGCAGACAACTCAAAACAATTTCAAAAATTTCAATTTCAGCAGCAAATATCTCCGAAACTTAAAGTCCAATGACTACCAAATTTGGCATGCGGCAGCCCAATCAGATGCCCATCAATTTTGCCTCGACGGACAATGTCGCTGAAACGCACCGTTTGGCAGCCATATTGGATTCAAGCTTTTACACATGCATTTTAGCACTTTCTCACCACTTGGCCGCCAAATCTATCTCCTCTGAAACTACCAGAGCAAAGGCTTCAAAACTTTGCATGCTTGGTCTCTATGCACCACACTACAAATTTTCTTAGCGAAATTTTGATATCTGCTTTAATAGCCGCCATATTGAATGCTACTTCCGGCCGAAATTTGTCACCAACATAATGCATGACTTTGCAATTACGTGTTTACATGGAATCTTATCATGCAAAGTAGTTGCAGCAACTGCTTCCTATCTTGCCATTGGCCGCTGAACATTTTCTGTTCTTGAACACATGGCAAAAGTCACGTGGTTTGGTGGCCATATTGGATTGAACATGTTGATAGCGGATTTGTCATTTTGTGCTGGGTTCGCCTCTTCCGCAATCATTTTCTCTGCCTGTATCAGCCACAGTACTTTCAAAATTTGCACATATTTTGTCCATAGTTCAAACGTCAACACTCTAGAACCGTTTTGACATATCTCAATTTGTTACGGAAATATAAGAGTTTGCTTCTGATGAAAATACTGTCCTAAATATTTTTTAAAAAAGAATATATCGTCATTGGTTTCGCATAGACATAGTTGTAAATTGGCAGTATATAATAACTGTTTTTTGTCGCACATATTTTGTTCTTACATGCATGTCAAAATGTAATTAGTTTAGCGGCCATATTGGATTCTGGAAATTTATCTGCACACAGCACATCTGCCCAAGTTCTTCGTGAATCAACGTTGAAAAGTGACATGACGCATCAGCATAGCAAGCCGAACAAGTTTTGTTCTTAGTGGCTTGTCAAAAGTTGAGCCATTTGGCGGCCATATTGGATTGAATGCATCAATTGATTAAAAACGGCATAAAACAGCATATATCTCAGACACTATGGACCCAATAGCTTTCAAATTTTACATGCGACACCGTCATATGATACTGATCATTTTACCCCCTAGACTAAAAATTGATAAATTCAACCGTTTGGCCGCCATCTTGGATTTAAGATTTTTTCTTTCAGGTTGCCATGGAAACACAACTTGAAAACCAAATGGCTTGATTTTCACAGCATGAGTAGATACAGACCATATAAAGAATTCTACAAAGTTACAGCACTGTACATTGAACGGTTTATGAGTAATGCTAAAAAAACGTTTTTGGCGGACAGACACGCGGACGGACGGCGGACATAATATTCTCCAAATCTGAATAATACGAATGATACATCAAGTCGGGGTTAAGCACAAACACCAATCGCCACCACCATACATTCAACTACAGTCACGTTTCAGCTCGCCCCCAAAAGGCATAAAAAAGTACACAAATGACCTTGACCCCGTCACCATGGTGACCTTGGTTTTTTCGAAATGTTTTTTGTCTTGCTACCCGATTCCGGTGTCAAAACTGCCAAAATCGCTCAAATAACGATTTTTAATTAGGGCTTCGTGCCTGCAAAGCAGAAGCCCTATTGTAATTGCAAATATTATTATTATTATTATTATTATTTATTATTCCGCCGTTTTTTGTACCAGAACTGCAAAGAGAACCAGTGGGCAGAATCGCTCCAAAATCGACAGCAACATCGGCACCAACGTGACGCAGATACCAGCAAAAATGCAAGGCCATAGGCGCAATGGCAAAGGGCAGACAACTCAAAACAATTTCAAAAATTTCAATTTCAGCAGCAAATATCTCCGAAACTTAAAGTCCAATGACTACCAAATTTGGCATGCGGCAGCCCAATCAGATGCCCATCAATTTTGCCTCGACGGACAATGTCGCTGAAACGCACCGTTTGGCAGCCATATTGGATTCAAGCTTTTACACATGCATTTTAGCACTTTCTCACCACTTGGCCGCCAAATCTATCTCCTCTGAAACTACCAGAGCAAAGGCTTCAAAACTTTGCATGCTTGGTCTCTATGCACCACACTACAAATTTTCTTAGCGAAATTTTGATATCTGCTTTAATAGCCGCCATATTGAATGCTACTTCCGGCCGAAATTTGTCACCAACATAATGCATGACTTTGCAATTACGTGTTTACATGGAATCTTATCATGCAAAGTAGTTGCAGCAACTGCTTCCTATCTTGCCATTGGCCGCTGAACATTTTCTGTTCTTGAACACATGGCAAAAGTCACGTGGTTTGGTGGCCATATTGGATTGAACATGTTGATAGCGGATTTGTCATTTTGTGCTGGGTTCGCCTCTTCCGCAATCATTTTCTCTGCCTGTATCAGCCACAGTACTTTCAAAATTTGCACATATTTTGTCCATAGTTCAAACGTCAACACTCTAGAACCGTTTTGACATATCTCAATTTGTTACGGAAATATAAGAGTTTGCTTCTGATGAAAATACTGTCCTAAATATTTTTTAAAAAAGAATATATCGTCATTGGTTTCGCATAGACATAGTTGTAAATTGGCAGTATATAATAACTGTTTTTTGTCGCACATATTTTGTTCTTACATGCATGTCAAAATGTAATTAGTTTAGCGGCCATATTGGATTCTGGAAATTTATCTGCACACAGCACATCTGCCCAAGTTCTTCGTGAATCAACGTTGAAAAGTGACATGACGCATCAGCATAGCAAGCCGAACAAGTTTTGTTCTTAGTGGCTTGTCAAAAGTTGAGCCATTTGGCGGCCATATTGGATTGAATGCATCAATTGATTAAAAACGGCATAAAACAGCATATATCTCAGACACTATGGACCCAATAGCTTTCAAATTTTACATGCGACACCGTCATATGATACTGATCATTTTACCCCCTAGACTAAAAATTGATAAATTCAACCGTTTGGCCGCCATCTTGGATTTAAGATTTTTTCTTTCAGGTTGCCATGGAAACACAACTTGAAAACCAAATGGCTTGATTTTCACAGCATGAGTAGATACAGACCATATAAAGAATTCTACAAAGTTACAGCACTGTACATTGAACGGTTTATGAGTAATGCTAAAAAAACGTTTTTGGCGGACAGACACGCGGACGGACGGCGGACATAATATTCTCCAAATCTGAATAATACGAATGATACATCAAGTCGGGGTTAAGCACAAACACCAATCGCCACCACCATACATTCAACTACAGTCACGTTTCAGCTCGCCCCCAAAAGGCATAAAAAAGTACACAAATGACCTTGACCCCGTCACCATGGTGACCTTGGTTTTTTCGAAATGTTTTTTGTCTTGCTACCCGATTCCGGTGTCAAAACTGCCAAAATCGCTCAAATAACGATTTTTAATTAGGGCTTCGTGCCTGCAAAGCAGAAGCCCTATTGTAATTGCAAATATTATTATTATTATTATTATTATTTATTATTCCGCCGTTTTTTGTACCAGAACTGCAAAGAGAACCAGTGGGCAGAATCGCTCCAAAATCGACAGCAACATCGGCACCAACGTGACGCAGATACCAGCAAAAATGCAAGGCCATAGGCGCAATGGCAAAGGGCAGACAACTCAAAACAATTTCAAAAATTTCAATTTCAGCAGCAAATATCTCCGAAACTTAAAGTCCAATGACTACCAAATTTGGCATGCGGCAGCCCAATCAGATGCCCATCAATTTTGCCTCGACGGACAATGTCGCTGAAACGCACCGTTTGGCAGCCATATTGGATTCAAGCTTTTACACATGCATTTTAGCACTTTCTCACCACTTGGCCGCCAAATCTATCTCCTCTGAAACTACCAGAGCAAAGGCTTCAAAACTTTGCATGCTTGGTCTCTATGCACCACACTACAAATTTTCTTAGCGAAATTTTGATATCTGCTTTAATAGCCGCCATATTGAATGCTACTTCCGGCCGAAATTTGTCACCAACATAATGCATGACTTTGCAATTACGTGTTTACATGGAATCTTATCATGCAAAGTAGTTGCAGCAACTGCTTCCTATCTTGCCATTGGCCGCTGAACATTTTCTGTTCTTGAACACATGGCAAAAGTCACGTGGTTTGGTGGCCATATTGGATTGAACATGTTGATAGCGGATTTGTCATTTTGTGCTGGGTTCGCCTCTTCCGCAATCATTTTCTCTGCCTGTATCAGCCACAGTACTTTCAAAATTTGCACATATTTTGTCCATAGTTCAAACGTCAACACTCTAGAACCGTTTTGACATATCTCAATTTGTTACGGAAATATAAGAGTTTGCTTCTGATGAAAATACTGTCCTAAATATTTTTTAAAAAAGAATATATCGTCATTGGTTTCGCATAGACATAGTTGTAAATTGGCAGTATATAATAACTGTTTTTTGTCGCACATATTTTGTTCTTACATGCATGTCAAAATGTAATTAGTTTAGCGGCCATATTGGATTCTGGAAATTTATCTGCACACAGCACATCTGCCCAAGTTCTTCGTGAATCAACGTTGAAAAGTGACATGACGCATCAGCATAGCAAGCCGAACAAGTTTTGTTCTTAGTGGCTTGTCAAAAGTTGAGCCATTTGGCGGCCATATTGGATTGAATGCATCAATTGATTAAAAACGGCATAAAACAGCATATATCTCAGACACTATGGACCCAATAGCTTTCAAATTTTACATGCGACACCGTCATATGATACTGATCATTTTACCCCCTAGACTAAAAATTGATAAATTCAACCGTTTGGCCGCCATCTTGGATTTAAGATTTTTTCTTTCAGGTTGCCATGGAAACACAACTTGAAAACCAAATGGCTTGATTTTCACAGCATGAGTAGATACAGACCATATAAAGAATTCTACAAAGTTACAGCACTGTACATTGAACGGTTTATGAGTAATGCTAAAAAAACGTTTTTGGCGGACAGACACGCGGACGGACGGCGGACATAATATTCTCCAAATCTGAATAATACGAATGATACATCAAGTCGGGGTTAAGCACAAACACCAATCGCCACCACCATACATTCAACTACAGTCACGTTTCAGCTCGCCCCCAAAAGGCATAAAAAAGTACACAAATGACCTTGACCCCGTCACCATGGTGACCTTGGTTTTTTCGAAATGTTTTTTGTCTTGCTACCCGATTCCGGTGTCAAAACTGCCAAAATCGCTCAAATAACGATTTTTAATTAGGGCTTCGTGCCTGCAAAGCAGAAGCCCTATTGTAATTGCAAATATTATTAGGGCTCCAAGCCGAAAGGCTGTAGAGCCCTATTGTAATCGTTCGATTTATTATTATTATTTATTATTATTATTATTATTATTATTATTTATTATTCCGCCGATTTTTGTACCAGGCCTAGCAAAATAACCACTTGCCTGATTGTGTTCAAATTTTGTATGTGTATGTGGACCGTTGGGTACTAGTGCCCGCCAAAAATCCAAGGCCATAGGCCCAAAGGCCAAGGGCAGATAACTGAAAAACAAGTATTTTTTGACGATATATTTTGCCCTGCTGCTCCACAACCGTTTGTCCGTTTACTTTCAAACCTTGCATGTATCTGCTGCTTCAGTTCTTTGATATTTTTTGTTCTTTGACTTTGGTCATTGGTCACGTGGTTTGGCAGCAATATTGGATTCAAGGTTTTGCCAAGGTTTTTTGGGCACCTGTCTTCAAATACTATCTCCTCTGAATCCACTGCATGAAATGATTTCAAACTTTCTGAGAATTGTCTCCATACAGAACACAACAAATTAGCATAGCCGTTTTTTTATATCTTTTTTAGTTGCGGCCATATTGGATTTTGATTTTGATAATTTTTTTCACCAAAATTTTACTTTAAAGATCATATCTTGTAAGGTTCTCCACAGAAACTATTGAAAGTTTGCATGAAGTTTTGATACTATATGTACCTCATTTTTTTTCTGGGTTGCATACTGAAAGCACCACCGCTTGGTGGTATTACTTGATTTTAGTAAAAGTTATTGAGTACAAATTGACTTGAGTACAAATACTGAAGGAAGCGCCTCATAAATCTACTATAAACCCCCATTCACTGGCTTTGCAGATACTCAAGCGTTCTCCACAGTCTTGTTCAATATTATGTGTACTACCCTTGACGACCAGAGTTAGAATTGGCCTTTTTCAACCGATGCTTGTCCTAAGAGGCAACTATGCTTGTCACAGGAGGCGACTAATCGGATCGGGTGGTCAGACTTGCTGACTTGATTCTTCATTTCTCAATTGCCAATTACTACAGTACCTTATTTTTGACGGCGTTGTTAAAAGCAAACCATTTGCGGATTAGAATATGGGAAACTGTGGCACACGCCAATTTGGTAGCGGCAATGTCCTGCAAACAGTGACTATCTTTTGACGGAGTTGGTACAACCAAACCATGTGCGGATTCGAACATGGTCGAAGTCAAACTTGGGTTAAGAATACACTGGGACACATGTCATGATGTCTCACAAGCGGTTAATTACATTTAACGGCATTGGTACAACCAAACCATTTGGGGATTCGAACATGGCCGAAGTCAAACATGGGTTAAGAACACGCTGGGACACGTGTGGTGATGTCTCACAAGCGGTTCATTACATTTGATGGAGTTGGTACAAGCAAACCATATGCGGATTCGAACATGGTCGAAGTCAAACATGGGTTAAGAACACACTAGGACACGTGTGGTGATGTCTCGCAAGCGGTTCCTTACATTTGATGGCGTTGGTACAAGCAAACCATTTCAGGATTCGAACATGGTCGAAGTTGGAAATTGGTTAAAACATCCTGGGACACCCAGGCACATGTCAATTTAGTAGTGGTGATGTCTCATAAGAGGTTCCTTACATTTGACGGCGTTGGTACAGGTAAACCCTTTGAGGATTCGAATATGAACGAGGTCGGAAACAAGTTTAGCACTTTATCTCAGCAATGCGACAGGAACCCGGGGTCCGGACAAACGCAGAACGCTAATCCGTTTGACTGGAGCCCAATTGACAAAGAAGTTACAGCCTGTTTAAGAGTCACCAAGCCGAAAGGCTAAAGAGCCCCAGTGTTATCGTTTGATTTAATATTATTATTATTCCGCCGATTTTTGTACCAGAGCTAGCAAAATAACCACTGGCTCGATTTTGTTCAAATTGTGTATGTGTATGAAGACCGTTGGGTACTAGTGCCCTCTAAAAACCCAAGGCCGTAGGCCCAAAGGCCAAGGGCAGATAACTACAAATCAAGACTTTTTAAAAGATGTATTTCGCCCTATTGCTCCGCAACCGCTTATCCGATTACTTTGAAAACTTGCATGTATCTGCTGCTTGAGCTGCTTGACATTTTTTGTTCTTTTACTTTGGTCATTGGTCACATGGTTTGGCAGCCATATTAGATTCAAGGTTTTCACAGTGTCTTTTGGGTACGTGTGTTCAAACGCAAACAACTCCGAGTCCACTGCATGAAATGCTTCCAAATTTTTGGAGAATTGTCTCCACACACAACACAGCAAATTCTAATAGCCGTTTTTGGATATCTGTTTTAGTTGCGGTTGTATTGGATTTTGATTTTGATAAAAAAAAATACCGAAATTGTACTTTAACGATCATATCTTGTTCGCTTGTTGACAGAAACTATTGCAAGTTTACATGAAGTTAGTGTATCATATGCATCTTATTTTCTGTTCTTGGGTGCATGGAAAAAGTAACAACACTTGGTGGTAATATTTGATTAAAATTTGGGACACCCCTGGAACACGCCAATGTCCTGAACACGGTGACTAATTTTTGACAGAGTTGGTACAAACAAACTCTTTGAGGATTCGAACATGTTTGATGTCAGAAATGGGTTTAGAACAGACTTAGCACACGCCAATTTCGTAGCGGCTATACCCTGCAAGTTGTGCCTACATGTGACGGATTTGGTACAAGGAAACCCTTTAAGGATTCGAACATGGACGTTTGTGCACAGTGTAACTTGGAGCCCGCCATTGCTGCTTTGCAGCTATATTTATTATTATTATTATTATTTATTATTCCGCCGTTTTTTGTACCAGAACTGCAAAGAGAACCAGTGGGCAGAATCGCTCCAAAATCGACAGCAACATCGGCACCAACGTGACGCAGATACCAGCAAAAATGCAAGGCCATAGGCGCAATGGCAAAGGGCAGACAACTCAAAACAATTTCAAAAATTTCAATTTCAGCAGCAAATATCTCCGAAACTTAAAGTCCAATGACTACCAAATTTGGCATGCGGCAGCCCAATCAGATGCCCATCAATTTTGCCTCGACGGACAATGTCGCTGAAACGCACCGTTTGGCAGCCATATTGGATTCAAGCTTTTACACATGCATTTTAGCACTTTCTCACCACTTGGCCGCCAAATCTATCTCCTCTGAAACTACCAGAGCAAAGGCTTCAAAACTTTGCATGCTTGGTCTCTATGCACCACACTACAAATTTTCTTAGCGAAATTTTGATATCTGCTTTAATAGCCGCCATATTGAATGCTACTTCCGGCCGAAATTTGTCACCAACATAATGCATGACTTTGCAATTACGTGTTTACATGGAATCTTATCATGCAAAGTAGTTGCAGCAACTGCTTCCTATCTTGCCATTGGCCGCTGAACATTTTCTGTTCTTGAACACATGGCAAAAGTCACGTGGTTTGGTGGCCATATTGGATTGAACATGTTGATAGCGGATTTGTCATTTTGTGCTGGGTTCGCCTCTTCCGCAATCATTTTCTCTGCCTGTATCAGCCACAGTACTTTCAAAATTTGCACATATTTTGTCCATAGTTCAAACGTCAACACTCTAGAACCGTTTTGACATATCTCAATTTGTTACGGAAATATAAGAGTTTGCTTCTGATGAAAATACTGTCCTAAATATTTTTTAAAAAAGAATATATCGTCATTGGTTTCGCATAGACATAGTTGTAAATTGGCAGTATATAATAACTGTTTTTTGTCGCACATATTTTGTTCTTACATGCATGTCAAAATGTAATTAGTTTAGCGGCCATATTGGATTCTGGAAATTTATCTGCACACAGCACATCTGCCCAAGTTCTTCGTGAATCAACGTTGAAAAGTGACATGACGCATCAGCATAGCAAGCCGAACAAGTTTTGTTCTTAGTGGCTTGTCAAAAGTTGAGCCATTTGGCGGCCATATTGGATTGAATGCATCAATTGATTAAAAACGGCATAAAACAGCATATATCTCAGACACTATGGACCCAATAGCTTTCAAATTTTACATGCGACACCGTCATATGATACTGATCATTTTACCCCCTAGACTAAAAATTGATAAATTCAACCGTTTGGCCGCCATCTTGGATTTAAGATTTTTTCTTTCAGGTTGCCATGGAAACACAACTTGAAAACCAAATGGCTTGATTTTCACAGCATGAGTAGATACAGACCATATAAAGAATTCTACAAAGTTACAGCACTGTACATTGAACGGTTTATGAGTAATGCTAAAAAAACGTTTTTGGCGGACAGACACGCGGACGGACGGCGGACATAATATTCTCCAAATCTGAATAATACGAATGATACATCAAGTCGGGGTTAAGCACAAACACCAATCGCCACCACCATACATTCAACTACAGTCACGTTTCAGCTCGCCCCCAAAAGGCATAAAAAAGTACACAAATGACCTTGACCCCGTCACCATGGTGACCTTGGTTTTTTCGAAATGTTTTTTGTCTTGCTACCCGATTCCGGTGTCAAAACTGCCAAAATCGCTCAAATAACGATTTTTAATTAGGGCTTCGTGCCTGCAAAGCAGAAGCCCTATTGTAATTGCAAATATTATTATTATTATTATTATTATTTATTATTCCGCCGTTTTTTGTACCAGAACTGCAAAGAGAACCAGTGGGCAGAATCGCTCCAAAATCGACAGCAACATCGGCACCAACGTGACGCAGATACCAGCAAAAATGCAAGGCCATAGGCGCAATGGCAAAGGGCAGACAACTCAAAACAATTTCAAAAATTTCAATTTCAGCAGCAAATATCTCCGAAACTTAAAGTCCAATGACTACCAAATTTGGCATGCGGCAGCCCAATCAGATGCCCATCAATTTTGCCTCGACGGACAATGTCGCTGAAACGCACCGTTTGGCAGCCATATTGGATTCAAGCTTTTACACATGCATTTTAGCACTTTCTCACCACTTGGCCGCCAAATCTATCTCCTCTGAAACTACCAGAGCAAAGGCTTCAAAACTTTGCATGCTTGGTCTCTATGCACCACACTACAAATTTTCTTAGCGAAATTTTGATATCTGCTTTAATAGCCGCCATATTGAATGCTACTTCCGGCCGAAATTTGTCACCAACATAATGCATGACTTTGCAATTACGTGTTTACATGGAATCTTATCATGCAAAGTAGTTGCAGCAACTGCTTCCTATCTTGCCATTGGCCGCTGAACATTTTCTGTTCTTGAACACATGGCAAAAGTCACGTGGTTTGGTGGCCATATTGGATTGAACATGTTGATAGCGGATTTGTCATTTTGTGCTGGGTTCGCCTCTTCCGCAATCATTTTCTCTGCCTGTATCAGCCACAGTACTTTCAAAATTTGCACATATTTTGTCCATAGTTCAAACGTCAACACTCTAGAACCGTTTTGACATATCTCAATTTGTTACGGAAATATAAGAGTTTGCTTCTGATGAAAATACTGTCCTAAATATTTTTTAAAAAAGAATATATCGTCATTGGTTTCGCATAGACATAGTTGTAAATTGGCAGTATATAATAACTGTTTTTTGTCGCACATATTTTGTTCTTACATGCATGTCAAAATGTAATTAGTTTAGCGGCCATATTGGATTCTGGAAATTTATCTGCACACAGCACATCTGCCCAAGTTCTTCGTGAATCAACGTTGAAAAGTGACATGACGCATCAGCATAGCAAGCCGAACAAGTTTTGTTCTTAGTGGCTTGTCAAAAGTTGAGCCATTTGGCGGCCATATTGGATTGAATGCATCAATTGATTAAAAACGGCATAAAACAGCATATATCTCAGACACTATGGACCCAATAGCTTTCAAATTTTACATGCGACACCGTCATATGATACTGATCATTTTACCCCCTAGACTAAAAATTGATAAATTCAACCGTTTGGCCGCCATCTTGGATTTAAGATTTTTTCTTTCAGGTTGCCATGGAAACACAACTTGAAAACCAAATGGCTTGATTTTCACAGCATGAGTAGATACAGACCATATAAAGAATTCTACAAAGTTACAGCACTGTACATTGAACGGTTTATGAGTAATGCTAAAAAAACGTTTTTGGCGGACAGACACGCGGACGGACGGCGGACATAATATTCTCCAAATCTGAATAATACGAATGATACATCAAGTCGGGGTTAAGCACAAACACCAATCGCCACCACCATACATTCAACTACAGTCACGTTTCAGCTCGCCCCCAAAAGGCATAAAAAAGTACACAAATGACCTTGACCCCGTCACCATGGTGACCTTGGTTTTTTCGAAATGTTTTTTGTCTTGCTACCCGATTCCGGTGTCAAAACTGCCAAAATCGCTCAAATAACGATTTTTAATTAGGGCTTCGTGCCTGCAAAGCAGAAGCCCTATTGTAATTGCAAATATTATTATTATTATTATTATTATTTATTATTCCGCCGTTTTTTGTACCAGAACTGCAAAGAGAACCAGTGGGCAGAATCGCTCCAAAATCGACAGCAACATCGGCACCAACGTGACGCAGATACCAGCAAAAATGCAAGGCCATAGGCGCAATGGCAAAGGGCAGACAACTCAAAACAATTTCAAAAATTTCAATTTCAGCAGCAAATATCTCCGAAACTTAAAGTCCAATGACTACCAAATTTGGCATGCGGCAGCCCAATCAGATGCCCATCAATTTTGCCTCGACGGACAATGTCGCTGAAACGCACCGTTTGGCAGCCATATTGGATTCAAGCTTTTACACATGCATTTTAGCACTTTCTCACCACTTGGCCGCCAAATCTATCTCCTCTGAAACTACCAGAGCAAAGGCTTCAAAACTTTGCATGCTTGGTCTCTATGCACCACACTACAAATTTTCTTAGCGAAATTTTGATATCTGCTTTAATAGCCGCCATATTGAATGCTACTTCCGGCCGAAATTTGTCACCAACATAATGCATGACTTTGCAATTACGTGTTTACATGGAATCTTATCATGCAAAGTAGTTGCAGCAACTGCTTCCTATCTTGCCATTGGCCGCTGAACATTTTCTGTTCTTGAACACATGGCAAAAGTCACGTGGTTTGGTGGCCATATTGGATTGAACATGTTGATAGCGGATTTGTCATTTTGTGCTGGGTTCGCCTCTTCCGCAATCATTTTCTCTGCCTGTATCAGCCACAGTACTTTCAAAATTTGCACATATTTTGTCCATAGTTCAAACGTCAACACTCTAGAACCGTTTTGACATATCTCAATTTGTTACGGAAATATAAGAGTTTGCTTCTGATGAAAATACTGTCCTAAATATTTTTTAAAAAAGAATATATCGTCATTGGTTTCGCATAGACATAGTTGTAAATTGGCAGTATATAATAACTGTTTTTTGTCGCACATATTTTGTTCTTACATGCATGTCAAAATGTAATTAGTTTAGCGGCCATATTGGATTCTGGAAATTTATCTGCACACAGCACATCTGCCCAAGTTCTTCGTGAATCAACGTTGAAAAGTGACATGACGCATCAGCATAGCAAGCCGAACAAGTTTTGTTCTTAGTGGCTTGTCAAAAGTTGAGCCATTTGGCGGCCATATTGGATTGAATGCATCAATTGATTAAAAACGGCATAAAACAGCATATATCTCAGACACTATGGACCCAATAGCTTTCAAATTTTACATGCGACACCGTCATATGATACTGATCATTTTACCCCCTAGACTAAAAATTGATAAATTCAACCGTTTGGCCGCCATCTTGGATTTAAGATTTTTTCTTTCAGGTTGCCATGGAAACACAACTTGAAAACCAAATGGCTTGATTTTCACAGCATGAGTAGATACAGACCATATAAAGAATTCTACAAAGTTACAGCACTGTACATTGAACGGTTTATGAGTAATGCTAAAAAAACGTTTTTGGCGGACAGACACGCGGACGGACGGCGGACATAATATTCTCCAAATCTGAATAATACGAATGATACATCAAGTCGGGGTTAAGCACAAACACCAATCGCCACCACCATACATTCAACTACAGTCACGTTTCAGCTCGCCCCCAAAAGGCATAAAAAAGTACACAAATGACCTTGACCCCGTCACCATGGTGACCTTGGTTTTTTCGAAATGTTTTTTGTCTTGCTACCCGATTCCGGTGTCAAAACTGCCAAAATCGCTCAAATAACGATTTTTAATTAGGGCTTCGTGCCTGCAAAGCAGAAGCCCTATTGTAATTGCAAATATTATTATTATTATTATTATTATTTATTATTCCGCCGTTTTTTGTACCAGAACTGCAAAGAGAACCAGTGGGCAGAATCGCTCCAAAATCGACAGCAACATCGGCACCAACGTGACGCAGATACCAGCAAAAATGCAAGGCCATAGGCGCAATGGCAAAGGGCAGACAACTCAAAACAATTTCAAAAATTTCAATTTCAGCAGCAAATATCTCCGAAACTTAAAGTCCAATGACTACCAAATTTGGCATGCGGCAGCCCAATCAGATGCCCATCAATTTTGCCTCGACGGACAATGTCGCTGAAACGCACCGTTTGGCAGCCATATTGGATTCAAGCTTTTACACATGCATTTTAGCACTTTCTCACCACTTGGCCGCCAAATCTATCTCCTCTGAAACTACCAGAGCAAAGGCTTCAAAACTTTGCATGCTTGGTCTCTATGCACCACACTACAAATTTTCTTAGCGAAATTTTGATATCTGCTTTAATAGCCGCCATATTGAATGCTACTTCCGGCCGAAATTTGTCACCAACATAATGCATGACTTTGCAATTACGTGTTTACATGGAATCTTATCATGCAAAGTAGTTGCAGCAACTGCTTCCTATCTTGCCATTGGCCGCTGAACATTTTCTGTTCTTGAACACATGGCAAAAGTCACGTGGTTTGGTGGCCATATTGGATTGAACATGTTGATAGCGGATTTGTCATTTTGTGCTGGGTTCGCCTCTTCCGCAATCATTTTCTCTGCCTGTATCAGCCACAGTACTTTCAAAATTTGCACATATTTTGTCCATAGTTCAAACGTCAACACTCTAGAACCGTTTTGACATATCTCAATTTGTTACGGAAATATAAGAGTTTGCTTCTGATGAAAATACTGTCCTAAATATTTTTTAAAAAAGAATATATCGTCATTGGTTTCGCATAGACATAGTTGTAAATTGGCAGTATATAATAACTGTTTTTTGTCGCACATATTTTGTTCTTACATGCATGTCAAAATGTAATTAGTTTAGCGGCCATATTGGATTCTGGAAATTTATCTGCACACAGCACATCTGCCCAAGTTCTTCGTGAATCAACGTTGAAAAGTGACATGACGCATCAGCATAGCAAGCCGAACAAGTTTTGTTCTTAGTGGCTTGTCAAAAGTTGAGCCATTTGGCGGCCATATTGGATTGAATGCATCAATTGATTAAAAACGGCATAAAACAGCATATATCTCAGACACTATGGACCCAATAGCTTTCAAATTTTACATGCGACACCGTCATATGATACTGATCATTTTACCCCCTAGACTAAAAATTGATAAATTCAACCGTTTGGCCGCCATCTTGGATTTAAGATTTTTTCTTTCAGGTTGCCATGGAAACACAACTTGAAAACCAAATGGCTTGATTTTCACAGCATGAGTAGATACAGACCATATAAAGAATTCTACAAAGTTACAGCACTGTACATTGAACGGTTTATGAGTAATGCTAAAAAAACGTTTTTGGCGGACAGACACGCGGACGGACGGCGGACATAATATTCTCCAAATCTGAATAATACGAATGATACATCAAGTCGGGGTTAAGCACAAACACCAATCGCCACCACCATACATTCAACTACAGTCACGTTTCAGCTCGCCCCCAAAAGGCATAAAAAAGTACACAAATGACCTTGACCCCGTCACCATGGTGACCTTGGTTTTTTCGAAATGTTTTTTGTCTTGCTACCCGATTCCGGTGTCAAAACTGCCAAAATCGCTCAAATAACGATTTTTAATTAGGGCTTCGTGCCTGCAAAGCAGAAGCCCTATTGTAATTGCAAATATTATTATTAGGGCTCCAAGCCGAAAGGCTGTAGAGCCCTATTGTAATCGTTCGATTTATTATTATTATTTATTATTATTATTATTATTATTATTATTTATTATTCCGCCGATTTTTGTACCAGGCCTAGCAAAATAACCACTTGCCTGATTGTGTTCAAATTTTGTATGTGTATGTGGACCGTTGGGTACTAGTGCCCGCCAAAAATCCAAGGCCATAGGCCCAAAGGCCAAGGGCGGATAACTGAAAAACAAGTATTTTTTGACGATATATTTTGCCCTGCTGCTCCACAACCGTATGTCCGTTTACTTTCAAACCTTGCATGTATCTGCTGCTTCAGTTCTTTAATATTTTTTGTTCTTTGACTTTGGTCATTGGTCACGTGGTTTGGCAGCAATATTGGATTCAAGGTTTTGCCAAGGTTTTTTGGGCACCTGTCTTCAAATACTATCTCCTCTGAATCCACTGCATGAAATGATTTCAAACTTTCTGAGAATTGTCTCCATACAGAACACAACAAATTAGCATAGCCGTTTTTTTATATCTTTTTTAGTTGCGGCCATATTGGATTTTGATTTTGATAAATTTTTTCACCAAAATTTTACTTAAAAGATCATATCTTGTAAGGTTCTCCACAGAAACTATTGAAAGTTTGCATGAAGTTTTGATACTATATGTACCTCATTTTTTTTCTGGGTTGCATACTGAAAGCACCACCGCTTGGTGGTATTACTTCATTTTAGTAAAAGTTATTGAGTACAAATTGACTTGAGTACAAATACTGAAGGAAGCGCCTCATAAATCTACTATAAACCCCCATTCACTGGCTTTGCAGATACTCAAGCGTTCTCCACAGTCTTGTTCAATATTATGTGTACTACCCTTGACGACCAGAGTTAGAATTGGCCTTTTTCAACCGATGCTTGTCCTAAGAGGCAATTATGCTTGTCACAGGAGGCGACTAATCGGATCGGGTGGTCAGACTTGCTGACTTGATTCTTCATTTCTCAATTGCCAATTACTACAGTACCTTATTTTTGACGGCGTTGTTAAAAGCAAACCAATTGCGGATTAGATTATGGGAAACTGTGGCACACGCCAATTTGGTAGCGGCAATGTCCTGCAAACGGTGACTATCTTTTGACGGAGTTGGTACAACCAAACCATGTGCGAATTCGAACATGGTCGAAGTCAAACTTGGGTTAAGAATACACTGGGACACATGTCATGATGTCTCACAAGCGGTTAGTTACATTTAACGGCATTGGTACAAGCAAACCATTTGGGGATTCGAACATGGCCGAAGTCAAACATGGGTTAAGAACACGCTGGGACACGTGTGGTGATGTCTCACAAGCGGTTCATTACATTTGATGGAGTTGGTACAAGCAAACCATATGCGGATTCGAACATGGTCGAAGTCAAACATGGGTTAAGAACACACTAGGACACGTGTGGTGATGTCTTGCAAGCGGTTCCTTACATTTGATGGCGTTGGTACAAGCAAACCATATGCGGATTCGAACATGGTCGAAGTCAAACATGGGTTAAGAACACACTGGGACACGTGTGGTGATGTCTCACAAGCGGTTCATTACATTTGATGGCGTTGGTACAAACAAACCATATGCGGATTCGAACATGGTCGAAGTCAAACATGGGTTAAGAACACACTGGGACACATGTTGCGATGTCTCACAAGCGGTTCATTACATTTGAGGGCGTTTGTACTAACAAACCATTTCAGGATTCGAACATGGTCGAAGTTGGAAATTGGTTAAAACATCCTGGGACACCCAGGTCAATTTAGTAGTGGTGATGTCTCACAAGAGGTTCTTTACATTTGACGGCGTTGGTACAGGTAAACCCTTTGAGGATTCGAATATATGAACGAGGTGGGAAACAGATTTAGCACTTTACCTCAGCAATGCGACAGGAACCCGGGGCCCGGACGAACGCAGAACGCTAATCCGTTTGACTGGAGCCCAACTGACAAAGAAGTTACGGCCTGTTAAAGAGTCACCAAGCCGAAAGGCTGAAGAGTCCCAGTGTCAGCGTTTGATTTAATATTATTATTATTCCGCTGATTTTTGTACCAGGGCTAGAAAAATAACCACTGGCTCGATTTTGTTCACATTTTGTGTGTGTATGTGGACCTTTGGGTACTAGTGCCCGCCAAAAATCCAAGGCCGTAGGCCCAAAAGCCAAGGGCAGATAACTAAAAGAACAGAATATTTTGAAGATGTATTTCGCCCTATTGCTCAGCAACCGCTTATCCGATTACTTTGAAACCTTGCATGTATCTGATGCTTGAGCTGCTTGACATTTTTTGTTCTTTGACTTGGGTCATTGGTCTCGTGGTTTGGCAGCCATTATGGATTCAAGGTTTCCAGAGTGTTTTTGGGGTACCTGTCTTTAAACGCAAACAACTCCGAGTCCACTGCATGAAATGCTTTCAAACTTTTTGATAATTGTCTCCATACATAACACATCAAACTTTAGTAGCCGATTTTGGAATTCTTTTTAGTTACGGCCGTATTGAATTTTGATTTTGATCATTTTTTTTCATTGAAATTTTACTATAAATATCACATCTTGTAAGGTTCTCCACAGAAACTATTGATTGTTTTACATGAAGTAAGTGTGCTATATGTACCTCATTTTTTGTTCTTTGACTTTGGTCATTGGTCACATGGTTTGGCAGCCATTTTGGATTCAAGGTTTCCGCAGTGTTTATTGGGTACCTGTCTTTAAACGCAAACAACTCCGAGTCCACTGCATGAAATGCTTTCAAACTTTTTGATAATTGTCTCCATACATAACACATCAAACTTTAATAGCCGATTTTGGAATTCTTTTTTTGTTACGGAAGTATTGAATTTTGATTTTGATCATTTTTTTCAACGAAATTTTGTAAGGTTCTCCACAGAAACTATTGCAAGTTTACATGAAGTTAGTGTGCAATATGCATCTCATTTATTGTTGTTGGTTGTATGCTAAAAGTAACACCGCTTGGTGGTAATATTTGATTTATATTTGGGACACCCCTGGAACACGCCAATTTCGTAGCGGCGATTTCTGGTGACTATCTTTTGACAGAGTTGGAACAAGCCAGCCTTTTATGGATTCGAACATGTTCGAGGTCGGAAATGGTTTTAGAACAGACCTGGACACCCTGGCACACGCCATTTTCCTTGCAACAATACCCTGCAAGTGGTGCCTACATTTGACGGATTTGGTTCAAGGAAACCGTTTGAGGATTCGAACAGGGACGTTTGGGCACAGTGTCACTTGGAGCCCGCCATTGCTGCTTGCAGCTTTAATTATTATTATTATTATTTATTATTCCGCCGTTTTTTGTACCAGAACTGCAAAGAGAACCAGTGGGCAGAATCGCTCCAAAATCGACAGCAACATCGGCACCAACGTGACGCAGATACCAGCAAAAATGCAAGGCCATAGGCGCAATGGCAAAGGGCAGACAACTCAAAACAATTTCAAAAATTTCAATTTCAGCAGCAAATATCTCCGATTAAAGTCCAATGACTACCAAATTTGGCATGCGGCAGCCCAATCAGATGCCCATCAATTTTGCCTCGACGGACAATGTCGCTGAAACGCACCGTTTGGCAGCCATATTGGATTCAAGCTTTTACACATGCATTTTAGCACTTTCTCACCACTTGGCCGCCAAATCTATCTCCTCTGAAACTACCAGAGCAAAGGCTTCAAAACTTTGCATGCTTGGTCTCTATGCACCACACTACAAATTTTCTTAGCGAAATTTTGATATCTGCTTTAATAGCCGCCATATTGAATGCTACTTCCGGCCGAAATTTGTCACCAACATAATGCATGACTTTGCAATTACGTGTTTACATGGAATCTTATCATGCAAAGTAGTTGCAGCAACTGCTTCCCTATCTTGCCATTGGCCGCTGAACATTTTCTGTTCTTGAACACATGGCAAAAGTCACGTGGTTTGGTGGCCATATTGGATTGAACATGTTGATAGCGGATTTGTCATTTTGTGCTGGGTTCGCCTCTTCCGCAATCATTTTCTCTGCCTGTATCAGCCACAGTACTTTCAAAATTTGCACATATTTTGTCCATAAGTTCAAAACGTCAACACTCTAGAACCGTTTTGACATATCTCAATTTGTTACGGAAATATAAGAGTTTGCTTCTGATGAAAATACTGTCCTAAATATTTTTTAAAAAAGAATATATCGTCATTGGTTTCGCATAGACATAGTTGTAAATTGGCAGTATATAATAACTGTTTTTTGTCGCACATATTTTGTTCTTACATGCATGTCAAAATGTAATTAGTTTTAGCGGCCATATTGGATTCTGGAAATTTATCTGCACACAGCACATCTGCCCAAGTTCTTCGTGAATCAACGTTGAAAAGTGACATGACGCATCAGCATAGCAAGCCGAACAAGTTTTGTTCTTAGTGGCTTGTCAAAAGTTGAGCCATTTGGCGGCCATATTGGATTGAATGCATCAATTGATTAAAAACGGCATAAAACAGCATATATCTCAGACACTATGGACCCAATAGCTTTCAAATTTTACATGCGACACCGTCATATGATACTGATCATTTTACCCCCTAGACTAAAAATTGATAAATTCAACCGTTTGGCCGCCATCTTGGATTTAAGATTTTTTCTTTCAGGTTGCCATGGAAACACAACTTGAAAACCAAATGGCTTGATTTTCACAGCATGAGTAGATACAGACCATATAAAGAATTCTACAAAGTTACAGCACTGTACATTGAACGGTTTATGAGTAATGCTAAAAAAAACGTTTTTGGCGGACAGACACGCGGACGGACGGCGGACATAATATTCTCCAAATCTGAATAATACGAATGATACATCAAGTCGGGGTTAAGCACAAACACCAATCGCCACCACCATACATTCAACTACAGTCACGTTTCAGCTCGCCCCAAAAGGCATAAAAAAGTACACAAATGACCTTGACCCCGTCACCATGGTGACCTTGGTTTTTTTCGAAATGTTTTTTTGTCTTGCTACCCGATTCCGGTGTCAAAACTGCCAAAATCGCTCAAATAACGATTTTTAATTAGGGCTTCGTGCCTGCAAAGCAGAAGCCCTATTGTAATTGCAAATATTATTATTATTATTATTATTATTTATTATTCCGCCGTTTTTTGTACCAGAACTGCAAGAGAACCAGTGGGCAGAATCGCTCCAAAATCGACAGCAACATCGGCACCAACGTGACGCAGATACCAGCAAAAATGCAAGGCCATAGGCGCAATGGCAAAGGGCAGACAACTCAAAACAATTTCAAAAATTTCAATTTCAGCAGCAAATATCTCCGAAACTTAAAGTCCAATGACTACCAAATTTGGCATGCGGCAGCCCAATCAGATGCCCATCAATTTTGCCTCGACGGACAATGTCGCTGAAAACGCACCGTTTGGCAGCCATATTGGATTCAAGCTTTTACACATGCATTTTAGCACTTTCTCACCACTTGGCCGCCAAATCTATCTCCTCTGAAACTACCAGAGCAAAGGCTTCAAAACTTTGCATGCTTGGTCTCTATGCACCACACTACAAATTTTCTTAGCGAAATTTTGATATCTGCTTTAATAGCCGCCATATTGAATGCTACTTCCGGCCGAAATTTGTCACCAACATAATGCATGACTTTGCAATTACGTGTTTACATGGAATCTTATCATGCAAAGTAGTTGCAGCAACTGCTTCCTATCTTGCCATTGGCCGCTGAACATTTTCTGTTCTTGAACACATGGCAAAAGTCACGTGGTTTGGTGGCCATATTGGATTGAACATGTTGATAGCGGATTTGTCATTTTGTGCTGGTTCGCCTCTTCCGCAATCATTTTCTCTGCCTGTATCAGCCACAGTACTTTCAAAATTTGCACATATTTTGTCCATAGTTCAAACGTCAACACTCTAGAACCGTTTTGACATATCTCAATTTGTTACGGAAATATAAGAGTTTGCTTCTGATGAAAATACTGTCCTAAATATTTTTTAAAAAAGAATATATCGTCATTGGTTTCGCATAGACATAGTTGTAAATTGGCAGTATATAATAACTGTTTTTTGTCGCACATATTTTGTTCTTACATGCATGTCAAAATGTAATTAGTTTAGCGGCCATATTGGATTCTGGAAATTTATCTGCACACAGCACATCTGCCCAAGTTCTTCGTGAATCAACGTTGAAAAGTGACATGACGCATCAGCATAGCAAGCCGAACAAGTTTTGTTCTTAGTGGCTTGTCAAAAGTTGAGCCATTTGGCGGCCATATTGGATTGAATGCATCAATTGATTAAAAACGGCATAAAACAGCATATATCTCAGACACTATGGACCCAATAGCTTTCAAATTTTACATGCGACACCGTCATATGATACTGATCATTTTACCCCCTAGACTAAAAATTGATAAATTCAACCGTTTGGCCGCCATCTTGGATTTAAGATTTTTTCTTTCAGGTTGCCATGGAAACACAACTTGAAAACCAAATGCTTGATTTTCACAGCATGAGTAGATACAGACCATATAAAGAATTCTACAAAGTTACAGCACTGTACATTGAACGGTTTATGAGTAATGCTAAAAAAACGTTTTTGGCGGACAGACACGCGGACGGACGGCGGACATAATATTCTCCAAATCTGAATAATACGAATGATACATCAAGTCGGGGTTAAGCACAAACACCAATCGCCACCACCATACATTCAACTACAGTCACGTTTCAGCTCGCCCCCAAAAGGCATAAAAAGTACACAAATGACCTTGACCCCGTCACCATGGTGACCTTGGTTTTTTCGAAATGTTTTTTGTCTTGCTACCCGATTCCGGTGTCAAAACTGCCAAAATCGCTCAAATAACGATTTTTAATTAGGGCTTCGTGCCTGCAAAGCAGAAGCCCTATTGTAATTGCAAATATTATTATTATTATTATTATTATTTATTATTCCGCCGTTTTTTGTACCAGAACTGCAAAGAGAACCAGTGGGCAGAATCGCTCCAAAATCGACAGCAACATCGGCACCAACGTGACGCAGATACCAGCAAAAATGCAAGGCCATAGGCGCAATGGCAAAGGGCAGACAACTCAAAACAATTTCAAAAATTTCAATTTCAGCAGCAAATATCTCCGAAACTTAAAGTCCAATGACTACCAAATTTGGCATGCGGCAGCCCAATCAGATGCCCATCAATTTTGCCTCGACGGACAATGTCGCTGAAACGCACCGTTTGGCAGCCATATTGGATTCAAGCTTTTACACATGCATTTTAGCACTTTCTCACCACTTGGCCGCCAAATCTATCTCCTCTGAAACTACCAGAGCAAAGGCTTCAAAACTTTGCATGCTTGGTCTCTATGCACCACACTACAAATTTTCTTAGCGAAATTTTGATATCTGCTTTAATAGCCGCCATATTGAATGCTACTTCCGGCCGAAATTTGTCACCAACATAATGCATGACTTTGCAATTACGTGTTTACATGGAATCTTATCATGCAAAGTAGTTGCAGCAACTGCTTCCTATCTTGCCATTGGCCGCTGAACATTTTCTGTTCTTGAACACATGGCAAAAGTCACGTGGTTTGGTGGCCATATTGGATTGAACATGTTGATAGCGGATTTGTCATTTTGTGCTGGGTTCGCCTCTTCCGCAATCATTTTCTCTGCCTGTATCAGCCACAGTACTTTCAAAATTTGCACATATTTTGTCCATAGTTCAAACGTCAACACTCTAGAACCGTTTTGACATATCTCAATTTGTTACGGAAATATAAGAGTTTGCTTCTGATGAAAATACTGTCCTAAATATTTTTTAAAAAAGAATATATCGTCATTGGTTTCGCATAGACATAGTTGTAAATTGGCAGTATATAATAACTGTTTTTTGTCGCACATATTTTGTTCTTACATGCATGTCAAAATGTAATTAGTTTAGCGGCCATATTGGATTCTGGAAATTTATCTGCACACAGCACATCTGCCCAAGTTCTTCGTGAATCAACGTTGAAAAGTGACATGACGCATCAGCATAGCAAGCCGAACAAGTTTTGTTCTTAGTGGCTTGTCAAAAGTTGAGCCATTTGGCGGCCATATTGGATTGAATGCATCAATTGATTAAAAACGGCATAAAACAGCATATATCTCAGACACTATGGACCCAATAGCTTTCAAATTTTACATGCGACACCGTCATATGATACTGATCATTTTACCCCCTAGACTAAAAATTGATAAATTCAACCGTTTGGCCGCCATCTTGGATTTAAGATTTTTTCTTTCAGGTTGCCATGGAAACACAACTTGAAAACCAAATGGCTTGATTTTCACAGCATGAGTAGATACAGACCATATAAAGAATTCTACAAAGTTACAGCACTGTACATTGAACGGTTTATGAGTAATGCTAAAAAAACGTTTTTGGCGGACAGACACGCGGACGGACGGCGGACATAATATTCTCCAAATCTGAATAATACGAATGATACATCAAGTCGGGGTTAAGCACAAACACCAATCGCCACCACCATACATTCAACTACAGTCACGTTTCAGCTCGCCCCCAAAAGGCATAAAAAAGTACACAAATGACCTTGACCCCGTCACCATGGTGACCTTGGTTTTTTCGAAATGTTTTTTGTCTTGCTACCCGATTCCGGTGTCAAAACTGCCAAAATCGCTCAAATAACGATTTTTAATTAGGGCTTCGTGCCTGCAAAGCAGAAGCCCTATTGTAATTGCAAATATTATTATTATTATTATTATTATTTATTATTCCGCCGTTTTTTGTACCAGAACTGCAAAGAGAACCAGTGGGCAGAATCGCTCCAAAATCGACAGCAACATCGGCACCAACGTGACGCAGATACCAGCAAAAATGCAAGGCCATAGGCGCAATGGCAAAGGGCAGACAACTCAAAACAATTTCAAAAATTTCAATTTCAGCAGCAAATATCTCCGAAACTTAAAGTCCAATGACTACCAAATTTGGCATGCGGCAGCCCAATCAGATGCCCATCAATTTTGCCTCGACGGACAATGTCGCTGAAACGCACCGTTTGGCAGCCATATTGGATTCAAGCTTTTACACATGCATTTTAGCACTTTCTCACCACTTGGCCGCCAAATCTATCTCCTCTGAAACTACCAGAGCAAAGGCTTCAAAACTTTGCATGCTTGGTCTCTATGCACCACACTACAAATTTTCTTAGCGAAATTTTGATATCTGCTTTAATAGCCGCCATATTGAATGCTACTTCCGGCCGAAATTTGTCACCAACATAATGCATGACTTTGCAATTACGTGTTTACATGGAATCTTATCATGCAAAGTAGTTGCAGCAACTGCTTCCTATCTTGCCATTGGCCGCTGAACATTTTCTGTTCTTGAACACATGGCAAAAGTCACGTGGTTTGGTGGCCATATTGGATTGAACATGTTGATAGCGGATTTGTCATTTTGTGCTGGGTTCGCCTCTTCCGCAATCATTTTCTCTGCCTGTATCAGCCACAGTACTTTCAAAATTTGCACATATTTTGTCCATAGTTCAAACGTCAACACTCTAGAACCGTTTTGACATATCTCAATTTGTTACGGAAATATAAGAGTTTGCTTCTGATGAAAATACTGTCCTAAATATTTTTTAAAAAAGAATATATCGTCATTGGTTTCGCATAGACATAGTTGTAAATTGGCAGTATATAATAACTGTTTTTTGTCGCACATATTTTGTTCTTACATGCATGTCAAAATGTAATTAGTTTAGCGGCCATATTGGATTCTGGAAATTTATCTGCACACAGCACATCTGCCCAAGTTCTTCGTGAATCAACGTTGAAAAGTGACATGACGCATCAGCATAGCAAGCCGAACAAGTTTTGTTCTTAGTGGCTTGTCAAAAGTTGAGCCATTTGGCGGCCATATTGGATTGAATGCATCAATTGATTAAAAACGGCATAAAACAGCATATATCTCAGACACTATGGACCCAATAGCTTTCAAATTTTACATGCGACACCGTCATATGATACTGATCATTTTACCCCCTAGACTAAAAATTGATAAATTCAACCGTTTGGCCGCCATCTTGGATTTAAGATTTTTTCTTTCAGGTTGCCATGGAAACACAACTTGAAAACCAAATGGCTTGATTTTCACAGCATGAGTAGATACAGACCATATAAAGAATTCTACAAAGTTACAGCACTGTACATTGAACGGTTTATGAGTAATGCTAAAAAAACGTTTTTGGCGGACAGACACGCGGACGGACGGCGGACATAATATTCTCCAAATCTGAATAATACGAATGATACATCAAGTCGGGGTTAAGCACAAACACCAATCGCCACCACCATACATTCAACTACAGTCACGTTTCAGCTCGCCCCCAAAAGGCATAAAAAAGTACACAAATGACCTTGACCCCGTCACCATGGTGACCTTGGTTTTTTCGAAATGTTTTTTGTCTTGCTACCCGATTCCGGTGTCAAAACTGCCAAAATCGCTCAAATAACGATTTTTAATTAGGGCTTCGTGCCTGCAAAGCAGAAGCCCTATTGTAATTGCAAATATTATTATTATTATTATTATTATTTATTATTCCGCCGTTTTTTGTACCAGAACTGCAAAGAGAACCAGTGGGCAGAATCGCTCCAAAATCGACAGCAACATCGGCACCAACGTGACGCAGATACCAGCAAAAATGCAAGGCCATAGGCGCAATGGCAAAGGGCAGACAACTCAAAACAATTTCAAAAATTTCAATTTCAGCAGCAAATATCTCCGAAACTTAAAGTCCAATGACTACCAAATTTGGCATGCGGCAGCCCAATCAGATGCCCATCAATTTTGCCTCGACGGACAATGTCGCTGAAACGCACCGTTTGGCAGCCATATTGGATTCAAGCTTTTACACATGCATTTTAGCACTTTCTCACCACTTGGCCGCCAAATCTATCTCCTCTGAAACTACCAGAGCAAAGGCTTCAAAACTTTGCATGCTTGGTCTCTATGCACCACACTACAAATTTTCTTAGCGAAATTTTGATATCTGCTTTAATAGCCGCCATATTGAATGCTACTTCCGGCCGAAATTTGTCACCAACATAATGCATGACTTTGCAATTACGTGTTTACATGGAATCTTATCATGCAAAGTAGTTGCAGCAACTGCTTCCTATCTTGCCATTGGCCGCTGAACATTTTCTGTTCTTGAACACATGGCAAAAGTCACGTGGTTTGGTGGCCATATTGGATTGAACATGTTGATAGCGGATTTGTCATTTTGTGCTGGGTTCGCCTCTTCCGCAATCATTTTCTCTGCCTGTATCAGCCACAGTACTTTCAAAATTTGCACATATTTTGTCCATAGTTCAAACGTCAACACTCTAGAACCGTTTTGACATATCTCAATTTGTTACGGAAATATAAGAGTTTGCTTCTGATGAAAATACTGTCCTAAATATTTTTTAAAAAAGAATATATCGTCATTGGTTTCGCATAGACATAGTTGTAAATTGGCAGTATATAATAACTGTTTTTTGTCGCACATATTTTGTTCTTACATGCATGTCAAAATGTAATTAGTTTAGCGGCCATATTGGATTCTGGAAATTTATCTGCACACAGCACATCTGCCCAAGTTCTTCGTGAATCAACGTTGAAAAGTGACATGACGCATCAGCATAGCAAGCCGAACAAGTTTTGTTCTTAGTGGCTTGTCAAAAGTTGAGCCATTTGGCGGCCATATTGGATTGAATGCATCAATTGATTAAAAACGGCATAAAACAGCATATATCTCAGACACTATGGACCCAATAGCTTTCAAATTTTACATGCGACACCGTCATATGATACTGATCATTTTACCCCCTAGACTAAAAATTGATAAATTCAACCGTTTGGCCGCCATCTTGGATTTAAGATTTTTTCTTTCAGGTTGCCATGGAAACACAACTTGAAAACCAAATGGCTTGATTTTCACAGCATGAGTAGATACAGACCATATAAAGAATTCTACAAAGTTACAGCACTGTACATTGAACGGTTTATGAGTAATGCTAAAAAAACGTTTTTGGCGGACAGACACGCGGACGGACGGCGGACATAATATTCTCCAAATCTGAATAATACGAATGATACATCAAGTCGGGGTTAAGCACAAACACCAATCGCCACCACCATACATTCAACTACAGTCACGTTTCAGCTCGCCCCCAAAAGGCATAAAAAAGTACACAAATGACCTTGACCCCGTCACCATGGTGACCTTGGTTTTTTCGAAATGTTTTTTGTCTTGCTACCCGATTCCGGTGTCAAAACTGCCAAAATCGCTCAAATAACGATTTTTAATTAGGGCTTCGTGCCTGCAAAGCAGAAGCCCTATTGTAATTGCAAATATTATTATTATTATTATTATTATTTATTATTCCGCCGTTTTTTGTACCAGAACTGCAAAGAGAACCAGTGGGCAGAATCGCTCCAAAATCGACAGCAACATCGGCACCAACGTGACGCAGATACCAGCAAAAATGCAAGGCCATAGGCGCAATGGCAAAGGGCAGACAACTCAAAACAATTTCAAAAATTTCAATTTCAGCAGCAAATATCTCCGAAACTTAAAGTCCAATGACTACCAAATTTGGCATGCGGCAGCCCAATCAGATGCCCATCAATTTTGCCTCGACGGACAATGTCGCTGAAACGCACCGTTTGGCAGCCATATTGGATTCAAGCTTTTACACATGCATTTTAGCACTTTCTCACCACTTGGCCGCCAAATCTATCTCCTCTGAAACTACCAGAGCAAAGGCTTCAAAACTTTGCATGCTTGGTCTCTATGCACCACACTACAAATTTTCTTAGCGAAATTTTGATATCTGCTTTAATAGCCGCCATATTGAATGCTACTTCCGGCCGAAATTTGTCACCAACATAATGCATGACTTTGCAATTACGTGTTTACATGGAATCTTATCATGCAAAGTAGTTGCAGCAACTGCTTCCTATCTTGCCATTGGCCGCTGAACATTTTCTGTTCTTGAACACATGGCAAAAGTCACGTGGTTTGGTGGCCATATTGGATTGAACATGTTGATAGCGGATTTGTCATTTTGTGCTGGGTTCGCCTCTTCCGCAATCATTTTCTCTGCCTGTATCAGCCACAGTACTTTCAAAATTTGCACATATTTTGTCCATAGTTCAAACGTCAACACTCTAGAACCGTTTTGACATATCTCAATTTGTTACGGAAATATAAGAGTTTGCTTCTGATGAAAATACTGTCCTAAATATTTTTTAAAAAAGAATATATCGTCATTGGTTTCGCATAGACATAGTTGTAAATTGGCAGTATATAATAACTGTTTTTTGTCGCACATATTTTGTTCTTACATGCATGTCAAAATGTAATTAGTTTAGCGGCCATATTGGATTCTGGAAATTTATCTGCACACAGCACATCTGCCCAAGTTCTTCGTGAATCAACGTTGAAAAGTGACATGACGCATCAGCATAGCAAGCCGAACAAGTTTTGTTCTTAGTGGCTTGTCAAAAGTTGAGCCATTTGGCGGCCATATTGGATTGAATGCATCAATTGATTAAAAACGGCATAAAACAGCATATATCTCAGACACTATGGACCCAATAGCTTTCAAATTTTACATGCGACACCGTCATATGATACTGATCATTTTACCCCCTAGACTAAAAATTGATAAATTCAACCGTTTGGCCGCCATCTTGGATTTAAGATTTTTTCTTTCAGGTTGCCATGGAAACACAACTTGAAAACCAAATGGCTTGATTTTCACAGCATGAGTAGATACAGACCATATAAAGAATTCTACAAAGTTACAGCACTGTACATTGAACGGTTTATGAGTAATGCTAAAAAAACGTTTTTGGCGGACAGACACGCGGACGGACGGCGGACATAATATTCTCCAAATCTGAATAATACGAATGATACATCAAGTCGGGGTTAAGCACAAACACCAATCGCCACCACCATACATTCAACTACAGTCACGTTTCAGCTCGCCCCCAAAAGGCATAAAAAAGTACACAAATGACCTTGACCCCGTCACCATGGTGACCTTGGTTTTTTCGAAATGTTTTTTGTCTTGCTACCCGATTCCGGTGTCAAAACTGCCAAAATCGCTCAAATAACGATTTTTAATTAGGGCTTCGTGCCTGCAAAGCAGAAGCCCTATTGTAATTGCAAATATTATTATTATTATTATTATTATTTATTATTCCGCCGTTTTTTGTACCAGAACTGCAAAGAGAACCAGTGGGCAGAATCGCTCCAAAATCGACAGCAACATCGGCACCAACGTGACGCAGATACCAGCAAAAATGCAAGGCCATAGGCGCAATGGCAAAGGGCAGACAACTCAAAACAATTTCAAAAATTTCAATTTCAGCAGCAAATATCTCCGAAACTTAAAGTCCAATGACTACCAAATTTGGCATGCGGCAGCCCAATCAGATGCCCATCAATTTTGCCTCGACGGACAATGTCGCTGAAACGCACCGTTTGGCAGCCATATTGGATTCAAGCTTTTACACATGCATTTTAGCACTTTCTCACCACTTGGCCGCCAAATCTATCTCCTCTGAAACTACCAGAGCAAAGGCTTCAAAACTTTGCATGCTTGGTCTCTATGCACCACACTACAAATTTTCTTAGCGAAATTTTGATATCTGCTTTAATAGCCGCCATATTGAATGCTACTTCCGGCCGAAATTTGTCACCAACATAATGCATGACTTTGCAATTACGTGTTTACATGGAATCTTATCATGCAAAGTAGTTGCAGCAACTGCTTCCTATCTTGCCATTGGCCGCTGAACATTTTCTGTTCTTGAACACATGGCAAAAGTCACGTGGTTTGGTGGCCATATTGGATTGAACATGTTGATAGCGGATTTGTCATTTTGTGCTGGGTTCGCCTCTTCCGCAATCATTTTCTCTGCCTGTATCAGCCACAGTACTTTCAAAATTTGCACATATTTTGTCCATAGTTCAAACGTCAACACTCTAGAACCGTTTTGACATATCTCAATTTGTTACGGAAATATAAGAGTTTGCTTCTGATGAAAATACTGTCCTAAATATTTTTTAAAAAAGAATATATCGTCATTGGTTTCGCATAGACATAGTTGTAAATTGGCAGTATATAATAACTGTTTTTTGTCGCACATATTTTGTTCTTACATGCATGTCAAAATGTAATTAGTTTAGCGGCCATATTGGATTCTGGAAATTTATCTGCACACAGCACATCTGCCCAAGTTCTTCGTGAATCAACGTTGAAAAGTGACATGACGCATCAGCATAGCAAGCCGAACAAGTTTTGTTCTTAGTGGCTTGTCAAAAGTTGAGCCATTTGGCGGCCATATTGGATTGAATGCATCAATTGATTAAAAACGGCATAAAACAGCATATATCTCAGACACTATGGACCCAATAGCTTTCAAATTTTACATGCGACACCGTCATATGATACTGATCATTTTACCCCCTAGACTAAAAATTGATAAATTCAACCGTTTGGCCGCCATCTTGGATTTAAGATTTTTTCTTTCAGGTTGCCATGGAAACACAACTTGAAAACCAAATGGCTTGATTTTCACAGCATGAGTAGATACAGACCATATAAAGAATTCTACAAAGTTACAGCACTGTACATTGAACGGTTTATGAGTAATGCTAAAAAAACGTTTTTGGCGGACAGACACGCGGACGGACGGCGGACATAATATTCTCCAAATCTGAATAATACGAATGATACATCAAGTCGGGGTTAAGCACAAACACCAATCGCCACCACCATACATTCAACTACAGTCACGTTTCAGCTCGCCCCCAAAAGGCATAAAAAAGTACACAAATGACCTTGACCCCGTCACCATGGTGACCTTGGTTTTTTCGAAATGTTTTTTGTCTTGCTACCCGATTCCGGTGTCAAAACTGCCAAAATCGCTCAAATAACGATTTTTAATTAGGGCTTCGTGCCTGCAAAGCAGAAGCCCTATTGTAATTGCAAATATTATTATTATTATTATTATTATTTATTATTCCGCCGTTTTTTGTACCAGAACTGCAAAGAGAACCAGTGGGCAGAATCGCTCCAAAATCGACAGCAACATCGGCACCAACGTGACGCAGATACCAGCAAAAATGCAAGGCCATAGGCGCAATGGCAAAGGGCAGACAACTCAAAACAATTTCAAAAATTTCAATTTCAGCAGCAAATATCTCCGAAACTTAAAGTCCAATGACTACCAAATTTGGCATGCGGCAGCCCAATCAGATGCCCATCAATTTTGCCTCGACGGACAATGTCGCTAAAACGCACCGTTTGGCAGCCATATTGGATTCAAGCTTTTACACATGCATTATCATGTGCTATTCTGGTAGCCTATCTCCTGACGAATACAGAACACTAAACTGTTTGACTGTAGCTCAATTGAGAAGGATGTTACAACATTTTAAAGAGGGAACTCTTTGACACCCGTCCATAAGCTTGCCATATAGCAGAACTTTAAACACTTGTAACTCGGCTAAAACTGGTCCGATTTCGACCAAACTTCGTGTGTTTGTATACACTGGGCTTGTCCATGGCCACGTTTAATTCTAGCGACATAGAATTGAAGGCTACGGAAAGATAAATGAAACAGAATTCATCTATAACAACATACTTAAACCTATTGTACCTCACCGGACCATCCAATAGCTGTCAAACGAGGCACTCTTTAGTATACATGCAGTTCGATATTGATATGCATTCACAAAATCACAATACACCAAACTGTGATCTGACTCTGCGAATGTCATTTTGTGGGGAAAACAGTGATATTTTACGACACTTCAAACATGTTCAGGAAAGACGATGAAAGAACCGTCCTTGCTCTTCGCGCTATACGCTATAATATAGCATTGTCTGTAAACCTGTGGTGTAGGTTTGTCGATTTCATAAATAAGTACGTGGTCTTTGGGTATAATTTTCAGTGAACTGCGAATGTGTTTATCCGCTATCGACTACCGAGATCACTTGTCATTCTCAGTGAAATAGAGTGCACATACTGAGGATAAACAACGCAAGCAGAAACGGACTATAGAAATATATTTTAAGAAAGAAGTGAAAGAAGCTGCAGTAAAATATCGGCATAAGCCCCGTTCACCGCATTTCAATCAATATTAATGAACGTGCTAGGAAGGGCCTATTCCAATAGGCATACTTATTTCTTGAATTAATACCGACCCCGTGCGGTCTGTGATGTGATTGTTGTGCCCTGTTTCCTGGTGAACTGCAACTGTGTTCTATCGCTATGGTTTACGGATGTCAGCAGAGACTTACTGCCTAAGGCCAGAAGTTAACGTTTGCAGAAACGGACTATAGAAATCACGTGTCAACATACTGATTCGGTTGTCCTTAAAAGTTGAAATCCCGGCACTAATGCAAGGTCGTGCGCTGACTGCCTGACCCCATTTGGCAATACACACCTTGACGATATAGTCTATCTGCTTCCCTAATTGAATAGGGATGGGTAAATTGGGGTACACTGGTGCGCGAGTCACGGTAACGATATGGCGAGGCAATGGTAGCGCTATAGCGCGGAAACTGACATCAGGCGATATCCTTAGTAAACTGTATTGTTTCCCAGGTCGTGTATTGGCTGTGTGGCCCATCATCCTCTCGACCGATACAAACTGTGAATATATAGTGCAAAGCGCCCAACATGGAGAAACGGACTATAGAAATCACGTGCCCGCATTTTGTCGGATTCGGCTATCGCTGAACGTAATATTCTCGGCATGGCGACAAGGTGATTGTCTCGCGCGCGACAGAAGTAGCTTGATCATGTCATATCATATCTGCATTTTAGAAATTGGCGCGAATTCACAATACACACTCTCAATAGGGAAGCATCGTGAAATAAACCAAGAATAGCGCATGCATGTGATTGACTTCGCAGCGTGTCAGTTTGCCTTTGACCCATGTGGATGGGTCAGTCGAGTGCATATTGGAGCTTGAGCCACGGTAAGGGAAAAGTGAGACAGCAGAAGCGCTGTAGCGGGTTAATGATTTTGCGCGTGGGGGTCCGTCCTACAGGCAAAACATGACCTACATCTCGCCGGAGAACATCTCCTTCATAAATCATTTTCAGACTCTAGGATTTGAGGTGAGTTTGTGACTAAAAGTTTGATATCGCTGTACTCTCCGATAATTTTTCTATCTTTTCACGTACTTGTCATAATTTCATTACAACGACTTAAGGCAACAACAGACCGATTTTACGTTCACTTCATGTTTCGACGTAAGCAATTTCTATAGTCTGTTTCTGTATGGACTTTCCAGTTGTGTGAAAAACGCATAACAGAACCAGATAACTTGTACAACAGAATGCATGGATCTAATGCAGTATTTCCATGTATAAACAGTTTACCCATGGGCCATTTCAACCAAACTCGGATCAGCAATGTCTGATCTGTTTATGTTTTGATTGTTAAGAGTTGGTGAGTTACCATTGATGGTAAACTTAGGTAGAAGATGCGGTATACAGTACTGTAATAGGCAGTGCAGATTTTCTAATTTACAGGAAATATAAGATGAGTTTTATTTTATGCTTTTCTGTCCATGTTACAGATATTTAAGAAATAAATATTACCTATTTATTACTCTTCCAATCCTACTTTATTTAAATATAATACACTATTATCTTAACGGCACTAGTATTGTAACTAATTGTGTTAAGTATATATTGGAAACAATGTCCATCTCGTTTGATAATGATTGCAACATGTAATTCTGAAGGTAGTATTTAGTGATAAGCCGATCAGGTCCCAAAGTTGAATTACCTTTTAAGTTTAATTGTGGCCCGTTGAATGATTCAGTTCTGTAAGATAGTATATGCACCTTTCTGGTTGATATCTGTCAGCTTTGGCTTTACAAGTAGTGAACATAATAAGGTCAAGATAGTAATAGCTGTCAATATTTTCGAGACAGTGTGGAGCTTGACTTTAACGAGAACACAAAGTCGTCAATAGCCCCGCCATTTTCAATATATGCATAAATTCACAACATAGTATATATGTAAACAACGAACAAACACAAATCCAATGACGTGAGTTGGAAATGATGGTACTTTTCAATACATTAACTTGCATTTGATAGCAATGTTACATATTATATTTGCAAAACCCTCAATTCTTATTCCATGAGAAAATAGAATATATGAACAATGCCTGAACTTATATATGTGGCTTTGTTTGTTTATCATGACTGTATTGTTACTTTGTCACCCAGTTCTGATTTAGTCAACCCTGCTAAAAAGCATAGGTTTCAGGGGAACTTATTTTAACCACGAATCCAAAAAGGGCTGTATGGTATGTGATATGCTTATACATTTCCATCTTGGAATATTGAATCACAAATACAACATATGACCGTGGAAACGGAAACAAATACAAACATAGAAACTCCCTCTATAGCATTAGGCACTAATTTAGAGTATTCCTGATGTGTATACAAAGATTCATGACTAGAAACAGACTGCGCCGGGTACATAACGTTGTTGCCCATGTAGTGCATAACAGCCCACACACTATTCTCGGCTACAGCTGTTGATACTGTCGGTCAGTGCGGTCTTCAATTGTCAAGGGGGCAAATAGAGTTACCACATTTAAAAATGCCAAACATGGAACATCGCCAAAACGGACAATTTTTTTCTCACTCAAAACGGACCACTTAAATATGATTTTGCTAATAAAAACCATATAATAATCAGATACAGTAGTGCACATATCCTCCCTGATACCAGAAGTGACTTATAAGACAACTGGAAATGCTTCATTACCTACGGCCATTAAGAACTCGGTTTCATTGTTCTAGTTCTCTGTGTATCCCAAGTGGGATATTGTGAATGGACTTCCTGGAATGTAAACCAGGATCCGCTACTACAAAGCAGTAACGCACGAAGCCCGAAATCGCTGCTTGCAGCTATATTTTCAATATATTTACAAAAAATAGTATCAACACCAGTAATAAATTTGACTTTTGCGCAGTGGAATATAAACTATTACCAAAATGCGAATTCCCTTACTGACTAAACTAAACATGACTCTCTTGATATGATGAGTGAGTGATTTGGGTTTATACGCCGCTGTTAACAGTATTCCAGTTATATCACGGCTTAATGTGTGAGGAAAGCCCGAAGTGATGCAGGTCTCAGACGTTTAGCACTTCGGTGAAACCCACGAGCCCGGGTATGGTGATGACAAACCTAGAAACATAATCGGGGCGAACCGGGATTCGAACCCCCAACCATAGGTTTCTGGCGTGCCCAAGGTACGCAACTCTCCACAGCGAATCGCGGCGCCTTAGACGACTGGGCCACCCGTGTCCCCTTATATGATAAATTCGAGGAACAAAACGTGAATCTCTTCTTAAAAATGATGAAAAAATGTGAAAAATTTACTAAATATGGTTCTCAAAATCTATTGCTATCAACCTATCAGTCTAGCCCTATTTTGGCTAGCATTGTTGCGTCCTATCGCGACAGCCTTAACTAACATGTTCTACAACGTCCAGCCTTGACGAGCTATAAAACAAAATTGTTGAATTATACGTCCTATCGCTACAACATAACATGCCAATTTGACGAATGTACGTCCTATCGAGCCGAGATATCAAACCAAACTGAACTTAACTCAAGTAAGTCCGATTTGCCTCGTTTTGCACGTGCTTGTTTTCTCCGCGAAGTAAGTTAAGTCTCCAGCTAAGGTAACTTGTCTTCAAACCAGTGACAGATGTGGGTGTCGGACACAATACAACATCATTTGTTTTACTGTACAACAGCCTTTCCATTTTGGGTCACATGTTTTTAAATGGATGAAACTGAACATAAATTATAAGATATTTGAAAATTAGAGATACAGTATTATTTGGAGTGAAAAAGAGTGTCAACTGATGAAACGATTCTCACTGATCTTCTACTTGCGGCAAAATAGTTTGTGTATACATGTAACATTCTTGAAAAGATCTCTACATTTAATAACTATGTTAAGGACTTTGAGTTTCATGTACAAATAATAAACAAACATCAGAAAATGGACCGTCTATTGACAGCGAAAATCTGAACCTCTGCTCAAACAAAGTCTACTAAATCTGCACATACTGCGACCCGTTAGGCCAGCTACGTGATCCTGTAGGGTCTGGTGTAAAATCGTGGCACCTAATGTGAAATAAACTAATAACTTAAAAAAACACGTTTTAATCGTGCGTTACATTTTTGTAAAAACACGCACCATGGAGTTTTTAGAACATCTCTGAAATTGTTAAATCAGATTGCCTTCGCAATGTTCAACCATTTTGGGGCGTGGAATCCTACATCAACAATATAGAAGAGTTTAAACATGGAGGTACTCTTGGTCAGTTTAGATGTCTATCGCATACACTCAGGTTAGAGACCGGTATGTACATGGGAGGAATGGTAGACTGGTGATCACATGATTGATACGTCATGAGAATAATACACTCATTTAATACTGTAACACAATTTAAACTCACAAAGTAAAATGAAAAACGCACAACGTACGTCAAACATACAAGTACTATCATGTGACATTGCCAGTACACTAGTCAGTCATACAAAACCCTGAAACAAATATATCCAATACAGCCCATGCAAGTCTAGAATATAGTTGGCAAGTCTAGATTACTGCAGTGTCGCGAAGGAAGTCTCTATGCTCCTTTTTATTATATTTTATAACTATAATTAAACAATGTTTTTTTTCTGTAAAATATGTTTATTTCAGAGACTAAGTTAGTCTACCAGTACGCTTACAATTTGAAATGATGCAATTCTCTACTAAATCAGTTAGACTGTTTACTGTAAGTGTTATCTTAGACTTGCACAAGATTCTATGGCAATAATTATTAGTTTAAATCAAAATTTCTAGATTATGTAAATAATAAGAACAAGTTGTCCCTATAAGAGACTGGTGTCCATAGACCACATATCTAGACTTGCCTGTCAGGAGGATAGAATTACAACACTTATCTTTCAATACAGCATTGGAGCAAGGCTAGTGTTACCTCAAGAAACGGTCTTACTGAAGCGTAGACGGTGTGTGTGCCGGTATCACAAACTTATATAACACTTTGTCCCAAACCGCAGGGCGACTCACACATGTTTACCATCACTGCTTGTTAAGCGAACAAATATTTAAACAAATACCCAGACAACGCATGTGCGGAAATGATTTCACGCGCAAACAAAGCACTAGGTTCACAAGCCAATGCTTGCCGCATTTTCCAATGAATGGTTGTTATTTCAATTCAGGCTAATACAAACGTTTTGTTCAACCAATTACTCCCAAGATGTTATGTGACCTCATTCTGACATTTCACCATGTTGACGTGGTTTCTATATTCCTACTTGAGTCTTAATACAGTCTGGGTTATGTCATTGAGAAGTAAGCTAGATAATGTCTGACAGCGGTCATGGTGCAAGAGAATGAAGAGCATGTCGGAGGCTGCACTTCACTGCAGGCGAGCTATATCGCCCATCTGGAAGCAACGTGGCGTCGACGCCTGGTAGCACGATCTTGTTTCACAGTAGGCCGAGAGGGCGTACAGGTGCTGACCGTCTACTTCAGGGCACGTGTTAACCAGTGAGCCAACAGTACACATAACCCCCCAGCACCATCCGACTTGACCTCACTACAGAGCGCTGCTACATCGTATCATGTGCGAGATCGCGGGAGCTTTTTGCCAAGATATTTTTTAGGGAAACATATTGACTGACAAATGTTATAAGGCAAGAGCAATCTCTGAGAGAAGTAGCTTCAGACGCAGACGACACCAACAGATGCTCTTAACGCTGTGTTTACATATCAAAGCATCAGTTCCAATGGCTCCCCGTTATAACGCGAATCCCCCTGCTTAAATTCAAGCGGTTCCAGATCTTATTAAATTACCATCAACGCACAAATATGTCTACATTGCTCTGCCAAGCGACATAGGTCGAGCCAGTACATGTGCGGCCACCTCAAACATAAGCACCGATCTACTAACAAGTAACGATTTGGACTCTAATCAGCATTATACCTAAATTAAAAGTCTCCTCTTGTATGGAGCGCCGTCTATGAGATAAGACAGCACATATTCGGCTCACTTACTCTTTAAAGAATAGTCTAGCCAGATTACACAACCCCATCTTCCATCTGTCTGATATTGCACGTTTTTGGTCTTACCTGCACTCCATCCATAGCGTGTATCCGCGCTTGACCGTCATACCATCGGCATCCCGACCCCGCTACCGTTTCCTTCTCAGCCCTGAGCATCACTCAAGCTGCTAACTGTATTGTTTCCACTCAACCCTGCCTCCCTCAAGAACTGGAGACTTCTGGTGGAGGTTGCGTTTGGGAGAATTCTCCATGTTTTCTCTTGGGCTTGCTCAGAAACCATATACGCCAAAATCTGGTGTCGGATCTCTGGGTTGCCATAGCGACTCAAACTGAGCTTTGTTGGTTGACGTTTCCTGTTGTGATGAGTCTGAGAATAAATTTTAAATATTGAATCATTTTAACTTTAATTTAGTAATTAAGGTGTTATGGATGATTTCATTTGAGGAAATATATCATGACAGGAAATATTGAACACATTATAACAGAAAGCTATAGGCTTAATCAGAGGACAAATTGTCTCTGGTTCAAGATTAGATTCAAGCGTGAAAATTATTTCAAACGATTGATAAACGACCTGCTTGACACATCTTAGTTTTATTACTTCTGCTAAAATTAATATCAATGTTGCCTGTAACTCACAAAATTAACAAGCTATTTAAGCTCACCATAATCTTGGGGTATGCATGTAATAGAAGAACGGTTATTACTGTTTTGAGAGTGGCTCGCATGAACGCACCTTCAGCCGAGAGCGGGATACATGTGGGGGTGATCAGACTCTCCGCCTCCCCGCGTAATGGCGGCCGCCTCTCTCAGTACAGCTGATAAAGGAGTCACGTGGACATATCAAAATTAATGGAAACAAAAGTCTGCCATAATTTAATCAAAAATCGTTAACCGCTTCTCCGTTGCTCCCTTCAGGCAGCATTACCTTCCGTCAACCTGACAACTTTAATCTTAGTATTTAGTTCAAATGCCATTTTGTTCGGAGTAAAATTATCTCTGAAACCGAAAAAAATCGATTCAATTTTGCCTATCTGTCAAAGTGCCGTTTTCACGCAGAGTCGCAACGGTACCGACTCAATCCGCAGAGTTCCAGAACCAGGCTTTAAAGGCAAATACGCCTTTTACAAATACTGATACGGCAATATTTTTCGTATTTATGTTCGTGAAATGATGGGTTTATCACGTGACTATGTTCAGTTTCCCCAACCCTCCACTCATACACTCAAGTGTGTCTACTTCGGGTGTATGCTTTCTTCTATTCACCATCAAATCGGGGTGTATGCTTTCTTCTATTCATCATAAAACATGGGCGTATGCTTTCTTCTATTCACCATCAAACATTGGTGTATAATTTTTTTTTATTCACCATCAATCATAGGTGTATACATTCTTCTAAACACCATCAATCATAGGTGTATACTTTTTTCTATTCACCATCAAACATGGGTGAATAGTTTCTTCTATTCACCATCAAATCGGGATGAATGCTTTCTTCTATTCACTATCAAACATGGGTGTATGTTTTTTTCTATTCACCATCAAACATGGGTGTATAGTTTCTTCTATTCACCATCAAATCGGGGTGTATGCTTTTTTCTATTCATCATCAATCATAGGTGTATACTTTCTTCTAAACACCATCAATCATAGGTGTATACTTTTTTCTATTCACCATCAAACATGGGTGAATAGTTTCGTCTGTTCACCATCAAATCGGGGTGTATGCTTTCTTCTATTCACCATCAAATCGGGGTGTATGCTTTCTTCTATACACCTTTAAACATGGGTGTATGTTTTTTCTATTCACCATCAAACATGGGTGTATAGTTTTCTATTCACCATCAAGCATGGGTGTATACTTTCTTCTATTCACCATCAAACATGGGCGTATGCTTTCTTCTATTCACTATCAAACATGGGTGTATGTTTTTTCTATTCACCATCAAACATGGGTGTATAGTTTCTTCTGTTCACCATCAAATCGGGGTGTATGCTTTTTTCTATTCACCATCAAACATTGGTGTCTATTTTTTTTCTATTCACCATCAAGCATGGGTGTATACTTTCTTCTATTCACCATCAAACATGGGCGTATGCTTTCTTCTATTCACCATCAAACATTGGTGTATACATTTTTTTTATTCACCATCAATCATAGGTGTATACTTTCTTCTAAACACCATCAATCATAGGTGTATACTTTTTTCTATTCACCATCAAACATGGGTGAATAGTTTCTTCTATTCACCATCAAATCGGGGTGTATGCTTTCTTCTATTCACCATCAAATCGGGGTGTATGCTTTCTTCTATACACCTTTAAACATGGGTGTATGTTTTTTTCTATTCACCATCAAACATGGGTGTATACTTTCTTCTATTCACCATCAAATCGGGTTGTATGCTTTTTTCTATTCACCATCAAACATTGGTGTATATTTTTTTTCTATTCACCATCAAGCATGGGTGTATACTTTCATTTATTAACCATCAACCATGAGTGTATACCTTTTTTTATTCACCATCAAACATGGGTGTATACTGTCTTCTATTCACCATCAAACATGGGTGTATACTTTCTTCTAAACACCATCAAACATAGGTGTATACTTTCTTCTATTCACCATCAAACATGGGTGTATACTTTCTTCTATTCACCATCAAGCATGGGTGTATACTTTCATTTATTAACTATCAACCATGAGTGTATACATTTTTTTATTCACCATCAAACATGGGTGTATACTTTCTTCTATTCACCATCAAACATGGGTGTATGCTTTCTTCTATTCACCATCAAACATGGGTGTATGCTTTCTTCTAAACACCATCAATCATAGGTGTATACTTTTTTTTATTCACCATCAATCATAGGTGTATACATTCTTCTAAACACCATCAATCATAGGTGTATACTTTTTTCTATTCACCATCAAACATGGGTGAATAGTTTCTTCTATTCACCATCAAATCGGGGTGTATGCTTTCTTCTATTCATCATCAAATCGGGGTGAATGCTTTCTTCTATTCACTATCAAACATGGGTGTATGTTTTTTTCTATTCACCATCAAACATGGGTGTATAGTTTCTTCTATTCACCATCAAATCGGGGTGTATGCTTTTTTCTATTCACCATCAATCATAGGTGTATACTTTCTTCTAAACACCATCAATCATAGGTGTATACTTTGTTCTATTCACCATCAAACATGGGTGAATAGTTTCGTCTGTTCACCATCAAATCGGGGTGTATGCTTTCTTCTATTCACCATCAAATCGGGATGTATGCTTTCTTCTATACACCTTTAAACATGGGTGTATGTTTTTTTTCTATTCACCATCAAACATGGGTGTATAGTTTTCTATTCACCATCAAGCATGGGTGTATACTTTCTTCTATTCACCATCAAACATGGGCGTATGCTTTCTTCTATTCACCATCAAACATTGGTGTATACATTTTTTTTATTCACCATCAAACATGGGTGAATAGTTTCTTCTGTTCACCATCTAATCGGGGTGTATGCTTTCTTCTATTCACCATCAAATCGGGGTGTATGCTTTCTTCTATACACCTTTAAACATGGGTGTTAACTTTCATCTATTCACCATCAAACACGGTTGTATACTTTCTTCTATTTGCCATCCAGCGTGGGTGTATACTTTCTTCTATTCACCATCAAACATGGGTGTATACTTTCTTCTATTCACCATCAGGTATGGGTGTATACTTTCTTCTATTCACCATCAAACACGAGTGTTAACTTTCTTCTAAACACCATCAAACATTGGTGTATACTTTCTTCTATTCACCATCAAACATGGGTGTTAACTTTCATCTATTCACCATCAAACACGGGTGTATACTTTCTTCTATTTGCCATCCAGCGTGGGTGTATACTTTCTTCTATTCACCATCAAACATGGGTGTATACTTTCTTCTATTCGCCATCAAGCATGGGTGTGTAGTTTCTTCTATACACCATCGAACATGGGTGTATACTCTCTTCTATTCACCATCAAGCATGGGTGTGTAGTTTCTTCTATTCACCATCAAACATGGGTGTATACTTTCTTCTATTCACCTTCAAACATGGCTGTATACTTCCTTTTGCCTGGTAGTTTTGTTATATATCGTCGGCGTTGAATAATAGAATCTGGGAAGCCAATGGTTGACTGCATGAGCACCGATTTACGTCATCGGGATACAATAACACAATCGGTCTGTTAATGCATTGTAAACACGTGGTGTCCAGAGCACCTCGCAGCGTAGCACTGGATTCAGTTAGTTAGTGAGGCCCGAAGGACACACCTGCCCAGACTGCGCTTGAAGCAAATAGGTCTTCCTTCTGCTAGTCCCCTGCTGCACCGAGAGCTGTCGGTCAAGTCGACACCGGTGGTGGAGATGTCGATGCGGTCATCATCTCTACAACATTCCCATCTCCCTCGTTGACGGCCCTGGACGCGGAGAGGTGTTTGCCGAGTGGCGGAAGCTGTAGGAGGACAAACACCCCCGACATTTAAAGGGGGTTACAACGATGGCTCCCATGTCAACAATGTGCAGACATATTTATTCGCGAATGCCCGGGCAGAGGAAGCAAAATACATTCATACCCAATAAATATCAGAATATCACAGGGGTGGAGTTTCAAATATAAGAACATCAAACAGGTGAAGTTTAATCAACAGAATATCAGAAACATGGAGTTTCGAATATCAGACAGGTGGAGTTTCAAATTAGTCGGGTGAGGTTTAATGACCAGAGTATCAGAAAGGTGAGTTTATTTTTAGTTGTGGATTTTGTATCGGGGATCGGGAATATAATTATTAGCTATAGCTGCAAAACCAGAATCAAGAATTATCGGGGTCAATTTATATTTTTCGATAAAATCACAGTCCCCTACTACCCCCAGCCCCATGCCCACCCACCTCCCCACCCGCCACTACCTCCGTAAATCAACCAGGGCAGTTTCTTGATCAACTGTCATACATTGACAATGACATCCAACGTTCATACATATGTCATTCGTAACAAAGGCTGAACGAGTGAGGGGTGTTTCTTGCCATGGTTAGCAATATTCCAAGGGTGAGGTGTGTGTGCGTGAGTATGCTTGCGTGTGCGTTCATGTGTATGTATGCGTGTCTGTGTGCCTGTATATGCATGTATGCCTGTTTGTGTATGTGTGCGTGCGTGCCTATGCTAGGTTTGTTTGTGTGAGTTGTGTGAGTGTGTAGACAAGTTAACAATTTCTAATGTTTCATTTGTTTCATGTAAGTAAATCTAGTGGTGCTAGAATCTGTTGGTAGTATATTTTTAGTTAGGTGAGGTGAAATGGGATTTAACGTCGCGTCCAAGATTATTGCACTTATATATCGACATGCCTCCAAGTGTGTGTGTGTGTGTGTGTGTGTCTGTGTGTGTGTGACTGCTTGTACTAGTCCGGACTGATGCCAATTTTATAATACTAGGTCACTGAGACAACACACCGAGCCGACAAGTCCTTGTTTTATCCCCTTAATGCCGAGCGCCAGACAGGTAGCAACAAGTACCATCTTTTACCGTATCTCGGTATGACGCGACCGGGGTTGGAACCCCGGACCTTCCGCTCTCAGGTCGGACGCTCTACCACAAGACCATGGAGGCGGTCTATATTTGTGGCAATTGTCAGTGGCAGCAAACGATTGAACGACTAGTGCCGGCATCATTAGTTGAACAGCAGTCACAGCATGAAGCTTTCCGGAATGGTTTTGTACCACACTTAGAGTTACCGGCCCTTGTTGGGTACATGTACATGGCAAACTTGATCGTTCTTGAAGCTTGTGGATGGAACGGCTGGTTGTATCTATATAAAAGCGAAAACAGGTCGATTTGATTACTTATTCAAGTGGTTTCTAATCTATTTTTCAAGTGCAGTTTGGATACCATGAACGTTATATACATACAACGTACAGCCACCAGCGTCATGCACGTTACATGCATCGTCCGACACCACCAGCGTCATGCACGTTACATGCACTGTCCGACACCACCAGCGTCATGCACGTTACATGCATCGTCCGACACCACCAGCGTCATGCACGTTACATGCACTGTCCGACACCACCAGCGTCATGCACGTTACATGCATCGTCCGACACCACCAGCGTCATGCACGTTACATGCACTGTCCGACACCACCAGCGTCATGCACTTTACATGCATTGTCCGACACCACCAGCGTCATGCACGTTACATACATTGTCCCACACCACCAGCGTCATGCACGTTACATGCATTGTCCGACACCACCGTCGTCATGCACGTTATATACATTGTCCGACACCACTAGCGTCATGCACGTCACATACATCGTCCGACACCACCAGCGTCATGCACGTTACATACATTGTCCGACACCACCAGCGTCATGCACGTTACATACATCGTCCGACACAATCAGTGTCATGCACGCTACATACATTGTCCGACACCACCGTCGTCATGCACGCTACATGCATTGTCCGACACCACCAGCGTCATGCACGTTACATACATCGTCCGACACCACCAGCGTCATGCACGCTATATACGTTGTGTGACACCACCAGCGTCATGCACGTTACATGCATCGTCCGACACCACCAGCGTCATGCACGTTACATACATCGTCCGACACCACCAGCGTCATGCACGCTACATACGTTGTGTGACACCACCATCGTCATGTACGTTACATACATCGTCCGACACCACCAGCGTCATGCACGTTACGTGCATTGTCCGACACCACCAGCGTCATGCACGTTACATACCTTGTCCGACACCACCAGCGTCATGCACGCTACATGCATTGTCCGACACCACTAGCGTCATGCACGTTACATACATCGTCCGACACCACCAGCGTCATGTACGTTACATACATTGTTCATGTAGGTGTTATATTGCGGACCACAGATCGCTATGGTGTAGCTTTAATATGTGTTATTTGTTACTGGAATCAGAAACGAGTAACGCCCCTCGAAATATCACATGAACACGAGAATTCCATTCAACAGGGAACATGTAACAAGCACTCGTCAGTCAAATATCAGTCTCCTCTGCGGCATCGCGAGCATTCGTTACCAACTCGTCCCATTCCGGGACAAGCCGAATGTAGGTTAAAACAGACTGTTTCAATACGTTGGGTCAATATTACTTTGTATTTTGTAGAACAAACATAGCTTACGTTTCCTCCTTCGTTCTATTAACGTTTCCCATCCTGTTTCATAATACAGATGTTTGTGCGAAGTATACTTTGGGAGCCCATTCTTGCAGCTTCTAGTTGGAGATTTTCTAACTGAGTTGATAATTCTACATTACACCCATCCCACACACGCATATTCGAAATGGGGTTTTATGAAAACTGTATATACTTTGTTTAATGTATTTCTGTTCAATATGAATCTTAATTTTCTCATTAAATTTATCATTTTTGATGTTGATTGAATTATGTTATCTACGTGACAGGACCATTTTCTGTTTGATGCAAACGTTACATTCAAATGTTTATTCCAGTTACTAGTATATCACGGGATCAGCTTGTTGTGGGAGGAAAGCCCGAAGTGATGCAGGTCTCAGACGTTTACCACTTCGGTGAAACCCACGTGCACGGGTATGGTGCTGACAAACCTAGAAACATGATCGGGTCGAACAGGGATTCGAACCCGCAATCATAGAGGCACCACAATGGCGAAGCCTTAGACGACTGGGACACAGGGGTCCGGACACCGGGTACCTTTTGTAAGGTAAACTGTATATTTCCAAAAAATCGTATCCGCTGTTACAGTCAAGGAGACATGTATGACAAAAACAACACGGGGTGAGCGGTATTTAAACATTGTTTTCAGTTCGTCATTGTCCACGTATCGATCAATGGCCTCGCCTACATGCCAAGGATGCAGAAACAAGCCTTTGACGCCCTATTGTCCGAGGTAACGGAACGGGGCCCACGGTTTGTCAACAAATTTAATTTTTAATATTATCACCTGTCATGCACAATCCGATATTTGCATATGTGATAACGGCTCTGAGAGTGTATTCCTCATGTAGAGGGTGAGTGAGTATGGTTTTACGCCGCTTTTAGCAATATTCCAGCAATATTACGGCGAGGGACACCAGAAATGGGCTTCACACATTGTACCCATGTCGGGAATCGAACCCTGGTCTTCAGGGGTGACGAGCGAACGCTTTAACCACTAGGCTACCCGACAGCCCCTCCTCATGTAGCGTCACACATGGTCCAAAGCGTTGTCAGTTGACGCCAACCTGTTGACGTAGTCCGATTTGTTTGACCGCCACATCGGCAACAGTACTACTATAAGGGTAACGCTATTTTTCAGGGCATTATCATTTGCAGAAGCCCGAGGTCTTTCATTAACTGCCCGACGAAGGAGGGCAGTTGAAAAGACCGAGGGCTTCTGCAAATGATAATGCCCTGAAAAATAGCGTTACCGTTATTATAGCTAAAATGGATGGAATTTGTTATCAAATAAAAAGAAACAACAATGTCGATTTTGAAACATTTACTGCAATCAACACGAATGTCACTGACCCACTTTCACAAATATGGAAACGTCATAGAACAAACAAGATGACGTCACTATTGCACGTTACGTCACCTATCCCTATCCTATGACGTCACCTAACAACGGGCGTGATAATGGCCCGTCGTCAAGTTATATGAAGGCATTATCAAGTTACAGTGGCCCGCTCATTTCTGATAACATGCGGGCGTTTTTATGATAATTCTATCCATTTTAGCTATAATTGGGTGTAAATAGTGTCTTAGAGCTTTATGTTTGCATTGAGCTATGATCCTTTCGGGAATCACTCCGTGAGATCGGAACCAGGGCCTTTTCAACCACGATACCCTGAACAAGAATGATTACCACTGAATCGAGAGTTCGGGTACCTTTCAACTGCAACGGAAGGACTAGTGTACATAGGCCATCCTGACTACATGCAGCCCGGGGCGTAGGGTTTCCAGTGGTGAAAACGATCGCTCGTCACGACAATGTGTGAAGCTAATTTCTGGTGTCCCTCGCTGTTGTATTGTTGGAATATTGCTAAAAGCGGCGTAAAACCAAACTCACTCATTCGAGACGTCAACGCCTTCGATGGGCTTCATCTGAACCAGCAGGACAAAACAGTTGACATCAGACGTGAACCGTCAACTTTCCGTGTTTTTCAGATAAGAATTATTGTTTCATAGAGTTTTGCTTACATTCAATATTTACTGTGTCAATTCACCAAAAGATGATAACATTCATTCCTCACTACACTGCAGAACCTGCCCACCTATCATCAAAATGACACAGATACCTGATCCGTTTTCGGAAAAATAACAACAGTGAGGCATCAATGAGATGTTAGAATGTCATGTTTTACAGTTTTCCACAGGTTCGTGAACTTCAATGCTCAAATTCAAGTACGTCATACCCTCTTTTCACATTAATTTCGCCCTATCAAGACCCACACTCGGCCTATCAAGACTCCCGACTCGCCCTATCAAGACTCCCGACTCGCCCAACTCGTCCAACCTACACTCCGGAGAGGACACGGTCATACTCGGAAGCATATCCAGAAGAACCAATTGGCGTCACAGGTCCAAACACCCCCACCCCGCCGCTTTTAACAGTATTCCAGTTATATCGCGGCGTGTCAGCTTAATGTGGGAGGAATGCCCGAAGTGATGCAGGTCTCAGACGTTTACCGCTTCGGTGAAACCAACGATCACAGGTATGGTGCTGACAAACCTAGAAACATAATCGGGGCGAAGCGGGATTCGAACCCCCAACCATAGGTTTCTGGCGCGCCCAAGGGATGCAACTCTGCACAGCGAATCGCGGCGCCTTAGGCGACTGGGCCACCCGTCCCCCCTTGTGGTTCAGAACCATAGTCGTCACTGTGACGACATCTGTCTTGCAGCAAGACTGCCAACACCTGACAACAGAAAATGAGCATAACCATAATGCACGGGACATAAACATTTAATAAACAGACCGCACTGTAACGGCGACACCACAGGATAGATAAACTACCCGGGCTTTACAACTCCTATATATACCTCTTCCGTTAGCGCCCTCTACCTTGAATAACCTCCCTTTATATTTGGCTTTACCTTCAAGAGAAACCAATTTAAGTCTAATTCACTCTGTTCAATCGAATGAAATTTCATCAATTTTAACTAAAATATTTCTGTTTCCGGTTACATAAGTGTACTATGGTTCACTCGAAGGCCGCTCATGACATAGTGTTAAGTCTCTCACGGGAGGCTGATGGTCGATGCTGCTTTAATCCCGCCGCCGACAAAATGACCAGCCGGAACGTGCCGACTCCGGGGAACCAGTGATTCGTGTGTTTTCGTGAAGCAAATAGCCCCGGATGATCAGCTTAGATAACGGTAAATCAACGTCGTGGATGGACTCCATCGCCCCTCGTGCTGTGTACACTCCTTGATGTTAGCACAAACCTCGGTAGTATGTGTAAATTGTTCTTAAAACCCGCTACTTCATTAAGTCCGCTGTTGTACCAGCAAAGGTCAAGGGAAGTGTGAACGTAATTAAATTATTACGTATTGGTCCCCTGAATACCTGCCCCTTAGTTGAAGGTCTCGAAGCAGGTGTCGTGTGTGTTGTATTGTTTCCTAAAGTTTGTTTGTAAACACTGGCCACGCCAAAATATGTTCAGTTCAATATGTTTAGTTTTCGTCTCTGGGCAATCCGTTGTGGAAAAGAATAGTCATGGCGCATGCGCGGCCTAGCGGTGGTCATGTCGGGCTGTGTTGGACTGGATAGACAAACCGATTTTCAGAAGCGACAAATAATAGACAAATATCCAGCTGCACACAGTGCCTCTGTAAAAACATTGGGATTCATCTCTGATAATGACGGTCTTCGTGGTAATGTCAACAGCCAGATATTATATTTAGTTTTGATGTTAATATTTGAGTTAGTGTTCAAGTATTATTCTACATTTTCATTTCGGTTGATTATTTGTTCAGTTTTTATGCTGAACCGTGAAGATCCGGGGTGGAATAGGTCTTCAGTTACCCATGCTTTTCGTAAAAGGCGACTACTGTTTATTCCGTTAGTGGCGACTAACGGAATCGGGTGGCCATTAGGCTCTCTGACTCGTATCTCAATTGCCTGGATCGATGCTCTTGATGTCAATCACTGAATTGTATGGGCCAGACTCGATTATTTACTTTAGTGTACCAAAAGGGAGTACATTTAGTAGTAAATTTCAATGTGAATTTCACAAAGAGAAAAACATGTTATATTTATTTTCTGGCGGTTTGAAATGAAATGACGTTTGGGATTATCTGCCCTTGGGGAAAGGTGAAGGTTGGAGATAATAAAAATGACGGTAAGAAAACGACGTCTGCCTTTAGTTGTCTGGGATATCAAGGAATAGTTCACAAGAATAATTATATTAGAAGACAGCTTCCACAACGCAACATTCCATACCGCCGTCATATTGCTGGAATATTGCTGAGCGCGGCTTTAAACAATAATCAAACAAACATTTTTTATGCTCATATTTTATCATTTATAGTGTTTTAGCAGGAGATTCCCTACGTTATATATTTCTATGTGTAGTTATAATTCTTAATACGTGATGATTAATCCCGGGACTATCCGGGGTAGAATTGGTTTTTGCTTGTCGTAAAAGGCGACTAACGGGATCGGGTGTTCAGGCTCGCTGACTTGGTTTATATATGTCATCGTATCCCAATTGCGTAGACTCGATTATTTACTGACCGCCGTCATATAACTGAAATACTGCCGTGTGAGTTGTGCAAACAAACAAGCAAACAAAGAACAAAATATTCGGTCCTTGGTCATACATGTAACCGCTTGGCCTTTACCACGTATATTTCACTTAGAGCGCCATTTACAAATGACGCGTTGAAGGCATACATCAATGTTACTCTCGGACCTGAGACGTCTTAGTTTTATCTCCATGCTTTTCCAAATATTGATTCAAGTCAGAAATGGAACATCTTCCCGAGGCAAGAGAGTTAACTGACTTTAAAAGTCCATTTTCCACCCTTGCCGAACTAGGCTGGAATTCCTGGGCTCGATCGTAGCGCCACCTGTGGCTATGACGAGTTATGTCCCTGCCATGCCTATTCTATAGACTAATCAGATTCAACCTCTCGTATCACTTGCATTTGATTCAAACAAAATAGAGGCGCCAAGTCAAGACGGTCTGATCGATTATCAAGATCTATATTGTGATAAAACGGGTCTTACATCGCGAAGTGCATCAAATCACGTGAGCACCTTGATTCAAAACATAAAGAAAATGAAAATATCTGTTGATGCCAAGTTGGCGGTACACATGCTTTGCAAATCCTGCAATCGACCGAAATCTGTACGACAGTTTACGAGCCGGAATTCGATGTCATTGCGCTATTTTGATTGGACTATGCATAGACTCGTTAGTCCAGCCACAATGTATCTAAAAAATACCAGCCTAGTTCGGCAAGGGAGGAAACTGGACTTTTATAGTCAGCTAACTCCATTGCCTCAGGAAGATGGAAATGGAAATAATTTGAATTATCGCGTTTATGTTTGCAAGTACTTTTGTGTAAGGTGAATTAAAAAATGAAAGACAACATGCTCGCGTGAGAGTAAAGTATTCGATAACATATTTTGAAAGTTCTCTTTGTTTTCATATTCCACCGTTATTTCAGTAATTTGTTTGATATTTATTATCAATACTTGACCAATAATCTCATCCTCGATTTTCCAGGGTACTATAGCTCCATTCGAGTAGGATAAATACCTCGGACCCATTTGCAACCAATGCTTTGTAGTCGGGATACCTTCAAAAGTAAATCTAACTTATCATATGATTGCTCTCGCACACGACGAGGTTGTTGGTGTTGTTTGTTTGTTTGTAAGGAAATTGTATTTTTACAGGAACCGGTGTCGTAACAGCGTTTGGGGTTTATTTGGACCCTACTACAGTTACCTAACGTATTGTCTTCCCGCGCTGTCACGCTCAACGTAAGCTACGACTCCACACTCTCCTGGTAAACCAAGGACATTGCAGTCACGGAGTGATTGGTCTTTCGGATCGAACACAAAACCAGATTTATACTCACATACATTTACTAACCTTCAAGCCCATCCTCAATGTACGACTTCTAAACAAGACAGACTAGACTCGTCACAGAGTGTGAAAACGGGTGGTACCGATTTGCTCCAGTCGATGAAATGTCGGACATGTTGACTGTGTGTCTCTCCATCCACTGTGGAGGGTGATGCTAATTATCCGACGGAACCTAAATCGATTTCAGGTGGATTTATTCCTTGGTCAACGAATTTCCCGTCTCTTAATTTCACAAAAAGTGCAACAAAATTAAAATTGGGGACAGCCATTTTATATTCCAGCCCATTGTTTAAATATTTCACTTCAAGTTCATTTACTACAGAATTCTGGAATAACATTGTTTCAATTTGGGAATCGACACGTAACCAATTCCTAAAGTCACGGACACACGATCGGTATCCTGTTGCACAAAGGGGACTGCGACTTGCCCTCAAACCACCACCACTGACCAGTTTACAATAGGGGCGGCCGGGTAGCCTAGTGGTTAAAGCGTTCGCTCGTCACGCCGAAGACCCGGGTTCGATTCCCGACATGGGTACAATGTGTGAAGCCCATTTCTGGTGTCCCCCGCCGTGATATTGCTGGAATATTGCTAAAAGCGACGTAAAACCAAACTCACTCACTCACTCACTCAGTTTACAATATTTCAGTTATATCACGGCGTGGATAGTCGGCGTGATGCAAGTCTTATACGTTTACCATTTTGGTATGATACTTATATACCAAAACATAACCAGGGTGTGATGATAGGATACTGGCATGCCTAAGGGACGCAACTCTGCACAGCAAACTTTACAGCCCGTGTCAGCTCCTGTGTGTGAAGTAACATTGATTCAAAGACTTTAACACAAGATTCCTTGTATGCGAATACAATCATCTTGAACTGCTTCCTAATAAATAAATTAAAATGACCCGGGTGTCATACAAGACTACGTTTAAACTGAACACATATTGATGAAAAACCCAGCAGTTCCTCGTTTGGAAAAGGTCATATCAGACTAATATATAACAGACGAACAAAATTTGTCATGGCATAATTGATTAACTATAGTAATATGAAAGAATCGGGTGTTCATTAACTTCTTATAATATCACAAATCTGGAAAGATAACTCTGAAAAGTACCAGGTCGGGTTCAGGATTCTAAGATGATATTAATTAGTGGCACCGTTAGTCGCCTCTTACGACAAACATGGGATCTTCACGGGTGGGACCGTTTATTGAGAAGAGGCATGTGTCTGTTCCACGAAACTTGTGTCCTGAAGAGAGATTTTAGGTGCGCCTCATACTGAAAGCCGAATTCAACCTTTATCCTCGACAGTTAGAGCTGCGTGCAGTGCTAAAGCTTTTCGTGTTACCTCAGAGTGGACAGAGTGATTGCTTCACGTGGTCTTGATAAAACACTACGTACCGCATCTGGGAGAGAAATACATTTCTGAGCGGGAGAATACAATCTCTCTCTCTCTCTCTCTCTCTCTCTCTCTCTCTCTCTCTCTCTCTCTCTCTCTCTCTCTCTCTCTCTCTCTCTCTCTCATTTGAATATATTGTTGCACTGTTGTAGTGAGTGAGTGAGTTGGGTTTAACGCCGCTTTTAACAGTATTCCAGTTATATCACGGCGTGTCAGCTTCATGTGGGAGGAAAGCCCGAAGTGGTGCAGGTCTGAGACGTTTACCACTTGGGTGAAACCCACGAGCACGGGTATGGTGCTGACAAACCTAGAAACATAATCGGGGCGAATCGGGATTCGAACCCACAATCATAGGTTTCTGGCGTGCCCAAGGGACGCAACTCTGTACAGCGAATCGCGGCGCCTTAGACGACTGGGCCACCCGTGCCCCCGCACTGTTGTAAGGATGCCGGGCAAATGAAAGTGTACACTTGAAATTGGATTTTACTCGGCAGAAAATAGTCGCTGAAACATCGCAAACGCAAGGCCCAAACACGACTGTGAGGTACCTATCGATCGACCGCCATTATATAGCTGTAATATTGCTGAGTGCGGCGTTAAACAACAAACAAACCTGTCGATCGAATAGACATTTCTTGCGGGTTATGTGCTAGCCCACAGAGATACCATGGGGCGGTTTAACATGGGTGCCCCACTCAGACACAGTACACAGACTCTGAGCCGACCAGTCCTTGTTTGTCAAATCAATGGGAAGTGTACACACAATAAATCACGTTCTTTCTTATTTTATACCAAACGCAATTTTAGAATAAATTTATTTAGTTTCAGTGTTTGAAAATATACTCATTTTTCTCACAGTGAAAGTAGGAAACTCACAATAAGTGTCGCACACATGTACCTACACCACGTGAAACGAGTAATATAGTCTTATGACGTCATTCCTTTATCAATTGGCACCAATGACGTCATATCGCAAGGGGTACAGGCCATGGTGTGTTTATTATGGAAATATAACTCGGTAAATGTGAAAATTATTAACCGATTTAATGAATAAAATAACTTAGATACTTGTGATATTTGTATTGTTTTGCCTCTGAAACTACTAGGTATATACTTGTCTTGATGAAACAGTACAAGAAAAATAGGTTTAGCTATCGTGTGAACTTGCCCTTTAAATTGTTTGAATAGCTCTTTATGTCGATGTTGATAAGCTGACGGAAACAGCGCGTGTCCCATGATGCACTGCGTGCAGTCGGTAAGAGCACAAATAGTGATTTCTAATGGGATAATGAATCGTACATGGCGACCTGTGATATTTGTAAGTGCGCGGATTCGATTCACAGTAATTGGAACACTAGTGGTGTCATAACAAGCCGTATGTATCCACTCGCGCGTCTCCGTAACCGACATAAGGCTTGCCTCCGGACGGACACGAGATGATCATATATATGTGCGGGACATGAAACTGGCGGACCGTCGTTCAATGGGAGGAGCACGCCTTTAAAAACTAATACGTCATGTTTTTGCTGATAAAAATATTCATTCATGCCACTGTTCAAGCTACGTCAATAAGTTCATCATTGTTAAACACAGGAATGTTATAACATCAGAATGTGACACATTATAGGGTGGCTACGGGCACGTTATAACATGTTGATATGACACATTGTGGGGTGACCACAGGTACGTTATAACAATTTGAAATGACACATTGTGGGGTGAATACGGGCATGTTATAACATGTTGATATGACACATTGTAGAGTGACCACGGACATGTTATAACAATTTGATATGACGCTTGGTCGGGTGACCACGGGCATGTTATAACAATTTGATATGACACATTGTGGGGTGACCACTTGTATGTTAAAACTTTTATGTATGATATATAAACATTGTCGGAATGTGACACAACCAAATGTTTCTTAAAGTGGTATTTGGATTTGGTATGATGAACAAGGGAGTTAAGGTATGTTAATAACTGATGTTTATAATGTTTTGTTGTTTTGGGATTTGATAGGGGCATGGGTGGCAAAGGGGTTATTGAGGCGCTTTGACCGTTCGCGGGTTCGAAACCCTGTCAGGTCCACGCCGTGCCTCGTTGTGGGTTTCTGCTAAATGGCATACCGTCTGCATCACTTCCTCAAACGTTAAACCCATTGCACGAGCAATCTGTGCACAGCAGTGTAAACCCCGCTCATTTTGACGGTCTCAGTCTTAACTGTAACCTCGGGTCAAGGTCATGTGCGCGAGACTGCGTAAAGATGTTCTTGGTAAGTCGTGTTCAGATAGCTCAGTTTGGTGGCATTGCTGCAATGTGCTGATCTATGACGTATGAGGGAGAGCATCATCCATCTAGCGTTTGTTCCTAAGAAGATCGATAAGCGAGGGAAGCGACAGTGCCGTAATTATGGCTTCGATCAATGAAAAATGTCGAAAGGATTCTCCAAAAGTGGCAAAGGTGCAGGAAAAGACCTCATCAGTGTGAGAGGCAATATTGGTCACTAATTACTCAAGATTATTAATGCCTAAAGTCATTCATTAGGCTTTGGAACGAAAGCGAGGCTTTACGTTTGCAGCAGACGACAGTGTTGAGGTTGGAGATGATTATTTCGCGCGGCGGCTGACCGACTGCTTACACAGAGAACAATTTCCGGCAATTCTTCACCAGAGCGCAGACAAAGATATTTACATCACTGTTGAACCATCACCTCTTTAACGAAACAAGGTAAGTGGCTTTGTCACAGTTCATCTTCATCATCCGATTTGTTTCTCGGGAAGACTGGTGACGGGAAGACAGAAGCGGCTCAACCATCCCTCCCCGAAATAAGGCGGTGATACTCTTTACGCCAATCTGTACCACCTGGCGCGTCACACGTGGGGCGCCCTTCTCTGCTGGACTCTTTCTTAATACTCTTACGTACAATGGCAGATGTAGAGACTTCTTTATCACTGAACGTGTTATTCACATAATTAAAGTCAGGCCTAAACAGAAGCCGTATATGGAGGGATGTGGCGAAGCGCTAATCTCAAACTTCCTATCTTCTGACTTCTCTGCATCGCGCTATAATGAGGTAATGGTGCCGGAATATCACCAATGTTAAAACATGTCTGGTCATTCATTTGTTGTACATTTTCCTAGATAAGCTCAAAATTTCTTACAGGAATTGTCACATTGAAGAGGACTGCACCTTGGAATTGAAAAAGAAACAAAGAAGAATATTTATTTCGAAAACGCAAATGTTTGTTTGATACGCTGAACCAGCCTGTTACTGACTGAAAAGGCCAATGTGTTTCTTACGGAGGTCACGTGATGGCCACTTCAGCAACTCGCCGATGTTGTTTAACACACTCAAAACCCCCTCCTCCTGCTTATGGCAAAATATTAACTGTAACCCCGCCTCTGGGAGAACAGGTAACCGTTATGAGCACAGGTAACCGTTAGGTGTTTACAGGTAACCGTTAGGTGTGGGCAGGTAACCGTTAGGTGAGCACAGGTAACCGTTAGTTATTACAATGATCACAGTCGTGATTCTTGGTTTGCCAACCCCATCCCCGTGGTATATTGGTATACGTACGAGATCACTTCGACGCACTCAGTAACATTTCAGCCATATGAAGGCGTAACAGAACGTACCAACCAGTAGTATTTGTCACAGGTGACATAACGTCTCAGACGTTTACGCCAATGGACCTAGTCTCAGATAAAAGAAAAACATCCATCATCTACCATCCTCGACATTTCAGGGTAAAACATCTGCATCTATTGTGATAATACCCCCGACCCATTTCGTTTTGAGTCCGATTCGAAATACGTAACTCTAAAAACAGCAGTCCAGTAAAGATACCCGTGAAGATCCGGGGTAGAATAGGTCTTCAGCCACCCATGCTTGCCGTAAAAGGCGACTGTACTTGTCGTAAGAGGCGACTAACGGTATCGGGTGGTCAGGCTCCCTGACTTGGTTTATGCATGTCACCGTATACCAATTGCGTGGATCGATGCTAATGATATCAATCACTGGATTGTCTTGTCCAGACTCGATTATTTACAGACCGCCGTCATATAGTTGGAATACTGCTGAGTGCAGCGTTAAACAAAAAACAGACATGAAGGTGACACACCGTGATATAACCGAAATACGGCTTTAAACCCAACTCACTCACTCACCCACTCTTTCGTCTGTCTCCGCCTCGTCATCGTCACTTGTGGTCTCAGTACGGTTTGGGAGTGAGCGAGTATGGTTTTACGCCGCTTTTAGCAATATTCCAGCAATATCACGGCGGGGGACACCAGAAATGGGCTTCACACATTGTACCCATATCGGGAATCGAACCCGGGTCTTCGGCGTGACGAGCAAACGCTTTAACCACTAGGCTACCCGACCGCCCCAGTACGGTTTGGGGTGGGGTGGAGTTGCCTAGTGGTTAAACAATTCGCTCGTTACGCACGCGTTCGATTCGCACGCGTCGTGAATATTGCTAAAAGCGCCGTTTAACCTAACTCACTCACTCTTAACGTTGGAATTAAATATACACTCCATGGCAACGGCTAGTGTGCACGATGCGCATGGGCATGAGCCTACCGGAAGAAAGCTTTTACTGCCAGAGCACTCAAACATGCACTATAGTTGTAGTGAGTGAGTGAGTGAGTTGGGTTTAACGCCGCTTTCAACAGTATTCCAGTTATATCACGGCGTGTCAACTTGATGTGGGAGGAAAGCCCGAAGTGATGCAGGTCTCAGACGTTTACCACTTCGGTGAAACACATGAGAACGGGTATGGTGCTGACAAACCTAATTTAACGTCGCGGCCAAGATGCATGCAAGTCTGTGTGTGTGTTAGTGTGTGTGTTAGTGTGTTAGTGTGTGTTAGTGTTAGTGTGTGTGTGTGTGTACTAGTCCGGACTGATGCTGATTTTATAGTGCTAGCCAACTGAGAGATACCATGCCGCAGTTTAACATGAATAACCCAATGAGAAACCGTATCCTGACTCCGAGCCGACCAGTCCTTGTTGTAGCCCCTTAATTCCGAGCGCCAGGCAGGGTAACAAGAAGTACTATCTTTTAACATCTTTTGGTATGACGCGGCCGGGGTTCGAACCCCGGACATTCCGCTCTCCGGGTGGACGCACTACCATACCACTACCATGTATATGTAATAATCGATTGATTTGTTGATGTTACAAAATATATGATTTGCAAAGTCTTGGTAACACTTGTTTGTTTAACCCGCCCCAACAATATTCAAGCTATGTGACGCCAGCATGGAAATTACCGCGTCTGGACCAGAAAACCCAATGATTGACATTAAGAATGACGTCCCATACAGTCGGGGTACGGTTCCACTAAATCAGTGAGTGAGGGGGGGGGGGGGGGGGGGGGGGGGGCTGTAAATACTCGAGTCCGGGACGGGTAAACCAGTGGTTGACAGCATGAGCACCGATCCCCGCCGTGGGGGTGTGGATGGTAGAGAAGGTACCTGTTGCACTTTGTAACCCCGATGTCCATCTGTCCTCTGAGGCGACGCCGGGATCAACCCAGAGATACATACATATGCGACATCGTCCACTGCACTTCATTTAGGACCACCTCCACTCCATGCAGCCTGTGTGTCGGAACCGCTAAGGGATCGACCGATAGGGATTATGTATGGCGATGAGATATTATTTTCAAAACCATTTTAAAACCAGATATTTTACAATTAAAACTATGATCCTGAATTGTTATTTTTATGAAAATCACCCTGCAAGATGTAACGTTTGTGGCAGACAATGTCTTTTTTCAATAGTCTCAAGCAAAATTATTTGTTTCAAGAATTTTCTGGGATAATGCATTTTTGTCGATGAAATCTCAGGCCCAAATTTCTCCTAGAATATCAAATGGTCGGTCCCTAACTTGTTACCAGGAACATTCTGACATCAGGGACTGGTTCGATCATTTGGTGGTACAGCGGTCAGACAATCGGCTGTTCACTACAGCCGTCACACTGATCTTAACTCGTTCCGTAATAGAACGCTGTGTTATGGTAAAAATCACTATGCTATATGGGACTCCCACCCCCCCACCCCCCACCCTCCCAGCCGCCGAGATAATTTATCATCCCAACGCACAGACATAAAGACATAAAAAATATGTCTGGTTAAGGTCATCGGGATAAGGTCCTTATGTTATCTTGTTCCAGCTTCAATTGTTGGTGAGGTGAGGTGAAATGGGGTTTAACGTGCGTGTGTGTGCGCGTGGCCGCTTGAACTCCGGACGTTATAGTGTGTTGCCGACTGCCGCAGTTTAACATGGATACCCCACCCCAACACAGTATACGGACTCCGAGATAAAGCGTCAACTACGCTTTTCTATGTTTTATTTTTCACCTTGATAAGTGTAACTCTCTTCTTCTCGACCTTCCAAAACACCAGATTTTCAGGATGCCAGGTTCATACGGGGAACTAGCAAATAGGAACATATCGCTCCTGGTTTGAAGGATGAGGACAGAATCAAGTTAAAAGTATACGACTCTTCGAGCACTCCTCGCTCAAACGTCTGCGTATCTCGCCGAACCTGTCCAAGTACAAGTCGAGAACATCCTAGCGGTCTATCAGTCAGCATTAACCAACACTACCCTCGCTGCGGTCACCATCAAGGTATTGAACTCACTTCAAGTTGAGTGAATTTACAGAATTGAGAAACTTTTAGATCTCTTCTGAATATTTAGATATTCAAAGCCTGTTAGTACAAACAAAGAGGGGCGGTCGGGTAGCCTAGTGGTTAAAGCGTTCGCTCGTCACGCCGAAGACCCGGGTTCGATTCCCGACGTGGGTACAATGTGTGAAGCCCATTTCTGGTGTCCCCCGCCGTAATATTGCTGGAATATTGCTAAAAGCGGCGTAAAACCAAACTCACTCACTCACTCACAAACAAAGATGTGCAAACCAAGAACTCAAGTTCTTGCAGGACTGATGCCTCACCACTTTACAGTACAGTACACTACGGTTATAACGAACTCAAAGGGACCACTAATTTTAGTTCGTTATAACCGAAGTTCGTTATAAGCATATATGCAGCATATATACAGCAAATAGTCGGGACCAAAAAAGTAAGTTCGTTATAACCGTCAGTTCGTTATAAGCGTGTTCGCTATAACCGTAGTTTACTGTATATTACATTTCTTTAATTTTTGTTTTTAGCCATACCCAGAACACATCATTGCTCCAAAGTACATGTGAGCAGTTAAGATTAATAGAAAATAAGCACTGTATAAATGTATAGTTGTATTTATGCCGAGCACCAGATACTGCAACAACAGGGGCGGTCGGGTAGCTTAGTGGTTAAAGCGTTCGCTCGTCACGCCGAAGACCCGGGTTCGATTCCCGACATGGTTACAATGTGTGAAGCCCATTTCTGGTGTCCCCCGCCGTGATATTGATGGAAAGCTAAAAGCTGCGTAAAACCATACTCACTCACTCACTACTGTAACAACAAGTACGAACTTTTGACGTATTTTGGTATGAGGCGGCAAGGGCATCGAACCACCGAGATTCCCCTCTCTGGCAGACGCTGTATCCATTACACCATGGATGTGGTTGAGCTTTAAACGGATAACGCGAAGGAGCGACTCCTAATCCGGAGTCAGGAGCTGAGTGTACTATTCTAACAGTGACAGGAATAGATTCAGCTATTTGTAGCAAGCTAATATTCAGAGCATGTGTATCTAGTTGATATAGCCGTGTGGTCGTAGCTTGGTGAATGTTGTAGAGATAGGTTACATGGAGCTGCTGCGTTGTTTGTGTCATAATTTCATGCTAAACATGGCGTCGAAAGTTACACGCATGTCAGAAATAATGTGGGCTTTAAAATCGCTGTGACACCTTGACAGAATGCTCTCCAAGATATCCAGAGCAAATTAACACCCAGTAATTTTTTTAATTGAAGTTTACACGATATACGGCTTTTCCATTGGACGAGAGGTCGGTCACATGACCGCGAAATTGACGTTCCTAAGTGTATGGACGTCACAATTTGACGTCCATACTTTTTTAACGAGATCGTGTTCATGAAATGACGTAAACACTGACGGACTACTTCCACATTCCTGGGGAAACCCATGGGAATTCCCTAGCACGAAAATATACAAAAGCGTTCTTTCTGATCATTTAGAACCTTTATTCTTGGTCTCAGCGTTTCATATTACATTGAGAAATGTCAGAGAGCGTGACTGCATGATTGTTCACGAATATCCTCGCTGCGGCCTATCCTAATGAACAAACGATGAAATCCACATCTAAACTATCGTAGTGTCGACTCGACGCGTGTCTAAGCTGACATTGACCGTCTCCAGCAATCTATGAATTTACCTTAGTGTCTGTTTGAAGCATCTTTATTCACCTTTCAATGATCGGCAAGTTGATCAATGATGACTAACAAATGTAACCGCCACAGGTTCATTAACAACTTCGGAAATCTCTCCCGTCATGTTTATCGTGTCGGCCATTTTGACGTCATGTACTTGATGTAAATTTATTACGACGCGCTGTCATTGTGACTGATTTACTGATGTAGTTCTTTACAGACCTTTCTCATCTAATGAGGATCTGATTTGAACACACGTGTTGCGTAAGATATTTCAGAAGAGCAAGTTGTGCATCCATACGCCCATGTCACCTCTCTTTTTTAAGGAACTATTTTACTCCGCGATATAGCTGGTTGTTGTATGGCTGCCAGTGTAAACATGAAGTCACACGTACTAATTAAAATTTTGTTTAGATCTGGGCCTACATCCTTTGAAGTAAGAAATTGTGATATTTTTTTTTTAAGAATTGACTTTCACTTTGTGTGAGTTCATTGGAGTATGAACCTTCATAGAATGTGGGCCAAACATACAGTTTGGCCCTCACTCGATGAAGGGTTAATACTTCAATGAATTCACACAAAGTGAAGGTCAATTCTTAAATACTATTCCCATCCCCATCCCCGCAGCATAAACTCATCTCCTTATCAGGTTATACACTCATCTCCTTCTCAGCTCTAGCAGCCTTTTCTGAGTGCGGCGTTAAACAACAAACCAACCAACCAACGGTATATGTTATGAAAGTGACCCTTCATTTAACTCATCTTGGACTGCTGGTAGAGCGTCCGCCCGGAGAGCGGAAAGTCCGGGGTTCGATCCCCGACTGCGTCATACCAAAAGACGTTAAAATATGGTAATTGTTGTTACCCTGTCTGGCGCTCGGCATTAAGGGGCTAAAACAAGGACTGGTCGGCTCGGAGTCGGTATACTGTGTCTGAGTGGGGTATTCATGTTAAACTGCGGCATGGTATCTCAGTGAGCTAGCACTATAAATCGGCATCAGTCCGGACTAGTACAAGCAGCCACACAAACACACACACGTACATGCACGTCGCTATATAAGTGCAGTAATCTTGGACGCGACATTAAACCCCATTTCACCTCACCTGTAATTCTTTTATTAATATATTCCTACATGAACGGCCACCATTGATCATCCATAATTGATGGTAGCTAATGTGGAAACAAACATGACATGTTTTTTCGATGGTGATGTATTTGGTATGGGTATCAAATTAGACCCTAAGTCAACTTAAGGTCATTTCAAGGCGCCAATGTCGGCAATCTGACCGTGGTTGCTGTAAATAACGAGTTGTGCCAGAGACCAAGGTATAAGGTTGTGCGATCTACCGATCACTTCACACACAATTTCGCCGAAAATAATTCAAACAATATCATAGGCGATATTGAACCTTAAGTATGCAGTGTTTCGGCGACTTTGTTTCAGCCAAGAAACGTTTTGAAAACTGTTGTGATTTGTTGGTCAAATCCAGTTGTCATATGTAAATGTTCTTTTGTGTCGCAGCTCATATTAATCTAGGCCTGGTTTAATGTCATTGAAACTGAACGCTCAGAACTTCCTCATTGTAATAGGTTTTGACACAACTTGGAATCGTGCTGTGCGACTTGTTAACCTGCTTACTAACATAAACTGACTTTGAACAATCAGTTGATTCTGTTTGAAGCCCAGCTGAAACACGGCTTGTCAAGCTGACCCACAGCGAGGCTCCTTGTGAGTCACGTGATGTTCTACAGCGTACAGGAATGGACGGTGATAGATTAGGTGATATCGACACTAACTAATGGCTGCAGTGACGATAATTATCCGTTATCGATGCCGAGTCGAATATACTAGCGAGCAGTAATGAAAGGAAAGGGATGCCTGTCACAGAGTGCCTGGGCTCCGTTATCAAACAACTCTGATGTTCACCTGCACAAACATCGACGGATCTGATCGTTGTTACCTTTAACCTTTGTCTTCCTGAGTGGACAGATGTGGGCAGGTAGGTCCTGATATTGATTCCATCCTCGTTTATCAAGGGTATAATATTATCATGACAAACACCCTGGACCCATTCAACACTTGTCTTATCAGTAACTGATATTTTCTCTCTAAAGTTTGTTGTTTTACGCCGCACTCAGCAATATTCCAGCTATATGACGGTGGTCTGTAAATAATCGAGTCTGGACCAGACAATCCAGTGATTAATATCATGAGCATCGATCCACGCAATTGGGATAAGATGACATGCATCAACCAAGTCAGCGAGCCTGACCACCCGATCCGTTAGTCGCCTCTCACGACAAGCATTGTCGCCTTTTAGGGCAAGCATGGGTTGCTGAAGACCTGTTCTAACCCGGATCTTCACGGGTATCTTTACTGGACTGCTGTTTTTAGTGTTACGTATTTCGAATCGGACTCAAAACGAAATGGTTCGGGGGTATTATCACAATAGATGCAGATGTTATACCCTGAAATGTCGAGAATAGTAGATAAGGGATGTTTTTCTTTTATCTGAGACTAGGTCCATTGGCGTAAACGTCTGAGACGTTATGTCACCCGTGACAAATACTACTGGTTGGTACGTTCTGTTACGCCGCCATATGGCTGAAATGTTGCTGAGTGCGTCGTTAAACAACAAACAAACATTCTGATACATGTAATATTTCCAGACAGTCAGTTTACTGCTTAATATTGACCATATAAAAAAACTATAGAGCTTTTTTTTTATAGTTATTTCAGTTATAATAGTTTGAACCTATTTCATAGCTTATGGCAGGAGATAAGTTGTAATTCTAATCATATCAGTGGCTAGTCAAAATATGCAGCGTGCGCCTTATGAATTATCACAAGAGAACATTTCGTTTGAGTTTTTAATCACAATCGCTTCCTCGGGTTCACCGACTGATTCAGCTTGTCGTGGATATAGCATGTCCTCTTGGGAGGATGCATGGCAATTGACCATGGTACGATGCCAGATAAATATCAGTAGTTGGTATCTCAACCTAGGCTGTCGATAGCCTTACATAACGGCAGTCTTGGTACAATAATAATAATAATAATAATAATAATAATAATAATGATAATAAAAAATAAAAAGCAACAAAAACATTTCCATAATCATATAAAATCTCTGCTTTAAGACAGAAATGAACAGACACTTTTATTTGAAGAAAAAGTCAAACGGAAACATTTTGAACAATTATATAAAGTTCACGACTGCCGCCATAATGTTTTCGTGTTGTGGCATGGGGAAGTCATATGTTTCGGGCGACGAACTTAATTGGTATTCGGGAGAGAAGTTTATAAAAAAGGCCCTGGTATGGAGATTATTAGCTACACAATGAATAATGACAGGACTCCGACTCACAGTTTGACTTGGCGTGAGACAGAGCGGCGCTGTGAGGTCATTACGACAGTCATCGACAACTGCAGGGCTCCATGTGTGAACAACTCTGATGCAATATCTGTCACGCGTTCTCCTGCATCCTCGGACTATTGTTCACAGCCACTGGGGGCACATATATGTACCTGCTTACCTTTGTTTCTTAAATAATCTCACGTCAAGCTTAATGAAGGGGGGGGGCACACATATCGGCAACAATGTACAGTAAAGTACGGTTATAACGAACTCAAAGGGACTACTAATTTTAGTTTGTTATAACCGAAGTTCGTTATAAGCATATATACAGCATAACTAGAGCAAATAGTTCGGACCAAAAAGTAAGTTCGTTATATCCGTCAGTTCGTTATAAGCGTGTTCGTTATAACCGTAGTTTACTGTATGTCTGTGTATGTCATCTGTACCATAATGATTGACTTTCATCTACAGTTCTTAAGTATTTTTTCAGACAGAATGGATTGTTTAGATGCTTTATTAAAGTAAGTTGAGATGAGGTGAAATGGGGTTTAACGTTGCGTTTAAGATTATTTCATTTATAAAGCGACGTGTGTGTGTGTGTGTGTGTGTGTGTGTGTGCGTGTGCGTGTGCGTGTGCGTGTGTGTGCTTGTACTAGTCCGGACTTATGCCGGTTTTATAGTGTTAGTCCACTAAGATTCCATGCCGCAGTTTAACATGAATACCCCACTCAGACAAAGTATACTGACTCCGAACCGACCAGTCCTTGTTTTATCCCGTCGATGCAGTGCGCCAGGCAGGGTAACAACAAGTACCATCTTTTAATGTCTTCATATGACGGGGTAAAAAAAACATCCGGACCTTCCTCTCTCCGGGTTTTCAAGTTGATCGAGGAGTCTTTGTTTGGTAGTGAGGCGGGCGACGATGATAAGCTAATCATTAATATTTTATGACTTTAAAAGTCAGGTTTCTTGTCAAGGGAAAGGCAACGTACATTACATATATCATCAAACACTGTTTTAAACTTTCAAGCATGCACCGTTTTGTTGCTAATTTGGAATGGCGCTGAGCTATACATAATAGTTGGCGGTAAAGATTACAAATAAGCCGCATCAACAGTACTGGAGTATTATGTCACGTGACTGACATTAACTTCCTTTGTTCCAGATTATCACCGAGTGGGGATGAACGACACAGCGACAACAACTAATTACACAATAACGTCAGGAACAGCGTGTGGATGAAAAACAAGAAACTGTTTTTTTCTTTCTTTTTTCCAAACTCGTTCTGCAAGTATGTGTTTCCTGAAGTGAGGTATGATCCTGCTGGAAGGTCCGCGGAAAGACGCTTCCCTCAGAGGCTGGTGCGATGTGATGCTGGGACAAGGGGCTCTCTGCTAGGATCTACTCGGCATTTGGCAGTCTTGCTTCAAGATGACAACAAAATATTTCTGTATGACGAACTCTCGGCGTCTAACGTTACGGCGGACAGCGTCCGTCCTCGTCACCTTGTGCTTGCTCTGCTTTCTGCTTCATTCGTGGCTTACCCAGGTACGTCAGCAGGTACGTCACATCGTGCGTCCCAGGGTACGTCTCATACATAGGGGCGTTTTGTATGATGTAGGTGACACGTTTTCAGAGACATCACACACCTAACATTCATGTAATACGGCAGGTCAGAGTGTTGCCACACACTGTTAGAATGCATACAGAGTTACACTGTTACACTATGTACAATGTTTGTCCATGCAAGACACACTGTTACACTATGTACGATGTTTGTTCATGCAAGACACACTGTTACACTATGTACGATGTTTGTCCATGCAAGACACACTGTTACACTATGTACAATGTTTGTCCATGCAAGACACACTGTTACACTATGTACGATGTTTGTCCATGCAAGACACACTGTTACACTATGTACAATGTTTGTCCATGCAAGACACACTGTTGCACAATGTACGATGTTTCTCCATGCAAGACACACTGTTACACTATGTACGATGTTTGACCATGCAAGACACACTGTTACACTATGTACGATGTGTGTCCATGCAAGACACACTGTTGCACTATGTACGATGTGTGTCCATGCAAGACACACTGTTGCACAATGTACGATGTTTGTCCATGCAAGACACACTGTTACACTATGTACAATGTTTGTCCATGCAAGACACACTGTTACACCATGTACGATGTTTGTCCATGCAAGACACACTGTTACACCATGTACAATGTTTGTCCATGCAAGACACACTGTTACACAATGTACGATGTTTGTCCATCCAAGACACACTGTTACATTATGTACGATGTTTGTCCATGCAAGACACACTGTTACACTATGTACAATGTTTGTCCATGCAAGACACACTGTTGCACAATGTACGATGTTTGTTCATGCAAGACATACTGTTACACTATGTACAATGTTTGTCCATGCAAGACACACTGTTGCACAATGTACGATGTTTGTTCATGCAAGACACACTGTTGCACAATGTACGATGTTTATTCATGCTAGACACACTGTTACATAATGTACGATGTTTGTTCATGCAAGACACACTGTTACACTATGTACAATGTTTGTTTATTCAAGACACACTGTTACACTATGTACAATGTTTGTTTATTCAAGACACACTGTTGCACAATGTACGATGTTTGTCCATGCAAGACACACTGTTACACTATGTACGATGTTTGTCCATGCAAGGCACACTGTTACACTATGTACAATGTTTGACCATGCAAGACACACTGTTACACTATGTACAATGTTTGTTCATGCAAGACACACTGTTACACTATGCACGATGTTTGTTCATGCAAGACACACTGTTGCACAATGTACAATGTTTGTTCATGCAAGACACACTGTTACACAATGTACGATGTTTGTTCATGCAAGACACACTGTTACACTATGTACAATGTTTGTCCATGCAAGACACACTGTTACACCATGTACGATGTTTGTCCATGCAAGACACACTGTTACACCATGTACAATGTTTGTCCATGCAAGACACACTGTTGCACAATGTACGATGTTTATTCATGCAAGACACACTGTTACACAATGTACGATGTTTGTCCATGCAAGACACACTGTTACATTATGTACGATGTTTGTCCATGCAAGACACACTGTTACACTATGTACAATGTTTGTCCATGCAAGACACACTGTTGCACAATGTACGATGTTTGTTCATGCAAGACATACTGTTACACTATGTACAATGTTTGTCCATGCAAGACACACTGTTGCACAATGTACGATGTTTGTTCATGCAAGACACACTGTTGCACAATGTACGATGTTTATTCATGCAAGACACACTGTTACATAATGTACGATGTTTGTTCATGCAAGACACACTGTTACACTATGTACAATGTTTGTCCATGCAAGACACACTGTTGCACAATGTACGATGTTTGTTCATGCAAGACATACTGTTACACTATGTACAATGTTTGTTTATTCAAGACACACTGTTACACTATGTACAATGTTTGTTTATTCAAGACACACTGTTGCACAATGTACGATGTTTGTCCATGCAAGACACACTGTTACACTATGTACGATGTTTGTCCATGCAAGGCACACTGTTACACTATGTACAATGTTTGACCATGCAAGACACACTGTTACACTATGTAAAATGTTTGTTCATGCAAGACACACTGTTACACTATGCACGATGTTTGTTCATGCAAGACACACTGTTGCACAATGTACAATGTTTGTTCATGCAAGACACACTGTTACACAATGTACGATGTTTGTTCATGCAAGACACACTGTTGCACAATGTACAATGTTTGTTCATGCAAGAGACACGGTTACACTATGTACAATGTTTGTTTATTCAAGACACACTGTTACACTATGTACGATGTTTGTTCATGCAAGAAACACTGTTACACTATGTACAATGTTTGTCCATGCAAGACACACTGTTACACTATGTCCGATGTTTTTTCCTGCAGGAGACAATAGTGTTAAACGTGTCATAAAACAGATGAGAAAAACGTGCCATATCGACCTTCAAAAAACAAAATGTGTCATTTCCATCAACGACTAATTCGTACTTAAGTGATGGGTTGTCCGTCGTCTGTCCGTCGTGCGTTTACATTTCCTTACAGGTACACGAGATGTTCCTCCAACTCGCCCGATCCAGGACTACCGACCGGATGTAACATGGAATACAATGTGTTTATTTTCTCTTCGCAGGGCGGTGTTCCAGTTGAGAGACAACCTGATCTGAATTGGCATCTGAACATCCGGACCACCGTACCTCATGCAAATCACTCCGCCCTTCTTAAATTATCCAATCAACAGACGTACATCCTGTCCGCCATCATTCCTGCTGACCAATCAGATACCGCCAACCCTGTTGTCGTCGTGAATGCCTTTGACGGAAGTAACGTCAGGCTCGTCTGCTGTGTTTTAGAAGACGGCCGGAAGTTGCATGTCACGTGGGCTTCAACACTGAGACAGTACCATCATCTCATGTTCTTGAGTACATTGACCGAACTTTTCTACACAGCCCCCTACCCAGCTCGACAAATAGCCTGCCCACTAACGTCACCGGTAGGTAGCGCCACCCACATATCGTTGTCATCAAGCACGTGCAGCACGCACCCAGACCAGTACCAGACGATCGTGCACGTGCCAGAACGTGCAGGGCAGCTCGCAGTGTGTGGGAAGATCGCCTATAGCCACGCCCTGATGCCAGAGCGCCTCGTGGAATGGTTCGAGTTCCAGAGAGTGATGGGTGTGGATATGGTGTTGATATTCACTTTGGATATTACCCGCGATGTGCAGATGGTGTTTGATTTCTATGCCAAACAAGGATTACTGACGACAGTGCCGTATCAACTACCAGGTGAGCTATATATCACGTGTCATTGAAGTCACGGCATCGTCCCACAAAACCTTAGATATAGTCATCCAGCGCTCACTCGAAGCGCTGCTTTATCCCACAACGAGGCTGTATACATTATTACATTATTGTAAGTGTCATTGGGTTTTCTACACATATTGCCGAGTGGTTGGTTGTTTGTTTCATGTTGTTTAACGCCGCACTCAGCAATATTCCAGCAATAAGACGGCGGTCTGTAAATAATCGAGTCTGGACCAGACAATCCAGTGATTGACATCATGATCATCAATCCACGCAATTTGGATACGATGACATGCATCAACCAAGTAAGCGAGCCTGACCACCCGATCCCGTTAGCGGCCTCTTAAGACAAGCACAGTCGCCTGTTAGGGCAAGCATGGGTTGCTGAAGACCTATTCTATCCCGGATCTTCACGGGTCTATTCCCAAATGGTTTTTATGACACTGGTGTCTTGTAAAAAGAGGGTCATAGTACTTTGATGTATTTTGGTGACGTGTTACTTTAGGTTCCAAGTATTTTGATACCGCTCGATGACTTCCTTATTGCTAATTTTACTGTAAATTTGTGTTAAAGTAGTTACGATAAACAAAATATTTTCTTTCCCAATATAACATATCACTGACCCGGAGAGAGAGAAGGGTTGTTATAAATCACCGTGTTACCCAATATTGCATTAGGTGAGGTGAGGTGAAATTGGGGTTACCGTCGCGTCCAAGATTATTGCACTTATATAGCGACGCGCATGCACGTGTGTGTGGGTGTATGTGGCTGCTTGTACTAGTCCGGAGTTCATGCCGGTTTATAGTGCTAGCCCACTGAGATACCATGCCGCAGTTTAACATGAATACCCCACTCAGACACAGTATACTGACTCCGAGCCGACCAGTCCTTGTTTTAACCCCTTAATGCCGAGCGCGAGACAGGGTGACAAGTACCATCTTTTAACGTCTTTTGGTATGACGCGGCCGGGGATCGAACCCTGGACCTTCCGCTCTCCGGGCGGACGCTCTACCACTAGACCACGGAGGCGGTTCAATATTGCATTAGGTTCCTGACAACCTCGGGTAAACCTAAAAACAAGCTCTTCTTCCAAACCAAGGTTTTGAAATGGGTCAAACTTGCTTTGAGGTTTTACATATCAACTGTAATACCCAGGTTTTACAATTGATGTTTTACAAAACTTGACTCTTGATATGAACACAATTGTGTTTGATGACTGGCACATTTTTTTTACTACACGAAAATTCCATGACGTGAAACGAACCTGCAACCTCACATATCGTGATAAGTTCTGTAACCTACTGTTTTCCCACTGAGCAACCTGCGCATGTGATGAAAGGTCTAGTTATCATGTCAATGCTCCAGCTAGTCCATATTGCACTTGTTTTTTCTCTCGCACGCTTTGATCGAATTCCTTTTATACCGCGACACAGTGTATTGTTTCACTATAAGGTATGTCGATGTTTTCTTATTTTTCCGGGTATTTCTTGAATTAAGACGGTTCATAAGTTGGATAAAAGTCGACCCGTCGGTTTTGGTTGAAAATGTGAAACAGCGAGCGAGGGTAAGGCCCGTGGAGTGTTTTATCCTATTCTTATAAAAAAAACACATGAATCATACAGATTACTTGTGCGAAATACGCTTAATGTCGGAAAGCGCATGTTAAATCTCCAATTGTAAGTAAGTTAGATTACTTGATATTTGGGACAATACGCCGCCCCTGGCGCTGTTAGATAAATGCCTTTGTTGAGCGTAAGGCCAGGGTGCATTGTTGATTGATGAATGTAATTTGTTCACTCAACCTCGTCAGTGAAAAAATCATATTCGTCCCGTCAAATGTCAATATATGATCTATCTTCCCGTCGTAAGAGGCGACTAACCGGATCGGGTGGTCAGGCTCGCTGACTTGGTTGATGCATGTCATCGTATCCCAACTGCGTGGATTGATGATCATGATGTCAATCACTGGATTGTCTGGTCCAGACTCGATTATTTACAGATCGCCGTGTTATTGCTGGAATATTGCTGAGTGCGGCGTTAAACAACATGAAACAAACAAACAACCACTTGGCAATATGTGTAGAAAACCGAATGACGCTTGATGCATGTCATCGTATCCCAACTGCGTGGATCGATGCTCATGATGTCAATCTAACATCAGACCCGCTTGAACAGGTGTCAGTTATGTTGTGTTCTCTAACTCGTCAGTCTTGTTCTGTTCTCTAACCCGTGTGTCATGTTGTGTCTGCTTGTAGGTCATCTGGAGAGGAGTTTCCGGAAGGGCAACCGATCTTTCCCTCAATTCAGTCACGATGAACAACTGGCCATCTTTGACTGCCGCGAGAGGCTGTCGGGATATAGTCACGTGGCCGGGATTGACCTTGACGAAATCATTGTACCAAGGTCAGGCCAGACTCTAAAGCAGTTGTTAAAGGTAGGATGTTTATAGGAAACAAATGATAATTACAGTTGATGCAGTGTATGTCGACGGGGTTTGGCTGTACAGAGAACTTAAAATGTTTAATCTGGTGCATACGGATGAGTGAGTGAGTGAATTGGGTTTAACGCCGCTTTTAACAGTATTCCAGTTATATCACGGCGTGTCAGCTTAACGTGGGAGGAAAGCCCGAAGTGATGCAGGTCTCAGACGTTTACCACTTCGGTGAAACCCACGAGCACGGGTATGGTGCTGACAAACCTAGAAACATAATCGGGGCGAACCAGGATTCGAACCCACGGTCATAGGTTTCTGGCGTGCCCAAGGGATGCAACTCTGCACAGCGAATCGCGGGGCCTTAGACGACAGGGCCACCCTTGCCCCCCACACGGTTGAAGTATATCTTTTGTAGTGAAGACTGCATTGTAATTGAGACACGCTGGGAGTCTTGCGTAAATAAAGATAGTGTCCACGACATTGTGACACGGCGTGGTATAACTGAAATACTGCTCAAAGCGCAGTGAAACCTAGCTCTCTCGGTTACGGACATTCCTAAACTATTGCGAATAGATTCACGATTCATAGATGAAGGTTGACACCTATTGTAGTATTTTTGTTTTGCTTTTGTTAGTTGTAACACATGTTATATTTGGGATAACAGTTTCTTGGTTAAGTACAGATTCAAGTACTTTTTGGGGTCGAGTCCCATCCGTGACTCGAACCCACACTGCCAGAGTGAGGCACCTAATCGCCAGCACACCAAGTCAGCGATCTAACCCAATCAGCTGCCCAAGGCTTCCACAAAAATGAAAATTCGACAACTGGTAGTCTTTTGTTGGTTGTTTAAGGCCGCATTAAGCAATATTCCAGCTCTCTGACGTCTGTAATGTAAATATGATCGCAATAAATAGATCATACGCGAAGTGACAAATATCTTTAATTACAGAACTCCCTGTCAAAAGAGCATCCTGACGCTGGCGCATACTACTTCTATCAACAATTTCACATCACTGACTGGGGTCCGTCTCATCCGAACAACACGCTGACCACCATGCGCTTCTTACAGACGGACCCTCCGCGATGGGAGTCGCAGAAATTTGTCTACATTCCTGACCGGACAACTTATGGCCGTACGCACGAAGTGTTCGTTAAGTCAGGGTACTCAACGTACGTATGACAGGTTCAGTACATACAAGCAACTTCCGGTTGTAAATAGGAACTACAAACAATGGTCACGTGTCCTACATGCTGTACTGTAATAAGCTGGTTCCCTGCTCCCGATGCGCGTCGTCAACTTGCGCCATTGTGATATTAGAGACGGGGCCCAGCTTAGTATTGTAATAGCTGAAGTGAAATGGGGTTTAACGAGGCGTTCAAAATGGTTACATATGCGTGTATATGTGTGTGCTTGTACTAGTCAGGTTTAATAGTAGCTAGCCCGTTCACCCGCCGTAATATTGTTGGAATATTGCTAAAAACAGCGTAAAATCATACTCAATCACCAATCGACATATTTTGATGTTTAATACCGGTTTGTCATCTTCCAGATACACCATTCCACCGGAAGTAGCCATAATACACCACTTCCGGACATGCCCAGAGACTTGGTTAGACTGCCAAACGCGGGCGAGGATTGTTGACACAGACACACTGCGCTACCAGGAACAGATGGACTTCAGTGTCAAGACCGTCATGGAGGAACTTCAGGGCAAGGGAGTTAACAGCTAATGAATCTCTCGAAAACCGGCCGATTATTGCCTTCACGGGTTAATATCAGGGGAAACTGATGACCGTTGACTGTAGGGACGGAACAGCGACAGGGAACCAGTTTAAAGATAACATTCGCCACCATTCGGCTTATCCCGGAATGACACGAGTGGTCACGAAAGAGGAAACCGAATCTGACCGATGTGTGCTGACTGACCAGTGGACAAACAACGAGTACGCCCAGTACCCATAAAGCTTCCGAGCTGTATCAGGATCCACAGATTTCATTACTGAATTTGTTGAGACCTGACTGACTTAACCGACCTCAAATTATGCGTGACCATTTTCATCATTTGAGGCTTGCGGAAGTAGGCCTCACAGAATCGTTCGTATTGAAAAGATGTAATATCGATCCATTCATTGACTCGACACACACGATGCAGAGCTGTTATTGTGCTATTTTCTGTCAAACGTTTTTATATCTTACTTGTATTTAAATTATACAAGTTAGGGTGTGATAACCTTTCTTTGACCTTGACATACTGCGCCAGAATGAGCCAAAGCTACTGTCGTGCCGACGTGCAATTTTCTGTTGACGAGTGTTTCGATATGCCCCTCCATTTTAGAGCAAGCCAGACAACAGTTTGATGTTGCGCTCACAACGCCTCCTGTGTACTTGTGTGTACAGACGCTAGTGTGGGGTGTATTTTCAAAAGCTAAATGTCAACATTGTGTCCATAAAGGTAAACTGATTATTACTGTGGCCCATTAGGGACATTGAAATCTTTTCGCAAAGTGTGTTTCGATTTACCTTCGTTTGTTACACGTTCTCGTTCGGAATTCTGCACGATTCAATCTTTGTTTCAGCAACATTTCGAAACATACTACAAAACTACCGAAACATAATGAAAGGTAAAAACTTGAAACTTTGAAAGACAAATACCAAGGAAAAAATATATATTGATAACATCTCTTCAAAACCAAACAGGAAACACCAAGTGTTTATTGAAACGTCTATAAGTCAGGTGAGAATCACTCAAAATTTAACGAAAACCGCTGTAAAAATTGTTTTTGAATGTTTCACCAAAGACGTGTATTTTCGTGATCCACAAGAGACCGTGTTCTCTCATACATAATGAGTCAATATTATGAGACATGTATTGGGAGAGACAGTTGTTGAGATGGTGTTGTGAGAAACAGTTGTTGAGATTGTGCGAAACAGTTGTTGAGATGATGTGAGAGACAGTTGTTGAGATGATGTGAGAGACAGTTGTTGAGATGGTGTGAGAGACAGTTGTTGAGATGATGTGAGAGACAGTTAAGATGGTGTTGTGAGAGACAGTTGTCGAGATAGTGTTATGAGAGACAGTTGTTGAGATAGTGTGGTGTGAGGGTGTCACAAAGGTGTTCTATCAGATGGCATATTGACTTCTGTCCGTGTCAGTCAGGATGGTTTACCCTGCTTAATCAGTATTTGGAAGTGTGGTGCAAGTGGGCTTCCAAAACTGTGACGAAAGTTTGTAATCGAACCAGGATCGCCAACAGGCAACACTTACTTGCCCAAGTACTTTGATAGAATCCAATAGTGAATTGAAGAGGAGGTTGGACGTCACTACCTCATGACGTTGTTTACCTCCCGTTGTTGAGTAACCATGGTAACCGGAGGCGCCTACAGTATTCTTTTTTTGTTCAACAAGAAATAAACACCGACAGTATTAAAATTCACAACAAAACCTTCTTGCTGATCCATATTATCCAAATGAAGGACATTTTACTGGCGCTGTGGTCTTGATTGATGAAAATATCGTGACACGGAGATATTTTACTCCGATACGACACCTCTGTACAGAGACCCTATATATGGTCTCTGCTCTGTATAAAGACCCTGAGACTCCTCCAACGGAGGTCGCGTCAAGTGAACTTTCTTATCAGCCAATCAGCGTCGATGCCACTATATTGTCGGTACGAGTGAGCGAATCATTCGAAACGGTACATCTGATTTCTATATCTCGAAAACGAACTAAACCGAGACGTTCCGAAAGTAGAAAACAGCAGCGACTCTCTAAGTTTGTGTGTGGCTATGTTATATACCCTGTCCTTTCTGTGCGACATAACGTCTCCGTCGGGAAAAGGAGACAACAGAAGGAATATGTGTTCTGTGTGGACTTACATTTGTAAAAATCAACATTTTCGAGTCGAGGGGTGAGTAAATGAAGACGAATCATGTTGGAAAGCTGACAGCTGATAGCGTACCCATTGGGCCTCAGTTGGACTCGGATTCGCTCAGGATTCGCCTGGCGCGACTTTCAGTGGAGGTGTCCTGAGAACTTATAGCAGGAGGATATCGATCGGAGTCGAAAACAGATTGTAATGAGAGTGTGAGAATGAGAATGGTCTGTGAGTGAGTGAGTGGGAGGGAGTGCAGTAAGTTGGGTTAAAACCAACTGTGGACAGGCTGTTTATACATTTCTGGATTGGCGAATAGTTTTAATAAAAAATGCGACAAAACCATTTGTATATTCATAATAAATCTCTGCTATTGTACGATGTCGACAATATCACGAGCATGTGATTATAAATAACTATCAAATAATGATGGTAGCAGGTGATGAAGCAATGCCTTTGTATAGTGTAGTCGTTTCTACGATTCCACTTGACATTATGCACCGGAAGTACTTCAATAACCAGAAAGTATGTTTGTTGTGCGGGGTCATCATGGTCAAAAAGCAGGTCGGGCGGGACATCATGGTTCCGTGAAGATCCGGGGTAGAATAGGGGTGTTTGGGTAGTTAAGCAAGGATGGAAACTGGACATTTATAGTCAGCGAACTCCCTTGCCTCGAGAAGATGTATATGATCAAACAAGTGTCAAATTCCAGCGTATGTAATATAGATGATACATCTGAACCGTGAAGATCCGGGGTAGAATAGGTCTTCAGCAACCCATGCTTGCCGTAAGAGGCGAAGATGCTTGTCGTAAGAGGCGACTAATGGGATCGGGTGGTCAGGCTCGCTGACTTGGTTGATGCATGTCATCTTATCCCAATTGCGTGGAACGATACCCATGATGTCAATTCCTGGATTGTCTGGTCCAGACTCGATTAGTTACGGACAGCTGTCATATAGCTGGAATACTGTTGAGTGCGGCGTTAAACGACAAACAAACACAAATGTAGAAGTAGTATTACCCGGTACATATCATAACAGTTAAATCTGCTTGGTTCACACATGGAGTGCGCTATTATCCATATTTCCAGTACCAGGCGTCCTGTAGGATGTGCGATAGTAAAACTTGCCGATGCCGATGTATATTATGTGATAATTCCATATGAGTGAGTGAGTCAGTCGTTTGTGCAGTTATTCGCGGCGAGCGAGTCAGGAAATGTTTCCCAAATATTATCAAAATGTATTTTTCTGTTTAGGGAAACTAAAATTTTGAAATCTACAATGCCAATTGTAATATAAAAAATAAATGAAATATGTCACTTTGTACATGTCACCATGAGTTGTGCTAATTTGTGTGAAAATGAGGCCGGGAAGTTAGAGGGTCAGTGTGTCTTCACTGCATGTGTTGTACAGGGGAGATAACACTGGGTGTGTTGTACAGGGGAGATAACACTGGGTGTGTTGTACAGGGGAGATAACACTGGGTGTGTTGTACAGGGGAGATAACACTGAATGTGTTGTACAGGGGAGATAACACTGGGTGTGTTGTACAGGGGAGATAACACTGAATGTATTGTACAGAACAGATAACAACGCATATGTTGTATAGGGGAGATAACACTGAATGTGTTGAACAGGGGAGAAAGCAGCATTTATTACTTGCCCGTGAAGAGATCACCCGTTTGATAAACATACAGTTGTATTACACATTGTGTAATACCAAAACGCGTGCTTATGCACACTCGATGACCCCAGCAACCTTGTTGCTAGGCTGACATCACATGGCATTGTTTGGCAAGTAATAAATAAAATACTAAACTCGCTCCCGTGTAAAACCAATTTTATGAAACTCATGAATAGCTTTCGCTCATCAGATACAACTATTCACTCGTTTCATAAAATTGGTACGACACGGGAGCTCGTTTAGTATTCTATGTGTTGTATAGGGGAGATAACACTGCATATGTTGTACAGTGGAGATAACACTATATTGTAAAGGGCAGATAACACTGCAAATGTTGTACAGGGGAGACAACACTGTGTATCGTAAAGGGGAGATGACAGAACGTGTTGTACAGGGGAGATAACAGTTACACTGACCAGATGGGTGGACATACCTGATCGATTTCACAGAGAAAGTAAGAAAGATGCTGTTTTAAGCAATAGTCCAGTAATATGACGAACGAGCATGGTATAATGCTGCTTTTAACAACTAGGCTACCCAAATGTATTAGAAAATGTAATCATTAAGAGGTTTCAGTGAGTGAGTGAGTGAGTGAGTGAGTTGGGTTTAACGCTGCTTTTAACAGTATTCCAGTTATATCACGGCGTGTCAGCTTAATGTGGGAGGAGAGCCCGAAATGATGCAAGTCTCAGACGTTTACCTCTTTGGTGAAACCCACGTGCACGGGTATGGTGCGGACAAACCTAGAAACTTGTCGGGGCGAACCGGGATTCGAATCCACAATCATAGGTTCTGCACAGCGAATCGCGTCGCTTGGGTCAACCGTGCCCCCTACAGAGGTGATAGAAAGAGGAGTGGTTTTACATGAAAGAAGATCGGGTGATTGAATTTTGTTTTACGCGTCACTAATGTTTCTGATTATCAGGGTGCCTGTAACAAGAAGTTTGGACAAGATGAGGTGATTCTAAGTTTATACACTCCTTGCACTTATATAACGATGTGCATGCTTAATGCTGCTGGTAGTAGTGCGGACCTGTGCCAGTTTAATAGTGCTGTCGTCACAAAACGAAGAATGTGTGATACATTAAAATCAGATCATTTACTTTCTGTGTTCAGATGTGATGACACCTCCATACGCCGAAATCAGTTATCCGCCTTCTAAACGATGATTTCACTTTACACCATGTCGATTAGAAAATTTTGTTTTTAACAAAATAGAATCCACGCAGGACACAAAAATCTCCCGTTTGAGTGTACATCCCATAGTCCTTAGAAATAAAGTAGTTCCAGTCATGAGTGCTCTTGAGCGGATATTGTCTTGATTGCTTTTGGTTTGAACACTGATTTTGTTTAAGGAAAGTCCAATGTGATATATCTTTGGTGATTCAGGACAACCCCACAGGCTCCCCTGTGGGGCAGCCAAGCCAAGTCATCATCTGGGTTTATCATGGATTGGAGTCGCCAAAAGATCCTGGCAGAGCATTGGCCTCCGTGGCCACAATGATCCTTTAACAGATCAAATAACGAAGGATTAATATCTACTTTTTATTACAGGGTAAGAATACAGAAAACTAAGTGATTACAATTGGCAGGTTAACTAAAGGTAAACATATGATGCGCACAGAACTAATCATCCACTGATCAGCTAATTCAGTGTTCAACGTAATCAGGACTGGGACAAACACCTCCACCTTGGTCTGGGATCAAGGTGGTCACATCTCCATGGTTACCAACCATATTACCTGTGGCCATCAAGGAATTACATAAAGGGTTGCTGATGTTGTCTAATCTCCAGAGTGGATCCTGTAGCTCACTTCCACTCTATTGCTGTAGCTCACCTATCAGATGTTTAATGAACTGAAATTGCTCAAATCTTGGATTCGAACAACTTGGGTATTTAGATCACGGCCTTAGTGTTGCCAAATAAAACATCAAAGATTCCTGCCTCAACAGAGAGTGTCAAGAATACCTGGCCTTGTATTTCAAGCTGAGATATTGGTAAATCTCATCAATGGCATTTCTTAGTCTCCCTTGGACACCTTCATGAACAGCAAACCCAAGTACCAGACCTTTCCATTGAGAAGACTAATCTCACTCTGGACGTTATGCCAACAGTCGGGTGTTACATACTGGTAACCATGGGGAAATAATTCTTTCCAGAACCTAAGGTTTTGAACAGCATGGGATATAACAACACCAATAGCATCGGAAATAAAACATTACATTCAAGAACAATTTATCATCCAAAACAGGCTTCCTACTTGGAGAGACCAGGCGGTATCTCCTAGTGCTACAATGAATTTGCATCACAATGCTTTGCAGACCATTGTGATGTCATTGGTTACTATGATACCACAATCAAATTACACCACTTTTCTCCCTGCCAATGAAGATGGTTAGCTCTCCTTTTACACTCAAGGCATGGGTTGTTATGGTTTACAAACTGAAAAAGTTGGAAGAATGATTTGGATAATAAATAGAATCTCAGCCTCTCCTTTGGATATCAAACCATATCAACACACGTCGATAAAAAGGTAAAACTCCTCAGCAAGCCTCTGCATATTAAACCTTTCTTTTATCGACTCTTTACATATATTTTAATATCCAAAAAGACACATGGATGAGATTCTCCATATATTGGAAGCATGTATCAAGACAATATCATACCAGACAGTAATGCTGGAACAGTAGATAAAGATATTGGAACATAAATTTGTGTGATTATCTTATGTAACTTAATGCCTTCTCCAAGTAAACATGTGGAACTGAAAATGAAAAGATACATTGAAATATATCCAAGAAGAAATCCAAGTACACCACAGGATTGGATAAACTGAAACTACACAGGTTTTAGTTTGGAAGGTTACTTATAAATCCTTCTAGTCAGTGTGAATACTGTGAGCAAAGACTAGGCATCAACAGTGTCTAACTGAACAGAATGTATATAACAAACACATGCAAACATTTTTCACATTACAGTAATGGTGATAAGAGTTTACATCAAATAATTATGTACTGCTAATACAAACTTATGTAGACAAATCCACAACCCATCTGCAAATGCCTAATATGGACAGACACAATATATGGATAGCAGACTTGAATATCATTTCCGTAACCATGGAGGAAAAAAAAAAGGGGGGATCACTTGGTAAAAAACTTGAAATTTGACAAATTGCTCAAACAAAGAAGTATGAAAATGAGCAAAATGTTGTATTCAGTACAAAGATGGTACAAACCAAGTTTAAACAATGGGAACAGTCATTCCATTATCTTTGACGCAGCATGTGTGTGCAGAGTACCAACCTGCTGTGTGATACCCTTATAAGAATTTTCTGCTGGAGCAACATGACCTTACAAATGTATTAAATTATAAGCACGAAGACATTCATTATCAACACTGGTATATTACAGGTTTTGATTACCAAGTTCTTTTAATACTATCCTTCAAGTGAATATTAAAGTTCTGACACTGATGATGAAAAAGTATCTCCTGGAAACCAAAAGTGTTCAAGCTACTCATAACACTCATAAGTGAGTGAATGAGTGAGTATGGTTTACGCCGCTTATAGCAATATTCCAGCAATATCACGGTGGGGAACACCTGAAATTGGCTTCACACATCGTACCCATGTCGGGAATCGGACCTGTGTTTTCGGTGTGACAAGTGAACGCTTTAACCACTAGGCTACCCGACCGCACCCCCGTATCACTCGTGACTCACGAGTCATGGGCATATACCATATAGAACATAGATGCACCATCTTACTACACATCATTAGATATTCAATAGCTTGCTGTGTGATACAGAAAGACCATACCTTGTCCATTGTCAAGAGAGACAGATAAACACAATGTGCACTTGGTACATATCTCTACCTGCTATGGTTATTACAATGTGGGTTCATATACTGATATACAATTACTTTACTGAGAACTATTTTGCCTTTCAGAAAACTGATCTGTATGTAGGTTGATCATAATGCTTTTTCAATGTATATATAACAGCTTAAGCTGCATCCTTCAATATCCTGAGTATGTAACAAAGTGAAATAAAATCACATTTCTATTACCTTAAAATCTTGCATTATCATGTGTCCTATATCATCACTCTATACCATCCCCTTTGTCTGGGAAGCAATGTCACCATCACAATGAGATTTAATACTCTAGGATGATATGACGGTGCAACAAAGCTATGTAATTGCTGAACTTGTTAAAAGCTGTTCCTGTGTGGGATGAAAGTTCATGGTATGCCAAGTCTCAGTCTGAGACCAGAAGCAAGTGTGGACTGTTTCCCCAATGTCCTTGGTTACCATGACAGGGTCACTCATTTATTGGAGACGAGAAGCGAGAACATTCTCTGATCAAGTGGTATTTGTAACCGTGGAGGAATTTATAAAAAGATCAGAAACTTCAGAAAAATGTTTCCAAATCCTCAATGACAATGACAGGGTCACCCAGTTACTTAAGAAAAGAAGCCAGAACATTCTCTGATCAAGCAGTATTTGTAACCGTGGAGGAATTTATAAACACGGATCAGGAGTCTGAGAAAAATGATCCCAAATTTGATACAAGAAATATTACATCCTTCGAATCAAGCAGTATTTGTAACCGTGGAGGAATTTATAAACACAGATCAGGAGTCTCAGAAAAATGTTTCCAAAATGTCCTCACTTACAATGACAGGGGAGCTCAGATATTTGATACAAGAAATATTTCATCCTTCGAATCAAGCAGTATTTGTAACTGTGGAGGATTTCACAAACACAGATCTGGCATCCCAGAAAGATGTTTTCAAAATGTCCCCCGGGTAAATGACAGGGAAACCTACAAAAGGCAAGCTGAGCACCAGGTTCATGTCCCAGGATCAAGAAGCATTTGTAACAGTGGAGGATCTTACAAGCACAGTCAACTCCATCCACACTTTGTTGGGAAAATTGCCTCCATTCACATGACTCGACCCTCAGCCTCATGTCAGCAGTCATTGAATCAGAGGAGGTTTTACTAAGACACCAACCTCCATAGTTTGACTGATATCTGTAGGTGCTGACTGCAGCTGATTGCTTCATGTTGCATAGCTTGTTTACAGATATTTAAACATTGATTAACATTACTCACACTGTCCTGTGTGTATCATTGTAGCTCACCTGATTTCTCAAAGATACCAGGCACAAAAAAAATATGAGGCCCCTGAAACTTGTTACAGGGTCACCTAATTGTGCCACAATGGCATCATCTTTCATATCTTAGCTGTGTGCCTACATGTGGCAGACAGCACTCTGGTATCATTGGATGGATGGATGGACGACATGCTACGGAGCATATGATCTAAGTTAGCAGCTAATTACTCAAGCTTTATCAATGTGTCACAGAGTAACCTGTGGTACCAGTGTGACAGATTTTGTACTTACAACTTTGTTTAATGGGTTGTGTTCACAGGAAAACAAACTTTTGAAAGCCTTCCTTGTAGCACTGCTTGTCTTGAACATGAATGAATACATGCCTGTGGAGTTGGAGTGGGGAGAAAAAACCTGGACCATCATGGCGGCCCACTTTGTGTACCCTACTTTAAATCAGATGCCTGGCATTTCATTGAGATCAAACAGTAGTTTAAGGACTTCAGCATGTTTCCCAGGGTGTGTGTAGTGTCTCAAAACAGCCTTCAATTTAGAGCTGATTTAGTATGCAACATTTTCCAAAATCTGACAACCAACCTGAGCTCCACCTACAATAGTACTAGTTGCTCCTTGATTTGAAAGCACTTGCTCTAAGTGGTTACCAGAATAAGATATCATGGTGGTTTGGCTGTCACTAGTGTCTCGAGATCTTACCAAGTTATAACTTCATTATTTGAAAGTGGATAAAATATTTGTTATGAAATAAATCCCTTTTCAGGTAAAAATAGAGCCAAAAGAATATGTAGCTCATCTTTGGATGTTTGCAAAGTCATCAATCAAATAATTTGAGTAAAACATTTAACCAAAATCAAATTGAGTCATTGTAACTGGGATCATAAATACATGTATCACCAAAAGACATTTTGTGTAACATGCGAAGATCAAAAGGAATAAATGACCCAAAATCCAAATGCACAAAATATTTCTGTATCTAACTTCAACTCAATGTGAAGAAATAGCAGAAGCATCAACCAAACATCTTCCAGAGGCAAGTGAGTTAACTGACTATAAAAGTCCAGTTTCCACCCTTGCCGAACTAAAAAATACTCACGGAAATGAAAAAAAACCTGTTTTTTTTCGATCTCAGAGTTTAAATAAATAGTTAATATACAAAATATATACATATTCAAACAACTCAATTAGTACTAATTGGGCCGTGGCACAAATACAGCGTACCAAAGGTTTTTATGTCTTTTTACACGTAAAAGTGTGTAAAAATATGAAAACAGACTATTGTGAAACTGAGCATAACCAGGTGTTAGTAGATCAAGGTGAATGTCCATGACCTATGACACCTTGATGACAGGTGAAAACAGGTGCTTGAAACCCACGTGCATGTGATTTGTCAGTCATTAGTGATTTGTGAGTGGCATTGTGGGATAGTGAATCATCGTCAAAATATCAGAACGTAAAAGTAACATATTCCCTTCTCAAACAACAACTTACATGTCATTATTATTATGTACATAAACATAGCTGTTATTTTTATTGTTGTTTTGATAACTTTTTTTTCAAGCTAATTTGCATAATGCCTATAGCCTGTTTCTGCCATGTCAAGTTTTATTTTTGAATGTTGAAGTGCCTACAAATTACCTCCTGTGAAGTACATTTTGTATTGAGTTCGGCAAGGGTGGAAACTGGACTTTTAAAGTCAATTAACAGTCTTGCCTCGGGAAGATGCAACCAAATTGAACTAATATATGGCTGAGCTGGATCAGATTAGAGTAATTTGTTCACAAAGTTTTAACCTTGCAAAATGGTTTCAGAGCTTTGTCAAAGGTTGAAAGTCGATGGACGGACAACATGCCATGACATACACCAACCTCAACCGATGGTACAGGCAAGGTAGAGAATCTCAGACCATTCAACAAGTGTTGCAGAAAGGATGGACATTATAAAGGAAACAAAGATGTTACATGGGAGGTTCCACAGGAATGTTGGCTGCATGTTTAGCACTTAGTTCAACTGATCATCATTGTCATGTAATCTTTTCTTAGAATTGAAAAAGATTTGCTTGATATAGAATAAGTGAGTGAGTATGGTTTTACGCTGCTTTTAGCAATATTCCAGCAATATCACAACGGGGGACACCAGAAATGGCCTTCACACATTGTACCCATGTCTGGAATCGAACCCAGGTCTTCGGCGTGACGAGCGAACGCTTTAACAACTAGGCTACCCAACAGCCCCCGATATAGAATACAAGTAAAATCCTAGATATTTTTTTATATTTGTATACTTATCCTGCATTACTCCTTAATGCATATTACTGCTTGTTTCTTGACAGAGAAAAAGAGCTGTGTGAGGGTCATTGCTTGAAGAAGTTGCTCTAACTAGCTGAGAGGCCAGCCCATCACGCAGCTCCCACGTGACCAAAGGAAGTGACGTCACAGATCCTCACATTACTCTTGTCACTTGATGAGAGAAGACCTGTTTCTTTTGCTGTAACATAAAACTGATTCAAACCCTCACGTGTTTGCTATCTGAGTTAATGTTGTCTTGTCTTTGTGTTGTGCCTACGGTTTGTATTTTGTACATTCTATGTTTGATTAACAGGTGCATAACGTTATTAGATGCTTACTGGCGTTTTCTCTGTCAAGAAACAAGCAGTAATATGCATTAAGGAGAAATGCAGGATAAGTAAAAAATAACAGAAGTTAAGGAACACTAATCTTTTATAGCTGGTGGGTATTGTTAATACACAGTTTTCTATTTCTTGGTGTTCTTTAACTTCTTTGGGGTGGTATACTTTTTTTCAATATTTTGCAAATCAGCTTTATACCAACTTGTCTGTAGGACCAAGGCACCTTAATGGCTGATCTATCTTCCAACACAATGTTGTCACTACGAAATGGACATCTACCATTGTAGACGTTCATCTGTGACAGGTAGATTGGCTTGAGTTACCCCTACTTGGTCTGGGAGAATTTAAAGAGGGGACTTTGCATGGGTAAAACGGCTATTCTAGGACGTTTGAATCAAGTCCCAAAACACTCCTTGTCAGTTGCAGTGGCCAACACATATTCCATGAACAGTGTACAAGCATATTGGCATCAACAGACGAGTTGCAGCCTCAGTTAACTGCTACACAGGCTGTGATGATCCTTCTTATGCCATACTCACCAGGGTGAGTGAGAATGATTATGCAGCTGCTAGCAATATTCCAGCAATATCAGGGCAGGGAACACCAGAAATCAGCATTAGAAATTGTCACAAGTCTTATAGTCCTTGCCAAATGCCCAATAGTTAGGGCATCCTTAGGACTCATAGTAAATTGCCCTTCTTAAGGGTATTGCTATGTTTTATAAGGATTAGTGGAATAATAATGTCAGTTTCTAACACTGCAGAAATAATCAGTTATCATTGTGTACAATTGAAAATGCATTTCCTGCAAAGGACATGGTTATCTTCACAACTCATAGATACGTTACGATTTTATAGTGTGATTACAGCCCAAATAGGAAATGATGGCTGAGATGAAATAGAGGGAATTATGGGCTTCAAACACTGTACCCACATGAGGAACTGAACCGGGGCATACTGCGGGATGTTGAACGCTTTACCCACTAGGCTACCTCACCGCACCAACACTGACAATAACACTTCAAGGGACACGATGTTGACTGTTCTGAAGCATTTTTTGTAAACATATTTTTTGTAAACATTAGCTGACAACCTCCGAGCTTACGAAGTTTCAGTGACCACACCATGGGTGTACGCTTATCATGTGACAGACATACTACTACATTGGTTGGATGGTTTGTTGTTTAACGCCACACTCAGCAATATTCCCGCTATATGATGGCGGTCTGTAAATAATCAAGTCTGGAACAGACAATCAAGTGATTGATATCATGAGCATAGATCCCCACAATTGGAATACGATGACATGCGTCAACCAAGTCAGCGAGCCTGACCACCTGATCCCGTTAGTCGCCTTTTACGACAAGCATAGTCACCTTTAACAGCAAGCATGGGTTGCTGAAGACCTATTCTAACCCGAAATCTTCACAAGTCTCATACTACTACACCTGAGACAGTGAGGTGCATGAAATATAGCTTTACACATCGAAGAGACCGTATAGCTTGCTCTCCTTAGGGCTTTAATGACAGCACGTGGAGGATAAACATGCAAATGAAAATAGTTTTTCACATTTTAGGATATTTTCTAAAGGAAAGTTATGCTTGTCTAAATGTGTAGACTCAGACAGACAGGCTTTCTCTTCAATTTGCCTCTAATAAAAAAACACGACTGAAGCATGTTTATTCTGCGCAGCGCTTGCGTTGTTGGCTTTGCTTTGTTGTTTTGGTTTGAGAATTGAATTGGGCATGTGACGTCACTTGGAAACTATTTCACGCATCATTAACACATTAACAAAAACACACAGAACTGTCAATATACTGACCATCAGCAGCTAGTCAGATAAAACATATTTAAATTTCAATACATTTCTCTTTTTACAGGAAAATTAACTCCAGTAAAATCTGGAAAGTAATAACTAAAGCATTGATCTTTTTAAGAAATGTAATAAATTGGTGCAATATGCTAACTTGATCAGAACGTTTCATCAGTAATCTCTGATTGCTGATTTGAAATATTCGTCATGGTTTTGCAATAAAGTCAAAATTTGGCACAATTAGAACAAGTGTTCAACACGTTAAAAGCCTCAAATATCAGCATATATCAAAACCCAAATACATATCCAAAAGCACAAATCACTTCCCTTTCAAAAAGATGTGGCACAAATAAACTTCCATCATTGTACGATCTTTATGACTTCTTTCTGGTCACAAAACATAAAATGATATTTCTACTGACAACAATAACAACGGTGTAACGTGGAACATCTGGAGGAAGTCTGCTTGTCCTCAGCGTCGGCAGCAGAAGCTGAGAAGAAGGAGCAGCAAGCTTCCCGTGGTGGAGATCAGCAACAGCTGTTGCTGACGATGATGTCGGGGACATCTACTTCTTCTTTTTTGTCTTGCTAGCAAGTCTGAGCTGCAGCTCTTCAATCTGTTTACGTAGAGCCTCTTCTTCATCATCATCTTCATCATCAACTGAAACAAGTATAACAAATGGAACATGATGCTTGACGTGTTATGCTTATATTGTTTGTTTGTTTAACGCCGCACTCAGCAATATTCCAACTGTATGACAGCGGTCTGTAAATAATCAAGTCTGGACCAGACAATCCAGTGATTGACATCATGCGCATTGATCCACGCAATTGGGATCGATGACATGCATCAACCAGGTCAGCGAGCCTGACCATCCGATCCTGTTAGTCGTCTTTTACGGCAAGCATGGGTTGCTGAAGACCTATCGTAACTCTTCACGGTTATATTCTGAAATCAAATAATGCATCTATCAATACATATTCATGAAGACATCTTGACTTTTAGGATGTGATTCACAGTTTGCAGGTGCATGTTAATGCACGGTGAACAATTTCAACGTTTGTTTGCTTGTTTGTTTGGAGCATGAAACTCATACATGTGGTTCTTGAATGTGAACAGCACACAATGCTTGCTAAGCTTTGAGGCGCTCAAAAAGACATTTTCGCTTAACCCTAAATAACATCTGAGACAATTCGTGGGTTGAGTCCAAATAGTCGCACAACTGTACGCCACCGGTTGAGGGAGCACAACATCTGGCCCAAAGTCCATCAATGTGCCCAATTATGCTTCCAAGTTACCGTCAGCTTCGTGCAGGCAGCATGGGATGTTCAGAAGACATGACTGGGGCAGTATGCTGTTCACATAATGGGTTATGTTTCATCTGGACAGCACTGATGGTCATGCAAGGGTCTACAGGTGTCCTGAAGGACATTTCAGTGACTCTTGTGTTACTTGATGTTGGCAGTTTAGGGGGAAAATTGAAATGGTGTGTGGTGGCATCGCAACTCACGGGAGAACAACATCGTTGTTAATGGCAGTATGAATTGCGTATGCGTCAAGGACAACATCATTCAAGATCATGTTCTGCCCAAGAGCAAATGCAAACGCAACGTTATGTTGCATCAGGATAATGCCAGCTCACATGTTGCATGACTTTTTTAATGGGCAGCATAACATTGCTTTACTGTCATGGCTGGCTGTTTCTCCATACCTCTCCCGCATGTCTTGGATGAGATAGACGATGCCTACAACAGGACCAGAACCAGCCAGTAAGGCTAGGTCAGTTGGGACAAACTTGTGTTGACATTCTGAACAACACCCCCCTGGGTTCAATGCACAGCCACTGCCTGGCCTGTATCAGGTGGTGAGGTGAAATGGGGTTTAACGTCGCGTCCAAGATTATTGCACTTATATAGCGACGTGCATGTACGTGTGTGTGTGTGGCTGCTTGTGCTAGTCCAGACTGATGCCGATTTAGAGTGCTAGCTCACTGAGATACCATGCCGCAGTTTAACATGAATACCCCACTCAGACACAGTATACTGACTCTGAGCCGACCAGTCCTTGTTTTATCCCCTTAATGCCGAGCGCCAGACAGGGTAACAACAAGTACCATCTTTAAACGTCTTTTGGTATGACGTGGCCGGGGATCGAACCCCGGACTTTCCGCTCTCCAGGCGGACGCTCTACCACTAGACCACGGAGGCGGTCTCTCGCCTGTATCAACACACATGGTCACACCCGATATTGACATTGTTGAGTTGTTACACTACCCCTCTTTTAGGGCGTGTCACCTGTTGCCTGTTGCCAGGTATGGATTTTGTCAATGAATTTGTAGTGATAAAACATTTATCAGACGAATGACCCAATATTATATTGTTCTTTTCAATAACATAACATTTATACCACTTTATATGAATCACAGTTACTTTTTTTCTGTTAGTATACATGTCATACTACAGACTGAATTTCAACGTTAGACAGACGTAATTTAACAAGGTATTATACCACAGATTGAATAATAAAGTAGGGTGGGACATAACAAGGTGTGATACATATTATCATGGCTATACCACAAACTAAATATAAAAGTAAGGTGGGATACAACAAGGTGTTATACATATCCTGGTTATACCACAGATTGAATATGAAAGTAGGTGGGATATAACATTCCTGCTGGTCCTGTGGGCCGGGGCAGATACAGCAGAGATCCTATTCCTACGGAAATCAGTGAATCAGCAGAGCAGTGGGCCAGTTAACAGCGTATACTCACATATTCTCATTGGATGTTCATATTTGTTATTCCACAGGTGAACAAAAAGTACAGGAGGTCTATTTGAATTGTTAACATGATTCTATTTTCCAGTCAATATTAAGGAAGGCCAGTTGTTTTGAACACAAATCGGCATTAGATGTTCATGGTAAACTATACCATGTTAGTAAAATGTTAGAAATCTCACCTGGGCACTCTTTCTGGAACATTGAGTTGATGCTCGTGGCACCATCGTCCAGGCACATCTTGACCTTGTACACCCCATCCTGCACAGAGGACGCAGTGATGGTCAGCTTCTGGTTGTCGACCTTCTCGGCAAGCTTCATCAATTCCTCTGTGTTATTCCTCACGTCCACCCCATCCAAGCTGCACTTGACCACTTGCTCCGGCAGAATGGCGAACTCCGACTCCAGCGTCTTTATCATCTGTAACTCCACTCTGTCGAAGTTTCCATAGTCACAGAAGAACACCTTACAATCAGTATCTGTGACCTCCTCAACCCGCGCTCGATACCACGACTCGTACTGACTGTAGAAGGCACAGACCATATCCCCAACTTTTGGGGTGATGGTGTTTGGATTACTGGAACATCTGGTGTTGATTTCCTTCATGAGAGGTTCCAGTGCCATTGCTCCTTCGACAGTCTGGATACTGATGGCATTAAAGTCCTCAATGTGTGTCACGCAAGCTTCAACTGACGATCCGTCTACCGGGATTTCATTACAGGTCATTACCTGGGCAACAGGTGTGTTGAGTAGGTCGTTAATACTTTCCCCTTCCACCTGAATCTCAACTTTGTAACCTTGATCAATTTTGTCTAAAACAGTCACCTGTAGTTTCACACCACTAATTTTCTCTTGCAGCAGAGCCAGTTTCACAGGATCATTTCGGACAGTTACATTATTGAGGTGACATCTGTGTCCCTGGATTGGTAAAGATCGGAATTGCTGCTCCAACTTTTTGATATTGGCAGGCAGTACGACATCAGAGTTACCATAGTCACAGAAGAAGACCTTGTATCCTCCCTCCTTAGCTTCCTCCTCCACACGCGCTCGGTACCAGTTGCTGTCACGGGTGAACAAGGCACAGACGTCGTCTCCAACTTGGGGTGTGAGGGAGTCCGTACTGCTGGTGCAGTAGACATTAATCTCCTTCATCAGCTCGATCACCTCCATGTAGCCTTCAAATGTCTGGAAGTAGATACAGTCAAAGTCCTGAATGTCCATCACAATGGCGTCAAATGTTCCCCTCGGAAGTTCAATTGTGGCCAGAGCGTTTTCATCTTCAGAAGGTGCTACAGCAAACATGTCATTGATGTTGGTTTCATCTACCAACATTTCCACATTGTGTACATTCCCATTCTTGGAGAGTGCCGTTACTGACAACTTAACATTGGAAATTGTATTCTTCAACTCTTCAATTTTCTCCGGATTGTTTCTGATGGTCACCGTTGGCAAAGAGCACTGGATGCCTTGGATGGGGCAAGTCAAGAAGTTATCAGGCAGTTTTCTCAAATCGTTCATCTTGACCTTATCCGAATTTCCGTAGTCCAGGAAGAAGACATGACAGAATGTGTCACCTACTTGATCGATCCTTGCCCTGTACCATTTGTTATCGACAGAGAAAAGAGCACACACAGTGTCCCCCACAGCAGGGGTGACCGAGTCGGATGTATTCGTACAATGCACATTCAGCTCCTCCATCACTGGCTGGAGGTTAGTACAGCCTTGGATCGTCTGGATGGTAATACAGTCAAAGTCATGGACATCTGTCGCTAGAGCATCGACTGTGGTTCCTACATGCAGTTCGGCATACTCCACCATCCGCAACTCAGGAGGGGATGGACATGGCGAGGTTTCTCCTGATGATGGAGTTACGGGAGGCAATGTTTGAGAGGGTTGACCTTGGGGTGTTTCAGATTGCTGAATGTTTGGAGGGGCTGTTTGAGATGGTTTTGTTTCAAGAGATGCTTTTCCATTATGTGTACGGAAGTAGTCGTTAAGGAGTTCCTCGTCCACCCTGATTTCAACGCTGTAGACACTGCCACTCTTGCTCATGGCGCGGACATCGAGATTCTTGTTGGTCATCAGCTCCTGAAGTTGGGTGATGGTCTCAGGGTCATCCGTCACAGGAACACCGTCCAGCGAACAATGGATTCCTTGGATTGGGAAACAACGGAACTGATCGTCAAGCTTCTTTATCAATGAATATGGAACCATGTCAGAAATACCAAAATCCACAGAGAACACCTTACATTCTGAGTCTCTCAGTTCATCAACCCTCGCCCTGTACCACACACCAACAGCGTTGAAGAAAGCACAAACATAATCGCCAACCTGCGGGTTAACAGAGAAATGGTTGTTGGTACACTGAGCATTCATCTCTGCCATCAAGTCACAGAGAACGCTGTTTCCGTCTAATGTCTGTATGTAGATGACATCAAGTCCTTGAACAAACGTAGCAACCGCTCTTGTGTCAGTCCCATCTGTGGTCAGGCTTACAAACTTCATTGGCTGTTTGTCTTTCTCATCCTTTTGAAACATGTTGTTTATGGTGGCGCCATTGACCTCCATCACCACACTGTACACATCGTTCTGTCTCCCAACAGCCTTCACCTTCAGATGCACACCAGCGATCTTCTGTTTCAGTTTTTCCAGCATCTCAGGAGTGCCGCCATCAATGCCATCCAGCCGACATTTTATACCCTGCCAAGGTGGGCTGCCCAAGTGTGCATCAAGCTTCCTGATCTGTGAAAAGTCAAGAGTGTCCGAGTTCCCAAAATCAACAAAGAAAACTGTACATGTGGAGTGTGTCACTTCTGTGACCAGAGCTCGATACCACACACTGTCTTCACTGAAACATGCGCAGATATAATCATCCACTTTAGGCGTAATGGTTGCTTCGTCCTCCGTGCATGCTGTGATTAAAAGAGCTGTGAATTCATGTAGAGCTTTGAACCCATCCATGGTTTGTATGTATATTGACGAGAAGCTGTGGATGTCCGTGGCAACTGCTTCAACTGATGACCCGTCTGCTGGCAATGCAGCAGACGGCAACATTGGGACACATACAGAAGCAGATGTCTCTTTGGGTATAGTCAGGGAGTTTTCATTCAAGATGTCTTCCTTTAGGACAATGTCTGCTTCTGACAGGAACAGCTCATTGATGTTATGTTGACCAGCCTTGATCTGGACACTGAAGATGCTGCCAGAAACGCTGACCACCTTCACAAGCAGCTTCACCCCTGACACTCTGTCCTGAAGTTGTTTCACCTTTTCCTTATCATTCTTAATGCTCACCCCAGCCAGGCAGCAATGAATTCCTTGTATGGGAAGCTGACAGAACTTAGGATCCAGCTTCTTGATTGACGAGAAAGGCACATTATCGTAGTTCCCGTAATCAACGAAGAAGATTCGACAGTTTGTTTCCTTGACTCCATCCACTCGTGCCCGGTACCAATCCCCCTCGAACGGAGCAGCGACCATCTCCCCCTTGCCAGGTGTGAGGATGGCATTGGAACTCTGGCAGACCTCATTCAGTTCCTGCATCTGGTCTCTCAGAGCAAGGGCGTTATGCATGATCTGGAGGTACAGGTCGTCAAAGTCCTGTACGTATGTGGCGATGGCTTCCACCTCAGTGCCCGCCAGTGGCAGTGATGATTTCTGTAGGCTTGCAGCTATGATAGGTGGATCACTGGAGGCTTGGTTGGGGCTCTCAGCTGTGGAGAGGAACACAATTAACCTATATGGGGAATCAAACCTTGGTCTCTCAGCTGTGGAGAGGAACACAAGTAACCTATATGGGGAATCAAACCTTGGTCTCTCAGCTGTGGAGAGGAACACAAGTAACCTATATGGGGAATCAAACCTTGGTCTCTCAGCTGTGGAGAGGAACACAAGTAACCTATATGGGGAATCAAACCTTGGCTATAACCACTAGGCTACACCGGCTGCCCCAACCAGTGTTATTATACCATTCATATAACAATGCATTTGAGTATAGAGAATTACTTAGCATTATTCCAGCCAAACACAGAAGGGGACACCAGACATGGACTTCACACACTGTAACTGAGGCAGTACAGGTGACTGAGCCAACGAGCCACTAGGAGACCACATTTGGATGGAGTGCACTGAAGACACCAGATGATTGAAAACAGCCTATGGGCTGTTGTTCCACTTGTCAACCAATGAATGGTCCAGCTGAGCTAGCATTACTGGCTGTGTACTGTTCACATTAAAAAACCAAGTACATGAGTTAAATGATCCCAACAAACATTCAAATGGTGAAACGTGCAAATCATGAATCAGGCGAGATGTCTTCATGAATATGTATTGAAAGATGCTTGATTAAATTTTTATTAAACCTTATATGAAGCACAGTTACTTTCCCCCCAGTGAGAATATAATAAATGTTTCGCCATATTTTTTATTGCAAATTTGGAAATTTGTTTCAGACTTGGGGCTGAGTATTGGTCTCCGAGTTGGCCTAAAGAAATCTCTGCTGACTACAGGACCATTTCATCAAAAGTCTAAAGTTCTCTACCTGAAACAGCCAATTCTTGACCCACAAGTATGGCGCTGACTTGGACAGCTTCATTACCACTGTCGGACAGTTGGACCTGGTGGACATCGTCGATCGTTCCCTTGGGCAACATCATCAACAGCTGCCCCTCGATCCGCTTCACTGCATCTACTGCATCTTGGCTCCAGGTGGCGCCCGTGGGCTTAATTCCTGTTGTGTCAAAGGGCAAGTGTAAGATTTGACCAAGGCTTAAGCAGCATAGCAGAACATGAACGTGTACAAGTATGTCCTGCACAAATGATGAAAACTAACTGTAGCCACACTCAGCAATATTCCAGCAATAGGGTAGGTCTGTAAATAATTGAGTCTGGACCAGACAATCCAGTGATGAACATCATGACCTTCGATCCACACAATTGGAATACAATGACATGCATCAACCAAGTCAGCGAGCTTGACCACCCGATCCCGTTAGTCGTCTCTTACGACAAGCATAGTCGCCTTTTCTGGCAAGCATGGGTTGCTGAAGACCTTTTCTACCCCGGATCTTCACTGGTCTGTCTGTACATAATCGAGTCTGAAACGGACAAGGCAGTGATCGATATCATGAGCATTAATCTACGCCAATTGGGATACAATGACATGCATCAACCAAATAAGAGAGCCTTGCCGCCTGATCCTTTAAGTAACCTCTTTAGACAAGTATGGATTGCTGAAGTTCAATTCTACCCTGGACCTTCATGGGGGACAAGCATGCAAGGCTGAAAGCCAATTCTACCCCGGTCCTTCACAGGGAAAAAGCATGTGTGGCTTAAGACCAATTCTACCCTGGATCTTCAAAGGGGACAAGCATGGGTGGCTGAAGACCAATTCTACCCTGGATCTTCACAGGGAAGAAGCATGGGTGGTTGGAGACTATTTCTACCCAGGATCTTCAAAGGGGACAAGCATGGGTGGCTGAAGACCAATTCTACCCAGGATCTTCACAGGGGACAAGCATGCGTGGCTGAAGACCAATTCTACCCTGGATCTTCACAGGGAAGAAGCATGTGTGGCTTAAGACCAATTCTACCCTGGATCTTCAAAGGGGACAAGCATGGGTGGCTGAAGACCAATTCTACCCTGGATCTTCAAAGGGGACAAGCATGGGTGGTTGGAGACTAATTCTACCCCGGATCTTCACAGGGGACAAGCATGCGTGGCTGAAGACCAATTCTACCCCGGATCTTCAAAGGGGACAAGCATGGGTGGTTGGAGACTAATTCTACCCCGGATCTTCACAGGGGACAAGCATGCGTGGCTGAAGACCAATTCTACCCCGGATCTTCAAAGGGGACAAGCATGGGTGGTTGGAGACTAATTCTACCCAGGATCTTCACAGGGGACAAGCATGCGTGGCTGAAGACCAATTCTACCCTGGATCTTCACGGGTTCTGTGGCTTAGTACTGGTAGATTTTACACACTAAGCCTCATGATATTGTCCTGATACAATAGTATCTCAAAACTTAATTTGCACAAGTTTGCAATAATCATCAATATTTCAGTTTCACACTGCGCACCTAGATCACCCATGAATACATATGGCCGATGTGTGCTGCAATAGAGACATGCATGTTTTTAGTCAGTGGATTGTGTGCGTAGTTGGGGTCTCAGGGGATTTCTTGGTCACAACAGTGCTGAGCGGATGAATGTACTTATGTAGATTATTTTTAGGAATAAGATTTCTGTCTGATATATATGACTGTCTCCCAGCATGCCCTGTACAGATTACTCCGTACTGTGGAGCGTGTGGGACTTCCTGTAGCACCTAACAGGTCCCACTGCAGTCTACACAAGCACTACAGGGTGATAACGGTGCAGCCAGCATGTCAACAGGGGAAGGAAGGACGTATCAAGTGAGTTGGATAAATACACGAAAACAAGTCCAACCAGTAGGAAATAGCAGACGTGTGTTAGCAGGATAAGAAATATTATACATTTATAACCTTTTTTCAGTTCTGAACATGTCAAGGACTCTCTGAAAATAATTAGACAAAATATTTTACATACCTTGTAATAAAGGGACAAATTATTTTTAGGGATTTAAAAATAAGATACAACATTTTCCAGTTTTATCATTATTTAAAATGCCTTCATATATAAGCACAGATTAAATTCTTGGAATAAGATTTCTGTCTGATATATATGACTGTCTCCCAGCATGCCCTATACAGATTACTCCGTACTATGGAGCATGTGGGACTTCCTGTAGCACCTAACAGGTCCCACTGTAGTCTACACAAGCACTACAGGGTGATAACGGTGCAGCCAGCATGACAACAGGGGAAGGCAGACATATCAACTGAGTTGGACAAATACACAGCTCTCACAAAATATTGAAGTATGGTTTCAATGTACTGCAAAACAATTTTTGTATTGTGTGGTCTAATGTATGGGGATCGTTATGCTTTATCCACCAGTTGGTTACTGCTTCCATATCCACCAGCTGGTGTTACTGCTTCTATATCCACCAGCTGGTGTTACTGCTTCTATATCCACCAGCTGGTGTTACTGCTTCTATATCCACCAGCTGGTGTTACAGTTCTCCAATAAGTCTCCTCACCATGCAGGGAACACTTGAACACTAGAACCGGGAGCTCCAGGAACTCTGGCTGCATGGCCCGCAGGTCTGTCACTGTCATCTCCTCTAGAGATCCCACATCCAGCAGGCGAACACGGACCGCCACACCCTTCCGCTCGACCACCACACACCGGTACCACAAACCTGTAGAGCAAAGACGTAGTGAGACAGGTCCAGCATGACAGAGGTCCAGAGGTCAAGAGGTCAAGAGTAGTGCAAGTTTGGGGGAAAAAAAGGTCATTACCAGCCATTGAATCTAGGTATCAATCACCATCTTGATAAACCAACAAAACCAATCTGCTGAGAAATGTGGACATCAGGATGGTCTTGTGGAGATACCAGTCTATTCAACTAACAAAGTCCTGTACACCCCAATAGTGACACATCAAACAAATTGGTGGTTTTTTTCGACATTCAATACCTTCTCTTTTAATTGGAACATAGTTGGGTGAGTTGAAAGTATTTGACCAATATGCTTATCTGGGATTGATGCATTTCTTTGACTAACCCCTCCTTAGTCCCAGACTCCCCCCCCCCCCCCGGTCCTGGTCTCCTCCTTCCCCCTCCCCAGTCTCAGACACCACCCCCCCCCCCCCCCAATGTGCCTGACTCCCACCTCCCTAGTGCCAGACTCCCACCTCCCCAGTGCCGGACTCCCCTCCCTAGTGCCAGACTCTCCCCTCCCTAGTGCCGGACTCCCCCCTCCCTAGTCCCGGACTCCCCTCTCCCTAGTGCCAGACTCCCCCCTCCCTAGTCCTGGACTCCCCTCTCCCTAGTGCCAGACTCCCCCCCCCCAGTGCCGGACTCCCACCTCCCTAGTGCCGGACTCCCCTTTCCCTAGTGCCAGACTCCTCCCTCCCCTGTGCCGGACTCCCCCCTCCCTAGTGCCGGACTCCCACCTCCCTAGTGCCGGACTCCCCCCTCCCTAGTGCCAGACTCCCCCTCCCTAGTCCCGGACTCCCCCCTCCCCAGTGCTGGACTCCCTGTCCCCTGTGCCAGACTCCCACCTCCCCAGTGCCAGACTCCCCCTCCCTAGTGCCGGACTCCCCTCTCCTTAGTGCCAGACTCCCCCCTCCCCTGTGCCAGACTCCCCCCTCCCCTGTGCCAGACTCCCCTCTCCCTAGTGCCAGACTCCCCCCTCCCTAGTGCCAGACTCCCCCCTCCCTGACTCCCCTCCCCAGTGCCGGACTCCCACCTCCCTAGTGCCGGACTCCCCTTTCCCTAGTGCCAGACTCCTCCCTCCCCTGTGCCGGACTCCCCTCCCCAGTGCCGGACTCCCACCTCCCTAGTGCCGGACTCCCACCTCCCTAGTCCCGGACTCCCCCCTCCCTAGTCCCGGACTCCCCCCTCCCCAGTGCTGGACTCCCTGTCCCCTGTGCCAGACTCCCACTCCCTAGTGCCAGACTCCCCCTCCCTAGTGCCGGCCCCCCCTCCCTGGTGCCAGACTTACCCTCCAATTCCGTACAGAAGAGCTGGTTCACCTGGGGGTCAACAGCAGGAGTTGTCTGCTCCTTGTGGAACAGCCCCATGTTGCGGGTCAGAATGACGAAAGCTTCTTTGACTGTAAAAGAGGAATACAGAATGGTTAATATTCGAGAACTTGTCCAACATGTCCTGAAAGACTGTCTACTAATCATGACAACAGAGGAATCACCCATCAATCTCTGACAAAATGATCCCCAAAAATCACTGGATTCCCATCTGACATGCTTGATTGCAAAAAATGAAATAATTTCTTGATTTCCTATTATTCTCTTTTTTTCTTAAAACCGACTAACATACACCTACATCAGTCTCATGTATCCATTTGTCAAAGCCCCAAGCAGTGCAACATTCACGAACAATACACTACATACATGTAGCTTTAAATATGTGAAATTACGTTTGGAAATATATGACTTGACACCATTAATTGCGTCTCAAAAACCAAACAAATATTTCAGTTATCATATCACATGTCATGCCTTCAGAACATCGTCCTTGCACTACGCACACCTGACACGTTCCACTCACCATGCTGGTCAGCAAGTTGGCAGTACAGAGAACCAGGGTGTTCAACACATGCCACAATTACAGGTGACTTGCCATCAGGTGGCGTTGTCATGGCAACATCCTTTAGCGTGTAAACTGCCGAAGATGTCAAAGGAGGAGACAACTCATCATTCAAACATTGCCCATCCAACAGAGTGACCTTCACATCGTAAACGCCATCAGTCTTGGACAGAGCCAGGACCTGTACGACCGTGTTTGTGTGTTGCTGGAGGAGCTCAAAGTGGCAGGCGGAACCCTGTGGTACTTCTGCCAGTCGACACTGGATGGCACGGAGTGGAAGTAACCAGGCAGAGTGGTCCAGTTTCCTAATGTCGGCGAATGGTACATTTTCTCTATTCCCATAATCCGCAAACATGACCTTGCAGTGTGAGTCGGTGACGCTTGTTACGACCGATCTGTACCAGTCCTTGTCTACACTGAACTTAGCTCCAACCATTTCTCCCGGGGCCGGCGTCGTGTACGCGGGAGCCTCCGCACACTTCTCCAGTGCGACCAACACCTTCCTTGCTGCATCCTCATCCTCATCCTCAATCTGCACATACTGCACGTAAAAGCAGTCACTTGACACAACTTCAGTGATGGCAACCTGGACCGAAGTACCATCCAAGGGCAGTGTGTCGGTTTTGGGAACACCTGGAACATGTTCTTTCAATTTCCCAGCAACAGCAACAGAAATTGGCTCATCATTGACATCATACAGTTCAACACAAAGTTTTATGTCTTGTTTCAGCTTCACAACTGCCCGGACTTCCGTTCTAACTCCACCTGTGCCGGCCAGTCTTTTAAACAAGTCAGTGACGTCTTTTGGCCAGACTCCTGATTCAGGGGCAGTAACTCCGTGAAGCTGGCAAATAAGGCACTGTATTGGGAATTGTGCAAAGGCCTCCCTGCCAGCACGAAGACGTGTATAGTCAATGTCCTCCACGTTGCCGAAATCCACGTAAAGGACCTTCACCTTCGTCTGGTCCACTTCTAAAACTTCGGCTCGATACCAACCATCATCTTTAGAGAACTGACCAATGACAAACTCTCCAACTGTAGGGCTGCAAGATAAGAGTGAGTGAGTGAGTTGGGTTTTACGCCGCTTTTAACAGTATTCCAGTTATATTGCGGCGTGTCAGCTTAATGTGGGAGGAAAGCCCGAAGTGATGCAGGTCTCAGACGTTTACCACTTGGGTGAAACCCACGAGCACGGGTATGGTGCTGACAAACCTAGAAACATAATTGGGGCGAACCAGGATTCAAATCCACAATCATAGGTTTCTGGCGTGCCCAAGGGACGCAACTCTGCACAAAGAATCGCGGTGCCTTAGACGACTGGGCCACCCGTGCCCCCCTGCAAGATAAGAAGTATATAGATGTATTATCAATGAAGTCAAATGAATGTGATGAGGAGTGTCAGCGACCAGGAGTTTCACGCTATATTGATATAACGATTAAGAAGATTAACTATTCTGTATGAGTATACATAAGAAATTACCTGTACACCGGCAATTTCATGCTAAATATGAGTGAGTGAGTGAGTGAGTGAGTGAGTGAGTGAGTGAGTATAGTTTTTAGGCTGCTTTTGGCAATATTCCAGCAATATCACAGCGGGGACACCATAAATGGGCTTCACACATTGCACCCATGTCGGGAATCAAACCTGGGTCTTCGGCATGACGAGCGAACACTTTAACCACTGGGCTACCCGACCACCCCTAGATGTAAATGAAACATCATGTGACACCAACCACTGTTTATCAGAAAAACAATGTGGTGATTTGGGTTCTGAAGTCGTATCACTGTTAATGCAATGATCTCCTTCTGCAACCGCAAAGATCGATCGCCAGGTAAAATGACTTGAGCTTGTATCACTAAGTATTAGTAAAGACTATCTTAAAATGATGTCAATTAAAAGCAAGGGTCTCATTGCAGAACGTATCATGTCACAGTGCACTAACAATTTGCTCTCTGTGATAGTTCATGCAGGTAACCAATTCGCGAAATCTTTTTGCAAAAATCATAATTTGGCGGAGGACAAGCGTAAAAGCGTAGTTTTAGGCTCAAAATCGAAATGGTTGGCATCTCTGAACTGGAACTGGAGTTTGATTTATGTCTAGATCCACCCACCTCCGCCTTCATGAATGTCAAACAAACTAAAAGATGATGCTTTGAGAACAATATTTATGTTATTTGTAGCATGGTGTAAAACATATATATTCACCATAAAACAAGAAGTAAACACAACAGCTGTACAAGACCCAATACTCCCAAAGTTAACAACAACAGGCTCACCACTTAGGTCTCAATGAAGGGAAACTTCCCTTGAATTTTGTTCTAATCCAACAAAACATGCTAAGATATGGTTAGAATTGCTTGACTTTCAGTCAGTTTAGCTGACAAAGGGGGCCGTTGTGCAACACAAAGCAATCTCAGGGCTACAACCATCCCAAGTCCCACACTTTAACATTGATTTATAACAGTTGAAGTGCTAAGATCGCTTTGTGCAACAGGCCCCTGGGTGGCCAGAAAGCAATGGCAGGCAGGTCCTGACCTGGTGTGGGGTCCCTCCTGGGTGCACGCCGTCTCCACGTCCTGGAGCAGGGAGCGGAAGTTGGCCACGTTGTCGGCCTGCATGAGCTGGGCGGAGAAGTTGAAGGGCGACACACAGTCCAGGATGAGGATGGTCAGCTCCTGCCCCAGCTGCAGGGTTTGGGACAGCGACGTCATGTCCGTCGCAACCATCAGGGGGCTGAAACCATGGAAATCACAGAACATGCATCACTGGAGACTAAATTAATAATGCATACATTTGTAAGTCTTACTCTAAATATATTGTAAAATCCTTTATCATAGGGGCGAAATGTGTATTTGTAGATGTTGATCAATGCCTCATTTACGTGATCATGTGAGTGAATGTTGTTTTATGTCTCAGAACATGCTATTCCAGCTGTATCAAGCTGGCATGTGAATATGGGGAATCAGGTAAGTTAATTTTGTTGGATGGAAAACATGCAGGGCGATTATCCACCCCTCACCTAAACTTTAGAAATTCAGATTTTGATCTAATTTTGACCTTTTGAACAACGAGCAGATCACAGCAGTCGAAGGGAGGCAACTCTCATGGGGAAATGTTCCACAATAGGATTTAAGTGCAAGGACTACTGTAAACCCATATTGAAATATGGGAGCTACGATCGTCATGGCACTAACATCCCTTTATGGGATTGGTACCAGGGTACTGTTTGTAGAAAGAAGGATGTGACTCGACAACTACAACTCACCCCTTTGACCGAGCAAGTTTCTTCTCAATGAGCATGTCCTTCACCGACGCCCCTGAAACAAACAACAGGTCAGTTCAGAGTGGAAAATACAGTCTTTTTCTTCCTTTTCCCTTTGTCAACATTCAACAGACTCTTGTCAAGTATCCCCTCCAGGAATTCTGCATATAGGTATTCTTCAATGTTCATTTTTTTAGCGAATTATTTTTTTATGGGCAAAATATCTCCCAGGATTCACTGTACAGATTTGGTCGCCTCTTATGACCAGCATATGTGGCTGGAGCCTATTCACATGGGATCATTGTGTGGAGGTAGCTTTGTGGAACAGGACCCAGATAACATTGGTTTATGTTACAACATACAAGTGGATATGGACTATGCACAGGGGAGACAACTGCTGTACTGGGCTAACACAAACAAATGACATTATTCATAACCTATATTAGCTCCTAACATGACTCTTTTGAAAAATTTTACACAAAATAGTTTAAATTCCTTCATATATCAGCACAGATTAAATTCTTTGAAAAAGATTTCTGTCTGATATATATATCTGTCTCCCAGCATGCCCTGTACAGATAACTCCGTACTGTGGAGCATGTGGGACTTCCTGTAGCACCTAACAGGTCCCACTGTAGTCTACACAAGCACTACAGGGTGATAACGGTGCAGCCAGCATGTCAACAGGGGAAGGAAGGACGTATCAAGTGAGTTGGATAAATACACGAAAACAGGTCAAACAAGTAGGAAATAACAGACGTGTGTTAGCAGGATAAGAAATATACATTCATAACCTTTTTTCAGGTCTTAACATGTAAAAGACTCTCTGAAATAAATTAGACAAAATATTTGATATACCTTGTAATAAAGGCACAAATTATTTTTAGGGATTAAAATGTCTACTTCTTATTAAAAGTATTTTAAAAAATAAGATACAACTTCTTTCAGTTTTATCATTATTTAAAATACCTTCATAAAAAAGCACAGATTATATTTAGGGATCATCAGTTCTGTCTGATTTACATGACTGTCTCCCAGCATGCCCTGTACAGATAACTCCGTACTGTGGAGCGTGTGGGACTTCCTGTAGCACCTAACAGGTCCCACTGTAGTCTACACAAGCACTACAGGGTGATAACGGTGCAGTCGGCATGTCAACTGGGGAAGGAAGGACTCTACACTGAGGACTGTTTACTGGAGTCAGTCATACCTTCGTCAGGTAGGAACATCTGGCCTGTGTATCTGCCCTCCTTCTGTCCCTCGGCCTGGAACACACACACGCCCTGTGACAGCTCGGAGTGGAGCACAGACACTACCTCCTGGCTCCATCCCTCCTTCACTGGACGCACATCGTCAAGGCAACAATGGACTGCCTGCGGATAGAAAATTGATTGACTGATTGAGCGAATCAAAATCGAATGAGGATACAATACAGTGGGTAACAGAAGAGTGATTGATTGATTGATTGATTGATTGAGCGAGTAATTGTGTGATAAGTTACAGACAGGAATGAGGTGGTGATGACCCTTCAAAAGGTGGCATCTAATAGGCCCATGGCGTATCAAAATCGAATGAGGATACAATACAGTGGGTAATCAAAGATGGAGTGAGTGAGTGAGTGAGTGAGTGAGTGAGTGAGTGAGTGAGTGAGTGAGTGAGTGAGTGACACTTTTGAACAGTTTTCAAATCCTTTCATGCTATGTAAGTTTACTGTGGAAGGAAAGCCCAAAGTGATGCAGGTCTCAATATGTTTACCAGTTTTGGTGAAACCCATAAGTACTTGGAAACATCATTGGGACAAACCAGGATTCGAACCCACAGGTTTCTGTCGAGCCCAAGGGAGGCAACTCTGCAGAGTGAACTGCGGCATCTTAAACTGACCCCTTGTGCTTCCAAACAAGGGCAGAAGTGATGTCACAACTATAACTGATGTTCTCACTCGGTGTGTGGGGCCTTAAAACTAGAATTAATGCCCTCGGTGTCACTATGGGAGGGGGCAATTGTTGACCTCGTTCAATATGGTGTAGTTATATCCTCATTTCCACTCACCTGGGCAGGGAGTTTGCACATTTCTTCCGTTACATTCCTAAGCTGCGAGTACATCATGGTTGCCGAGTTGCCATAGTCGAAGTAGAACACTGTGGCATTATCCGGTGCTTTTAGAGACCTGACAACAGCGCGATACCACTGCTGCTCAAACTGTCCTGCAACTACATCCCCCACCATTGGCGTTGTCACCTTGTCCGAGCTGCTGCCACAGACCTGAAAACCAGCATGTCATACTTCACTAGTACAGTCTGGGTTCCCCCCAAGTAGTCGGGGTGAATCAGGATTCGAAATCACAATCATAGGTTTCGGGCGTGCCCAAAGGGGACACTACTCTGCACAGCCAATTACAGCGCCTTAGACAACTGGGCTACCTGTGGCCCCAGAAATGAGGAGAAACTTGACAGAAGACAAATCTTGTTACAAAACAAAACAGTGTTGTAACTTGTTCTTGTTGAACAAAACAGGTCCCTAGTTACCACACAGAACATTCAGGTAATAACAATGCATATTGTCCATGAAGAACAATCAGATGATAACAATGCATATTGTCCATGAAGAACAATCAGATGATCACAATGCATATTGTCCATTAGAACAATAAGATAATAACAATGCGTATTGTCCATTAGAACAATCATTTTATCTCTGAACATGAGCCATTTTATATTTATGTTGGTTCTCACCATCGACATGTATTGTAATGATTCACTGTTGCCATAGCTACAGGTCAGTGTACCTTGTTCATCTTCTCCTTCAGCTGCTCCAGTTTCTCCAGCTCCTCGTAGACGGCCAGCTGAATCCAGATCTCTGTTGGGCTCTCCACATGGGTCACAACAACCTGCAACAACAAGCACCCATCAACAACCTGCAACAACAAGCACCTGTCCACAACCTGCAACAACAAACACCTGTCCACAACCTGCAACAACAAACACCTGTCCACAACCTGCAACAACAAACACCTGTCCACAACCTGCAACAACAAGCACCTGTCCACAACCTGCAACAACAAACACCTGTCCACAACCTGCAACAACAAACACCTGTCCACAACCTGCAACAAGCACCTGTCCACAACCTGCAACAACAAACACCTGTCCACAACCTGCAACAACAAACACCTGTCCACAACCTGCAACAACAAGAACCTGTCAACAACCCACAACAACCATTTCAGGCCCTGGTTAATACATGCACTAAGTATTGATGAAAACTTTCAGTTTTCAAGTTAAGCTCCGGAAACGAAACACTGATGGACAGACAGACTGGATAATGACTAAATCTCTCTAAAGACGATCATAACTCCCACACCTTAACAAAGACTTACAACAATCGTAGGGCAAAGACTCACCTGAACAGCACTGCCGACAGGTAGCTGTGTCTTTGTAATGTTCTTGAACAAAAACCGAGTCACCACCTTTGGACTCGAGACTGTTTTCTTTCCGGCTAGACTTGCAGCTGCACCCTGTTTCCCACCTGCTGGCTGCTGGTGAGATTTAGTATGGCCACCACTAGCTGGCTTCTTATCTTTAGGAGGAGAGTTTTCACCCTTTATCTTATTTTGCTTGGCCTTGGTGTTTGTCTTTCCTCCACGCCCATGGCTGCCACGCCCACCACCCCTCCCACTTTCAGAGGAGGAGTCGCTGACGTCCCGCGATGACTTCCTTCCAGTCTTGCTGTAATATTGCTGTGAGGAAACAATCACTTTCTTGCCATCATAAAATAAAATGTTAGTCTCATCAAATGGCGCAACGATTTAGGCACAAATTATATTTAACAGTAATAATAAATTTAAAAATAATTTAAAAACAATACCTATTTCAAAATTTATTTCTATGTTCCAGTAATTTGGGTAAAAATACCAAACAAGTTTGGTTATTATTTGTATCATTTAAACTAAAATATACACAGAAATTCATCACAAATGATTTCTTCCTTTATAATTTATTGACAAAACAATGGAAACGTGGAAATGACTTTTCTCTCACACTGTTATTTCCCCTGTATCCATGACTACAAAATGTCAGCAATTGGCCATACTGGCCTTGACATCATCATATGTATGGAACTGCCGTGATATAACGGGAATATTGTTCAAAGAGGTATTAAACCCAACTCACTCACTTACTCCCATACAAGAAGTTACATCTGTCACGAGTGGGGTGTACTGACTTTTCAAGTGAAAGTCAAGGCATGTACACAAATACTCAGCTCAAAGTTGGCATACAATGCATGTAACAAATACATCATTATGAGTTGACATCTTACAAAGAACTATTTTTAATGAGTGAGTGAGTGACAATAAATTCTATGTTGAAACCGGACTCTCTGAATGGCAACTCAGGTGTGAACAGAATCAACTGTGGCGTGACAAGTAGGGGAAGCATCACAGTGTGACACGATGTCCGTATAGGCTGCTCGGCTGACTTGTAAGGTTTTTTTCAAGATGGAAACGGCCTAATAAAAATTCTGTGAAGAGTTTGTTTAACGCCACTCTCAGCAATATTCCAGTCATATGACGGCATTCTGTAGAAAAATCGAGTCTGGACCAGACAATCCAGTGATTCACATCATGAGCATCGATCCATATAATTGGGTTAGGATGACATGCATCAACCAAGTCAGTGAGCCTGCCCACCCGATCCCGTTAGTCGCCTCTTACAACAAGCACAGCCGCTTTTTACAGCAACCATGGGTTGCCGACAACCTATTCTAACCCGGATCTTCACGGGTCTCCATAGAGAGTAATGATACAATGACCCACCTCTAAAAAGTCGTCATTCACATAAACCTCAAACCGGTTCTCCAGTTCCTCTATCGAACAACTTCCCATTTCACTACAAACAGAATAAACACACAGTAAACATGGAGTAAAGTAAACACTGAAGTTTGATGCATAAATACCTTTCAGGACCATAACTTCATTTTGGACACTACAGACCATCAGCGGATAATAAGGGGCTGACCGCTTGATTTTCTGGCACATGAAGCACCGGGATTTATAAAAGAAATAAATGATTTACTCCTGAATATGCTGGAAACATAATAATTTTCTCTCTCTCAGATTTGAAAAGATAAGTATATTCTGTCTCACCTTATTTCTTGACAGCAATTCTTGTGTCGCCCTTCCCAGTCCTTCCGCTGACACTCAGCGGAGCAGTACGGCATCTTGCAGCGGGTGCATTGCAGCTTGCCTGGACAACAAAGAACTCGGGGTGTGAACGAGTTCCAAACAATGGTCAGCAGCAATGTCTTGTTTGTTCTCTTTAACACACTACAGTGCGGGAAGGGGGAAATGGTGGTGGTGGTCCGAAAGGACTACCATTTTTTTTTTGAGTGTAGTGTGCACCCAAGTATAATGTGCACACCCCTCTAGAGGATTCAGTATTTTGGAAATAAAATTTTAAATATTATGCAGAGAAAACTCGCAAGAACTACATGTTGACATAGAATCGTCAAACTACAACAAATATGACTTTTAACGAGTCAAAGTATGGCATTTATGATATATGTAACTAATGTTCGTTTCAAGGCATCAATAACGGTAATCTGACCATGGTTGCTGTTAATAACACAATTTAGCTGAAATTAATTAAAACAATATTAAATGGAATTTTGAATAAAATTGATGAAATAAGTTACAATCAAAGTCTTTATATACAATGAACTCTTTTTATAACCAGAACAGTGTAATTACATGATTAATTTGCACACTTCAGTACAGATTTGTTGACATGGTATTTCCGGTGTTACATGCTCACGGTAATGTCTTTGCATTGGGGGAACAACGCATCAAAACTCATTACGGCGTGTATAATGCGCACGCCCTTCTACACAGCTGTGGTTTCTTTTTTAGAAAAGTGTGCTATATACTAAAAAAGAAATACAGTAAGCCTGACAGTTCAATGACCACCATTCTTTTAGTTACGCCTAGGACTGTCCTTGAGGTGTGGTGTCAGTGTCTTAGCAGTGACATCCAGTGTCTACACCATGGCTAAACTTGTTTTGTTTGTTGTTTAACTCTGAACTCGGCAACATTCCAGTCTGGAAATAACTGAGTGTGGAGCAGACAAAACAGTGATTGACCTCATGAGCATCGATCTATGTAATTGGGATATGAAGGCATGTATTAACCCAATAACCGAGCCTGACATCCAGATGACCAATTCTAACCCGGATCTTCACAGGTCTACTTCACTACATAGAATCTAAGAACCACATATGGTTAAACAACAGTGTGTTGACAACCTTCTTCACAGCTCACCTTTCTTCTTGCAGAACAAGCAGGGTCGCTCGCTGCCCACTGTTACGGGCTTCTCTGTAAAGAAATGAACATGGATGTCACGTGTGACGTCCACACAAGCTCTCCAACTCGAAGCAAATACAAATACACTGTAAACAGGCAACTTCTGAGAATGATCCCAAAACAAAACTTATCTTCAGCATAGGTGAATATTTTTCTCAAATTGTAACAAAGTCAAACACATACTGTCCAATATTTCAAGGGTCCGAAATAGCTCACCTGGTGCCTGTATATTAAGACAGACTGATGCTTAATATACACCTGATTGTGTGATTTGAAAGTGACACACACTGGTATTGTCACTCTGAGAAGTTGCTTGTAAACAGGAGAGTACCCTGATCAGCATGCAGCATAATTGTGTCTTAGGTCAGAGTGAGTGAGTGAGTGAGTTGGGTTTAAGCCCGCTTTTAACAGTATTCCAGTTATATCAAGGTGTGTCAGCTTAATGTGGGGGGAAAGTCCGAAGTGATGCATATATCAGACGTTTATGCTTCAGTAAAATCCCAGAGCACGGATATGGTGCTGACAAACCTAGAAACATAATCGGGGTGAACCGGGATTCGAACCCACAATCACAGGTTTCTGGCGTGCCCAAGGGACGCAACTTTGCACAGCGAATCGCGACGTCTTGGACGACTGGGCACCCTGTCTTAGGTCAGAAAATCAGTGTAACAATAAAGAGGTAGCCCCAAGTGAATGAATAAGGACAGGTTTACTTTGTTGTAAGTAATATGTCAGCAGAGAAGAAAAATGACTTTGGCCTTCTTTAATGCAAGGTCTAGTCAAGGTAATAATTCCATCATCGCAACTGATCACGGAAATAAAGAAATTTCTTCTTTGATAAATACATTGTAAATCAATATTATACAAATATCAATACATTTACATTTTCTGAAAACGGAAAGATTGGGGATGAGAATGGATATTTCCCTTTTCAGCTGAAATGTCTTTTCAACAGAGCATGGTCCATAATTTGAGAATTTTATGGGGGAAGCCATCAGATTTAACAAATTTGTGGTCACTAAAATTCGCATTCCTGAAAGATGTGTTGATGGAGAGGTACGAAACATGATCACTACACTAAAACGTTATCACTTTCAGCTCACAACCAACCTCTTGCTACTCGCTCCGTGTCTGTGGAGTAGCCAGACCTATTTTGGTCTGGGGCAGTGTTCACTTGACCTCGACCGCGTCCACGTCCACGTCCATAGTAGTTTGGATTAACTTCCTGAAATGGGAAGGTGTGCGCCAGGGGCCCGCACGGCATGCCTCGGCCCATAGGGAACGTCCTGGTAGGATCCTGATAATGGCCGCCCCCCTGGAAGTGGCCTTGGTAAGGGAAGCTCCCAAATGCTCGCCCCATCCCTGGTCCATTGTACATATTTCCACCATCACCGTATCCCCCCCTTCCACCGAAACCATGGAAACCGTTCATGTCTCTTCCTGGGGGTGCAAAGTTGTTATTGGTATTTCCAAATCCGACACCAAATCCTTGCCCCATCCGGCTCAACGGCAGCTCCAAACCTTGGCCCTGACCACCAAGGTAGCCAGGGAAGTGACCAGGGTTACCATGGTAACCTCCTCTGCCACGATGACCACCTCTGCCCCCTTGACCTTGGTAGGGGTAACAGCCAGGGGCCACTACTCCTCTCTGACTTTCATAAGGATGACTTCCAAGTAGGCCATTGTTCCTCTTGTCTGCAAAAGAAATAAGCGTTTCTTGAAAACAAATACCAATGGCTGCTGTGGATATGAACCTCTTGAACAAATTGGGGCATCATTGGTGGGAGCAAGTGTGTGAAGTTTCAGTGTCATTGGTCCAATGGTTTCTGAGGAGATGATGCCGAGCAACCAGGCCATGGTATAAGCTCACCTGACATTCACTCAAGTTATCAAAAAATAGGCAGGTTCATGTTTCACAATTTTAATTCTTATTGTTGGATAATTCATCATAAATATTAAATATGTCAAATCTGGCAACTCCTGATTTAAATGAGTGAGGTTGCACTTTGACCCGTGTCCAGCAGCTAGACCACGTTACTAGAATTACAGAGCTATAGAATCAGGCCAGCAACACAACGGGTGAGGTGAAATGGGGTTTACCGTCACGTCCAAGATTATTGCACTTATATAGCGACGTGCATGTACGTGTGTGTGTTTGTGTGGCTGCTTGTACTAGTGCAGACTGATGCTGATTTATAGTGCTAGCTCACTGAGATACCATGCCGCAGTTTAACATGAATACCCCACTCAGACACAGTATACTGACTCCGGCCGACCAGTCCTTGTTTTAGCCCCTTAATGCCAAGCGCCAGACAGGGTAACAAGTACAATTTTTTTATGTCTTTTGGTATGACGCGGTCGGGGATCAAACCCCGGACCTTCCGCTCTCCGGGCGGACGCTCTACCACTAGACCACAGAGGCGGTCGCAACAAAACAGCCATCTGAAAGTGAGGGCTTTTGGACCAGGCACACCGCTGGTGGATAACATGGGGCAGTCAGCGCTTTCAGGGCATGAAGACAAGTCAGCCGTGTCTCACTATGTCCGCCTAATCAATGCACCATACACTAGGCACACCACTACACGATGTAGTGTGATGACCAAGGAAGCATACCCGGAGAGACACGTCGCTAAATGAGACACACCACTACATCATACACCAGTCACACTATGATGTAGTGTGATGACCAAGCGAGCATCCTCGGAGACACATTGCTAAATGAGACACACCACTTCACTATACACCTGGCACACCACGATGTAGTGTGATGACCAAGGGAGCATCCACTGACCTTGACCGGGCCTGCGATCTGTCGTCTCTGTATCCGTCAATTCATCCAACAACTCTGCTCGTCCCCGACCAGTTCTATCAATGGCAACATAACAGATTTACTGGTATGTCATGTTTATAATGTATTTCGTAATAAAATACATCTGAAAACCAAAAATATATATCAGCATTTCACTTGAGAAAAAAAACAATGCCTGAAACTACTGTCAGTGTGCCTCAATACAAACAATACACAAGTGTACACACCAGTCTCATATACTACTACTACTACTACTACTACTACTACTACTACTACTACTACTACTAACCTTGGTCGGCTGCCTTGGAAAGATCTACCCTGCAAAACAAATAGTTCTTCCGTCATATATTTTCACATCAAGATTATAGCTTCAGTAGAAAACTAGTCCTGTAGAAAACTAGTCCTGTACCACAAAATGGCAGACGTGGCAACTAGAATTTTCCATAATCAGGTAATCTGTGATATGAAGTTTCATCACTGGATAATATGATGATAAATGGAACAACAGAGAACATTCACATTAAACACGGACCCTGCTGTAGGTAAGACCATCTGCGTCTCCCGCCAACACGATGGTTGATGATGGCTTGTTGTTTAACGCCGCACTTGACAATATCCCAGCTATATGACGGCGGTTTGTAAATAATCGAGTCTGGACCAGACAATCCAGTGATTGCCATAATAAGCATCGATCCACGCAATTGGGATTGATGACATGCATCAACCAAGTCAGCAAGCCTGACCACCCGATCCAGTTGGTCACAAGGGTCTTGGAGATCATGTTGGGCAAAAGAGCCACTGAAGACGCTGATAGATCGTCATTCATTTCTAATTAGGACTTCGGGAGTAAGAGCAATGTGCAATATGTAATGCAGGATAAGTAATAAATAGAAAATATATCCTGTCGCACACTATACATTTCATCCTTTATCTTCGATCCTGGTGTGGAAACGATCTGAGAACAAAGTTTCCAGCTTAAATAAGTCTTTTCTGAACATCCATTGTGACCTTCAGATTACCATACCACCTCTAAAAACATTGTCAAGTTATATTCTGCCAATATTTTCCAGTGGTTTTAATGTTATCCCACTCCCATTCCACACTCCTGCTCTTAGTTGTCGGTTTGTCTGGTCCACACATGACTATGTACAGACTGCTGAGACAGAGCTGTAACACTCCAGACTAATGCATTATTATAGCTAAAATGGATAAAATTATCGATAAACCGCCCGCATGTTATCAGAAATGAGCGGGTCACTGTAACTTGATAATGCCCTCATATTGCTTGACGACAGGCCATTATTACGCCCGTTGTTAGGTGACGTCATAGGATAGGATAGGTGACGTCACGTTCAATAGTGACGTCATCTGGTTTGTTCTATGACGTTTCCATATTTGTAGAAGTGGGTCAGTGACATTCATGTTGATTGCAGTAAATGTTTCAAACCCGATATTGTTTCTTTTTATTTGATAACAAATTCCATCCATTTCAGCTATAATAACGATAACGCTATTTTTCAGGGCATTATCATTTGCAGAAGCCCTCGGTCTTTTCAGCTGCCCTCCTTCGTAGGGCAGTAAATGGAAAACCTAAGGCTTCTGTAAATCATAATGCCCTGAAAAATTGCATTACCCTTATAACATTACTCACTCTCAATGCTACTCCAATGCTGCCACTGCTTACCTTGTTACTGCGTTCATCGGAGTCGCTTCCCATGTTGCTTCTTCTCCCACAATTCAACTGACTGAGAAACTCCTCGTCTTCCTGCAAGGAGGGAAATGCACTACACAAACCTTATCCTCGAGTGCTGATAACCTATTCAACATCACCAAACAGATCGACAGGGATCCCATTATCAAGGGATGCAATCAGCAATCATAAGTTTGTGATTTTCAATTTTCAATATCAACAAATAAGAGCTTCGGACTCCATTGGCACAGAAAACCGAGCCTTGTTTCACATTTGGCTTGTTCTAATGTCAAGAGGCAGGAATAACTATAAAATATTAAATAATGTTGATTTCAAGTTAAAAAATTTCAACAAAAACTGGCTTTTACTGATCTTTTAAAATGAGTGAGTGAGTTGGGTTTAGCGCCGCTTTAAACAGTATTACAGTTATATTGCTGCGTGTCAGCTTAATGCGGGAGGAAAGCAGATGCAGATCTCAGACCTTTACCACTTTGGTGAAACCCGCGAGCACGGGTATGGTGCTGATAAACCTAGAAACATAATCGGGGCGAACCTGGATTCAAACCCACAATCATAGGTTTCTGGCTTGTCCAAGGAAAGCAACTCTGCACAGCGATCTTTTAATGTTAGGAAGTTATTAAGGGTAGATTGATAAGAAAACAAGAATGTAATATTCCAAATCCAGGACTTGTAGGAATTTAAGACATACCTTTCTTTTGCGTGCTCGGGCTGCTTTTTCTTCCTGAGAGAGAGCAACCTGCACTTTCAGTCGGTGGTTTCTGATGACAAAACCGTCCATCCTCCGGATTCCCTCCTCCGCCTCTCGGATGGAGGACATTTCCACATAGCTGAGCAAACAAACACATCACAGTAAGTTGTCAACTGACAGTCAGAAACAAACATCACAGCAAGTTGTCAACTGACAGTCAGAAACAAACATCACAGCAAGTTGTCAACTGACAGTCAGAAACAAACATCACAGCAAGTTGTCAACTGACAGTCAGAAACAAACATCACAGCAAGATGTCAACTGACAGTTAGAAACAAACATCACAGCAAGTTGTCAACTGACAGTCAGAAACAAACATCACAGCAAGATGTCAGCTGACAGTCAGAAACAAACATCACAGCAAGATGTCAGCTGTCAATGGTTGGGATTGTAAAGGTGATAACCTCCGTATCTCCCAGGGATTCAACTTGGACTCCAAACTTGGTGCCCACAGCAGGCATGTTTGAAATTTTAACTTGTTCTAAATTGGGATTTTTTTTACTTTTCTTATTTTTCTAAATTCAGAGGAATTGGGGAAAGTTTCCATTCCCATTTGTGAATTAAATTTTTTTACTGACTGTCACATACCACATCGTACCCAGGAGGGAGGAAGTGTTACAGGCAGTCAGCAGACGTCCAGCCACAGCACAGCAGCAGATGATCAAGTGTAAACCAGGGAAACCAGTGATCAGCCAATTCATGGAGACCGATCCAATTTCACTCCACTAGGACTCTGGACTAAAGTGGTCCACAGAAACCCATGCTTGTCAGTGGAGCTGACTAAAGTGGAAAGGGTTGTTGCCTCGGTGACTTCAGTGATTGGATGTCACCATACCAATGGGACATTCCCCATAATGTGCTTGTTGGTTGTTCAACGTCAAAGTCAGCAATATTCCAGCTATATGACGGCAGTCTGTAAATAATCCAGTGACTGACATCATGAGCATCAATCAAGCATAGACGCCTTTTACGGCAAGCATGGACTGCTGTAGACCTATTCTATCCCAGATCTTCACCCCATAACATAAACCACCAGCTTGTGGAGCATCGACTCTACTAAGAGGCTGCTGTAAAATGGCTGGAATACTGCTGATTGTGCAGGAATAAAGCATCAGTCCCTACCCAAACATGCACTGGGAGTTGTCCTTCATGGAGATGGCGACATGAGAGTTCAATACGGTGCCGACAGCCGCAAACAGGTTCATGAGTCCTTGCTGCAACACAGTTAGAGATGTAGGAATAGTGAGTGAGTATGGTTTTACGCCGCTTTTAGCAATATTCCAGCAATATCACGGCAGGGGACACAGAAATGGGCTTCACACATTGTACCCATGTCGGGAATCGAACCTGGGTCTTCGGCGTGACGAGCAAACGCTTTAACCACTAGGCTACCCGACCGCCCCTTGTATGAATAGAAGACGAGGTGTGTGGGTTTCGGGTAAACCTACATGACACTTGCAACTTGATGTATCATGAACAATACTAAGTCACAAAAGAAGGGTTTTATGGACTCGTTCACATCAAGAGTTGACCTTAATAGATTTACATTGCAACTCTTGATGTGATACAAAATAGTGTGGTTGTTGGACTCTTTTATAACATTAGAAGTTTAGTAAGAATTTTGGAATTTGAACAGCCCTGAGTTTATACATGAACTTGCTGCAATTCACAACATTACATCTAACATTAGGATCACGTTACTGCATAAAAACAACCTATCGGATTTCAAGTTTTCATGATCTCTCATAGTGTGCCCATAACTACTGAAAGTGATAACATAGCAAGTGATATAAAACTGCCATTAATCTTTTTAAAATGCCATTGTAAATGAATTAAAAGAAGTTCAAAATTAATAGAAAACAGCTGTTCGATTGAGCTGAGGTTAACTTGGGCCAAGTCACATGACTTTCATTGCCTCCGATAAAAGAGTGCGGCCTTTTGCTTCGAAGCAGTGTATAAGGGGATTATTCTCCTGCTCAGAAACTCCCTTCCAGGTGGAATACATATTATTTTTCAAGATGACCTGGACCAATCAGATCTTATCATTCTGACATGGAGGTATGATAAATGGTATGATAAATACTTGTATCTCAATATATTGCAATACGCTGAGAGCAGATAATGACAAAGATTCACCGTACCCTGTCAATTTCAAGTGGCAGGTTCTGCACATACAAGGTGATTCCATTGATGGTATTCCGGTGTCTGAAACAGAATAAAGAAGGATGTTCTCTCAGTGTTCGGCAATAAGATGGCTAATATACGATTCCAAGACTAATGCTATGACTTGTACATATTACACTAGGAATTTGATTAAAATGCTTTAAAACGATAATTTCAATTGACTGGCTACCTATAATATTGCACTGACTTCTTAATTTTACCAGTGGCTACCTAGAAAAAGATATTTGTACATGGTTACTTGGTAAAAACTTACACAAACCTGTAGAGGTTATGAATTCTCTGATGAAATCCTCTTTGGGGCACCTTTTGCACTTTCCTTGCTCAAGAAAATCTACATGACATAGTTGTAACCATTTTCCTTAATAAAAAATGTTACCACACAAAAAACTTCGTTTTTGTATGATATACGACCACCCTTACGGGGCCTCACCCTCCACGGCGCGCCACGCCAGGGGGAACAACTCTCACCCAAATCACTTTCCGTATGTCTAATGCTGACAGAATGTGGGGAGGTGGGTGGCTGTGCCCCAAGGAGGATTTCATCAGAGAATTCATAACCTCTACAGGTTTGTATAATTCTCTTTCAGATTAAATCCTCCTTGGGGCACCTTTTGCATCAAGATAGACTCCTAAATATAATATAGGAAGTGGCATCCGTCAGCAACAGGCGTAAATAAATACATCGTATTTGATTATTCAACAGAATAAAATATAGAGTTCAATAAATGGAACCAACCTTATCGTGAGACACCACCGTCGAAAGGCGGGGGCTAGAGACAGGGCGTAGTCGACCATATATTATGATAAAGCCTCTATTTGCGGCTTGTCATTAGTTGAGAACTCGAAACACCCCCCACCCCCACTTATTTGAAAAAGTGATACAGGGGCGTAGATAATAAGAGACTATAACCCGCGCTGAGCTAGGTCAGAGGGTCCCCGAGGATGGAAGGAGTGCGTGTGCAAAATACGAGTATTATCGAGTAGTAAGGACTGATATTTATCGACCGCAGAAGATAAAATCCGGACCATTACTGAGCAGTATAACCGGAGGACTGTCTAAAATCTCGAATGCTCAATCGGCTAGAGATTAGAACTTTGCCCAGTTCGGAGAACTGACTGACTGACCAAACCAAGCATGCTCGCTTGAGTGTTTGTCGAGTTGGTAATGTTTGATGAACGTGCTCGGCTGGCTCCAAATAGCCGTGGAGCAGATCTCCTCAATGGGCAGAGCCGCGGTGTACGCTTGTGACATAGCCACTGCTCTAACCGAATGAGCCTTCAACCTGGTGGGCGTAGGTAGGCCTGTAAGCGTATACGCTGTACAAATGGTTGAAACTATCCACCTCGATATGTCACCTACCCATCTGCCGGACGTCACCGCCACAAGGAACGCCGTCTTCCAGCTCAACAGCTGAAGAGAGAGAGACGACAGATCCTGAATGGAAGGACCTGACAGAAAATGAGGAACAATTGACAAGTCCCAAGGGGGACTGATCCGCCGGACTGGCGGTCGGATCCTGTCCACACCTGCTAAAAAGCCCTGCACTAATGGGTGTGCACCCAGAAGTGCCCCGTCGACAGGGATGTGAAGAGCTGCTGGGATTCGGGTGGAGGGCCCCGTTCTGGGATAGGAGGTCCGGTCGTAAAGGTAATATAACAGGAGGCTGAGCTAGAAACTTGGGTATTATTGGAAACCAACTCTGCGCCGACCAAAGAGGTGCCAGGAGAATAAGTAGTCGCGCAGGCTGAGTGGCTAGCTGAGACAGGACCTTGGAAATCAGAGGTACTGGGGCAAATGCCCACAGAACTCTGTCCGTCCAATCTAGCTGGAAGGCGTCCGGTGCCACTGATCTCGGGTCGGGGACTCGGGAGCAGACCGTTGGTGACTGGTGATTCACCGCAGACGCAAACAGATCCACCTGTAATGACCTGTATAACAGGGAGAAAATCCCGAATATCCCCAGTGAGGAGCGAGGATCCGGCGAGACAGAGCGTCCGCACGGACGTTGTCCACGCCCGGGAGATAAACAGGTATCACCCTGATATCGTGAGAGTCGCACCATAGTAGGAACTGCCACGTCTCTTGGCGAAGCGACGGAAACGCCATTCCCCTCTGCTTCCGGAAGTAAGTCATCACCGTTTGGTTGTCCATCTTTAGACGAACCACTTGGCCAAGAAGCAGATCTAGGAAGCTTTGGAACACCAACCTGACCGCTCTCAGTTCTAGCACATTGATATGCAGTTCGATCTCCTGCTGGGACCATAGTCCCAAGGCAGTGTGATTGTTCAGAACGCCTCCCCAGAGTGACGCGTCTGTTTGAACTGTGAGAGACGGAACGGGAGTGTCGAGGGGGAGCCCCCGGAACAGATTCCCGACCTTGGTGCACCACTGAAGGTGTGTAATGAGCCACTGCGGAGTCTCGAGATCTTCTGAGTTCGCCCAGTCGACGGAGTGCTTGTTGAATGGGACTCATTCTCAAGCGCGCCTGCCAGACCACATCCACTGTCGCCGCCATGTTGCCCAGTAACTGGAGCCATGTACGAGCAGTGTGACTTGCGGACATAAGGAACTTGCTATCTTGTGATAGAGATACAAGTCCGCTCACCGTGTTGAAATGCGCCCCTAAGAAGACTAGATTCTGAGTAGGGCTCAGATCTGACTTCTTGAGATTGACTATCCACCCTAGAGTGATCAGAATGTCTATCACTTCTTGTGTAGCTATCTGACTCAGGGATTGCGATAGAGCTCTTAGTAACCAGTCGACGAGGTAGGGATGGCAGATCCGACCTTGACCTGGCCACTTGGGCAGGAATCAACATCAGCTTGGTGAACACCCTCGGGGCCGTGGAGATCCCGAATAGTAGAACCCTGAACTGGTAACACCTCCCGTTGAAAGAAAACCTCAGGTATTTCTTGAACTCGTGGTGTATGGGTACGTGGAGATAGGCGTATTTTATGTCTATTGACGTGAGCCATTCTTCACGTTAGAAATTCTTCTGTCTCGACAGCTGAGATCACTGAACGCAGTGTCTCCACCCTGAAGGACGGTACCTCTATAAGTTTGTTCAGCCTTCTCAGATTGCGAATAGGCCTGAACCTTCCGTCTTTTTTGGTGACTAGGAAATAAGTCGAGTAGAAGCTCTCGCTTTCCTGTCGATCGCAGCTTTCATAAGAAGTGCGTTGACCTCGGCACGGAGAAATTCCGCCTTCTCTCGGGTAGCAAGCACCGTAGTGTGCTTTATCCCGGAGAAGGGGGGGCGGATGATGTTTCCATCGAGGCAAATGGCCATCCCTTAGAGTGGGCAGGGTCCAGGGATTGGGATGTAACTTCAGGAATAGAGCCAGTCGGCCGCCTACTGGGACATCCGGCTGTCGGCAGTTCGATAACTTGCGACTGTCGGTCCACCTGGGGCTCTTCGGACGTTAATTGGAACCTGATGGGTTCCCGGCCCCGCGAAAAAGCTGCCTCTCTTGCTCCTCCCAGCACCCTTACCTGAAGGAAGCGGCTGCTTCCAGGCAGGTGTGGACTTCTAACCCGGTGCCTCAGCAGGAGGAGTCAAGTGGAGAAGTCCGCTTACGTGGTCTTTGATGGAAGTATACAATTGAGTGGCCTCTCGGACCACCTGCTGAGCCCCAGGGAAGAGGGTGGCACCCATCTTATACGGCAAAGCAAGGAGGTCTTGGCGTGTCGAAGTCGAGTATTTAGATACCGACATCAACAGCCGACATTCAAGGGAACCCACCTGGCTCTGTGCTAGGTATCCACTAGTGGAAGCCTCGGCCTCGGAAGAGGCGTCTGGCTCTGCTAGGGAAAAATTGTGCGTCGGTAGTGCACGGGCCGGCGCCCGCCACCCCTCCGCTGGGGAGCGACCTCGAGCCGGAGCCGAAACCCGGTCTCGAAGCTGCATCCGGCCGGAAACGGGGAAGGCTTTAAAGTGGAGCAAGCTAACTTGTCTCTTTTTTGGGGCCCGTGGGGTAAAGGCAATGCCTATCCTCTGCCAGACATTTTAGGCAGCGTTCATGCCGGTCTTAGGGGGGATGGTAGCAGAACAACCCGTACACAGTTGAAGGTCTGTAAAAAAAGAACGTAATTTCAGAGGTGGGCGGGAAGGGTATTAAAGTGTATCAGTGCAATATAAAGATCGGAAAGATACGTGCATAAATTGTGAAACTAGAAGCAAAGGCGTAATGTAGAATGCGATTTGTAACGAGATATTAATAGCCAATGTCGTAGTATAATTATAACACCAAAGGGGGGCGTGTTGCGCACAAAGGTGTAAAAACCCGTAAAAAAGGTAATTGTAGTTTATAAATTAACACACCACCTTGGGTTTATGTAAAGGAAAAAATTGTAGACCAATGCTGTATGATATAAAAAAAAACCAAGCCGTTTTTCCAATGGCCTTGGTGTTACATGTAACAGCCCGTGGAACTACAATATGGACGCCATTACGGCCATTTGAATTCAAAGGTACCGTACACGTGGCGTATAATTACAACTCTATAACTTTACAATGCGAGGTATTACGCCTTTGCAATGAAAGAAATGTACCATACATACAGTTTGGTCAGCCATGGTTCTTGACGAACGATAGTTACTCTCTTATTTTGTCTTGTGTGAAATATCAGCACGTCTGTCTCTTACAGATGACATAAGGAAAGTGGTTTGGGTGAGAGTTGCTCCCCCTGGCGTGGCGCGCCGTGGAGGGTGAGCCCCCATAAGGGTGGTCGTATATCATACAAAAACAAAGTTTTTTGTGTGGTAACATTTTTTATTAAGGAAAATGGTTACAACTATGTCATGTAGATTTTCTTGAGCAAGGAAAATGCAAAAGGTGCCCCAAGGAGGATTTAATCTGAAGAGAATTAAAGTTTGGGGCCTGATGGTTACATTATAAACAGATTCCTGTCCATACAGTACCAGCCCCTGGGTTACCATGGTTACTAGGGCTTGGACGGGTAACTCAGGTACCCGGGTCGGGTGGGTACTGAGTAGGACCCGGGTACCCACAGGACTACCCGGACCCGTGGTTAGTACGTGATATATTGTCTAATGACTAAATTTATCTGGAACTCTATGGTTACACTACAAGTCATTAATGTTCGCTATTCTTTCTGACTATGCACCCATTCCTTCTGACTTTTCATATGGTTGAATAAACATATACTTTAAGTCAACTTCAATGTATGCATGACCAGATTGACACATGTATCTAAATACGTTTTGCCAGCGCTATGCTAAAAACGTTCCTATTCGGACATTTTGAGACATCAAAAGACGTAGAGTGGGTACCCGGGTAGGGTTGGGTAATAGGGGAGCTGATACCCGGGTAGTAAATTTGGACTTGTCCCAGCCCTAATGGTTACATTATCAACAGATTCCTGTCCATACAGTACCAGCCACTGGGTTACCATGGTTACATTATAAACAGATTCCTGTCTGTATAATACCAGCCCTTGGGTTACCATGGTTACATTATAAGCAGATTCCTGTCTATACAGTACCAGCACCTGGGTTACCATGGTTACATCATAAACATAATCCTGTCCATACAGTACCAGCACCTGGGTTACCATGGTTACATTATCAACAGATTCCAGTCAGAAATCAGAGTCAACCAGTGGGCCATATAACAAGAGACCTTAAACAAACTGCACTTCGAAGTAAGTAATGAAAAAAGAATTTCTCAGATTCTTAAATAAAATGGAATTAAGTTTTTACCGGTTTTCTAAGTTTTTTCCAGGGCCTTGATTGTACGAGTTGAACTGTCGGTTGTCGTAGTCTTCCTGACACGGATCCCATCTGTCAAGTTCAGCGCCACCCCTGCAGCAGAAAATACCGGGTTGGTTCTTACAACACTACTTCATGCTATTCTTGCTAAGTTATAAGATGAGATAGGCTTTATTGTGATATGTATAGCAAGAAATTTTTAAAAATTGTGTAATGTATCACTATACAGACTTGTCAGTCATAGACACTAATAGTTTTTGTCCACTAGTCCTTATAATGATAACATATAGAAAAACCTTTAAAATGCAAATTTCTACTAGTCCTTATGATACCTTAACCATTGGACACTTTTGCAAGGACTAAACATGCTAAAGGACTAAAGTACTGTCGGAAATGCTAGAAAACTGCTTTTTGTCTGTTAAAATGGGATATAATTTTTCACATACTGTTGTTATTGAAATATCGAATAACTACCGATCGCCCTACAAGTGGTTTGAAGTATTTCAGTCACAAGGAGTCCTATCGACAAGTTTCCAGGAGACAAATTTGAACGAAAACAGGAATTAACATTTATTTTAAGTCCAATGATGGCAGTCTGAAACGGACTATAGAAATATGCGCACGTGACTCTGTTACAATGATAATAATGTAGTCTTCATAAAACATCTACTCCATACACAAAAATCATTTTGAGAACATTCTACATGTGCATCTTCTAAAAGTTACAAAATGATGCTGTGTTTGTTAGGTTAACATTGCTCCCATGATGCATGTTACATTACACTTGCATAGCCATAACCATGGTACACGATATGGAGTCTGTACTTGGAAATGCATACAAGTTCTTTACACTTGAGAGAGATAGAGGGAAACTATTTATTAATTTAGATAGGGTGAATTACCGAACTGCCCAAGCTATGGTGTTTTTAATTCATATCATCAAGTCTACGGTATGATAAGAAAACAGAAAAAGGTATAGGGGTGGTCTCAAAAAAAAAACTGGGGCGTAAAAGGATATTAGACAGCTTTGATACAGGGTGATTAGGTGTATAGTGTACAAGCTTTATGAGCAGAAGGTAACCCTGACTTGTAGTATATTTTGGGAGGAATTAAAGATACAATTAATGTTTCCCTGACTTCACTATTGCTCTCCAAGAGATGGGATTTCGATACACTGCGCGTGGCGATAACCGAGCACTTTTCAGGGGAAAATATTCCATCCTGTCTATGAGGTCACATTATCTCTGAACCATTCATAACTATCACAGTCAGAGCGTTCAGATAATTACCCCGGTGAATCATTCCACTGACTACATGTGGCTATAGGCAGATGGACAAAAAACACCCATGGTACCATCAGGTAAAGGTAATCGTGTCATTGTTTTGAACACTGCAACTCATGACATGGGGCTTATTGATGGATGTTTTCGAGACGAAAAAGAAAAATGGTGATTTTCATAAGGAAATTATAGGAGGTGATGTGTTCATAGACTGGTCGGAACTTCAGCTATTGCCCATTTTAAACAACGCCAGTGTGATTGTCATAGATAATGCCAGTTAATATAACGTCCGGGAATCAGATACTGTCGCCCAAACCATGAGTAGTCTGAAGGAGACCATACAGGAATATATGACATTGGTCGACTTCAGACCATATAAAACAAAAGTACAACTCATGGAAAAAATTCGGCTGAATAAGAAACCAGTAAAGTACAAGACATGTGCTGGTGGCACAACACGGTTACGTTGTCTTACCTACGGCAGTCAGACATTCTGAGCTCAACCCTGTTGTGTCTATCTTGGCTAAATGTACAGGGTTTGTCACAGACATAACATAGCATTCAAAAGTACAGATTCATATACGTCATCAGCGGAGATAAATGCTACCTCAAAAGGCCAACTGTAGAACAACAAATACTTCTGGATTCCCAAACCGCAACCTTCCAATACTCATCCCGTTTCATAGCTCCGAACTAGTCCATCATGTTTCCAAGCAAATATAATGCAGTACATATCCTAAATTGCTACCTCATCAACGCATGTCAATTAAGTACAACAACAGCAATATTTTGAGACCACCCCCAACTCGGTGACATTTGCACCTGTGAGAATGCACGGGCCGGTGTGAGGTCATCACCTCGGGACAGGTGTCAGGTAAATACCTCAGGTTATAGGCCGTTTCATACATGCATGACAACATCATATACTTTTATAAGTTTATCATCATTTTACCTGTAAAAGTACATTTTAAGGGTAATCACAGTGTCAGTTAGGACAGGCTAGATTAGGGCAATTCGCGTTATTTTGATATATGCTCTTTTTTTAGTCCTACGACTCGTATTTATTATATGAAGCCAGAAAAGCAGTTATCTTGCATTTCCGACAGTACTTCTAACGTGCCAATTTCTAACACTGCTTTCGAATTGCAATATCGTGATACGCTTCAGACTTCCAATACCCATATAATACAAATTAAATAATAATAATAATAATAACAATAATAATAATAAATATATATATATGTGTGTATATATATACTTATATATATATATATAAAAATAAAATTAAAACAAGAGTTTGCCACTAACGTGGCTATATCCCCCACCCCTGTTGCAGAATTTATGACATAATTAAATCTAAACAAACCCTAACCTTTTATAACCGAGGTGGAACTTGTCATGGAATTTGTAAAAAAAGATGAGTTTAGAACCTAAGTCCATCTTGTTGCCATGGAAACGTAAAAAATAAATACTTCTAAAATTTCTAAATATCAAAAGGCACCAGTTCAGCATGTACCTGACAGACCTGCAAAGTTTGATGAAAAAATATTGAACGGTTTTTGAGTCCGGAAACGAACCCTACCCTCACAGAACCTAAGTCCATTTTGTTGCCATGGAAACGTAAAAAATAAAAATTTCTAAATTTCTTAATAGCAAAAGGCACCGAACGGTTTATGAGTTATGCTCCGGAAACGAAACGTGACGGACGGACAGACGGAACCCGTTTCAATATTCCCCGCCAACTTCGTTGGGCGGGGGATAATAATAGTGGTCAAGAGGGGAAACTGTCATGGATGACTGGTTACTAAGTACTAATGCTGGCTGTCTTCTTACAGAGACAGGGACATGAAAGAACTGAAACGTGAAATGCAGTATCTGTTGTTTAATGCCCCACTCAGCAGCATTCCAGCTACACAAGGGTGTATGTAATCAAGTCTGGACCAGATAACAGTGATAAACTGAGCTGTCCTGTACACTGACATGCCATCTAGCAAATCACTGAGTCTGACTACCTCACATGTCACCTTGCAAGACAAGCCTAGGTTGCTGGGGGCAAGTTAGTGCAGAAATCCAGAGCTCCAGATAAGCTTTTGGTATTTTACCCATGAATTTTAAAATCATTGGGTATCAGTAATTCTATCTGCGTATTCAAAATTCTGTTACCCACTACTTTTTACAAATGTGGGTATTTAAGTTAAATATTTAAAAACACTATTCATCTAGTCCCTGCAAACTGGTGTCGTGTGGGTTCGAGAGCTTTATAGGACTCAAAAATACCACAATACTTCCACAAGAAAGCGTGATGGCAAATGATCATGATGTAACCGTCATCGTGGAGTTTGGCAAGGTTGACGGAATGCCCGTTTATAATTTCAAAATAAGTTGCTGATTTGCTAATCGAATACGCAGGGTTACTTCACAATATTTTGATGATACGCACAAGTTTTATTTTTGTAGCATATCTGTAATGTTCGTTGCGTATTTGATACGCTTGGATTATATTTGACTGTGTATTTCTACATTTCGGATGCGTATTTCACGCAGATACGCGGCTTATCTGGAGCTCTGGAAATCAGACAGACACAAAATGGTTTGTTTCGACAGGAATCATTAGCTGCAGGCCGCCAAGATATATGCTGCAGCTGACAACTATGGCATAAAACAATTCTCCTTACCCCATGAAAATCCTCTCCCTTTGCCCGTAAGCCATCATCTTCTGCAATGACAAATATATACTGGTATTAAGCATGCTTAACACAACGGGACAAATGTTTGAAACATACTACTCAGCATGCTCAAATGAAATCATGGCATGACATATTGACTATGGTAATAAGAAAGCATAGGGTGGTCCTTTATCTTCCTTTGAGGAGTATGTGTCAGTTGTCACATACGACATACAGCTTCTGTCCAATCACAAGTCACTTGGAATTTATACATCTCTTTCTGTGAGGGGTAAGTCTCATAAGAACTGGTTGTGAATATAGTGACTTTATTGTTCATTAATCCGAGATGCAATAAACATATTTACAAATTCATAAGCTGAGCTCCAGACAACTTTTTGAGCAATTGAGTTTTTACTTGAAGGTTTCTATTTTAATTGGGTTATTACATTTTTCATTGGGTAACCAATATTTTTTCCCCTCATCTATTCATCACTCTATTGGGGTTTTCCCAAAATGAGTAAGCAAAAAAAATGAAATATGGTTTTAGATGTTATATGAAGGTTCTAAACATTGGCTTGACACAGAAAGTTAATTAGCTCGTAATTGTGCTTCGGAAATTAGCTCCATTGTACGCATGCTGAAGAAGCTTTATTGGGTGTTTACGTGTGCTGTTTTCAGACAACTGAGTTTTCCATTTAATGCATGCGTTTATGTACGTAAGTTAATTGAAAGTAATTGGGTTTTGAATAGTTTTGGTGGGTATTTTACGCAAATACGCAGCTCATCTGTAGCTCTGTATAAGTTAAGTTCACAAGTCTTGTACAAATTCTGTGTCAGTTCCATCTTCATTTTAATGAATTCCAAAAATGAAGGAAACATTTGAGTTGAAATGTGACAGCCAAAAGTTACGTAACTGACACATGAATGTTTCGCATGGCATCTTTCTCAGATATTACGTATTGCAGCAACAACATCTAATGTCCTATATTTAGCATCAATGGAATTGTCCTAAAATTTGAATATAGCTTTGTCACGCTGAATTAAGACTCCACATGATTTAAACAAAGCTGACATGAAGTATGTCTTTTTAATCATTATGCTGACAATTACGTGCAGAAGCAAAGCCAGGATCATCGAAAATTTTGACCTTCCTTCATCATGGTTACTGTCAGGTGCACCATGGGAAACATTCTGTGTATCCCAAACAATTTGTGGTCGGCGATTCAGCGATAACGTCATTTGAAGCAGAAACATGTTTGGCATTATCAGAACTGACTGCTATATTTGAAAAAAAATGTAAGTTCGATTCTGTCTGGACTACTTGTGACTTTCAGCCAATGAAAGGTGTTGACAGTATTTGCTTGTTTTGTTTGTTGTTTAACGCTGCACTCGACAATATTCCAGCTATATCACTGTGTAATTAAATAATCGAGTTTGGACTGGACAATCCCAGAGCTCCAGATAAGCTTTTGGTGTTGTGGGTATTTTACCCATGCATTTTAAAATCATTGGGTATCAGTAATTTTATCTGGGTATTCAAATTTCTGTTACCCACTAGTTTTTACAAATGTGGGTATTTAAGTTAAATATTTAAAAACACTATTCATCTAGTCCCTGCAAACTGGTGTCGTGTGGGTTCGAGAGCTTTATAGGACTCAAAAAAACCGCGATACTTCCACAAGAAAGTGTGATGGCAAATGGTCATGATGTAACTGTTATCGTGGAGTTTGACAAGGTTGACGGAATGTCCGTTTATAATTTCAAAATAAGTTGCTGATTTTCTAATGTATTACGCAGGGTTACTTCACAATATTTTGATGATACACACAAGTTTTATTTCTGTAGCGTATCTGTAATGTTCGTTGCATATTTGATACACTTGAATTTTATTTCACTGCATATTTCTGCATTTCTGATGCGCAGCTTATCTGGAGCTCTGCAAGCCAGTGATGGACATAATGAGCATCGATCTACTCAATTGGGTTACGATGACATTCATCAACCAAATCAGCCTGCCTGACAACCCGATCCAGTTAATTGCCTTTTACAACAAGCACAGTCGCCTCCCACAGCATGCATGAGTTCCTGAAGATCTATTCTAACCTGGATTTTCATGGGTCCGCTGATAGTAAACAATGACACATACGGCAACAAAATTCAGATGTTTACCATGTTTACATTCAATAATCGCAAAGCAGCTTTCCAAGTGATGTTAAATAATTTTGAGACAGTAAGTAACTCCACTAATTACACAAGAAATACCAATCTACATGTATGCACCCAATGTTCCACTGAGTGTAAGGTGAGGTGAGCTGAGGTGAAATTGGGTTTACCGTTGCGTCCAAGATCATTGCACTTATATAGCGATGTGGATTCGTGTGCGTGGCTGTTTGTACTAGTCTGGACTGATGCCGCTTTAAAGTGCTAGCTCACTGACATATCATGCCGCAGCTTAACATGAATACCCCACTCAGACACAGTATACTGACTCCGAACTGACCAGTACTTGTTTTAGCCCCTTAATGCTGAGTGCTAGACAGGGTAACAACAAGTACCATCTTTAAATGTCTTTTGGTATGACGAGGCCGGGGATCGAACACTGGACCGTTAATTGCAAAAGAACTCTAAACTGGGAATAGTCTATTAAATGTCAATATGTCTGAGTGGCATAGGAGCTCGCACTTGTCCTGCAACGCGAGTGGAGTAGGACCACAAAATGTTATCCCGACTGATACTGTCCATGAGAATGCATTGTGTGGCATGCATTGCAACCAGGGACCAGTACTGACTGTGTCTTTGGACCCCTTGTGTGTTCTATTTCCTCTACATTAAAACTCTGTATCCTTTCCAATGACACTTGTCATTACTAATGTGGAACTAAGTTATCTGAGTGTGATTGTAGTGCACAGACAACACCATATAAAATTTGATTTAGTGTCAATGTCACTTTTTACTCTGGTGCGTTTACAGTGCGTTTCAGTATATCACGTAACTAACCACAGGTCCGCGTAGTACTGTAGATCTAGTTACCAAGATCATGGGTACCAGAGATACCCGTCACGGCCCAAGCTCATGTACTCGATAAATGCAAAACACATCGAAGTCAATTATTCGATATCCACTAAGTGTCTGGCCATATGTTGTTATGAACGTTTCAAATCACTGTCGACAGTTGTCATGAAATCATGGTAGCCTATTCCAGGATTGAAATAACCTCGTGCTTCGGCTCCCGCCATCTTGCAGACGTCCCCCAGACGAGGACTGTCTCAATGTGTCTGGAGATATTTTCACTCAAACTATCTTCAAAACTAAATTATAAAGATATGGCAACGATGCCATAAAACTAACCGTTATTTGCCTTTTACCTGTCAGTTACCTCGACAAGGCATTTACTGTCTTAGTTTCCTTATTTTCTCGATTGACATTATTTTCATAACTTTTCCCCCATTCTCGTTTTTTCCACATGCCCGGCGATACAGCAGTTATTCCCCTTTGGGTGTGAGTGAAACCTCGACCGCATGGCATGGATTTTTCAGGTTTGTTCAGGTGGAGTAGGTTTTAACAGAAAACGTTGTTACGATGTTTGGAGTCTTTTATTGAGATTCTAGGGCAATTATTTGGTTAAGACTTTAAAAGTATGTATAATGAGAAAAAGATATTTTCTTCACGGCGAAGTCATGTGATCTGTTTGACGTTTCGCCATTTTGGATATGTTGGCAGCTTCCGTTTCAAGATGTCGAGTTTCCACAAGGAAATCTGACAAGTTTTTGTCCTAATACTTCCTATTGTACTTCTAGTTTGATTCCAAATACACAGGTATAGTGTGAACATTGCCTGATCTTTGTTGTTTGGGTTAATGAGAAAAAAACGCCTTTTACATTATGAAATGAAAATGTTTATCAATAAATCGAATATAGTCTTCACGAGTTCGGTCCCTTGAATGAGCTGTCAGCGACCGTGTCATTTGCTTGTTTACTTCCTAAGAATTGACAAAACTTTTTAAATATTACAACCGAAGAGGATATTTGCACTCATTAGCTCTGTATACAATGTTGGCTTTACATTATTGTTAGACTGCAAGCTGTCCGATACTTACTGATAAGCAATTTACAGTAAACAATATAGTCAAGTTAGAGGCTTTTCGGGCCAGGTTTTCTAGTCTGTCTCACAGTCCCTGAACCACACTACTCTCCCTGTCGTTCAGCCCTTACTCTAATGGTTTGGTCATAAATGAAGCAAGTCCACATGTTAAAAATCTCCCATCTCAATGGGGCTCCATTACAATTGCTTGTTTCTGGCAAAATTATATTTTCTTCAGACTACACATTAGTCTTTGGGTTTTCTTGGATGGGCATTTCTGGTGCATATTTTTTATCTGTATGCTGTAGTAAATGGCATGAGTAGAATTGAAACATTGTCTATCATTTATGCAGAACTGTAAATTGTAATTACCATAGGATGTACAGTAATTGTTAGATACAGGTCATAATCCTAAGCGGAGAAGTATCCACAAGTTATCAGTTTTTGTGCATGTAAGAACTGGTGCTTGGATGAAATACAATGTTAACTCATCATTTCAAAATGTTCATATTATGCATGAACCTTAGAGGATATATTGTTTCAATTCCTATTTGCACCTCATAGCAACAGTAGCAGCTGACATACAAATAGCGGCTTAGGAATTATGTAAAACTGGTAAAAGTAAGCCAGTATATTCTAATTGTGATAAGACCACCTCCGTGGCATAGTGGTAGAGCATCCATCAGGAGAGCGGAAGTTTGAGGTTCAATCCCTGACTGCGCCATACCAAAAGACGTTAAAATATGATACTTGTTGTTACCCTACCTGGCGCTTGGCATCATATGGGCTAAAACAAGGAGTGGTCGCTTCAGAGTCAGTATACTCTGGACATGTGAAGATCAGGGTTAGAATAGGTCTTCAGCAACCCATGCTTGCCGTAAAAGACGACTATGCTTGTCGTAAGAGGCGACTAACAGGATTGGGTGGTCATGCTCACTGACTTGGTTGATGCATGTTATTGTATCCCAATTGCGTGGATTGATGCTTATGATATCAATCACTGGATTGTCTGGTCCAGACTCGATTATTTACAGAACACCGTCATGTAGCTGGAATATTGCTGAGTGCGGCGTTAAACATAAACAAACAAAAACAGTATGCTGTCTGAGTGGGGTATTCATGTTAAACTGCGGCATGGTATCTCAGTGGGCTTGCACCATAAAAAACGGTATTAGTCTGGGCTAGTACCAGCAGCCACACACACATGCCTGCCTGTAGCTATGAAATTGCAATAATCTTGGCCGCGACCTTAAACCCAGTTTCACCTCACCTCACCTAATTGTGATAACTATGTGTGAATATTTTCTCCGGCACCCTCAAAATAACAGAAAAAACAGCAGTATTAGTGGGGTGGATGGCATAGCTTAGTAGTTAAAGTGTTCACTGCTTTGGCTGGCCCAGACCTGATTATGTACCATGGTTACATGCTGCTGTGATATAGACCAAATATTGCTGACTGTGGCGTTAAACAACATTCGCTTGTTCACTGTTAGAATGAAATATAAACTATTAAATTGTGGATTCATGTGTCGTGACATTTGACTTTTTTCTATTTATAAATAGGATCATAATTGTAAAATTCATATTTTGAGCTGATAGTATTTTCATGTTTTGTGCTGCCAGAGAAGTCAAATTTTGTCAGATTATGTCTGGTGTCAGCCTATAAGTGAACGTCAGGTTTCATTGCATGTGAAACCACAAGCTGTTACGAGCCACAGCGAGGTAATTTGTGCAATGAAGGCATGGATTACCTGTTAAACACTGCACATGCTGGCAATCTCTTGAGAGAAGTTCATTAGTATGTATTTCAATATGTGAATTGTAAGTTGATACAGCATGGGACATACAATGTCAATCAATATGGACTTGGCGTTCATTCTAGTTACCATGGCAACGTTTGGCAAATATGGAAGTATGTCCTAAAAGGACCCTTGAAATTAATAATGGTGATCCCCTGGACCCCTAGTTTTGTAGGTCAAGATCAACCCCTGTTGATTTGTGAGGGTTTTGTAGTTGCAAAGTGCTACATGGCTTTTTGTGTGTTATAATACATAGTTGCTCGCTTCCTAATCTGCTGGCTCGCCTGGCCCAGAACCAGCCATAATCTTGCTGGAGTGAGTGAGTGAGTGAGTTGTATGGCGCTTTAACAGTATTCCAGTTATATCATGGCGTGTCAGCTTAATGTGGGAGGAAAGCCCGAAGTGATGCAGGTCTTAGATGTTTACCTCTTTGGTGAAACCCATGAGCACGGGTATGGTGCTGACAAACCAAGAAACATAATTGGGGCGAACCAGGATTCGAACTCTGACTCATAGGTTTCTGGCGTGCCCAAGGGACACAACTCTCCACAGCGAATTGCGGCGCCTAAGAAGACTGAGCCACCCGTGCCCCTTGGTCTTGCTGGAATTTTGTTGAAGTATGGCTGAGTGAGATGTTGAACAGTATTCATTCATAGACCTTGTAGATCTGTTATGTGCATGATGTCTATTGATTCATAATTGTTGACAATTTGAATCAAAGAATCCTAATTGTGAAATGTTTTCATTTTAGAAAACTTTTGATGAGTTCTCATATTCGGCATGAGTGAGGGGCATCAGGAGAGTGGAGATATTGTGGAAAACCCTGAACCTGAAGCAGATGCAGAACTTCCTGTGATAGGCGGCGCAGTGGAAGATGATAGGGAGGTATTTCAGGCAGATGTGGCCGACCAACCAGAAGATGACGGTGAGGTAGCTCGGGCAGATGTGACTGACCAACCAGAAGATGATGGGCAGGTTGCTCGGGCAGATGTGACTGACCAACCAGAAGATGATGGGCAGGTTGCTCGGGCAGATGTGACTGACCAACCAGAAGATGACGGTGAGGTAGCTCGGGCAGATGTGACTGACCAACCAGAAGATGACGGTGAGGGAGCTCGGGCAGATGTGACTGACCAACCAGAAGATGATGTTGAGGTAGCTCGGGCAGATGTGACTGACCGACCAGAAGATGACGGTGAGGTAGCTCGGTCAGATGTTACTGACCAACCAGAAGATGACGGTGAGGTAGCTCGGGCAGATGTGACTGACCGACCAGAAGCTCAGGCAGATGTTGTTGACGAACCGGAAGATGGTGGGCAGGTAGCTCGGTCAGATGTGACTGACCAACCAGAAGATGAATGTGTGGGAGCAGAGCTGGAAGCTTCAGAGAGTGAACGACACACAAATGGATGTGATGATATTGTCGAAGACTTGTTGGATGTAGAGGGAGAGGCTTCGGAAAGTGAAAGACATTCGAATGAAAGTAATGACATAGTCGAGGAGGACCAATCACTCAGTGTTGAAGGAGATGCCTCAGAGAGTGAGAGACATGCTGATGGCAGTAATGACGTTGTCGAAGAGTTGTTGGATGTAGAAGAAGAGGCTTCGGAGAGTGAAAGACATTCTAATGGAAATAATGACATTGTTAAAGAGTCAATGGATGTGGAAGGTGATGCTTCAGAGAGTGAAAGACATGGAAATAATGAACACTCCCTGCATGTCGAGGGGGAAGAGGCCGAGGGAGTCTTCCCAGTGCAGATTGGTTCTGTTGCTGCCCTTGAAGCAAAAGTAACTGCCCCTGAACATGAACAGGCAAGAGTAACCTCCCCTGAATGTAGTCGATCAAGGGAGACCACTCCAAAACATAATGGTGCAGATCCATCTGCAAAATGTGGTGTGGCTGGCCAAAAATCTGTTTTTGTAGATGCGTCATTTTCTCAGGCAGACCAGTTGTGTTCTTCTGGGTCCAATTTCTCTGTTGCAAGTGGCCATGATTATTCCGAGGAAGATGAGGTATCACAAGATGCTGTGACCATGAACTGTGATGGTGGCACACACAGTGCAGAAAACAGTGTTAAGGTTGTGAATGAAGGGTCAGATCGAGAACGTGCAGATCTGTGTCCAATACAAGCAGTTGCTCCAGAGGAGGGAGATGCCAGTGAGCTTGTAGAAGATCCTCAAGCTCCTGAGTGTGATCGGAACTTTGCACTTGGACTCGACTCTGGAACCGAGCACAATTCAAACGAAGACCATCCATCATGTGAGCCCCCCAAATCTTTGGAAGGAGCTGTAGGACGTTCTATATCAGACATTTCAGGTGGTTCAAATGTGGAGCTGAAACTGCCCTCTCCTTCAAAATGTCCTGACAGTTCAAACTTGCCATCATCGGATGTAACAGGAGTAGGTGCTCAGTCGGGTCAAGTTAATGGAAACCCAGACAATGTGGAGTGTGGTACAGAGATAGGTGTGGAACTATCAGAAGAATATTCCGACGTTGAGTATAGCAAACAACAACAAAGTGTCTCTGCTGTTTCATCTACGGCAAACCAGAAAGAGACACAAAAAGACATATCTACTCCTCTGTGTTCTGTTCAGTCAAATTCTCTATCTCAAGCTAAAGCTAGTCCCGGTGGTTCTCTACCATCACATCTCGGTCACCCAAGTCCCGAACAGTCTCGTGTTTCAGGGGTGGACTCGGGTGATGTAGAGGATGACCTCCTGTCAGAACTCGATGCAGCATTGCATTCACACACCGATGCGTCCCAGCTGGAACCTATTGTAGAGAAGGCCACAGACTCTGCGATGGAACCGTGGATGGAAGGTGAGCAGCTGAGTGGCAGTGATTCCCTTCCTAATGGATTCAGTGTGGCCGAATTGTGTGACTCTCCTCAGGTCAAGGCGATCTATGAGCAACTGATGCGAATGCAGAAACAAGTGGAGGACAGTCAGACAAAACTTAGCAGGTACGTAACCCAGTGATTTTGCAGGAGTCAAATGGCAACATGGCATTTCCATTAGATCATCAACTTTGATATGACATTCGTCAATCGCATTACCAAATATGGAAAAAAAATCTTAAAACATTTTGGATGAGAATCAGTCAATATTCTAGAAAATGAACCAATCTGAAACCATGGTAACCATGGTAACCATGGTAACCAGTGAAGCTGCAGGATTGTTGTTGTCCTAAATCATGTAAACACATGCTAAATAATCTCCTTGAAATAATGTCTTGCCTCCATACCATACCTGAACACCTTGAAATAAGTACATATAATTTTAATAATGCATAACATCATAGCTGGGCACCCTGAATGTGCTGACAGGACCCGAGTCAAGCCAGTTCCAAGTCCTCTGCTGCTTGTCATAAGACTAAGAGGCGACTCCATTGGATTGGATGGTTGGCAATTGCCATGTTCTGTGACTTGGTTCATCACATTGCGGGCAGTGGGGTACCCTGATGGTAAAAGCATTTGCTCGTCATGCCAAAGACCCGGGTTCAATTCCCGTTTACAATGTGTGAAGTCCATTACGCCACCCCCTCACCCCTGTGATTTTGCTGGAATATTGCTAAAAGTGGGGTAAGACAATACTCACTCTAAGCAAATGCTAAGTGGTGGCAGAAATTGACCCCCATTCCCCCAGTCCTTGACCCCCATTCCACAGAACTACAGAACACTAAGACGTTGTGACTCCGATGCCATGTACATGATGTACACTTTTGACACAGATTTAATCTTGTTGAATGACACAGAGCATGTCACATGTATGACACCTGAAGACTGAGTAATGGCGTTTTGAGTAAGGACACTTTGATCATGTCGATAAAAAACATGACATTTTTTTTAACCTACTGAAACATAAGGAAGAGAAAAGATGGATGTCAACTTCTTGATTATAAGGTACACAACGTTTTGGTGTATATACTTACTCTTCCATCAGGTCTATGAATCCCATGACTTACTTACTTACTTTGGAGATTTAATGTGCGCTTTCCGACTGATGCGTATTTCGCACACGGGCCCGGCCAGGCCATTTAATGTGTTTCCGAAAGGGCGAAAGTGGTCTGTGCAACCCAAGAGGGGGGTTTAGGGGTTGCTTATATAGAATTTGGGAATTTTGAGATTTTGAATAGATGCCGATGGGGTTGGGGAGGAGAACTAAGGGAGCTGGGTATGGTGGATGTTTGTTTGTTTATTTTATTTTGATTTGGTAGGTTATTGTGTTTTTAGATGTGTTTTATTAGTTCTGTTTTTATTAAGAATACGCCTAAGGCCTTGAAGTTTTCTAGTTTATTTTGTGGGTTTAGTATTGCTTCTAGAGTGAGAGCCTTGTTTAGATTGAGGGTGGTTTGTAATGCGGTTCGATGTGTTAGGTAGTGTGTGCAGTGGATGAGTGCGTGTTCTGGGGTTTCTGGTTGTTTGCAGTGTGGGCAGTTACCTGTAGTGTGTTTTTTTATATATTTTTTTAGGTCGTTATTTAGGTTGGTGTTTCCTGTTTGGAGTTGAGTGATTACTCTGTCGATTTTTTTGATAGATGGAGAATTTTTGGTTTGGTTAATGGTTTGCTGAGCACTTTTTTTATTTGGCTATTCGAGTTTAGATATAGGTTATGCCCTTTTTGTGATTTTTTGCTTGTTTACACTTTTAATTTCTGATTTTGAGATGGGTAAGTTTAGGCTTATTTCTGGGATTTTGAGGGATAGTTTAGCTGCTTTATCGGCGTTTTCATTACCGTATATTCCTACGTGGGCGGGTATCTACAAGAAGGTTATTTGTTTGCCTGCATTAGTTAGGTCGTTGGAGCTTTTAAGTATTTGATTTATTAATTTAGGTCGGTTTGGGGTATTTTTGTTTTGGAGGGCGAATCCCATGAGGCAGAGAGCATATATATATATATGTACATGTAAGGTCAGGACATCAAAATTGATAAGCTAACAAAGGGTAGGATCTAACAAGGGAAACCAACAGATGATTGGCGCTAATAGGTGATCATCAAAAGACACTGGAAGCCAACACTTTGCAGTAATTAGGGCTCATGGTATGGAAGCCAGTATTTAAGTTATCATAGATAAGTAATCATGGTTATAGGTAATGGACACCGGGCAAACGGGAGGCAGGGGTAGTTAGCACTGATAGGTGAAAGAATGGACAGCAAAGAGCAAATTGAAGCCAGCTAGGTAATTAGCACCGGCAGAGATCAACACAGATCAAACAAAAAGTCCCAAGCACGAGGCAGATATGTTTCCTGGTGTCTTCTGATGTCAATGGCTTCTTGTAGTTTTCCTTGTCGCCAGTTTTCTTTGTCTTTGAAACATTTTAGATCTTTAACACTGCTTCATGTTTTAAACAATGTTGAAGTTACCTTGTGGCCACAAATCTACTCCAAAAATCTCTTAATAAAATACAACAATGGGCTGACAAATGGGGCTTCTCCCTTAACTCAGAAAAAACAACAGGAATAGTATTCAAACATAAAAACATGAAACCCGCCTCCCCAATCCTCCAGCTAAACAACCAAACAATCAAATTTCAAAAACAAACCAAATTCTTAGGACTTATTTTCGATGAACATCTCACCTGGGATACTCACATCCAAAACCTAACAACTAAATGCAGTAAAGACCTAAACACCCTAAGATGCCTAACTGGCTCTAACTGGGGAGCCTCCAAAGATACTCTCCTCTCTCTCTACATATCCCTAATTAGATCAAAACTAGACTACGGCTGCGCCATATACAACACCCTAAACAACTCTCTATCCAAAAAACTTGACTCAATACAATATCAGGCTCTCAAACTCATTACACGCACCCAACATGGCACCTCCTACACCTCACTTCAGGCCTTAACAGGAGAAATGCCACTAAGTCTACGCAGGGAACAGCTCAGCTTAAATTTCTGGGCCGCGTCCCAATCAAACCCTCTCATCCAAAACTTAATAAACCAAAACATCAGCCCTAAAAACCAAGCTCTAGCTCGTAAACACCCATTACTTACCCCAATATCCCAAAGAATAACAAACTACCTAAATGAACACCAAATTAAAAATCTTAAACAAAACTGCAAACAATCAAATATCTTCACCCCTAAACTTAAAATACCCAAAATAGACACAACACTAGCTAGCCAAATAAATAAACAAACCGACCCAAACATAGCTAAAACTACCACACTAGCATACATACACAAACATTGGCCAAATTGGTGTCACATTTACACGGACGGATCCTCAGATCCGACCTCCAAACACACGGGTTTCGGAGTCCATACCACACAACCAACTAAAACCACACAATCCTTCCGACTCCCAAATAACCAATCAATATTCACGGCCGAACTAATGGGCATGGCCTCAGCCCTCCACAATCAAGAATCCAAAAACAACCAAAAAATCCTAATACTTACTGACTCCCTAAGTGGACTACAAGCCCTCCAAAACAAAAATACCAAAAACCGACCTAAATTAATAAATCAAATACTTAAAAGCTCCAACGACCTAACAAAAGCAGGCAAACAAATAACCTTCTTGTGGATACCCGCCCACGTAGGAATATACGGTAATGAAAACGCCGATAAAGCAGCTAAACTATCCCTTAAAATCCCAGAAATAAGCTTAAACTTACCCATCTCAAAATCAGAAATTAAAAGTGTAAACAAACAAAAAATCACAAAAAAATGGCATAACCTATATCTAAACTCAAATAGCAAAATCAAAAGAGTGCTCAGCAAACCACTAACCAAACCAAAAATTCTCCATCCATCAAAAAAAATCGACAGAGTAATCACTAAACTCCAAACAGGACACACCAACCTAAATAACCACCTAAAAAAATTTAAAAAACACACTACAGGTAACTGCCCACACTGCAAACAACCAGAAACCCCAGAACACGCACTCATCCACTGCACACACTACCTAACACATCGAACCGCATTACAAACCACCCTCAATCTAAACAAGGCTCTCACTCTAGAAGCAATACTAAACCCACAAAATAAACTAGAAAACTTCAAGGCCTTAGGCGTATTCTTAATAAAAACGGAACTAATAAAACGCATCTAAAACCATAATAACCTACCAAATCAAAATCACATAAACAAACAATCATCCACCATACCCAGCTCCCTTAGTTCTCCTCCCCAACCCCATCAGCATCTATTCCAAATCTCAAAATTCCCAAATTCTATATAAGCAACCCCTAAAGCCCCCTCTTGGGTTGCACAGACCACCCTCGCCCCTTTCGGAAACACATTAAATGGCCTGGCCGGGCCCGTGTGCGAAATACGCATCAGTCGGAAAGCGCACGTTAAATCTCCAAAGTAAGTAAGTAAGTAACCTTGTGGCAGTTATGAAGCAAAATGGGTGGTTACTGCTTTCCATTATTAGAAAAAAAATTCTGTGAAAAATATTTGTGAAACATGACTGACTTCTTAAAACAATCTACGTGTTTCAAACATTGCTAATGAAAATTATCCTGTTTATTCGGTCAATACACAAGTACAGGGAAGTAAGCTGGTATACATGTTGGTGCATGATAGGTAAATGAATTCAACTGTTGTGCTTCAACCTTTATGTTCTGTCAGGAGCCCTGACAGTATTGATTTGGCTGTCTGATCAATGAGAAGTGCAAACACTCTGATTGTTGTGATGAAATACTGCAAAAACACAAACATGGAGGGTGGCAGATATTGATGTTGACACAAATGTTACCATAGCCCAGCGGGATATCTGGCACCATGTGTACTCAGACTGGCGAGTTGCACAGATTTATGTGATAATCATGATAATGCCTGTTACTGTAGCATGATCATGCTTATGTGTATCACATCTAAATGCCTTTCAAAGACAAAATTTCACCCATTCTCGATGTACGTTTATTTTAATTGGACACTACTCGTGAATAATGTAATTTCAATGAGAAAACATTTATGGGGGATGATGTCGTGTGAGATAGTTAACTCAAACAGAGATATATGTCAATCATATATGCCATTTTGTAATGATGTGTAGAACAGCATCTTTATTTGCTCATAAATCACTACAGATTGAGGCAAATGGAAGCCAAGATTTTATCAGGAAAAAGCGTTACAGGGGTGAGGAGTTCTAAAATTTTCAGGGCCCTGCTAGGTGGTTAGGCGATCTCAGGTTCGGCCACTTCAAGGCCTCCACCATTTAGATGTAGGCCAGTTAGTTTGGAGAAGGGCAAGTAACTTTTAAAAGGAGCAAGACCCGCTGGCTTCGAACAAATTTGTTGTTAAACTTAAATCAACCCCTGTTTGGGTGTTGGGTGGTTAAAGTGTGGACTCATGCTACTGCATTAGGGTGTTGGGTTTAAAGTGGTTAATGTTTTGTTTCAACAAAACATCATTATTTACAGGCCTCTGTAGTTATGGTAATATTGCTCGAATATTGTGGGCTGTGGCATAAAACAACTTTTTCTCACTCAGGCGGTTCATGTGTGACCTGACTGTCTTTGTTTCAATCTTGGTCATGCTGTCAACCACTTGGGTGACCATGGTGACTAGCTCGGACTCTCACAGATGTGAGATAGCTGGAATATTGCTGTGTTTTGTGTTAATTTGATTTTCACTCACTCTTTAGTGATAGGATAAAAAAGAATGTTTGGCACAATATACAGTCGCAGACGTAACGTGTACACGAGACGGGTGCTGTCAGCAGTACTCAGTGAAACACTTAATACTAATTAATTCAATCACCATGGCTGTGCTGTCAGCCGCGACCTCCGCGAAAGTAATTAAAGCGCTATGTAAAATCATCCACTGCCGAGAGGGACCACAATCCATCCAAGGTCGTGACTGGCGGGTCGCGTGTGCATTGAGGCATCCGCCTTCCTATTTTCACATACCCTATTTTCGAACAGTTAAAACATGTCAACATGTCATTCTGGACTGGATACACTTGAAAGTGTACACGTCGAAGCTAGCGACCAGTTATTGCCATTTTCTTCATGTTATTTCTGACATATTCCGTGTATACTCGGACCTCGTGGTACCGCGGCATTCATCGTATCGCTGCATTTGTGATATAATGAAGTCGCAAATGCAACAGATGTTTCCTTAACAATAACATATGTAACTTTTTAGGCAAGATCAACATGTGTAAAATAAACACAAACAGGATAGGGAGAATGTGTTCATGCAAAGATAATATGTTTATATGCATTTCACAATTTAGGTCACTTCATTGGGGAATACGAGTGCAGTGTGTTCGGAAATGTTTAACATAAAGCATGACCAAATGTCTGGTGATTTAATGATTGTCCATCATACGTGTCAAGTCAAGGAGCTCAAGGGAAATAGAAACCTGGAGTATAGCAGACATGACATCAATGAGTGTAAACAAGGGTACGGTTAATTACATGGGTTATCTTGGTTTCACTTTACAAAGTTGTGTGACTTCTTTGATCATGTTGATAAGCATTTAGAAGTTGGAGTACTAAGTAAAGATAAGAATTTATGGATAAACAACTTCTTTATTACAATTAAGAGCGACGTTTCAGTGTAGGTTCTAACATCGTTCTCAAGCAAGTGTGGATTAACCATTGAAAGGAATAAAAAATGTCAACAACAAAAGTGTGGATTAACCTGATTGACAAGTATTTAGGCAAATTTTAAGTTCAGTGAAGAGATTGTGAAAGTGACGAATGGTATAGTACTGACCCATGTACATGCAATAAAGAAGCAAAGAGACTGTTGGAATCAATAGCTTCGTCATGTACACATGGAGTGTACCGGATGGTACCAGATATATAGGGTGTGGGGGTATATTCGACTTGCAGCTGACAAGACTGCACACAGACTGCACACAGACCGCACACAGACTGCACACAGACTGCACACAGACTGCACACAGACAGCACACAGACCGCACACAGACTGCACACAGACTGCACACAGACTGCACACAGACAGCACACAGACCGCACACAGACTGCACACAGACTGCACACAGACTGCACACAGACAGCACACAGACTGCACACAGACCGCACACAGACCGCACACAGACTGCACACAGACAAACATGTGTAAGGGAGCAATGATGAATGCTGTTGCAGGTTACACAGTTACCATGGTTACACGGTTGTTTTGTAGATAACAGTCGTGTTACAGTTTACACTGTCGTGTTGTAGCGAACTCCGGCGCAGTGGTGACTCAGCATAACACCACTGCCACAGGCTAGTTTGCATATCACGTGACCGGACTTTTCTCTTGTTTGTAAACTAACACGCTTTTTTAGAAATCAATGTAGAACGGATTAATGCAAGTATTTGGGGTCGCTGAACATATTGTTTTGCATAATTATATAGATATGCTACTACAACTGCGACAGTGACTTGCATGACCATGATGACAATATATATTTATGCATCAAAGTGACCGTATCGCCAGCTCTCCGTTTTGACTTCGATGACAGCACATGAAGCCTTACAACCAATGTAAAGAAAGGATAACTACGCAAAAACAAATAGATTTTCACGTATTAGGATACTTTCTAAATGAACCGTAACCATTCTTTGACATTTGTTTATGAAAATGTGTTGACTTGTCATACATGAAACGGATGAAAAGCATATTCAATATCTTGAATGGACTGTGAAAGACGAATCGTCACATGGCGCTGGCCTGTGGCAGAGGCACTATGCTGGCCGGCTGCCGGCTGCATGGAACTCTGGGTAGGAGAGTGGTGTTGTAGGTTACCTTGTAACCGTAGTTACACTCATAGATTACACTGGTGATACCGTTTACATTGTTACCATGGTTACACTGTCATGTTGTATATTACAATGTTACCATGGTTAAAGTTTCATAGATTACACTGGTGATATGTTTACATTGTTAACATGGTTACACTGTGATGTTGTAGACTACACTGTTACCATGGTTACACTGTCTGACAGAGTACACAGGTCATACTGTTAACATTGTTACCATTGTTACATCATGTGTACACTGTCATGTTGTAGATCAAACTATTACCTTGGTAACTCAATTGTGTTGTAGGTTACACTGTTACCATGGTTACGCTATTGTGTTGTAGACTACACTCAGAGAAGCAGCAGCAAGTTGAGGCATTGGCGACGACGGTAAAGGAAAGGGACTCCTACCTGAGACAGGTGCAGGCCTTGAAGACTCGCAACCCCGACGACTACTACCTGCCCCAGATAAAGGAGGTAGGTCTACCCAGCATACAGGGCTATATTACCCATATGTTGTAGCAGGATCACGAGGGGTACATCACTAACAAGGGACACATAAAACTCCATGTAACCTGAGGATCCTGCCACAAATTCAAAATTGATAGAAAACAACTGTTCGATTAAGATGAGATTAACTTGTCTTATGTCACGTGACTTCCATTGGGCGGGGGGGGGGGGAGCGTGTGGTTTTTTGCTTTGAAGAGGTTTATTAGGGATTTATTCTGCCTCTCAGAAATCCATCTGCAGCCTGACTTGGTCGTGGCGGGGTATAAGAGATTTATTCCCCCACTGAGAAATATATTACCCTCCAAGGCACGTTACATAGTATTTTATCAAGATCACTGGGACCAATCAGATCTCATCATTCTGACATGGAGGTATGATAAAGGGCTATGTTACCCATATGTTTAGAATGATCATATGTAAATATTTGTACATGTGCATTTTAGCGATTATCTGATCAATAATCAATTCTGAAATGAATGGTAGAGTTTCATGCAGTTTGAATGGTTGAAAAACATGTGTTACATGAGATTAGATCAAGTAAATTGTTCTGACTTTTCACTGCGATTGAATAGTTTTCTTTATCCGTATTTTACTCATTCCCAAATTTGATAAAACCTTTAATTTGCCATTCAGCTCAGTTTGATTATATGTTTTCTAAAATCTGCAAGCCAGATAACTTTTGTATTCTACAATGTCGAAGAACATGAAATTATATTTTGAGATTTTAGGTGCATCTTGCTTATTGAGTATATTTCAAGACATTTTTGCAGTTGACCTCTGCAAATCTGAAAACTCATAATATTTATCCCTAATTAATAATACCTCTGTATGTGTGAACTGAATATGTTGAATGATTACTTATATTTATCATGTTTATTGTATAAGACAAGTCAGTGTTTCAGTTTACACCCTGTCAAAGGTAATAGTTCACATAGGGTGAAAACGTAGTGCCTCCATCATGTCTGTTGAACCATCTTGGTTCAGTGTTTTCACTATGTTCGTCTTTTTCCTGAGTCATGACCCAAGAACTGAACGCTGTATATCAGTCTAGGTCAGTGAGGCCTGGTATTTCCCCCTGTACAGGATACAGAGATATAGAATATGTGGCATACAGAGACGATATTGTTGTGTCTCCTCGCACAAGTCAGCATCCTGTTGGACATCAGAAGGTTGGGCCATATGTTGAGTGATGGCTAGATACAGAGAGGGTGTTACACATCAGGGGGTTGGGCCATATGTTCAATGGTGGCTAGATAAAGGGGTTGGGTGTTGGACATAGGGTGATTTGGCCATATGTTCAATGAATGCTACATACAGAGGAGAGGTTCTAGTCTGCATCCTGTTGGACATCAGAAGATTGGGCCATATGTTGAGTGATGGCTAGATACAGGGAGAGAGTGTTAGACATCAGGGGATTGGACCATATGTTCAATGTTGGCTAGATAAAGGGGTTGGGTGTTGGACATAGGGTGATTTGGCCATATTTTCAATGAATGCTACATACAGAAGAGAGGTTCTAGTCTGCATCCTGTTGGACATCAGAAGGTTGGGCCATATGTTGAGTGATGGCTAGATACAGGGAGAGGGTGTTGGACATCAGAAGGTTGGGCCATATGTTCAATGTTGGCTAGATAAAGGGGAGTGGGTGTTGGACAAAGGGTGATTGGGCCATATGCTCAATGATGGCTAGATACAGGGGAGAGGTCCAAGTTCAGCATTTCTTGTGTTAGCTTGTGTTTATAAGATATACTGGGCCCCTCCATTTCCCACTAACTGAGCATTAACTTATTATCATGAGTACATGAAAGGGATGTAATACATGTATTGCTTATAACACGATATTGAGTTTTATCATATAATGGGTAGGTTTCTCGGCAGGATAAAGCCTACGGATAAAAACGATATCCGTTGGGGTCATATGCGGATACAGATGCAAATATCAAAGGTCAGTGTTTATAAACAAACATGGCGTCGCCCTTGTCATTCTGCAATCGAGTCAGAATTAACCATCGGGAATCTGAAAAACTACAGAGATACTTGCTATCAGTATCAAAAGAACAGCCTAATATACTTAAAAATCAGTGTCTAACTGTGACGTCGCTAAGGCATTTTATAAGTTTTGGCAACATTTTGCGAGGGCACTAGGCCTAGCCAAGCGGGATCAGTAGCCATATCAGTGCTTGTAGACCTCTGCGGCTTGAAACCTTTTCCACAAATTAAAATATTTGGATTTGGCCGAAATATGTTTGAATTGTTACCTTGTTTTGTTATGTCGCTGTGTGCACATCCGATTGCACTTCTTAACGTTATAACAGGACAGACAGACTGTCAACAACGTCTGAGTTCACGTGGCCGTGACGTCCCAAAGACTAGGGTTAGAGTAGCTTCCCTTTGACAAAGGGCAGTTACTCTAGCGGGCAGACCGATGGATTACCGCGAAATGCAAGTAAAACCAATTGTTGTTTTGCGTATATGTTGCTTCGCCACTGTATAAGAAACAGATTTCAGTTGGAACTTTATTGGCTACTGTCACTGTCCGACTGACACATCACTTACCCTGTGACGTAATAAATATTAATGCGCGCATTCCAGGAAAACTTGCAATGTTTAGGTAATGTTTGTGAGAGAGGGAAAGCGATTTTCAAGCACAGAATTATAGAAGGACATTATATGATAAAGAGGTTATCACGCTTCTGTGTTTGTGGATGGTAAATATCCTGTATTAGGAATAAACACTATGTATTTAGCTCGCCAAGGCTCGCTAAATATAATGTTTATTCCTAATGCAGGATATTTACAATCCCCAAACACACTCGCGTGATAACCTCTATATATGTCACATGTATACCAGAAATGAATTAAGTACACCTGTCCCATGTTTCAGCTGGAGTACACTATAGCGCAGCAGCAGAATGAGATGCGAGGCCTCAAGGACAAGCTGTCCTCCCACGATTATGCTGCCAAGAGGGCAGTGTCCACACTGCAGAATGAACTCAAGGTCAGGGTTGACCAGGTCAGTGTGACATTGTGGACATATATCTGGGTGTTATTCCTTATAATTCCCCGTGTGGATTACAGAGCAGAAAGGTTCCCATTGCCTCATGCTTGTTGTTAGAGCAGACAAACATTAGGATGGGATGGTTGTGTTGTGTCACCTCGCTCATATCAGATCGTACAGAAATGGCATGCATAATAGCTGTCATAGCTGTGTCTGAGTAATGTGTCTGTCTCCATTCTTTCGCAGTGAGTGAGTGAGTATGGTTTTATGCCACTTTTAGCAATATTCCAGCAATATCACGGCGGGGGACACCAGAAATGGGCTTTACACATTGTACCCATGTCCGGAATCGAGCCCTTCTTTTGTAGACTTCAAGCAATCTCCTGATTTGGTAGTCCAAATGGTTGATTACGCATGGTTCTGGAGCATTCCCTTGAGGACTACCACTTTCACCATTAGATAGATGGCAACTCTGTAGCAGGACTAGTGACATTTCCTTGTGGACTACCACTTTCACCATTAGGTAGATGGCCACTTTGTAGCAGGACTAGTGACATTTCCTTGAGGACTACCACTTTCACCATTAGATAGATGGCAACTCTGTAGCAGGACTAGTGACATTTCCTTGTGGACTACCACTTTCACCATAAGGTAGATGGCCACTCAAGGAGGACTAGTGACATTTCCTTGTGGACTACCACTTTCACCATTAGATAGATGGCAACTCTGTAGCAGGACTAGTGACATTTCCTTGTGGACTACCACTTTCACCATTAGATAGATGGCAACTCTGAAGCAGGACTAGTGACATTTCCTTGTGGACTACCACTTTCACCATTAGGTAGATGGCCACTTTGTAGCAGGACTAGTGACATTTCCTTGTGGACTACCACTTTCACCATTAGGTAGATGGCAACTCTGTAGCAGGACTAGTGACATTTCCTTGTGGACAGCCACTTTCACCATTAGGTAGATGGCCACTTTGTAGCAGGACTAGTGACATTTCCTTGTGGACTACCACTTTCACCATTAGGTAGATGGCAACTCTGTAGCAGGACTAGTGACATTTCCTTGTGGACTACCACTTTCACCATTAGATAGATGGCAACTCTGTAGCAGGACTAGTGACATTTCCTTGTGGACTACCACTTTCACCATAAGGTAGATGGCCACTCAAGGAGGACTAGTGACATTTCCTTGTGGACTACCACTTTCACCATTAGATAGATGGCCGCTTTGTAGCAGGACTAGTGACATTTCCTTGTGGACTACCACTTTCACCATTAGGTAGATGGCCACTTTGTAGCAGGACTAGTGACATTTCCTTGTGGACAGCCACTTTCATCATTAGGTAGATGGCCACTTTGTAGCAGGACTAGTGACATTTCCTTGTGGACTACCACTTTCACCATTAGGTAGATGGCAACTCTGTAGCAGGACTAGTGACATTTCCTTGTGGACAGCCACTTTCACCATTAGGTAGATGGCCACTTTGTAGCAGGACTAGTGACATTTCCTTGTGGACTACCACTTTCACCATTAGGTAGATGGCAACTCTGTAGCAGGACTAGTGACATTTCCTTGTGGACTACCACTTTCACCATTAGGTAGATGGCCACTCAAGGAGGACTAGTGACATTTCCTTGTGGACTACCACTTTCACCATTAGATAGATGGCTGCTTTGTAGCAGGACTAGTGACATTTCCTTGTGGACTACCACTTTCACCATTAGGTAGATGGCCACTTTGTAGCAGGACTAGTGACATTTCCTTGTGGACAGCCACTTTCATCATTAGGTAGATGGCCACTTTGTAGCAGGACTAGTGACATTTCCTTGAGGACTACCACTTTTACCATTATGTAGATGGCATCTTTGTAGCAGGACTAGTGACATTTCCTTGTGGACTACCACTTTCACCATTAGGTAGATGGCCACTTTGTAGCAGGACTAGTGACATTTCCTTGTGGACAGCCACTTTCATCATTAGGTAGATGGCAACTCTGTAGCAGGACTAGTGACATTTCCTTGTGGACTACCACTTTCACCATTATGTAGATGGCATCTTTGTAGCAGGACTAGTGACATTTCCTTGTGGACTACCACTTTCACCATTATGTAGATGGCATCTTTGTAGCAGGACTAGTGACATTTCCTTGTGGACTACCACTTTCACCATTAGGTAGATGGCAACTCTGTAGCAGGACTAGTGACATTTCCTTGAGGACTACCACTTTCACCATTAGGTAGATGGCAACTCTGAAGCAGGACTAGTGACATTTGCTTGTAGACTTCCTCCGCTGTGATATTGCTGGAATATTGCTAAAAGCGGCATAAAACCATACTCACTCACTGACTCACTCACTCCTTGTGGACTACCACTTTCACCATTAGGTAGATGGCTACTCTAGCAGGACTAGTGACATTTCCTTGTGGACTACCACTTTTACCATTAGGTAGATGGCAACTCTGTAGCAGGACTAGTGACATTTCCTTGTAGACTGCCACTTTTACCATAAGGTAGATGGCCACTCTGTAGCAGGACTAGTGACATTTCCTTGTGGACTACTACTTTCACCATTAGGTAGATGGCAACTCTGTAGCAGGACTAGTGACATTTCCTTGAGGACTACCACTTTCACCATTAGGTAGATGGCAACTCTGAAGCAGGACTAGTGACATTTGCTTGTAGACTTCCTCCGCTGTGATATTGCTGGAATATTGCTAAAAGCGGCATAAAACCATACTCACTCACTGACTCACTCACTCCTTGTGGACTACCACTTTCACCATTAGGTAGATGGCTACTCTAGCAGGACTAGTGACATTTCCTTGTGGACTACCACTTTTACCATTAGGTAGATGGCAACTCTGTAGCAGGACTAGTGACATTTCCTTGTAGACTGCCACTTTTACCATAAGGTAGATGGCCACTCTGTAGCAGGACTAGTGACATTTCCTTGTGGACTACTACTTTCACCATTAGGTAGATGGCAACTCTGTAGCAGGACTAGTGACATTTCCTTGTGGACTACAACTGTATCAGATCAATTTTGCAGACTAGTGAAAATATAAATTAATTGCTAACCCTGAATAAAGTCGATCAAAAGATTATTGAACAGCTAAGTTATTATTTTAGTATGAGAACATCCTATTGTGTCCTTCATATTAACAATTGTTCCAAAAGGGATGTCAAAAAATTTGTCTCCCAAAGAAGAATGACAGGATAGCTGTACCTATTATCATGAATATGACACTATCTGTTCAGGTTACAAAGATGTATGAAGAATGTGTTCGAGAGAAGGACGCCATGGTTGTCAAGTACGCAGAGTCAGAACAGAAGAACATCGAATGTCGGAAGACGGTGGAGAAGCTGGAAACAAAGATCAGAGAATCTGCAAAGGACCGAGAGTCAATGGTCAGCAAGGTGAAGGCTGTCAAGATAGACAAGCACAGAGCAGTGGCAGACATGGAGGCCAAGGTGGGTAGCTCCTGGGTACAGCATTGGTCCTTGATTCATGGCATGCAGCGGGAATATTGCTCGACTCACTAAATGTTTTGTTATGTTTGGACCATTATCAAAGGTTTGGCGTTTCAATGAAAAAACAACATCTAATTCATTGAACACCTAATGTGTTTGCAGTCGTCGGAGTTGACGCAGGCGCTGAAGGAGATAGAGAAGATGAGGGAGGCGTTGTCATCTGCCGATGTGAGAATCAAGTGGGCACAGAACAAACTGAGGGCAGAGCTGGATTCTCACAAGGTAAGCAGCTTCACCAGCCTATGAAGACAATGTTGTATTTGTACATATACTCTTGTATGACACTAGAGACAATAAGACCCATGAAGACCTGTAGGAGAAAGGTCTTCAGCAGCCCATGCTTGCTGTAACAGGCGACTATGTTTGTCGTAAGAGGCGACTAATGGGATCGGCTGGCCAGGCTCTTTGACTTGGTTGATGCATGTCATTGTATCCTAATTGTGTGGATTGATCCTCATGATGTCAATCACTGGATTGTCTGGTCCAGACTTGATTATTTACAGACTGCCGTCATATAACTGGAATATTACTAACAAACAATCAAGCAAAACAAGTAAAGACGATCTTTGCTCAATCTTGTGTTTGCACTTTAAGATTCTATTGTACTGTTGGAGGATTTTGCAGAAACAAAAACAAATTAACATATAGATGCAATAGACATGAATCAATCAGTGGACACCACCAACAGTACAGACAGTGTTCAGGAAATTGGATGCTATGCACACACAGACTCTATCCTGTTTTCTATGATTTGGGGGATGGATTAGCATTGCGCCTGGAAAATTGTTTATATCATCATAAATTCAACTCACTCACTTACTCCCCTCCAGGAAACAAAGGCCACTCTGGAAAAGACCAACTTTAAACTGAAGGAGGCCAAGGAGGAGACGATGCAGATTCGACGAGACTGTCAGGCCATGATCAAGACGTACCAGGTGAGCTATCGCTGCGACTCTTGACACTAATTCTTTTGCTGGAACATGGCTCACAAAGCCATCCTAGGGGTCGGTCAGCCTGGAATAGATTATTTGCAGCAGCCAGTGATATTGCTTAGATATCACAGACAGACTGTGTGACTTTTGCAGGAGTCGGAGGAGATCAAGTCCAACTCCCTGGACAAGGAGCTGAAGGTGAAGGAGACGGAGCTGATCATCCAGCGCCAGGAGCGAGATGACCGCGAGGAGGTGGGCACTTAGTCTTGAATTGATATCACTAAGATGACTGAATTGTCCTGGCTGAATGTTATTATTTTTTAACCTGACTGAAGTTGAAATCAAATGATATGTTTGACAGGCATCAAAAGATATAGATATAGAGGCAAACTCATTGACATTAAAATGAAAAGCCTGTTTTGCAAGGCTTTCATTGTTTTCCTCCAGTTGGTTGAGAAATGAATTGAGCTTGTAAGCAACCATGGTGGCAATGTTTTTGCTAGGAAAGATAATTCTTCTGTAAAAATCTGACATTCATAGAACAAATGTAAAGACAGTGAAACCCAAAGAAAATTTTATCACCATGGCGAAGGGTCATCCACTTGTCATGTTTATATGACCTGCACAATGATGGGGACTGGTGTTCATGTTGCAGTTGTACCAGATGACCAGCCGGGAGCTGGAGTCTCTCAAGGTGAAGCACAAGGACAGCCTGGAGGAGTTGATCACAATCCGGGACAAGGTGAGCAGACACTACTAGCAGACGTCCACACACACTCATCTCGCCAGACTTCTAGGTCCATACACAATACACACACACCACTCATACACACACACACACACACCACACCACACCACACCACACCACACAACACACAAAAACACACACTACAAACATTTTCATTTCAGTGTTAAGATACATCTCTAAGATAACAACAACTGGAAATGTCTTACTAATTTGTAATCCTTCATATGATCTTGATATGGTTATCATATTTACCAAGTAAGCATCACTGTTTGGCCATGGTGTATCCTCTCAATGTTGCTGCAGTAAAGGTTTATCTGGTTGATGCTGTTCTTTACCACATGCATGATTCTTACCATGGTAACCATGTACCTGGTTGTTGCTGTGGTAACTATGTGCCCGATTGTTGCCATGGTAACTGCATGATTGTTACCAGTGTAACCATGTACCCAGTTGTTGCCATGGTAACTGCCTTGTTGTTATCGTAGTTATCATATGCCTGGTTGTTGCCATGGTAACTATGTGGTTGTTACCATGGTGACCATGTGCCTGGATGTTTCTGTGGTAAATGTGTGTGTGGTTGCAGCTGCGAGGTCTGGAGGAGGAGCGACACCAGAAGCAGGACATGCTGACCCAGTTCCAGGGCATCATGCAGCAGCAGAAGGAGGAGAACCGCGACCTCCACACCAAGACCTCCGGCATGGGGCAGCTGCAAGATGACTTCAGCAGGTCAGGGGTGCACCTTTGTACTCCTATTGTTAGTGGAGGGCAGGAGGCAACGGACACACCAAAGTGGTCACATTAAATACATTTATGCACATGGTGCCCAATCGTATAGGGTAAAACAATTCACTGTGCAGAGTTGCTTCCCTTAGGCATACCAGAAAACTATGATTGTGAGTTTGAATCCCAGGTTTGCCCTGATTATGTTTCTAGGTTTGTCAGCACTAGCTGTGCTTGTGGGTTTTACCAAAGACCTGCATCAAGTGCCCTACATGAAGCTCATCCTTGGATATAACTATAATACTGTTGAAAGCAGTTTGATACTGACTCACTGACTCACTGACTCCCTCACTCACTCACTCACTCACTCACTGTGTGCTCCCAGGGCCCAGGACATGATCAAGACGTTGGACCGGGACATCACCGACCTCATGGTGACCAACAAGGACCTCCAGCAGGACATGGAGGGGTGCCGTCGTCGCGAGTCCGAGCTCCTTGACCTCACCGAGAAACTGAGTCGGAAGAATGCCAAGCTACAGTCTGACAACACCAACCTCACTAACCAGGTGGGGCCTCGTGATTTCACCAGAATGGTGCATGCTGGGATTGTGTGTAGCACAGCAAATGCTGTCTTTGTTTGGCATTTTGAAGTTCACAGACATGAAGATTTATATTTTTAGCAAGGCAAAAAGTATGAAACACAATGATGAACGTAGAAGAAGTAACAGAAATATTTACACAAACCCTTAACAAGTTGTTTTCCTTAAAAAACATTCATGTCTTTAGATGTCAGATGTAAGATAACAGAAATCCTGCTTATAGTATAAGGGGCGGCCTATGTGGATTGGTGTAGTGGATAGAGTGTCTTCCCGGAGAGAGGAAGGATGGTGGTACTGGCTCCGTCCCCTGGCGGCATCATAGCAAAAGATGGTACTTGTTGGTACCCTGCCTGGCGCTTTGCATTAAAGGGATAAAACAAGGACCGGTCAGCTAGGAGTCTGAATGGGTATTGTTGTCAACCTGCAGCATGGCATGCACATTGCTATATCAGTGAAATAAACCTGAACATGACATTAAACACCGTTTCATCTCAACTATGTTATGTTACTGTATACTCATGGCTCATTAGCATTGTGTGTGTTACTGACATAAGCCTGAACAGTAACGGAGATGATTGTAAGGTTGACTGGATGGGAGAGTGACAACATCTGTATTTCTTATGCTTACTCTTGGGGGCACGGGTGGCCCAGTCGTCTAAGGTGCCGCGATTCGCTGTGCAGAGTTGCATCCCATGGGCACGCCAGAAACCTCTGATTGTGGATTCAAATCCCGCTTCGCCCCGATTATATTTCTAGGTTAGTCAGCACCATACCCGTGCTCGAGGTTTTCACCGAAGTGGTAAATGTCTGAGACCTGCATCACTTCGGGCTTTCCTCCCACATTGAGCTGACACGCCGCGATATAACTGGAATACTGTTAAAAGCGGTGTTAAACCCAACTCACTCACTCACTTATGCTGACTCTTAGTTCTGATAACATTTGGGCCAGTGGAGTAGCCCTGTGGTTAAAGTGGGTCACTCGTCACGCCGAAGACCAGGGTACAATTCCCCACATGGGTACAATGTGTGAAGCCCATTTCTGGTGTCCCCTGCAGTGATATTGCTGGATTACCGCTAAAAGCGGAGAAAACCAAACTCACTCAGTCATTTGATGACATTTATCTCTGAATGTTGGCAGGTTGTGACGTTGTCAAGTGAGGCAGAGAAGTGGAAGATGGAGATACAAGAGCTGGAGACTCGGGGCCAAGATTTTGTGAGTGTCTGTTTGTGAAGTTCCTTGTTCCATACATTTCATATACATTTTGAGAAAGCTAATGTGTTGTTAGTCACAGACCCTTGCTTAACTCTTTCAACACCGTAGGCCGGTTTTCCGGCCAAGAAACATTGAGTCCCCATACACCGTAGGCCGGTTAACCGGCCAAGCCGTAGTCACGTCAAAATAGTATATATTTTTATGGACCTACCTGTAATATCATTCATTTATTAAATCTATCACATTTCACAATGTCTGAAATACGTATTCCATTTCAATTTATAATTTTTTATTGATAAATTAAAAAAATATTCACTATTTCCCGCGATGTTATTGAAAATAAAGTTCTCTGACACACATTTCGACAACGGGTCCACATCGAACATGTCAAAGAGCAAAATAAAGACGTTTTGAACAAATCTTTGAATATATTATACAAAGTAATAAATAAAATCAACAAAAATATATCTAAAAGTAATCAAACTTACATCTAAGTTATTATTTCCATCTTTTCGTGCGATTGTGTGTAATTTAAGTCAAATGACATCTCGGCTTTCGTCGCCTTGAATGCTTGGCTCGGACACGATGTTTAATGCAAAAATATATGCATGAAAAATCTTTGTCACAGCTCATAACCTAGCATGATACATTCACGAAGTTCCATATTTTTAATATATATTGTGACTTTCTGCTTAAAACGTTCAAAATAACACAATTTAACAAAAATCTTTCGCCAACTACTGAAATTTATCAAACACGAGCTTGGTATCACAGCTGTAATTTGATTGGCTGCCTTAGGTCCCATGCTCAAAATTGACCAATCACGAAACTTGTAGCAGATTTCGGCAAGAAAGCGTCATTAGAAATCAATTTTAATCCAATGAAATCGCTTGTTATAACTACGGAAAAAAAACAGGCGATTTTACGAGCGTGTAGATGAAGGAATAAGCTTTCCATCGATGTGTCATATGCCATTCTTCGACGAACGTGTTATTCATATGAAGCCTCGAAAACGGGGGTATTTCTTCATGTTACTGAGCGGACAGCCGCTGTTATCGGGAAATGGGCGATGACAGAAACTATTTAAAATTCTTTTTCAAAATGATTTTCCAATTACGTAAACAATGAAAATAAAACAGAAGTAGGTAAGTGGATTTTGTGGAATCGAATCTTATATTTGCCGAAAATCGTCAAGTTTTCGCTTCCTTGGTCCTTAATCTGGATGTTAACAACGTGTTAGCTTACATTTTTTATTTACAACAAACTTAATTAAGTTGTAAATGCATTATTTTAAATAATGTGAAAAACATAACTTTCATATTTATAAACCATAGGATCAGACCTTTCAAATGGTGTATAACATGTAGTAGCAAATATATTTTACAAGCAGATATTTTCTTTGATAAATGTTGCCTTCATCTCTCACACAAGAGTCTCTGGGAACTTGGTGTCCCAGCAGTAAACTCTTCTGGTTGACTAGTGTTGAAAGAGTTAATGTCCTGTTGTGTGTGCCTCAGTATGAATGGGTGTTTTCAGGAGGATAATTGGACCACAGAACAGAGGAAGAGGAAGGAAGAGACGGAATCCCTCAGAGCAGAGCTGGAAGAGAAGACAAAACATGGTAGGAGGTTTATATTTTGACAAGGCAGAAAGTATACATACAGAAATAATATTTTGTTGAAGACATGTATGCACTTGTAACAGATGCGCTTAACTCATGGCAATTTTGACAAGTAGCAAGTATTGATGTACAAGCGCCTGTTGTGTGTTACATTTGACATACAAGGACCTGTTCTGTGTTGTCGTTGACATACAAGCACCTATTGTGTTACAGTTGACATACAAGCACCTGCTGTGTGTTACAGTTGACATGCAAGCACCTGTTGTGTGTTACAGTTGACATGCAAGCACTTGTTGTATGTTAGTTGCCATACAAGCACTTTTTGTGTGTTACAGTTGAGATACAAGCACCTGTTGTGTTACAGTTAACATACAAGCACTTGTTGTGTGTTAGTTGACATACAAGCACCTGTTGTGTGTTACAGTTAACATACAAGCACCTGTTGTGTGTTACAGTTAACATACAAGCACCTGTTGTGTGTTACAGTTGACATACAAGGTCTTATGTGTTACAGTTGACATACAAGCTCATGTTGTGTGTTACAGTTGACATACAAGGTCTTATGTGTTACAGTTGTCATACAAGCACTTGTTGTGTGTTACAGTTGACATACAAGCACCTGTTGTGTGTTACAGTTGACATGCAAGCACCTGTTGTGTGTTACAGTTGACATGCAAGCACTTGTTGTATGTTAGTTGCCATACAAGCACCTGTTGTGTGTTACAGTTAACATACAAGCACTTGTTGTGTGTTAGTTGACATACAAGCACCTGTTGTGTGTTACAGTTAACATACAAGCACCTGTTGTGTGTTACAGTCGACATACAAGCACCTGTTGTGTGTTACAGTTAACATACAAGCACCTGTTGTGTGTTACAGTTGACATACAAGCACCTGTTGTGTGTTACAGTTAACATACAAGCACATGTTGTGTGTTACAGTTGACATACAAGCACCTGTTGTGTGTTACAGTTGACAACTACCAGCAGCAGCTGGAGGATGAGAAGGACCTGACGCGGACGTTGAAGCGGAAACATGTCAACAACCTCAAGGTACACCCCCATCACTCACCCTGTGAAGTATGTGTGTCTTTGTCAACTGTTTCATGCTGCAGTTAATATGATACCAGTCAGCCTGTAGATGATTAGTGTGGACAAGACAAACCAGTAGTTACCAGGAACAGCCTGCAAAGTCACTGAGACCCTGATCCCACTTAGTTGCCTCATACGACAAGCACAAGAGTGCTGGATGTGCAGGAGAAAGGGTAGTCCTGCACCATGACCGTGGAATATATTTATTTTATGAAAAAATAATAATCTAGAAATGCATACAAAAGCATGTCTAGCCAGCTCAAGCTAGGTCTATAGGGAATTTTTTTATTTTTAGAGTCAAGAAGGATATTGTGTAATATAAGATTTCAGAGACTAAATTTTAGTCTAGAGAAAGGGACACAAGAATGTAAATATCAAGGACCACAATGACTGTTAATGTTTCACTTTTTTTTACTGGTAACCATGGTAAGTGTGTAGTGTATTCAGATGCACATATATATTTAATTGTTTTTATAATTTCTAGTTTGAATTTCATGAAACATTAGAATTTTCTTTTAGATATCCACTATTAGTATGTCTTAGTATTGACTGTATGCGGTGGAGTACAGGTGCTTGTTCTGTGTAGGACTTGACGCGGCAGCTCCAGCAGGCTCGGAGGAAGCTAGAAGCCCATGAGAACCACGCAGAGCGGGACACAACCAGCATGGGGTCTCGCACTAGCTCAAACGGGTCCCTCAACACCCTAGGAGATAACGCCACAGCTCACAACAATACCAACATTAACAGCAACCACAGCTCGAACAGCAACTCTAGAGCCCCCAGCCATGAACAGGTAACACTACACCCACCCAAGGCTGTTACCTGCCTCACTCACACATTTGTCGGATAACCTAATGATATCGCCGTCTGTTGTAGGAGTATCTAATGGTATCGCTATGTTAATTGTAGGAAAACCTAATGATATCGCTGTCTGTTGTAGGAGTATCTAATGGTATCGCTATGTTAATTGTAGGAAAACCTAATGATATCGCTGTCTGTTGTAGGAGTATCTAATGGTATCGCTATGTTAATTGTAGGAAAACCTAATGATATCGCTGTCTGTTGTAGGAGTATCTAATGGTATTGCTATGTTAATTGTAGGAAAACCTAATGATATCGCTGTCTGTTGTAGGAGTATCTGATGGTATCGCTATGTTAATTGTAGGAAAACCTAATGATATCGCTGTCTGTTGTAGGAGTATCTAATGGTATCGTTATGTTAATTGTAGGAAAACCTAATGATATCGCTGTCTGTTGTAGGAGTATCTAATGGTATCGCTATGTTAATTGTAGGAAAACCTAATGATATCGCCGTCTGTTGTAGGAGTATCTAATGGTATCGCTATGTTAATTGTAGGAACATGCAATGATGTCGCTGTCTTTTGTAGGAGTACCCAGTGATAACGGAGCAGGTGGAAGTGGACAAGCAGGTCCTCATTGAGCGGATTGTACGATTGCAAAAGGCCCATGCCAGGAAGAATGAGAAGCTCGAGTTCCTGGATGACCACATCCATCAGTTGGTGGACGAGATACAGAAGAAAAACAGGTGAGACACTAACCATGTGGTCAGATGTTCACCTGCATTGCCCAATGGCCTGACACAACACATGGCTTGGGCCCCTCAATTAGGATGTATCCATGATTTTATTTAAAAAATAAAATGTCTCCTAAAATTCTTGAAAATAATGCTTCAGACTGTTGAAAAAAAATAATTGTCTGCCTAAAAAATTACGTTGTTGCGAGGTATTTTTCTTAAAAAAAACGATTCTGGCTCATCTGGATACAAGATCCCAGGCAACCCCCAGAATATAAATTGGTCAGTCCCTTAGCCATGCCAGGACTCACTGTTTAGTGTTCGACCACCTCCGTGGTCTAATGGTAGAGCGTCCACCCGGAGAGCGGAAGGTCCGGGGTTCGATCCCCAGCCGTGTCATACCTAAAGACGTTAAAAGATGGTACTTGTTGTTACCCTGTCTGGCGCTCGGCATTAAGGGGCTAAATCAAGGACTGGTTGGCTCGGAGTCAGTATACTGTGTCTGAGTGGGGTATTTGTGTTAAACTGCGGCATGGTACCTCAGTGAGCTAGCACTATACATCGGCATCAGTCCGGACTAGTACAAGCAGCCACACACACACACACACACACACACACACACACATACACGTGCATGCACATCGCTATATAAGTGCAATAATCTTGGACGCGACATTAAACCCCATTTCACCTCACCAGTTTAGTGTTCAAAATCTGAATTTGCTCTCACACTGATCCTTAATCTGTCAACACCATGCTCCTGGGATATGTCAAAGATGACATGCTGTGAGGACGCAGAATTATTGCTTGAAGCAGCGATATGGCTTTAAACCCACAGGCTCGCATCATGTTGATTTCAGGCTATTAACGGAAACACAGGTGGTCTATTCATCTAAGGCACAGCAACTTGCTGTGCAGAGTTGCATCCCTTAGATGTGTCATAGACTTAGGATGAAGGGTTCAAATCCCAGATTCATCCTAATAATTAGGGCTGAGACGAGTCCAGATTGACTACTCGGCTACCCACACCCCTACTACCTGACCCTACCCGGGTACCGGCTGTTGGTCTCAAGAGATAGGTACAAAATGTCCGATTGGGACAATAGCAAAACGTGTTTAGATACACGTAGAAAACGATGTGGTCATGCATACACTGAAGTTGATTTAAGTTTTAGCTTTGTTCAAACATATATAAGTCAGAAGGAACGTGTTCATAATCATGAAGAAATGCGAACATTAGAGACTTAAAATTGTCGTGTAGCCATGTAGTTATATAGTGAATTTTTGTCATGAAACAAAATATCACGTGACTAACATCGGGTCCGGGTAGTCCTGTGGGTACCCGGGTCCTATTCAGCACCCACCTGACCCGAGTATCCGAGTTACCCGTCCCAGCCCTATTAATAATGTTTCTAGGTTTGTTGGCACCATACTAGTCTCACCAAGGTGGTAAACATCTGAGACCTGCATCATGAAGATGATATAACTGAAATACGGTTCAAAGCGACATTCATCCTAACTCACTCACTACTTTCTGTGTTTGCAGGATCATCCAGAACTACGTGATGAGAGAGGAATCGGGCACCCTGGCACCGGAATACATGGACGAAAACAAAGTAACATACTTAAACCTTCATTGTCACCTTGAACTCTGTCCTGACTGGCTCTCCAGGGGCTTCCATCAGTGCAGTTAAACAGTACTGTAGATACCTTGAATATGCGCTTACCATGAATACTTTCTTACCTTGATAATGTGCTTACCTTAAAATCATGCTTACCTCGAAAAAGTGCTTATCTTGAAAAAGTGCTTACCTTGAAAAAGTGCTTACCTTGAAATCATGCTTACCTTGAAAAAGTGCTTACCTTAAATATTTGCTTACCTTGAATAAGTGCTTACAGTGTCTAGCTTGAAAAAGGGCCTGCCTTAGGTAAATGCTTACCGCTGGGAGACGGCTACCCACATTAATTTCATAACACATATTAGGTGAGAGGTTAATACATGCATTAATTTGGTGATTCACTGAGAAGAAACAATTTAAGAACACCTGCTGCAAACTCCGATAATTAAATGTCTGCCCCACACCAGGCTCATTAAAATCAGATCTTTCTTTTCTCTACCGCTACACAAAGATCTGAGGACATCCCATAATGGGTCACGTCAGAATGACCTTTCATCCGTTCAATCAGAGCGTCGCTTACCAGATCAGGAAAGTTACAGTTGGAATTTGTTTTCTAATCATGCAACATCGAAAAGGTTAACACAGGGTTTTCAGAATGACATTTGCTAGGCTCTATGACCGATTCCATCAAAATAATCATCTATCTCTCACTCAATAGGATAAACATTTCAACAGAAAAGGGGCGGTCGGGCAGGCTAGTGGTTTAAGTGTTCGCTCGTAAGGCCAAATACCCGGGTTCCCTTCCCGACATAGGTACAATGTGTGAAGCCCATTTCTGGTGTCACCCGCCATGATATTGCTGGAATATTGCTAAAAGCGGCGTAAAACCATACTCACTTGATTCAACAGAAAGAACTTGACATAGCCGGTGGGAGGTACTGCCATAGAATCTTGGCCATCTATTAGTTATTCCAGAATGTTTTGTTCAGTTTTCAAATTTTGAATAGAGAATTTAGTCAAAACATTTCTCAAAGTCTAGCCATTGAAAAGTGGAATGGAAGTTGCCAGTTTGAAACTAGTGGCAATAGCTCAAGAAAATTACTTTCTGATTGGCTAATTTTAACTTCTTGTTTGTCATTTCATTTGTTGGCCCAAATTTGCAAAAGGTTCTGACACGACCTGTAATGGGATGTCCTCAGATCTTTGTTTAGCGATAGCGAGAATCAAGATCTGAATTTAATGAGATTGGCCTCACTCAGACACTGAGTCTCAGTTCCTCCTGGAATAAAACCCTGGCACATATTCAAGGATTAACGATAACAGTAAACATGATGCCAAGTAAAGATACTGATGAAACAGTACAGGAACATAGGCCCCCCCTTGTGTATTGTTGTCTTACTGTAGTGATATCACAGACCAACAGACTCCGGTTTGGGAGTATATATATATATATTGGTGGTCTGTGTCTGTGTTGATACAGGGGAGGTAACTCTGTGACTGTTGACACAGGGGAGGTAACTCTGTGCCCGTGTTGATGCAGGGAAGGTAACTGGTAATCAGTTGACCAGACTGTTGTGTTGCATGACATGGGAGATGGAAATAATAAATATGTTTTTGTATTTGTTACCATATTTGATGTCAGTGGAAAAGGCAGAAATATTTAATCTCGCCACTCAATGTTATCATTTTCAATGATGTCGTGTAGCTGTTTTCAGTACTGACGTGCTATTGCTTTTGTATTGTGTTAATGTGTTGTGAACTGTGTTTTGCTCAAGTCAAGGCTGACAGTGTGCGTGATGCTCGGCGTCTCGCGGTAACTCATGACGGTTCCCACAAACCCAGTCGGGTTCAATGTTCATTCAGTGTGGCAGATATGTTGGGTTTTTTTCAATTCCTTCATCTTTACCTTCAAATATGACCACATAATGAGAATTTTCATTTCAAATGGTTGATAAAAACATTGTCACAAACTCAGCACCATAAACACAAGCATATAGGGTAAGATTGAGACATTCCACATTTCAAGTATTTTGTTACCTTTTTGCCAGTGTTGTAACAACTTAAATTAAAAAATGCAAATGGTGCTTTTACATATTCAAAAGTTCAAATTTGGTTGCGAAAGAAACAATGAAACAGCTTTGCTCCACTGAGTGAACACTGAATCCTATGGCTGTGGTGATGACAGCTTACATAGAAAACCATCATCTATTAGTCTACCCTTGACAGTTGTGTCCAGGCCATCATACATCCCCATGTTCACATTTCATGAAACCATTTAGCACTTCTCAACTAACAGCATGAGTAAGTACCTCCTGCACTGTCCCAGCTTAACCCACGGTCTCAGTCCATCACATGGCTTCTACATTTGCTGTACCTTCAGGTTACGGGCTGAGAAATTAATTTATATTTTCACTCGTCCAAAAATATGATTTTCTACAGATTTGCCATCTACCTAATGGTGAAAGTTGTAGTCCACAGGGAAATGTCACGAAATTTTACTAGTCTTGGACAAGTAGACTTTGTACCCTGAGTTTCAGCCTAGTCTTAGGTGTTGTGTTTACCGGTCGTACCTTGTTCAAAGCCGAGACTGTTTGTGATTATGGCAATCATCAGTTGCCAGATTGATAATAATATTTATCCTATGATAGATTGTATTACTAATGTGATAAACCTTCCATGAACTTGGTGACAAGATCCCAGAAATATGCAATGAGGTCACCTTGTCAGAACTACTTTTTATGAACTGCAAAGTCTGATTTCTGTCTGTTTAGTTACCTATTGCCGGATGTTATGTTTGATATGCATTGCCAGATGTGTGAGGGCTTCTGTAAACAAACATGGCTTTTAATTATTTGACAGTCTGTAATAAATGGGGCTGTTCACTCATGAATTGAACTCCTATGCAGTTTCTAAAGTTACATTAGGCAATGAAAATATGTCTCAAGCTTTGATAGCTTTAAGAATAAATTTATGTGATGAGAAATTATTACTTGACTGTGTTTCAATGTTGTAAGTTTTGTTAATCAGGAGTAAGGCACACAATGTTAATCCCTGTTTGAGAAGCCCAGCGCTGGGACACGGAAACATGAGATGTTAGGACAGCTGTGTATTGTAGTGCTCCGGTTCAGCTGAACAAATCTCTCACTAGTCCAAGTTGTGTATATTTGTGATTTTGAACAGGAAGTGTTCTATTTGATATCAAAGACAAGTATACCTTGCAATTCATGACAAGGCCAGACCAAGTTTCTTTCTTGCTTTACTGAATTTCTCAGCCTGTGCAAAGAATCAAAGAGTAAACGTTGGTAAATGCGGGATTAGCAGCCATATTGCTGCAATTGAGGAATGTTTACAATTGAAATTGTTTAATCTATTTTTTTTACTTTTTGAAAAACATTTTGGTAGGTTATTAATTAAAATGAAAACAAATTGATCTGGATGAAATTCAGCAGTAAAAGTGACATCCCAAAGCACCCAGCATTGCTTCACCCTGTCTGTCTGGCAGCGTCGTCAGTGACGGCACTGTCATCTACGCCATGTTGTTTGTGCATGTCGATGTGGCTAACTTCTTGTGCTTTCTCTCTCCGCTAGCTGCGAGCTAGGACCGAGTCACAGGTAGGCTATTCCATTCACTTTGCTTGTCTCCCCTTTCCATCGCTCCTCCCCACCAGGGTGCGCTCGCGGTCTTCCTGTCGGTGTCACATGGGAAATCAGATTGAGTGTCGGGTTGCACAAAAGATGTTGGGATTATTATTTCAGTTACTTTATTCTAATTACTGTATTAAATTTCTTATTAAGTAAACTTTAAGAAATAATGTGTTGTCTGTAGTTTGATTTTGGAATAGTTTCAAACGATTTGTAGACCAAGCAGATTTCTGATATATCGACGTTTAGACAAGTTTTAGCACAAATAAGATACATGTATATTTTTTAAAAAACATGCTCCAGGTTCTGTTTGGTAACATCGCTGCAGTATGCTACTTGCTTGCCTTATATTGTTGTTACTGCTCAATGCTATTTTGTTGGTTTTTGTAATTTTCTTGTCTTTCTTGAATGTTGTCAATTTTCTTCATCTGTAAACTTGTTTCCATGGTGATCAGAATGGTGCAACTCCAGACCATCCCTTTGCGTTTTTGTTATGAAGCAGTTTCAATTGACTGCCCTCTTCTGGTGTTTTGTTCTTCTTATTGTTTTTATTGTTTGTAGTTTGTCATATGCATTAATCTGTCCTTACCATTCCTTACTGGCTTTCCCAGTTGTCCTTATCATCCAACATGCAACTGTGTCATGGCAGTCGGCAGTCTCGTGATGTATACAGCCACTCGTAGAGCATGAAACATTTGTTCTTTTTGTGATGCAGAATAAGGAGAAGTGGAATTCTTTAAATTTTTAGCAAAATTTAATTCAGTTTAAACATATGGGGCTGATAAATATGTTTTTGTGTTCTCAAGACTTCTGAAAATCTGACAATATGAAAACATTTTATTTTTTGTTTTTGATGATAAAAATGTAATGGGTGCCTGATCATTTCAAGCTAACAAGAATGAAGAGTTGATTGCTCACGATCACTGATCTCGTAATTGTCATTGCATGGCAACCCGTTATTTGTGTGCTAAGACCTGTCTGGGTGTTCTCTATGACATATAGAGAATCTCACCCAAATGTCTTTGATATCAAATATATCAACACAAGTGGGAAAACTCTGAGACTTGATCAGGTCACATTCAGGTGGTCAGACTTGCTTAATGCATGTCATTGTATCCCAATTGTGTGGATCGATGCTCATGATGTCAATCACTGGATTGTCTGGTCCTGACTCGATTATTTACAGACCGCCATCATGTACAATGACATAGCTGGAATATTGCTGAGCATGGCATTAAAAAAGAAACAAACAACAAAAAACACTTCATGCATAGATTTAAACAGGTCTTGGCGGTGGTTAAAGCGTTCATTCATGCTTAGGACCTTGGTTCAATCCCCACCATGGGTACGATGTGGAAGCCCATTTCTGGTGAACCCTGCTGGAATATTGCTAAAAGCAGCGCAAAACCATACTCAAACAGGTCCATTTTCATTATCTCATATTTCATGGCTGATCTTTACCTTGAAGCTGTCATTGTACCCATCATTTACAGTATCATGTAATGTCAGGTATGTAGGTATAATTTCAGTGTTTTACTGTCAGGTATGTAGGTATAATTTCAGTGTTTTACTGTCAGGTATGTAGGTATAATTTCAGTGTTTTACTATCAGGTATGTAGGTATAATTTCAGTGTTTGTATGTAGGTATACCTTCAGTGTTTTACTGTCAGGTATATATTGGTACAATTTCAGTGTTTTACCATCAGGTATGTAGGTATAATTGCAGTATTTATATTTAGGTATAACTTCAGTGTTTTACTGTCAGGTATGTAGGTATAATTGCAGTATTTGTATTGCAGTATTTGTATTTAGGTATAACATTAGTGTTTTACTGTCAGGTATGTAGGTATAATTTTAGTGTTTGTAGGAAGGTGTAACTTCAGTGTTTAACTGTCAAGTATACAAGTACAATTTCATTGTTTGACTATCAGGTATGTGGGTATAATTTCAGTCAGGTATATGGTTACAATCACAGTGATTTACTTTCAGGTATATTAGTATAACTTTGATGTTGTTCTGTTTGATCTTCAGTTGTTGTGTTTACAATGCTGTTGTTTTCTGCTAGTTCTGTCACAAAAGTCCAGAGACAAGTCTGTACCCCATGTCATGCAACGAGCTGGAGTAGTAGACATATGAATTATTTGTCTGTTGTATAGACCTAGACTCTATCCACAGCTGATAGGCATGCTCAAAGTGCATGGCATATTACCTTGGTCAATGAATCAGTATGCGTTCTCAGCTCCCTTGGCAGTATACCTGTTCAGTGCAGTATTTTCCGTCTCTCTATGCACTGCATGCTATAGAGAATCTGGACTACAACCATACTGACCTTGTGTGAACCAGGCGGTTAATGATGCTTTGGTTTGTCTGTACCAGTATACACTGGTAGTTTGACACTTCGACCACTTTAGGCTATCCTTGAAGATTAGCACAATCTCATTAAAATCAGATCTTAGTTCTCGCTGTCGCTAAACAAAGATCTGGGGACATCCCGTTACGGGTCATGTCAGAACAACCTTTCATCCAACCGATCAGAGCGTCGCTTACCAGATCCTGAAAGTCACGGACGGAACGTGTTTTCTAATCATGCAACCTTGAAAAATTTAACAGAGGGTATTCCGAACGACAGCTACGGGTTCTATGATTATATCCATACAATCTAGGCCATCTATCAGCCATTCCAGAACGATCTTTTTATCAGTTTTAAAATTTTTAATCGAGAATATGTCAAAATATGTTTCGAAGCGTAGTCGCCAGTTTGAAACTTATGTCGTAAAGCTTGAGAAAGCTGCCTACTGATTGGCTAATGTCGATTTCTTGTCAGTCATTTCATTGGTAGGTCACAGTTCGCGAAAGGTCCTTCTGACGTGATCCGTTATGGGATGTCCTCAGATCTTTGTTTAACGGTAGTGAAAATTAAGATCTGATTTGAATGAGATTGAGATTAGCATGACATGCAGTGAAATACTGTTCAGTGTGACACTGTCAAGCCCAACTTACTCACTCACACAACTTGTGTGGGCTTATTTTGAGTTTGAACAATGTCAATAATAGCTGTATCGTAACTGTTTTCAAAGAATTTATCAAGTCAGATATTTTGGAGACATTTCAGAGATGGTATTTATAAAGTATTTCCAGTTTCTTGTTTCTCAACGCTCAGCAAATGATTTTCCCATCAAATTAATGAAAACAAGAAAATCTTTTTGTGATTGTGTTTTGGGTTGAGATCTGAACACACTACAATTAAACAGGCAGCTTGTCGAAACTGACCACTGTACTGAAATAAATCAACCAGTGTAAGAGAAATAGTTTTGTGGTGTGTGCTGGGATGCTTGTGTACAGTTACCTCCCTTGTTTACAGGCTCTCCTGGCTAAGAAGGGTGGCATCATGGCATCCGTGTACAGCCAACACCAACAGGATGGCACCATGACCCTTGACCTCTCGTTGGAGATCAACAAGAAGCTACAGGGAGTTTTGGAGGACACACTTCTTAAAAACATCACACTGAAGGTACGTACCATATTTTCTTAAGTAAAGTGCACACTTTTTTTTAGAAAAAAAACACAGCTGTGTAGAAAGACATTACCGTGAGCATGTTACACCGGAAGTACCATGTCAACTAATCTACACTGAAGTACGCAAATTAATCATGCAATTACTATCAGGCTATAAAAAGTGTTCATTGTATATCTGGACTTATGTTTGTAACGTTTTTCATGAATTTTATTCAAAATTTCTTTTAATATTGTTTTTATTAATTTTGGTGAAATCAGGTGTGAAATGATCGGAAGATCGCACAACTCACTGTTATTAACAGCAACCTCGGTCAGATTACTATTGACCCCTTGAAACAAACTCAAAGTGACAGAATGGATGCATATGTCATAAATGCCATACTTTGACTCGTTAAAAGACATATTTGTTGTGACCAGTGAAGATTCCGGGGTAGAATAGGTCTTCAGCAACCCGTGCTTGCCGTAAAAGGTGACTATGCTTGTCGTAAAAGGCGACTAACGGGATCAGGTGGTCAGGCTCGCTGACTTGGTTGATGCATGTCATCGATCCCAATGGCGTGGATCGATGTTCATGACATTAATCACTGGATTGTCTGGTCCAGACTCGATTATTTACAGACCGCCGTCATATAGCTGGAATATTGCTGAGTGCGGCGTTAAACAACAAACCAACCAACCAACATATTTGTTGTGGTTTGACGATTCTATGTCAACACGTATGTCTCGCGATCAAGCGTGCAGGATCCTTGACGGTGACTGGTCAAATTGTTCCATGTGAAAAAAACCGCCTCCGTGGTCTTGTGGTAGAGCGTCCGCCCGGAGAGCGGAAGGTCCAGGGTTCGATCCCGGGCCGCGTCATACAAAAAGACGTTAAAAGATTGTACTTGTTGTTACCCTGTCTGGCGCTCGGCATTAAGGGGCTAAAACAAGGACTGGTCGGCTCGGAGTCAGTATACTGTGTCTGAGTGGGGTATTCATGTTAAACTGCGGCATGGTATCTCAGTGAGCTAGCACTATAAATCGGCATCAGTCCGGACTAGTACAAGCAGCCACACACACACATACACGCGCATGCACGTCGCTATATAAGTGCAATAATCTTGGACGCGACGTTAAACCCAATTTCACCTCACCTCACCTCACCCATGTGAAAAAAAATAACTGGCAATGGTGATCAGCTGCACCGAAGTGCTACGCTTAGGGTTATTATTTTAAAAAGATGCCACTGAATCAAAAATACTGAATCTGCTAGGGAGGTGCGCATTATACACGGGTGCGCACTATATTCAAGAAAATACATTAGTTAAAAAAATGGCAACATCACGCTGAAGGTACATAGATAACATAATGGTAACGTGCTGAAGGGACGCAGATAAACTGGTAGTAACCATGCTAACGTGTTTCATGAAAAGGTACTTACACATGTTTGTGTTTTGATCATTTTCAGGAAAGCTTAGACACATTAGGGACAGAAATTGCCAGGCTTTCCCAGGAGAACAGGCATATGCAGCTTACCATTCAGGAACTGCCGCACTGACAGACAGCCAGTTGGACGGATGGACAGACAGATAACTGGCAATACAAGAACTGCGTCACGGATAGTCAGAAGACAATCCAGCTGGACCTTGCACACTCCTTTCTCCATGTGTATTCTGAAATTGCGAGACAGCACTGTGTCCCGACTATCCACATCGCATAATGTCTCCATGCACATCGTTAAGAAGTCAGCTGTATGATAAAGAAGACATTGTCGAAATGACCAAGGATGGATATGGACTTGTGTGATTCTATTGACTGTGGTGGGGACAATGATCTTGTGTACATGGAGCTCTTTCTCTTCGTGTTGTGAACATTCCTACCATAAAATGATGCTGGAATTATCAGACACAACTAAGATGACCCAGTGTGGATCGAAAACCGCAACACTATAAACAGATACATCTCCTTTGTAACCATTCTAATCAGACTATTTTTGCACTTGTGGAACTGACTTCAACGCACAGCTATTCAACTGCAATTACTGTTTGATACTATATAAGACAGTGTGGCTCCAGCAATGTCTCGAGCTGTCCGACTCTTGGTGTGAATGAAACTCTTGGTGTTGAATGTTAGATATGAGGTGCTGCACTTGGTAGAAGTGACACATTGTTGTGCCGTTATTGAGTGGAATAATACCTTTGAGTAATTGGGGTAGACTGCCGATATCACTATGTTACCTGTCACGGAAGCGGCTGTGATTTATCTGTGATTGAAGCTTGTACTACAAAGGCTGTGACTATCCACAGATTGCTCTAAGTTATTCTTTTCTTGTTCTTGTTTGTGAAACGGTGTGTGAATCCATTTCCTAATTGTTCCCATGTCCATCCCTGAAGGATGGTACGGTCAAATCCTCAGATAAATCTGTGATAACTTGCTGCACTAGTGACTTACAGACATTCAAGGTAGAAGATTATCATGGTGGACAGTTGCAGCAGAAACCACATCTTCATGTGTACTGTGGTGGATCGATCAGCATGGTTGGAGTTCACTGGAGGTTGTGTAAGAGTTACATTATAACATCTTCCAGAGGCAAGTGTATATCAAAGCCTAGTTTTCTACCCTTGTCACATGAAGGCCACTTTTTTAGCTCAACCATGGCATTAGATCACGAGTTGTGCCCCTTGTAATGAAAACACAATATCCAATAAGATCACTGTTCTTATCACATATAGCTTCAAAAAGATGCCGACGACCTAGTCGATCAGATAAAGAAATCATTTGCGAACACATAAATATAGGCAATCGTTTTTCGATGAAAAAGATGTGTCAGTAAAGACAGGCAGCGGTAAATCACTTTCATACAAAGGCGTGGATGTTGGTTTTGTGAAACATTCTCTGATTGGACTATCGATATGTGTGATAGTCCAATCATATTTAGCACAGAAAAGTGAGCTTGATGTGGCAAGGGTGGAAACAAGACAAAAAGGCTAGTAGATACTCTTGCTTTGGGAAATGCCAAATGTGGTTTGCACTTTGCAGAAACAAATTAACCATTGTATCAGAACATCCTGTGAAAGTGCTGTTGATACGAACTATTTTCCCTATTACAATTATTTAGCCGTAACTTCAGCTGCCAATCTCCTACCTAGAGTCGGGTGTACCAACATTGTTTTCATTCTTATCTTTGTCTCAGTGTTTTCTCTTTTCAACTTATCAAGTACTTATGTTATTCATTCACTCCAACTTGTGAAAACCCTTTGTAACTGTTATCGTGGTTAGACATCAAATATTTATCTCGTCTCACATAGATTTCATGTGCACCTGGTCCTGATCCATGCTTGTTGGTTTGGAGGGGGGTGGGATGTTTAGGGATTTGTCTGTCTACCTGCTTGTATATGTGTGTTAGTGCCCTTGTAGGGTATAACAGTGTTTATATCTCATCTTGGCCGATGTGTGTAATATGTGTTGCTCACTCTGTTGAACCAACTGCCATGGGTTCTCTCTAGTGATTAAATTGATTTTTCCAGGAGTCATCAAAAGGGCAAAATACAGATCATTATTTGTTATTTTAACAGCTTAGGCACTAAAACAAATCGAAACATCGTCATATAAGATTTGAAAATTGAGGACCTGTGAAAATAAAACAAATGATTTACTTCCCGAGTCCAGGTTAGAGATGTTCCCAGAACCTATGTTGGTTGTAAGAGGTAAGGTGACTTGGCTGATGGCATGTCATCATACCCTGACAGTGTTCACAATATGAACCACTGGATTGTCTGGGCCAGACCGCTGGAATAATGTTGAGTGTGGCATTAAACAACAAACGAATCTCCTGTGATTTATTAGGAGATTGTAGCAGCAAGTCATTTTCAAAATTTCAAAGCTTGCAGTAACCTATGATGGTAACTCGATCCATTAGAGTCTATTCAGATTTTGTGGGTCGTCATACCCTGATGGTGTGGGACATTGCTTATCATATCAATCACTGGTGTGTGACTCAGTTATTTATAGATTGCAGTGTTATGGCTTGAATATTTCCAACTGGTGTGTAAGAGTATATACCAGCAAGGGGGATATCCTCGTAGGTGTGGTATAAAGGTCGTAAATCTGGACGAGGGCAGCACAGGGTGGTGTATTGTGTGGGTGCTCAGTGTCTTGTGGTCTATAGCAGAGTTGCAGTATGTGCTTTTATCACTGGAGACTTGTATTGGACACAAATGAAGAGCTGAGTATTCAGCATCTTTAACATTGAAATCTCTGCTTGATGGTTCAGTTGTCAACATTCCAGATACCGGCTCAAGTAATTATCTGAGAAACATCCAAAGTATAAAACATGTGCCCCCAAACCTAACCAAAGTTCTTCATGGCAACAGGTACATTCCTTGTTAATCAGTTTGGAAAACATATAAGGTTATCATAAGATTGTTGTCAATTGAGATAAACTCCAAAGCCTGACATCATCACTACTTCTTTGAAGATGTTGTCTTATGTGGATGTGTACAAGATTGTGATTATTTTCTTACTTCACTCACATCACTGTTTCCTTGAAGTGTGAGTAGCATCAGTATCCTGGGGATTTCATCCTTTCATTGTTCTATACAAGCAGAACGCACTTGGCAAATGAATCCGTGGTCAGCTTGTAACAGTATTTTCAGGAGACTTGCTTCCCATGGGTTGCTGGCCTTGCCACAACACACTTGATAAAGTGTATTACAATATAGTTGCGGGTGTATATTCTGTGTTATTGTCCTGTGATTCAGTTGAGTGTGATGAGAGATTCACAATGAGTGTGATATTATTATTATTAACTAGGTGTGTATGGATGTTATTGTACCATGGCGTACTGTAGGTAAAGTATGCATCATGTGAAAATAAATTATTATGACAATTATCATGGTGTTGCTTTATAGTTATATGTATATACCAATAAACCAATATCACAAACATGTTTCAATAGAGAACCAAGTCATTTCTTGAAAATGATGCTCCAGTCAGAGGAATGATATCCAATGTCATTGCCTTACTGCCTGTCACATGCAAACAGACCCTTTTGGAATATTTCAACTTCCTCATGGTGAGTTATATGTCCAGCCTTGTCAATAATAGTTCAGAAACAGATTCTTGATGAAGATCTGTTGTTATAACAGACGTGTTCAATATGGTCAGCAGTTGATCTTCATCAAGAGCCGACGGATGTGTGTCCTGTATTTTTGGCTGTATTGATCTGAATATCCTGAATCTTGAGAGATGTTTCCTGTATGACCAGAGACTGACAGGCGCCGAGCATCTCCTTGCATCTGAAAACAGCAGTAGAGTGACAGAGATCATGGAAACTTGAGGTGAAATGGGGTTAAACATTGCGTCGTCGGTGATTATTGCACTCATATAGCAGTGTGTGTGTCTGTGTGTGTGCGTCTGTGTGTGTGCATCTGTGTGTGTGCGTCTGTGTGTCTGCTTGTACTAGTCCGGACTGATGCTAATTTATGGTGCTAGCACACTGAGATACCATACATGAATACCCCAATCGGACACAGTATACTGACTCCGAGCTGACCAGTCCTTGTTGAGCGCCAGATCGGGTAACAACAGACCAGGCCTAGAGGAAACTGTGTGTCAGCTTAATGTGGTAGGAAAGCACAAACATGCAGGTTACTGATGTTTCCACTTTGCCTAAAGTATGATTGCAAGACTACAATAGGCCCTTGAAGCTGAAATAGGCGTACCCTTTCATCTGATGTTTCTGTGCCTGAAGTGTTGTCTTGCCGGTCAGCAGGGCGTTGGAGAAGGAACTGACATGGGGGGTGGACTGTCGCGTCATCACACTCAGCTCCCCCAGCAGCTGCTCACTCTCCAACAGGGCCGACTCCAGTTTATCTGTGTAAGGAGTACAACTCTGTCACATTCTGTGAGTGAGGGAATCTTAATATGGGGTACTGGGCTAGGACCAAGATCAAGGTGTTTTTCTAAGTGGGTCTCTGGAGCCTTTACTTACTAAATAACTTGAACTTCTATTTGCGATTCATTTTGAAAAGATTTATACATGGACAGCCATTATCAATTAAGTAGGACCACATTTAAGCTTTCAACAAATGAAAGGCACTGTAATAATATTCCCAATCAATGTCCATATTTCCTGACATGGCTAAAAGTGCACACACTGGCTTGTATCTCGGCAGTCGGCTGTAGACTCACCCAGGAACTGGTCTTCATCTGGTGGGATGTATATCCCCGTGGTGCGGATCTGGTGCCTGGTGGTGTCCAGACTGTCCGCCAAACTGTTGTACTCCCGTTCCATCTGGTCCAGACCCCCCACCACCGTCTCCAGCCCCGCTTCCTACAACATCCGACATATGGTTCAGTGTGGCAGATATGTGAGTCCAGCAAATATGTGAGTGTGGCAGGTATGTGAGTGTGGCAGGTATGTGAGTGCAGCAAATATGTGAGTGAGGCAGGTATGTGAGTGCAGCAGGTATGTGAGTGTGCAGGTATGTGAGTGAGGCAGGTATGTGAGTGCAGCAAGTATGTGAGTGTGGCAGGTATGTGAGTGCAGCAGGTATGTGAGTGCAGCAAGTATGTGAGTGTGGCAGGTATGTGAGTGCAGCAGGTATGTGAGTGTGGCAGGTTTGTGAGTGCAGCAAGTATGTGAGTGCAGCAAATATGTGAGTGTGGCAGGTATGTGAGTGCAGCAGGTATGTGAGTGTGGCAGGTATGTGAGTGTGGCAGGTATGTGAGTGCAGCAAATATGTGAGTGAGGCAGGTATGTGAGTGCAGCAGGTATGTGAGTGTGGCAGGTATGTGAGTGTGGCAGGTATGTGAGTGTGGCAGGCATGTGAGTGCAGCAAGTATTTGAGTGTGCAGGTATGTGAGTGCAGCAAGTATTTGAGTGAGGCAGGTATGTGAGTGAGGCAGGTATGTGAGTGTGCAGGTATGTGAGTGCAGCAAGTATTTGAGTGAGGCAGGTATGTGAGTGAGGCAGGTATGTGAGTGTGGCATGTATGTGAGTGTGGCAGGTATGTGAGTGTGCAGGTATGTGAGTGCAGCAAGTATGTGAGTGTGGCAGGTATGTGAGTGTGGCAGGTATGTGAGTGTGCAGGTATGTGAGTGCAGCAAGTATTTGAGTGAGGCAGGTATGTGAGTGAGGCAGGTATGTGAGTGTGGCAGGTATGTGAGTGTGGCATGTATGTGAGTGTGGCAGGTATGTGAGTGTGCAGGTATGTGAGTGCAGCAAGTATTTGAGTGTGGCAGGTATGTGAGTGTGGCAGGTATGTGAGTGTGGCAGGTATGTGAGTGCAGCAAGTATGTGAGTGTGGCAGGTATGTGAGTGTGGCAGGTGTGTGAGTGTGGCAGGTATGTGAGTGTGCAGGTATGTGAGTGTGGCAGGTATGTGAGTGCGGCATGTATGTGAGTGTGGCATGTATGTGAGTGTGGCAGGTATGTGAGTGTGGCATGTATGTGATTTCGGCAGGTATGTGAGTGTGGCAGGTATGTGAGTGTGGCAGGTATGTGAGTGAGGCAGGTATGTGAGTGAGGCAGGTATGTTAGTGCAGCAAGTATGTGAGTGTGGCAGGTTGGTTGGTTGACTTGTTGTTTAACGCCGCACTCAGCAATATTCCAGCTATATGACGGCGGTCTGTAAATAATCGGGTCTGGACCAGACAATCCAGTGATTAATATCATGAGCATCGATCCGCGCAATTGAGATCGATGACATGCATTAACCAAGTCAGCGAGCCTGACCACCCGATCCCGTTAGTCGCCTTGTACGACAAGCATAGTCACCTTTTACGGCAAGCACGGGTTGCTGAAGACCTATTCTACCCCGGAATCTTCACGGGTCGGGTATGTGAGTGAGGCAGGTATGTGAGTGTGGCAGGTATGTGAGTGTGGCAGGTATGTGAGTGTGGCAGGTATGTGAGTGTGGCAGGTATGTGAGTGTGGCAGGTATGTGAGTGTGGCAGGTATGTGAGTGTGGCAGGTGTGTGAGTGAGGCAGGTGTGTGAGTGTGGCAGGTATGTGTGTGTGGCAGGTATGTGAGTGTGGCAGGTATGTGAGTGTGACAGGTATGTGAGTGTGGCAGGTATGTGAGTGTGGCAGGTATGTGAGTGTGGCAGGTGTGTGAGTGAGGCAGGTATGTGAGTGTGGCAGGTATGTGAGTGTGGCAGGTCTGTGAGTGTGGCAGGTGTGTGAGTGAGGCAGGTATGTGAGTGTGGCAGGTATGTGAGTGTGGCAGGTATGTGAGTGTGGCAGGTATGTGAGTGTGGCAGGTATGCGAGTGTGGCAGGTATGTGAGTGTGGCAGGTATGTGAGTGTGGCAGGTATGTGAGTGTGGCAGGTGTGTGAGTGAGGCAGGTATGTGAGTGTGGCAGGTATGTGAGTGTGGCAGGTATGTGAGTGTGACAGGTATGTGAGTGCAGCAGGTATGTGAGTGTGGCAGGTATGCGAGTGTGGCAGGTATGTGAGTGTGGTAGGTATGTTAGTGTGGCAGGTTTGTGAGTGTGGCATGTATGTGAGTGCAGCAGGTATGTGAGTGTGGCAGGTATGTGAGTGCGGCAAGTATGTGAGTGTGGCCAGTATGTGAGTAAAGCAGGTATGTGAGTGCGGCAGGTATGTGAGTGTGGCAGGTGTGTGAGTGTGGCAGGTTTGTGAGTGTGGCAGGTATGTGAGTGTGGCAGGTGTGTGAGTGTGGCAGGTTTGTGAGTGTGGCAGGTATGTGAGTGACGCAAGTATGTGAGTGTGGCAGGTATGTGAGTGCAGCAAGTATGTGAGTGTGGCAGGTATGTGAGTGCAGCAGGTATGTGAGTGAGGCAGGTATGTGAGTGTGGCAGGTATGTGAGTGTGGCAAGTATGTGAGTGTGGCAGGTATGTGAGTGTGGCAGGTATGTGAGTGCAGCAAGTATGTGAGTGTGGCAGGTGTGTGAGTGCAGCAGGTATGTGAGTGAGGCAGGTATGTGAGTGTGGCAGGTATGTGAGTGTGGCAAGTATGTGAGTGTGGCAAGTATGTGAGTGTGGCAGGTATGTGAGTGCAGCAAGTATGTGAGTGCAGCAGGTATGTGAGTGTGGCAGGTATGTGAGTGTGGCAGGTATGTGAGTGCAGCAAGTATGTGAGTGTGGCAGGTATGTGAGTGCAGCAAGTATGTGAGTGTGGCAGGTATGTGAGTGCAGCAGGTATGTGAGTGTGGCAGGTATGTGAGTGTGGCAGGTATGTGAGTGTGGCAGGTATGTGAGTGCAGCAAGTATGTGAGTGTGGCAGGTATGTGAGTGCAGCAGGTATGTGAGTGAGGCAGGTATGTGAGTGTGGCAGGTATGTGAGTGTGCAGGTATGTGAGTGTGGCAAGTATGTGAGTGTGCAGGTATGTGAGTGAGGCAGGTATGTGAGTGTGGCAGGTATGTGAGTGAGGCAGGTATGTGAGTGTGGCAGGTATGTGAGTGTGCAGGTATGTGAGTGTGGCAAGTATGTGAGTGTGGCAGGTATGTGAGTGTGGCAGGTGTGTGAGTGTGACAGGTTTGTGAGTGTGGCAGGTATGTGAGTGTGGCAAGTATGTGAGTGTGGCAAGTATGTGAGTGTGGCAGGTATGTGAGTGTGGCAGGTATGTGAGTGCAGCAAGTATGTGAGTGAGGCAGGTATGTGAGTGCAGCAGGTATGTGAATGCAGCAAGTATGTGAGTGAGGCAGGTATGTGAGTGCAGCAGGTATGTGAGTGCAGCAAGTTGTGAGTGTGGCAGGTATGCGAGTGCAGCAAGTATGTGAGTGTGGCAGGTATGTGAGTGCAGCAGGTATGTGAGTGCAGCAAGTTGTGAGTGTGGCAGGTATGCGAGTGTGGCAAGTATGTGAGTGTGGCAGGTATGTGGGTGCAGCAGGTATGTGAGTGCAGCAAGTTGTGAGTGTGGCAGGTATGTGAGTGTGGCAGGTTTGTGAGTGTGGCAGGTATGTGGGTGCAGCAGGTATGTGAGTGCAGCAAGTTGTGAGTGTGGCAGGTATGTGAGTGTGGCAGGTTTGTGAGTGTGGCAGGTATGTGAGTGTGGCAAGTATGTGAGTGTGGTAAGTATGTGAGTGTGGCAGGTATGTGAGTGTGGCAGGTATGTGAGTGTGGCAGGTATGTGAGTGTGGCAGGTATGCGAGTGTGGCAGGTATGTGAGTGCGGCAGGTGTGTGAGTGAGGCAGGTATGTGAATGTGGCAGGTATGTGAGTGTGGCAGGTATGTGAGTGTGGCAGGTTTGTGAGTGTGGCAGGTATGTGAGTGAGGCAGGTATGTGAGTGTGGCAGGTATGTGAGTGCAGCAGGTATGTGAGTGCAGCAAGTTGTGAGTGTGGCAGGTATGTGAGTGCAGCAAGTTGTGAGTGTGGCAGGTATGCGAGTGTGGCAAGTATGTGAGTGTGGCAGGTATGTGAGTGCGGCAGGTATGTGAGTGTGGCAGGTTTGTGAGTGTGGCAGGTATGTGAGTGCAGCAAGTATGCGAGTGTGGCAGGTATGTGAGTGTGCAGGTATGTGAGTGAGGCAGGTATGTGAGTGTGGCAGGTATGTGAGTGAGGCAGGTATGCGAGTGTGGCAGGTATGTGAGTGAGGCAGGTATGCGAGTGTGGCAGGTATGTGAGTGCGGCAGGTGTGTGAGTGCAGCAAGTTGTGAGTGTGGCAGGTATGTGAGTGCAGCAAGTTGTGAGTGTGGCAGGTATGCGAGTGTGGCAAGTATGTGAGTGTGGCAGGTATGTGAGTGCGGCAGGTATGTGAGTGTGGCAGGTTTGTGAGTGTGGCAGGTATGTGAGTGCAGCAAGTATGCGAGTGTGGCAGGTATGTGAGTGTGCAGGTATGTGAGTGAGGCAGGTATGTGAGTGTGGCAGGTATGTGAGTGAGGCAGGTATGCGAGTGTGGCAGGTATGTGAGTGAGGCAGGTATGCGAGTGTGGCAGGTATGTGAGTGCGGCAGGTGTGTGAGTGTGGCAGGTATGTGAGTGTGGCAGGTTTGTGAGTGTGGCAGGTATGTGAGTGTGGCAGGTATGTGAGTGTGGCAGGTATGTGAGTGCGGCAGGTGTGTGAGTGAGGCAGGTATGTGAGTGTGGCAGGTATGTGAGTGTGGCAGGTATGTGAGTGCAGCAGGTGTGTGAGTGCAGCAGGTATGTGATCGCAGCAAGTATGTGATTGTGATAGGTATATGAGAGCGGCAGGTATGTGAGAGCAGCAGGTACCTGTACAGCCAGCTGATCATCCAGGACATTCTGGTGTCGGAGTCGAGCCAGCTCCATCTTCAGCTCGGCCTCCTGAGCTGCCAGCTTGTCATTGTTCCCCCACAGACCTGACAGCTGTGCCTGGAAACACATTTTGTTTGTAGAGACACATACTGGGACTAGAACGTGTTTTTAGTCCAAATAAATCAGCAAATTATAACCTAGAAATATAATGGTTTCATGCAGAAATATTCATGCAGAGTTTTGGAGGGAAACAAACACTACTTGTTTGAGACTTAGTCCAAATAGTTTCCATGGAAACAACAAATTAAAAAAAACATAATTTTAAAAATATGAAAAGGCAATAGTTGAGCATTTGGTCCTTGCACATGTACAGTTTCAGGCAAATATGTTCCTTAGATTGAGAGTCATGGCTCGGAAACAGTTAAGAGTTCTTTGAGACTAAAGTCCAAATAGTTTCCATGGAAATGTAACAAAATAATTTTTTGAAAAATTTCAAAATAACAAAAGGCACCAGTTAAGCTGATGAGCAATGCATATGGCTAGTTTCTTTTGAAAACATTGTACAGTTTTCAAGTTATGGCTCGGAAAAGGATGGGAACACCGACGCCAAGGGGAATAGTAACCGAGGCAAAAAGAATATGGGAGGAGAGACACAATCAGGATCTACCAGTATTCAAGGAAAACCTTCCTCTCGTGAAGCAAGACAATGCATTGGTTGATGGTTTTCTGTCCACATCTAATCACAAAATAAGCTCTTGTTCAGTTATCTGACAGTGTGTCAGTCTAATGGGGAAAGAAAGCCCCAAATAATGCAGGTCATTCATCACATTGGTCAACACCAAAGCACGGGAATGTGCTGACAGGGTTCTTAAAAGAAATCGGTGCAGACACTCTATGCACTAAACCAGAGACAGAGAGGGGATCGAACCACCGACCTTGCACTCTCTGGGCAGACACCCTATCCACTACACCAGAGACAGAGAGGGGATCGAACCACCGACCTTGCACTCTCTGGGCAGACACTCTATGCACTAAACCAGAGACAGAGAGGGGATCGAACCACTGACCTTCTACTCTCAGGGCAGACATCCTATCCACTACATCAGAGACAGAGAGGGGATCGAACCACCGACCTTGCACTCTCTGGGCAGACACCCTATCCACTACATCAGAGACAGAGAGGGGATCGAACCACCGACCTTCTACTCTCAGGGCAGACATCCTATCCACTACACCAGAGACAGAGAGGGGATCGAACCACCGACCTTGCATTCTCTGGGCAGACACCCTATCCACTACACCAGAGACAGAGAGGGGATCGAACCACCGACCTTCTACTCTCGGGGAAGACACTCTATGCACTACACCAGAGTCAGAGAGGGGATCGAACCACCGACCTTGCACTCTCTGGGCAGACACCCTATCCACTACACCAGAGACAGAGAGGGGATTGAACCACCGACCTTGCACCTTACTCTCTGGGCAGACACCCTATCCACTACATCATATAGGCAGTCCTTCTACAAGGAAACACAAAATGTGCCGTAAAACAAACATGATCATGTTGCAAAGAACATTACCATAGCCTCCTTCTCCTGTGACTGGAAGGCCATGCGAGCCTTGGCCTCCACAAACACCCACTGCAGGTAGCGGGCGTACAGCGTGTCCAGCTGGTCCTGGCTCACCTCCTCCGTCTTCTGCAACACACAGAGATGAGGGAAACATCATTGCATCTTCCATCAAGTTATTATTTTTATTTACGTCATACTTAAAATGAGCAAGTACTGTTCCTCTCGTCATGCACAGTCCTTGGGTTTTGAGGTTTGCTTCAATGGTATTTGAATCTAAGGACCCCTGAACTCTTAGGTGAGGTGAGGTGAAATTGTGCGTGCGTGCATGTACTAGTCCCGACTGATGCCAATTTATAGTGCTAGCCCGTTCAGACACAGTATACTGACTCTGAGCCGACCAGTCCTTGTATAAGCCCCTTAATGCCGATCACCAGACAGGGCAACAACAAGAAGCATATTTACGTTTTAAGGTCTTTTGGTATGACGTGGCCAGGGATCAAACCCCCGGACCTTCCGATCTCTGGAGGACGCTCTACCTCTAGACCACGGAGGTCTAACTTTTAGCATTAGGACTATAACAAAAATCCCTTTCATGCTTGTTTTGAACAATGCTTTGTTTTCCCCCTGAAAAATACATTGACCTGTATCCAGACATGTAATGGACAGTTTATTATTACAAGGCAAGTGAAGCAACTGCAAATTCATGGGCAAAAAAAACATTTCTGCAACCCAACCCCCAACCAGTTATCTAAATTCCTATGTGACAATGTCGACACTGTGACACAAGGTTCTAGATGGCTCGTCACCTTGTTAGCAGCCTGCTTCTGGTGTTTCTTGTCTTGCTTGATATGACTGATGTCCGCTGAAAAAAAGGAAAATAGATTCAATCTGTTTCTTGTGAGACATGTTTTGGATAAGTATCAAAGTGCCTCAAAACTAAAAAAAACCACTGACACAAGTTAAAACAATAGCAAGACTGGTGACTGCAAAAATTGAACTTGAAATTCCTTTACATTCACAAGGTTTTGTTGAGAATTATAGGTATCGTAGACTGAAATAATTAATCTGCATCTAATTTGACAGGCGAGCGGTTGTTTCACACACTTTTACACCCATGGTCTTACAGCACTTTAAGCAATATTCCAGCAACATCACGGCGGGGGACACCAGAAATGGGCTTCACATATTGTAGCCATGTCGAGAATCGAATCCAGGTCTTCAGTGTGACGAGCGAACGCTTTAACCACTTGGCTACCCCACCGCCCCTCCAAAGATAACAAACAAAGCAAGTTAGTAGAACTATTTATTTACATGTCTGGCATTAAGGGGTTCTCAGGTTAAAGGTATTGAGCAAGGGTTGCGCACCCTTGCTCTGAATTTGGGTATCGAAGGGCTTCGCACCCATTAGTGAGATGCCGAGTAGCCTTGAAGTGAAACGAAGACCAAAAATTGGTTGGGGTTTTGCACCCACAACCTACCAACAACCAGCGGATACCCAACAATTACTGTGAGGATGATTATTCCTCGATACGGAAATACCACATACAAAGGTACAAGATCGATATTAGTGATGAGTACCTGAGAACCCCCCAAAGTAATGATAGAAATTTAATAAGTGTATGAAATTTGTCTTGTTTGTTTGTTTGCAATATTCCAGCTGTATGACGGTGGTCTGTAAATAATCGAGTCTGGACCAGACAATCCAGTGACTGACATCATGAGCATCGTTCCATGCAATTGGGATACGATGACATGCATCAACCAAGTCAGGGAGTCTGACCACCCGAAGTCTGAAAAGGAAGTCACCTTTTACGACAAGCATGGGTTGCTGAAGACCTATTCCACCCCGGATCTTCATGGGTCATGTGAATGAAATGGTATAAACTGTATGACCAATGACAAAATAAACATCATGGTAAATACTAAAAGCTATAAACAATACAGGGTCATCATGATGTTGATGATCATATGTACAGGAGGCTGAAATAATTAATCTGCCTATAATCTAACAGGCGAGCAGCTGTTTCACCCACTACAAGAACACATACCGAGTGATATGACGGACGTCTCGGCTTGTATTGCAGAAGCGTCTATGTCGTGGGATATCATGGAGGTCACGTCATGTGTGGGTGTTGAGGTCTTCTTGTCGCTGGCTACTGCATGAGTGGAGGCTACAGGCGTGGTCACTTGGCGGCTGCGTGACTCGGACTTTGGCTTGCGCTTCTTCACAGAGCCTGGAGCTTCGATGCTCTTGTGGGAAACATTCTTCCCTACTGCGAAACTCTGCGACAGGAACATGCTTAGTTCGTTTATTTGATACAAAACATGTTGACAGAAAACATTATACTAAAATTGACTGTCATTCTTATAATTAATACAATTTAAGGTTTCAAGTCACTTGGGAAACAAACTTCTAGTGCTCTTGATAAATGTTTCTCTTCTTGATAGTTTTTCATTGTGATGTTAAAAGCTGTCAAGCATCTCTGAAGCACTTAATGTTGAAGCCTCCAAATAAGAAAGTATTTCAAACATTATTCTCTATATAATAACTGAAATTCTGCGTAACTGAGACAAGTTCCCAGTGCTACACAACCTACCCTCTCAGAGGAAAGTGACTTGGACGCCTTGGCTGCACTCTGCATGTAGCGTGACGGGATGACAGTGCCCCCTGATGGAGGAGGAATAACAACATTTTACCACTAAGTATTGCAGCACCATGCACAACCAGAGGGAGTGACCGATCTACTGACGCCATTGCCATTAACTCTGTAACATTCCCATCATTTCAATGTCTGTGTCCATAGAATGTTTTGCTAGTAAATTTTCATGAACATGGATGATATGAACACTCATTATTTGTAATGTTTTTCAATTTTTAACTTTTTCTTCTGTTGTAGTATAGAAACCATTAGAACAATGATGCAATGATGCAATGATGAGTATTTAGCTCACCTAGCTCCTCAAAGATAAAATGATGTATGGTTAGCTCACCTAGCTTCTCAAAGATGCAATGATGTATGGTTAGATCACCTAGCTTCTCAAAGAAGCAATGATGAGTATTTAGTTCACCTAGCTTCTCAAAGATGGAATGATGTATGGTTAGCTCACCTAGCTTCTCAAAGAAGCAATGATGTATGGTTAGCTCACCTAGCTTCTCAAAAATGCAATGATGTATGGTTAGCTCACCTAGCTTCTCAAAGATGCAATGATGAGTAGTTAGCTCACCTAGCTTCTCAAAGATGCAATAATGAGTAGTTAGCTCATGCAATGATGTGGAGGGATAGATAGCTCACCTTTCTTTTTGCCTGGCGTTCTCTTAGCAGAAGTCTTGAAGCTGGAAGATCTAAAACAGTAGAATCTTGTCCAGAAAACAAATGATAATACATGATTATTTCTTGCAAGAAAAATATCATGGGATGGGTGGATGTAAGGATTATTATTTCCGGCTAGAATCAACATATGTCAACAGTCTACCAGTTCCTGACAAGTAAATTCATGAAAGACTATTGACATTTCCTTGTGGACTACCACTTTCACGATTAGGTAGATGGCAACTCTAGCAGGACTAGTGACATTTCCTTGTGGACTACCACTTTTACCATTAGGTAGATGGCAACTCTGTAGCAAGACCAGTGACATTTCCTTGTGGACTACCACTTTCACCATTAGGTAGATGGCAACTCTAGCAGGACTAGTGACATTTCCTTGTGGACTACCACTTTTACCATTAGGTAGATGGCAACTCTGTAGCAGGACTAGTGACATTTCCTTGTGGACTACCACTTTCACCATTAGGTAGATGGCAACTCTGTAGCAGGACTAGTGACATTTCCTTGTGGACTACCACTTTTACCATTAGGTAGATGGCAACTCTAGCAGGACTAGTGACATTTCCTTGTGGAATACCACTTTCACCATTAGGTAGATGGCAACTCTGTAGCAGGACTAGTGACATTTCCTTGTGGACTACCATACGAGATTACAGTGTACGACCTATTTGTTTGAGTGGTGACCATGGTGATGCTCGGATGTGTTTAGGTTTTTGTTTGGTTTGTTGTTTAACGCCGCACTCAGCAATATTCCAGCTATATGACGGCGGTCTGTAAATAATCGAGTCTGGACCAGACAATCCAGTGACTGACATCATGAACATCGATCCACCAAATCAGCGAGCCTGACCACCCGATCCCGTTAGTCGCCTTTTACAACAAGCATAGTCGCCTTTTTTGGCAAGCATGGGTTGCTAAAGACCTATTCTACCCCGGATCTTCACAGGTCATGAGTTCAGGTGATTTGTTTTTTAGAAGCTGGAAACTTTGTTCAAGCATGTTTCCATATAGTAACGAAAGAAGAAAGAAGAAAAGCATCGTGCGAGATAGGATAAATTAAAAAATTTAGTTATATGTCTGATTTGATTAAGAATAAATAAAATTCCAATTCGGGAAGACATGGATGATGTAGAACAATCTCTGTTCATAAGTAAATTGCATCTGAAGTTGTCGTACCCTTTCTTACTGCTGGACACATATTCGAAGAGAGAGCAGGCATCACTCTCGCTGATGACTGACGGAGCATCGTTGTCGGACAACTGTGTCTCGGACACCACAGTGACCGGTTCCACCACCCTTGTAGAACAGTCAGACTCCTGCAGACATAAAATCATCTTTGACCACTGGCACTGAACACAAATCTGAGCTGAGCGCCCAGTTAAAATAACATGACACACAGACATATAATCAAACTGCATTGTTCTTTCAGGATTGAAACAGATGGTTACATCACAAGTATTTAACTCTGCTTCAGCATCTTGTCTACAATACAGCCAACATGATGACTTCTGTCTCCTGTCCTAATACACAGGAGTGAGTTAGTGAAGTTGGTCTTATGCCGATTTTTAACAGTATTCCAGTTATATCAAAGCGTGTCAGCTTAAAAGTGGGAGGAAAGTCCGAAGTGATGCAGGTCTCAGACGTTTACCACTTCGTTGAAACCAGCAAGCACAGGTATGGTGCTGACAAACCTAGAAACAATCGGGGCCAACCCAGAATTGAACCCACAATCATAGGTTTCTGGCATGCCCAAGGGACTAATAGACAGGAAGCCATCTGTTCCAGCTAACATAACAAAGTTCAAATCAGATTAAATATACTGAGGGCATGCTTGGAAGAAGCTTGATTTTGAAGATGCATTTTGAGTGGTTATTTATTTCAAGCTCATTAGCGAGAGTGAGTGAGTGAGTGAGTGAGTACGCCACTTTTAGCAATATTCCAGCAATATCACGGCGTGGGACACCAGAAATGAGCTTCACACATTGTACCAATGTAGGGAATCGAACCCGGGTCTTTGGTGTGACGAGCGAACACTTTAACCACAAGGCTACCCGACTGCCCCTCATGAGGAAGAGAAATTCTGTGGTGATATTCACATCACATCAGAACCAAAGCAATGGGGTGAGTGAGTGAGTATGGTTTTACGCCACTTTTAACAATATTTCAGCAATATCACGGTGGGGAACACTGAAATGGGGTTCACACATTGTTCCAATGTTGGGAATCGAAATCCGAGTCTTCGGCGTGATGAGCAAACGCTTTAACCACTAGGATACCCTGCCACCCTGGGGGGCAAGGATCCATAGTATATATCAGAATAGAAGTAAGGTGAAGTGGGACTTAACGTCCCGTTCAAGCACTTAGGTGACACTTTTTTTTATTTCTTGGTTTACGGATTTCAAAATTGAGGTAGGCCAATTTAAAAAAAAGAAAAAAAAAGAAAGCCTCTCACATTTTTTTTACTTGAATTTTGTCCTAAAAAGTTAGGTAGGTATGAAAAAAAATATCCTGGAGTAACGAAAGTAAAATAACTCAATTTTTCAAAAACATTTTATTAAATCACTGGCACTCAGCTTGTGCACAAATGGCAATATAACAATATTCATGTCATGGGTGGAAATGCATGAAAGACACCGCTATTTTGGCAGCAGTGGGCGATGTATAACTCTTTCAACACCAGCCTACCAGAAGATTACTGCTGTGACACCAAGTTCACAGAGAGTCTTGTGTGATAGATGAAGCCAACATTTATCAAGGAAATTATCTGCTTGTAAAACATCTTTGCTAAAACATGTTTGGCCATACACTATTCATGCTATTGGAAAGGTCTAATTAACCCTATTGTTCATAAATATGAAAGTTATGTGTATCACATTATTTAAATAATTCATTAACAACTTCATAAAGTTTGTTTAAATAAAAATAATGTAAGCTAAAACATTCATAACGTCCAGATTAAGGACTAATGAAGCGAAAATTTAACAATTTTCGGCAAATATTAGATTTCATAAAATCCACTTACCTATTTCTTTTTTATTTTCATTTGTTTACATAGTCGGAAACATTATTTTAAAAAGAATTAAAAATAATATCTGTCATCACCCATTTCCCAATGATAATGGCTGTCCGCTCACTAACATGAGGAAATACCTCTGTTTTCAAAGCTTTGTATGAACAACACATACGTCGAAGGCTGCCATGTCAGTATACAATAAAAAAAAACTTATATTGTTTCACCGACATTATCTGCTACAAGGTTCGTGATTGGTCAAATTTAAGCAAGTGACATAAGACAGCCTCTGTAAATTACAGCAACGGTAATTTTCAGACTTTGGCAAAAGGTTTGGGTTAAATCTTGTTATTCTGAAAATTTTAAGCATGAAATCGCGATTCATATTAAAAATATGGAACTTTATGGATGCATAGTGCTAGGTTACGAGCTGTGACAAAGATTTCTTATGCATATATTTTGGCATTAAAGACATCGTGTGCGAGCTTAGAATACGAGGCGACGAAAGCCGAGATGGCATTTGACTTACGATTACATGCGATCGCATGAAAAGATGGAAATAATAACTTAGATGTCAGTTTGGCAACTTTTAGCTATATTTTTGTTGATTTTATTACTTTGTATAAGATATTCAAAGATTTGCTTGAAACGTCTTTATTTTGCTGTTTGACATGTTCGATGAGGACCCATTGTCGAATTGCGGGAAATATAGCGTCTAGTGAATACATTTCTAATCTATAGATTAACAATGATAAAATCAGATGGAATACGTATTTCAGAAATTGTGAAATGCGACAGATTTAATAAATGAATGATATGACAAGTAGGTTAATAAAGTTATAAACTATTTTGCCGTGACTTGGTCGGTCTACCCTGCGGTGTGTGACTCGTGGCTTCTTGACCGGCCAACAGTGTTGAAAGAGGTAAACTGTTCACCACTGCGCTTTGCGTTGACAAGCTTTGATGGTATTAGAGAAGGATCCCAGTGAGAAATATCAGAGTGACTTCCCTTTGCTTTACGCTCGACGAGGAAATGAAATCTCTCTTTGTTTGAACTTTTTGATGAAAAGATCAGCAGACATAAAAAAAAGGGAAATTTTCTTTTTTCTTTTTTTTTGAAAGAGCGGCGCATCCGTAAACCAAGAAATAAAAAAAGTGTCGCCTTATAAGCGATGTGCTTGCACGTGTGCATGTGGCTGCTTGTAGTCTAAACTAATGCCGTGTTCATAGTGCTAGCCCACCGAGACACCATGCTGCAGTTTAACATGAATACCCAACTCAGACACAGAATACTCCGAGCCAATCAGCCCTTGTTTTATCCCCTTAATGCCGAGCGAGCGCCAAGCAGGGTGACAAGTTCGAACTTTTAACATCTTTTGGTATGACATGGCCGAGGATCAAACCCTTGACCTTCCGCTCTCAGGGCGGACGCTGTACCACTAAACCATGGCTACAGTCCTATCAGAATACAAGGGAGCAATGATACATTGGATTATCAAGGATGACAACACAGGAGAGATTTTGAAGTCGGAGTTCAACTCCTTCATTCTTTCCACTGCGACCATTCAGCCCCTAGTACCTTTACTGAGCACTTCCCAATAAAGGTACTAGTATCTGTACAAAATGTTATATTGAAAAGACAAAAAGAACATCTAAATCCATATGTCAATTCTGTCTTCATTGACAGTACATGTTATAAACTGCTCCATAAAGATTAGAATTGATCGTACTTAGGTTGAGTTCTTGTCTCCAGAATAAGACATCACTATAAACTTACATGGGAGTCGTCAAAGTTGGGTTGTGGGTAGTGTGGAACCCGTGACTGTCCCGCTACTCTGTCCTCACTTGGCTCCACAAACACAACTCGGGATGCTGACATCGGGTCCTTCTGGGCCCCTGGGTAACAACACACAGAGTCAGCATACAGCTTCATCCTCAACATTCCGAACCTGGCAAAAACTACCATGCAGACAGGTAGTACTGATATCAATGTCAGTTTTTGAACATCTTTTGAAAAAATTATTACTTATAGAGGTAACTGACCCGTGAAGATCTGGGGTAGAATAGGACTTCAGCAACCACCCATACTTGCCGTAAAAGGCGACTATGCTTGTCGTAAGGGGCGACTAACGGGATCGGGTGGTCAGGCTCGCTGACTTGGTTGATGCATGTCATCGATTCCAATTCCAGACTCGATTATTTACAGACTGCCATCATATAGCTGGAATATTGCTGGGTGCGGCGTTAAACAAGAAACAAACATAACAAACATAGAGGTAACTACTGCTTGAAATTATGTCATGTCCCTCTCTGCTATTGCATTTGAATCAAGGACCCCTTCAATTCTAAGACTTTTCTGATGGACTGTTTCCAATAAACATGTGTGGCTTCATGGCCAGTTGGGCCGCATGATCTTTGTTTAAAAGAAGAAATGATTACAAAATTTAGCGCCTTTCTCCTCATAATATGGATAAAAAACAACATGCTGCTGCTTGATGCTGCAGACAGTAACAGTTCTGCTTATCAAAGAGACTTGTACAAAACGTGAGTCTTGGCCAGACAAACCAACGGTTGATGTCGTCAGCTCCATGACAAGCAATCAACAAAGTCACTGAGTCCGACCAGCCTATAATATGGACAGGCTTCACAGTGATGAGGATGTATTCTAGCTCGGGTTGGAAGTGACGCCAGTTTGAGTAACGTGGAGACTGGTGGTGTTTACCTTCTATCTGCGTTTCTCGGACAACCCTGGGGGAGATGGCGTGGTGGTGGGAGGGGTGGTCGTCTGTCATGGAGAGGTGGGGAACCTGGTCTACCTCCACCTCCCACTGGGATGAACCTGCATCTCTGTAACCATGGAAACACACACTTCAGAAACTACTAACTTCAATTTTGTACCAAAATGACATTAATGGCCATAAAAAGATTTTTTTTTCAGGGCTGCACCATCTGGCATACTTTTTTAAATTGGGATTCGAACCTCTTGAACATGTTCAACAAAGTGCAGTGTGAACAAGTGTGTGAAATTTCAGTTCATTGGTTCAGTGCTTTCTTCGGAGAGGATGTTTACGATGGACGACGGTCAAATGAACCTTCAGTTCAGGTGATTTAAAAGAGGATATCCAAGATTATAGCATGGGTAGTGTTATTTACCTGACCTGACCTGCCTCTGTGCACTATGTACTGAGTGACACACCACTCAGATATCTAAGATTATAGCATGGGTAGTGTTATTTACCTGAGCTGCCTCTGTGCGCTGTGAACTGAGTGACACACCACTCAGATATCTAAGATTATAGCATGGGTAGTGTTATTTACCTGAGCTGCCTCTGTGCACTATGTACTGAGTGACACACCACTCAGATATCTAAGATTATAGCATGGGTAGTGTTATTTACCTGAGCTGCCTCTGTGCACTATGTACTGAGTGACACACCACTCAGATATCTAAGATTATAGCATGGGTAGTGTTATTTACCTGAGCTGCCTCTGTGCACTATGTACTGAGTGACACACCACTCAGATATCTAAGATTATAGCATGGGTAGTGTTATTTACCTGAGCTGCTTCTGTGCACTATGTACTGAGTGACACACCACTCAGATATCCAAGATTTTAGCATGGGTAGTGTTATTTACCTGAGCTGCCTCTGTGCACTATGTACTGAGTGACACACCACTCAGATATCTAAGATTATAGCATGAGTAGTGTTATTTACCTGAGCTGCTTCTGTGCACTATGTACTGAGTGACACACCACTCAGATATCCAAGATTATAGCATGGGTAGTGTTATTTACCTGAGCTGCCTCTGTGCACTATGTACTGAGTGACACACCACTCAGATATCTAAGATTATAGCATGGGTAGTGTTATTTACCTGAGCTGCCTCTGTGCACTATGTACTGAGTGACACACCACTCAGATATCCAAGATTTTAGCATGGGTAGTGTTATTTACCTGAGCTGCCTCTGTGCGCTGTGTACTGAGTGACACACCACTCAGATATCTAAGATTATAGCATGGGTAGTGTTATTTACCTGAGCTGCCTCTGTGCACTATGTACTGAGTGACACACCACTCAGATATCTAAGATTATAGCATGGGTAGTGTTATTTACCTGAGCTGCCTCTGTGCACTATGTACTGAGTGACACACCACTCAGATATCTAAGATTATAGCATGGGTAGTGTTATTTACCTGAGCTGCCTCTGTGCACTATGTACTGAGTGACACACCACTCAGATATCTAAGATTATAGCATGGGTAGTGTTATTTACCTGAGCTGCCTCTGTGCACTATGTACTGAGTGACACACCACTCAGATATCTAAGATTATAGCATGGGTATTGTTATTTACCTGAGCTGCTTCTGTGCACTATGTACTGAGTGACACACCACTCAGATATCTAAGATTATAGCATGGGTATTGTTATTTACCTGAGCTGCCTCTGTGCACTATGTACTGAGTGACACACCACTCAGATATCTAAGATTATAGCATGGGTAGTGTTATTTACCTGAGCTGCCTCTGTGCACTATGTACTGAGTGACACATCACTCAGATATCTAAGATTATAGCATGGGTAGTGTTATTTACCTGAGCTGCCTCTGTGCACTATGTACTGAGTGACACACCACTCAGATATCCAAGATTATAGCATGGGTAGTGTTATTTACCTGAGCTGCCTCTGTGCACTATGTACTGAGTGACACACCACTCAGATATCTAAGATTATAGCATGGGTAGTGTTATTTACCTGAGCTGCCTCTGTGCACTATGTACTGAGTGACACACCACTCAGATATCTAAGATTATAGCATGGGTAGTGTTATTTACCTGAGCTGCCTCTGTGCACTATGTACTGAGTGACACACCACTCAGATATCTAAGATTATAGCATGGGTAGTGTTATTTACCTGAGCTGCCTCTGTGCACTATGTACTGAGTGACACACCACTCAGATATCTAAGATTATAGCATGGGTAGTGTTATTTACCTGAGCTGCCTCTGTGCACTATGTACTGAGTGACACACCACTCAGATATCTAAGATTATAGCATGGGTAGAGTTATTTACCTGAGCTGCTTCTGTGCACTATGTACTGAGTGACACACCACTCAGATATCTAAGATTATAGCATGGGTAGTGTTATTTACCTGAGCTGCCTCTGTGCACTATGAACTGAGTGACACACCACTCAGATATCCAAGATTTTAGCATGGGTAGTGTTATTTACCTGAGCTGCCTCTGTGCACTATGTACTGAGTGACACACCACTCAGATATCTAAGATTATAGCATGGGTAGTGTTATTTACCTGAGCTGCCTCTGTGCACTATGTACTGAGTGACACACCACTCAGATATCTAAGATTATAGCATGGGTAGTGTTATTTACCTGAGCTGCCTCTGTGCACTATGTACTGAGTGACACACCACTCAGATATTAGTAAAATCTAAATATTTTTTACATTTGTATACTTATCCTGCATTACTCCGTATTGCATTTACTGCTGTCTTTGACAGAGTGACGAACTGTGTGAGATCCAGCTGCTGAAGAAAGTTGTCCCAACCAGCTCAGGAGGCAGCGCCCTCTCACAGTTGGCACGTGACCCGGAAGTCATGACGTCACACAAAAACACATAACTGCTTTAAACATAACATCTGAAACTTCGTGGGGAGGTAGCGTAGCGAAAGGGAGGGCACTTAGACTTCGTAATGCAGGATAAGTATACAAATGTAAAAAATATTTAGATTTTACTAAATTTTTTAACTTATCCTGCATTACTCCGTATTGCATCTTTATCAGACGGCATGGCCGGTGGGCATACCTGCAGATGTGAACCATATTAAACCCTCGTCAAGGTCCGATGAATCCGCACCGCATACAAGTGATGACCGGAACATCTACGACCATTCCTGTCTTCAGGAAACAAGAGTCGATGCAAAAACGAAACGCCCGAATAGGTAACCGAAATACAATGAGGCGTGTTGCCAAAATATATAACTTACCGAAGAGCGAAAGCGAAACGCAGTAGAGCCCTCTAATCTGAGGCGATAAACACCAGAGAGTTCGACGGGCCCCGCTCGGGGAATCGAAGAATCAGCGGCGTCGGCGGCAAAATCTACGACCAATCCCAAGAGCGAATGCGAAACGCAGGATAGCCCTCTAGGCTGGAGGCAAGGAACACCGGTGAGGTCGACGGGCACCGCTCAGGTATCAGAGAAGCAGCGGCGTTGGCGTCGGCGCCGGTGTCCACATCTACTACCATTCCTGTCGTCAGGAAACGAGAGTTGATGCAAAAAGTAAAACCCGGATAGGTGACAGCAATAGAATGAGTCGGGTAACCCAAAACTAAAACTGACCTAAGAGCGAATGCGGAACGCAAGAGATCCGTCTCGTCTGGGGTGATAAACACCAGAGAGGTCGACGGGCCCCGCTCAGGGTATCGGAGAATCAGTGGCGTCGGAGATAGATGACCTGTTGGGCTACAACCAGGGACCAAAACTGTGAACGCCGGCGACAACTTTCAAGGCTACATCACGGAAGTAGTGGTTGGTGAAGGCGGTGTCCGATCGCCACGAACAGGCTTCCCTGAACGACTGGATGGAACAGTATACCGTGAAGAACCAGTGTAAATACGATCGCCCTGATCTCATTTTATTTCAGGTGATAGCCTTTGGGGGGAGGGTCCAATCCGGCGGCTCATAAGCTTTAAGGATGACCGTCCGGAGCCACAGGGAAAAGTATTCCGGCTGACCAACGACTGCGACGAAGGGGAGACCGGCAGAAAAAGGTGTTTCCTAGACTTGCGGCAGTCTTTAGATCGTAGAATAACCTTCAGTGCCCTTACTGGGCATAATGACGCTCATCCTCATCCTCGGCACCCACACTGGACGAGGGGGGAGGGGACAAGGAATGATCTATCAGGCTGTCCTGGGAGTTGAGTCTTTACGCTGACGTCCCAGTACGGTCCATGATGAACGGCGCCCTGGGTACCGCATTCGAACCGGGCACGGGAGACGTCGAGGGCGTGCTGTACATGGACTCGAGCGGCAGTAGTCAAAACCAGTAGAAACACCCGTCTTCTACTTAAGGTCGTAGAAGGAAGACGAGGGGAGTGGTTCGAAGGGCGTTGAAGACCACATTCAGATCCAACGCAGGCGGTCCGAACTTGGCCTTCAGGTCTTCAAGACTGAACGAGCGCAGCCAGGCCCGTAGGTCGGGAATTTTCGTCTTTCTCCGATCGTCCGGGATGGCCAGAACGGAGTAGATGGCGACCAGGTGTGTGGGGGTGGTAAGCCCTTCAACCGACGGGTGCTACGCAAGTACAGAAGGAACTGATCCAGGATCTGCGGTGACGCTGTCATCGGATCCTGGTGTTTGTCAGAACAAAATGCCTGGAACAAGCATCATTTATCAGCATACAGTCCCCCTGTAGATGGACGGTGGGCTGAAGCAATAGCCTTGGTCGCTCTAGCCGAATAGCCCTTGGCTTTCTGCAGGTGTGTCAGGCGTGCAGACGATAACATGCGGGTATGAGGGTGTGGCAACAGACCGTGTGGATGGAGCAGAAGGTTGGACCACACCGGAAGTTCCAGGGGTTGTCTCTGGGTATGTTTCGGAGGTCGATAACCCAACTTCTGGCTGACCAATAAGGCGAGACCAAAGTCAATGGCAGGGGTCGAGTGGCCTGGATCTCTGAAGAACCATGGGAGGGAGAACCGGAGTCGGAAAAGCGTACACGCGTTATCCTTCTCAGGAACGATGGAAGGCTTCGACTGCCACAGCGGTCGTATCCGGCACAGGTGGAATGGAAGACGACAGCTGGCCACATTCAGATATGAGGCAAACAGATCTAGGGTTGGGGTGTCGACCGTTTGACATATTCTGGCCCGAGGCGCCGGAGAGCGTGAGGCGTCGGAGAGCTTGAGGCGCCTGGAACGCCGAAGATGGTGATTCTCGGGGGCGCCGGTCGAGTTTGTAGCGCCGGGAGAGGGGCGAGTACTCTGGGTCCGCAAACACCACACTACGGTGACGTCGTCAGTGGACACGATCAACAGGGCGTGACCGAGAAAGCACTGTCAGCAAGCGACGTCCTGGATAAGCCTTTATCTCGAGGCTGTTGCTGTGCCAATGGTGTTGATCTCTGGATCACAGGTGGTCACAATGTGGGCTGGTGTGGGCCACTAGCCACTGACAAGGTGGCAGGGGAAGTAGTCAGCAACAGGGGTCTGCGATTGCGTACCGTCGGTACGATTCCGAAAAAGGTGTGATCGCCTGCGAGCCAACCTCAAGTAGACGAAGTAAACCAGCTTCACAATCGACCGCCGGGGCATCGACGTAACCGGGTAGTAGGAAGTCGAGGCAATATGGCCATTGCACGAAGTAATTAGATCGTTTTCATCCCTGAAGCGGCGTATAAGTACTCCTGTTCTTATATCGAGGTGACGATGGAGGACGACAACACGATACGAGGCAGGTACGCAACAGGGGTCAGTGGGACGGCCGAGGGACTTTAAGTATCAAATCGACACTGTGTCCGGTAGTCAAGGCGGAAGATAGGAAGGTGTCGTAGTCGAAAAGATCAAACCGGACGAAGGAAGGCGATCTTTTCCATCCCTTGAACGCCTATAGGCGCTATCGTTCTTACAGCGAAGGGTTGATGAAACAAGGTTCCTCGTGACAGCCGTGTTGGTAGAGGAGGCCTATTGTTTCCAACATCCGTGCATGGATGGACTGCGACAGGCGCCTGGTTGAGTGGTAGCACCAAGCGTACAGGTAGACATGGAAACCAATCTGTAGAAATACATGGCACCCCTTGCCATGGTAAGTTGACCTAATTCCGGTCGGAGTTGTTGACAGTCCGAGTACTTGACACGTGACATGTAAATCACACTGCGCAGTAGCCGAGAAAACCGCCTTGGAGTCAGAACTGAGGTGCAAACTCCACACACAGACAATCCTCAATGAACTGCGTGAGAGACGATCAAGTGGTGTACCCGAGTTTTGCGATAAAACACGGAACCCCATGGGCGTCGTGGAAAACCCGGTGAGCGCCGAGGAAGAGTCTCTTTCAGGAACGCTGGCGCTAGGGTAGGGTAGAACAGCGTTGGTGTCGGCGATGTCGACGAAGTAAACTCTTTGTAAGTGGATGTCATCGTCGAATCTGATACAGACGCTGTTCACATGACGCTCTGTTTCGATGGAAACCCGCAGGTCATCTCTCCGGAATCATAGCGCTTTAAACGACGGGATTATGGATAACGTCTCAGTGGGCAAGTTGAATCAGGCCAACTGTCTATTGGTTGAAAAGATTCCACCCAGGAACGAAGTAGAACGATAGTCACGATCCCGAAGACCGACGGGAGAGTAGCGACAGGAGCGGCGACAGTTGTTTCACCATGCTTCTCCGTGTGACGAGTTATGAGACGGCAGCAAGAGAAGAGGGCAGTGGCGCCGGGGAGGCGATTGCCGATGGTGCCCCTTAAGCCGCAGTAGAAGATCGGATAGTCGGCTCGTTGATCTGAGCTTGATAAAGCTTGTTGATCTGGGCGCCGGAGGTCATCTTAGGCGCCGGATATATCATAGGCGCTTCTTCCGTAACTCTTGAGGCGCCGGAGTAGTCAGAGGCGCCAGAGACATTAGAGGCGTCGAAGATCATGAGATCAAAGACCTTAGAGGCGCCGGGAGCGCCGAAGACATCAGAGGATGCGGAGGCGCCGGAGCGCGGAGACATCAGAGGCGCCGGGAATGCACGAGGCGCCGAGACATCAGAGGCGCCGGGAGCGCACGAGGCGCCGAGACATCGGAGGCGCCGGGAGCGCACGAGGCGCCGAGACATCGGAGGCGCCGGGAGCGCACGAGGTGCCGAAACATCAGAGGCGCCGGAGGCGCCGAGACATCGGAGGCGCCGGGAGCGCACGAGGCGCCGAAACATCAGAGGCGCCGGGAGCGCACGAGCCGCCGAGACATCAGAGGCGCCGGAGGCGCCGGGAGCGCACGAGGCGCCGAGACATCGGAGGCGCCGGGAGCGCCGGAGGCGCTGGGAGCGCACGAGGCGCCGAAACATCAGAGGCGCCGGGAGCGCCGAGACATCGGAGGCGCCGGGAGCGCACGAGGCGCCGAGACATCAGAGGCGCCGGGAGCGCACGAGGCGCCGAGACATCAGAGGCGCCGGGAGCGCACGAGCCGCCGAGACATCGGAGGCGCCGAGACATCAGAGGCGCCGGGAAATATCAGAGGCGCCGGGAGCGCCGAGACATCAGAGGCGCCGGGAGCGCACGAGGCGCCGAGACATCAGAGGCGCCGGGAGCGCACGAGGCGCCGAGACATCAGAGGCGCCGGGAGCGCACGAGGCGCCGAGACATCGGAGGCGCCGGAGGCGCCGGGAGCGCCGGGAGCGCCGGGAGCGCCGGGACATCAGAGGCGCCGGAGACATCAGCGTTGATGTGGTGGTGTTGGAGACCGTGAACGGTCGTATGTCGTGCCAGGGGAGGCAGACTCTACGTTGGGAGCGCTGGAGCCGCCGGTGGAGTAGGAGACCGTGAACGGTCGTATGTCGTGCCATGGGAGGCAGACTCTACGTTGGGAGCCGCCGTTGGTGCTGGGAGCACTGCGAAGCTCCGCTGAGCGCTGCTGCCGTCAACGTAGGTGGGGGTCGACGAGCACGTTGAGCGAGGTGTGTCCTGGATACTCGCATGAGCTGAAGGATCACAGCGACGAATGACTGCAACATCGGCACTGCCTTGTGAAAGTACAGGGCGTCGTACAATCACGACAGAAAGGGGCGGCCCCGACCAGATTTGTTCCCGCGGCAACAAGTGCAGCGAGGCAGAAAATCTGGAATTTAAGCAAAACATAACTATGTGGCAAAGCCACAAAGTGCGGGAAGCATAATGTGATTCAGAAACTTTGTATTTCAATGAAGTTTATGAGATCAAACAATGACGCTAAAAGGTAGCGAAAAAGCATAGCTTTAAGCAAACACATAACCATGTGCAAACACGTAACCATGTGGCAAAACCACAGAGTACGGGAGACATAATGTAACTCAAAAACTTCGTATTATATTGAAGTTTATGAGAAGAAACAATTACGCTGAGAGGTAGCGAAAAGGCAAGGTTTTAAGCACACCAAAACAACATACATAAATGTAATGTATTACCCAAGCCAAAGAGAGAATTCAAAACGCAGAACACGACATTACGTGGCCACGTGGTGAATGGCCAAAATGGCGGGAAAGAAAACAAAATGGCGGGAACAACATTGCGCCCGTAAATTACTGTGACGTGAGCCACAGACGAGCGATAAACGTTACAATTTACGAATGGGAAGACCCTAAGGTCACGGCCCATAACAGGTAACAATGTAGCAGCATATAATGAATGTAGAAACACGCAAAATATAAAAAACAAATAATAAGCTTTAATTTCCACAAGGGATACACAGTACGTCCGTCCGTGGAGGTGACAAAGCAGTTATGTGTTTTTGTGTGACGTCATGACTTCCGGGTCACGTGCCAACTGTGAGAGGGCGCTGCCTCCTGAGCTGGTTGGGACAACTTTCTTCAGCAGCTGGATCTCACACAGTTCGTCACTCTGTCAAAGACAGCAGTAAATGCAATACGGAGTAATGCAGGATAAGTTAAAAAATTCTAAGATTATAGCATGGGTAGTGTTATTTACCTGAGCTGCCTCTGTGCACTATGTACTGAGTGACACACCACTCAGATATCTAAGATTATAGCATGGGTAGTGTTATTTACCTGAGCTGCCTCTGTGCGCTGTGTACTGAGTGACACACCACTCAGATATCCAAGATTATAGCATGGGTATTGTTATTTACCTGAGCTGCCTCTGTGCACTATGTACTGAGTGACACACCACTCAGATATCTAAGATTATAGCATGGGTAGTGTTATTTACCTGAGCTGCCTCTGTGCGCTGTGTACTGTGCGCTGTGTACTGAGTGACACACCACTCAGATATCTAAAATTATAGCATGGGTAGTGTTATTTACCTGAGCTGCCTCTGTGCACTATGTACTGAGTGACACACCACTCAGATATCTAAGATTATAGCATGGGTAGAGTTATTCACCTGAGCTGCCTCTGTGCGCTGTGTACTGAGTGACACACCACTCGGACCGGAGACTTCTCAAAGCCCATCACCACGTCTACCTCCGCCTTGTGTGGAGAGAGGGTCTGGCGTGAAGCATCCAGCACCAACACTTGCTTGTCCTGCATGGAGTGAAGAAGTTAGGTTTAACACTGCTTTGACCAGTATTTCACTTATAATATTTGTTTGCATTTTAAGCAATGATGATCTTGATGTGAAAAAAAACCCTGAAGTGATGCAGGTCTTGAACTTTAACCACTGTGGTGAAACCCATGAGCATGGGTATGGTGCTTACAAACTTAGAAACATAATCAGGGTGAAACGGGATTCGTACCAATCACAGGATTCTGACACGCCTAAGGGAAGCAACTCTGCACAGACAGCTGGACCAAACATGCCCCTGTCCTGCGTGGAAGTCAGGAAAACAACACCTACCGAGGACCAGTAAGAGCAACAGCCTTCAGCATTAATTCTTTGAAACTATGTCCCTTATATGGGATATATCTTGGATTCTAAACATGGCAAGCAAATGTGGGAAAAAATAAAATATCCTTTGGTCCAAAACTCAGATTTTTTAAAGCTGTTATTTGAATAAATTCTATGGTGTTTTAACACTGCACTTAATTGCAATAATCATGATAATATAAACGTAAGGAAGACAAGTTCTCTTTATTGTCCCTGTTTTCTTTTCTGACATCTGCTCAAAACAGATAGAAGGCCATATCAGGTTGTGTGACTGAGTGAGTTGGGTTTTACACCACTTTTTGCGATATTCCTGCTATGTCACAGATTGTACCCATGTGCAGGGTTAGAAACTAACAGTTTTTGTCCACTAGTCCTTATAATGATAACATATAGCAAAACCCTTAAAATGGGCCAATTTCTACTAGTCCTTAGGATACCTTTACTATTGGACAGTTTGGTAAGGACTATAGGACTAGTGCCAATTTCTAACGCTGATGTGTGGAATCAAACACAGGTCTTCGGCGTGACAAGTCAACGCTTCAACCAGTAGGCCATCCGAGCGCTCCATATAGAGGCAACACTGTTTCTGTCTCCACACGTTAACATAAGGAGCCATGATTCCTCCATCAAAGCACAAGAGCAACAACTGACCTTTCTGAGTTGAGGGAAGTCGACCTCAGAGTCTGTAAGGTCAAGGCTGTCTTGTGGGGCACTAGGTCGTGGTGACCTGCTCTCTGTCTCCCGGGGAGCTTGCCTATAAACATCAAGATATTATACATCAGAATTTCTGACTGGTAAAAACTGTGAACATAGTTAATGGTAAAACAATAAAAACAGTGTTATCACTGTCCCCCGCCATGAGGCACATTAGAAGTTTGTTTGTTCATATAGTAGTGAACATAAACTATAATAAAGAGCCCCATAAAGCCTTAAGAAGACAGTGGCACTTGGGCCGCTTTTTGTCATCAGAAAAAAATGATTAAATGTTTTATTAAAACACCATGATACACACAAAAGGCTCTTTCACTGTGAAAAATAACTCAGTCTTGATAAGTATATCTAAGATAAGCTAACTCCAGTTGTTTTTGAGAAAACTTGCCCCCATTGCACAAATAACATGGATCAAAGGCCATAACCCTGTTAACAATTAATTGATGGCACAATTCTTCGAACGCAGTCTTGATAAGTATCTCTTAATTAACCATGCAAACTTTTATTCATGTTGCTTCAGTAGTTTCTGAGGAAACTTATCCCCATTGCACACACTATGTGCTAAGTGACATAACATAGGTTACTGTAGGTAAGTTACCGAGATATATCATCCTACAGAATCACTGTAATAATATACAGAGCTCCAGATAAGCTGCGTATCTGCGTGAAATACGCATCAGAAATGCAGAAATACACAGTAAAATAAAATCCAAGCGTATCAAGCGTATCAAATACGCAACGAACGCTACAAAAATAAAACTTGTGCGTATCATCAAAATATTGTGAAGTAACCCTGCGTATTCGATTAGCAAATCAGCAACTTATTTTGAAATTATAAATGGGCATTCCATCATGATCATTTGCCATCACACTTTCTTGTGGAAGTATCGTGGTATTTTTGAGTCCTATAAAGCTCTCGAACCCACACTACACCAGTTTGCAGGGACTAGATGAATAGTGTTTTTAAATATTTAACTTAAATACCCACATGTGTAAAAACTAGTGGGTAACAGAAATTTGAATACGCAGGTAGAATTACTGATACCCAACGATTTTAAAATGTATGGGTAAAATACCCACAACACCAAAAGCTTATCTGGAGCTCTGATATAACAGGGTTTATCAGGAAACTGTCAACCAGGAGTCATGAGTCACCAATAAATAAGCATTGTTTTTTACACATTGTCTTACAAAACAGATCTTTTGTCAGTTGTTTTAAATATGTGCTAATTTATACAAAGAAAACTGGCAATGGCAAAGGACATTAGAAAACTAAACAGTCAAATGTTTCAAACAACATATGAAACATGAGGATACTGAGTGTACACCTACTTGCGTGGTGTCAGCGTTCTTTCTGTTTGTTTAGGTGCTTCAAAGCCTGAAATTAGAAAAAGCTTCCATGATATCTCTATGGCAACACACACTTCACGTTGAGTGAGTTGGGTTTAACAGTGCTTTTGTTTAGTAACATCAGGGTGTCAGTTTAATGTGGGAGCAACACACAAAGTGATGCATGTTTAGCAGGGCATGGAGTCATTTCACAGATGCTATCTTCATCTTGACAGCTTGCTGACAGAGTTAACATCTTTGGTCATGAGGACAAGGCATCCAAACATTGATCAGAAGGTACCTGGTTCGATTCCCAAGGACTCGCAAACGTTATGGACAATACACATCTTAGATGTCTTGACATCATTGAAACCCACAAGCATGTATATAGTGCTGACAAATCATCTAGAAACATGAGGGCAAATCTGGCCTTCAAACCCATGATCATAGGTCTCTGTAATGTCTAAGGGAAGCAACTCTGCAAAGCAAATTGTGGAGCCTTAAACTGGGCCATTTTGGTGAAACCTACGATCATAGGTTTCTGGTGTGCAACTCGGCACTGCAAATTGTGGTGCCTTATGACTGGGCCACCTGTACCCCCCTCACACTGTAAGTAATCTAGTGCATCTATATGGATGAAATGCAAATTAAATAGCTATCAGTAAGCTCTGGAGCTGACAAAATGTTACATTCATGAGGGACAGTTGGAATCTTTTTGACATGATCCTCAACAACTGCATGTTATGTCCAGTTTATTTCTTCGGACAAAGTATTGTATCACCTTGTGGAAGTCGGATGGTTGGTTGAGGTGGTTGCCCTGCTCCAGATACAAGACGACCTTGAGCCAGTCGACGCCTGAAACAACCAACATGAAAGTCAGCATAAACATTGGGTATAAGTGTGCTAAATAATCAAGGCTGGTCAAGACAATCCAGAGTTTGACATTGCGAGCAACAATTAATGCCGTCTGGGTAAAATGACATGCAATCAACCAAGTCATGGAGCCTGGCCACCTGATCCATTTGGTCGCCTTTAAAGACTAGCATAGGTTGCTGGGGACCATTTGTATCCGGGACTTCACACTGGAAGTAAACATCACAGACCCCACGACTTCTCTTGATTTGTAAAACTGGACATGATGAGGTTGTCTGATTTTCACTCCATTATCTTAGCTGCTTCACATTGTCTAGGGCAATGCCTGCTAATGGTGGACAAGACAAAATTGGTCACCTTCATGTTCAAGGATCCATTACAGACAAACTCTAAACCATGTTCTAAAATGGTGATGAAAGACAAGTGGTCCTTGTCAATAATCCTAATGTTAAACAACTGTATATTTAAGGATTCTCTACATAATGGGAAATTCCTCCTAGTCTTATACAAAGGGATTTTATCCACTTGCCATTATAACAAAATGAGAAATAAAATTGTTCTTCTGAGATTGTGAGAACATATGATTCAAGCATAAAAATTAACATGAATACCTCACTGTCTGTTTCAGCTCACTGAATGGACTCATTTAGTGGCTCCGATGTTATACAGTGGTAAGCTAGGATACATTTCTATATATCCCCGTGTTATGGGTTTTCGGACGGTTAAGAAACATTCATAGTTTTCTCTCTAATCACACGACCAGCTGTAAAATATCTCCTTCACTTATCAAAGACAAACTTTCTCTTTTAAAAAAGCCATTATTTGACTACTTAAAATGTCTGTGTGCTGCTACCCCATGGGTTGCACAGTAAACATGGCTGTCTGAAAAGGCATGATGTCTGAAGACCTATAATCTGAGTGACAATACAGATAAACAGTTACAATATGTGTGAAGCCCATTGCTGGTGTTCCCAGTGCTGGAATATTGTTAACATGGTTAAAAGCGGAGTAAAACCCCTCACTAATGAGTAAGTGAGTGAGTGAGTAGGGTTTAACGCCGCTTCTAACATTATTCCAGTTATATCACGGCGTGTCAGCTTAATGTGGGAGGAAAGCCTGAAGTGACGCAGGTCTCAGACGTTTACCACTTCGGTGAAACCCACGAGCACGGGTATGGTGCTGACAAACCTAGAAACACAAATATGGCCGAACCGGGATTCGAACCCACAATCATAGGTTTCTGGCGTGCCCAAGGGACGCAACTCTGCACAGCGAATCGCGGAGCCTTAACCGACTGGGCCACCCGTGGCCCCTCCCTCACAAATGAGAACAGCCAATATGAACAATAGTCCACTGCGGAGATTTCCGATTAGAATAGGTCTTTATCAACCTATGCTGGACGTAAGAGTGGCGATCAGATAGATCCTGTGTCAGGCTATCTTGGTTGTCCCGACGGCTTGGGTAGTTGTACACAATATTAATCACTGGATCGTCTGATCCGCACTCGATTATCTAAAGATCGCCGTCATGTACCTGGAAATATTGTTGAGTTGTGTGTGAACAGTAAACAATCAGTAGAAAGGTATCCACGACAATGAGCAAGATGGTAATTTCTGAAAAGGAGGGTCAGAAACTAAATGAAGAGCAAGTGAATAATGGACGAGACGGGCTCTGAATGACACACGCTTATCTTTGCTGTACCATAAGACAGAGATCGGAATAGATAAATTCCCACCAACCTGTTTTTATTCTGACCCACATTGGACTTAGGAGCAGGGCGATACAAAGATCGCTTAATCCCACTAGTTGACATTTTCAGTCAACCGCTTTCGTTGAGCTTGTTCCGTCCTGTTCAATCTTCGCGCCAGGCGCATGCGTATATTCTCTATCAATTTCCGCTATAACATTTCCGGATTTGCGTCGGGCGCGCATCGCTAGATATTTTACTCCTCTTCCCACCATATTGAAAATCCTTACCGGGAGTGATTTGGGTTTAACGCCGCTGACAATCATGAATACCTACGAAGAATAAGACCACATAATAGTCTATTCGAGTTTTATTTAAATCATTCAAAAAAACACCAACTCAATTTGTATATGTTATGATGCTGTCTCTGTAGAAATAAATGATCAATGATGTAGTCAACCAATGAATGCCACTACATAAATCGCTCGTTTCGTTATTAAATATGAGGTGCCGTTTTTGCGACAACTATCCATTATCAATGCTCCACCCGTCTCTACTGACACGAATCCATAAATTAATGCTCCACCCGTCTCCACTGACTTCGATCCATTAACTAATGAGCACAATTGCACGGGACATTTCCCACACATTCTAGGTCTCACTCAGCACCAGATTTATAAGAGCAAAATATATCATTCAATATGGGAGGAAAGTTTTTCAAATAGCAAATTCACATATTAACTTTTTTTCATGCCCCTACCCAACCACCCAAGTAACATATTGTCATGACACCCCCTCCCATAATACATGACGAGTCCCTAAATAATGTACAAATGTAGAAATAAACAGATATAATATAGGGCATTGTTTTACCACTGGAAAGTTGAAATCATCCCTCTTGTGCTAGTCTTGTGGGTAGATTTCTGTTACTCTGGATCCTTGTGCATAAATCTAAATATGAAACAGACGAGGTGGTCTCATTGGTCTCCTCTATTTCTAGCTCTCAGAGCCCTGTTCCACAAAGCGATCTTAGTGCTACGTTGATCGTAAGCCTATGGTAAAGTATGGGAGTTACGACCAACTTAGCACTAAGGTCGCTTTGTGGAACAGGGCCCAGGTAGGTAAATCAATGAGGGGAATTGGCTACTTGACCATTATTGAATGATGCCAGATCAAAGATATACTTGAAGTTAAATTTAGCCAAATTCCCTTGTTTTTGACTTTTCAATCCGAAATTAAAAGAAGCAACAAAATAATCCTCGTGCCTTGAACAATACACAGACATTGATGTTGTATAGATGCTTAAGATAAAACAGATGAATACAATTTTTCAATCGTGAAGTTTCCTTTCATATCATAATAACATTTCATATGCGCCTTCGGCGTTCAGATATCCTGTAAAGATCCGGGTTACAATCGGTCTTCAGCAACCCAAGCTTGTCGTGAGAGGCGACTAAAGGGAACGGGTGGTCAGGCTCCCTGGCATGGCATCATATCCCAATTCACAGGGGGTAAGAGTAGACTAACATTTAGTCTCTGAAATCTTATATTACACAATATCCTTCTTGACTCTAAAAATACCTCCCTATGCTGATTTCATATGTGGAATAGAGCTAGCTTGAGCTGGCTAGACTTGCTTGTGTATGAGTTTCTAGATATTTCTTTTCATAAAATAAATATATTCCACGGTCATGGTGCAGGACTAGGGGTAAGAGCTGGCCGCGCCAAACCGGAAGTTGGTAGGCAAATACCATTTTCTCGCTGGAAAGTACAAAATGGAATTTCTCTGGGGCACGAGAAGCATGATTTAAACAGGTTTTTAGCCCCTATAGATAATATTTACAACAAAATCGAACACATTTCATGCACCGAAGGGCTTCCGGGCCACAATCAACATACAACACTCGATAATAAGTTTAATGTTCTTTACTTTACTATATCAAAGCCATATCGACGAATCGAAAACTACGTGCTTTTCAGCGTGAAAACGACATTATTAATTCACACTAGCCTACTTTTGTGCCGATTTTAGATTTATTGGGCTTTTTTAGGACTTGTATTAATGTATAACCTTTGAGTGATGAACATATTCTGAGTTATTTAACAAAACAAATTGGTCTGGTTGAGGAGTTTCTATACAAGCTGACTGTCTTGGTAGTTGTACCTTGACAACATCTCATTTGTTCCTTGTCCCTGCCTTTCAGGTTGCCGATAAGCCAAAGTGACGCCATGTTGGAGATATTTACCCTTCTAGGAATAATGGAAGCAATTTAACATTGCTATTACTGATTACAGTGAATTCTTCTAACATGCTGTTATAGGCCATAATTAGATGTGTAGGTCTTCAGACATGTTTCACACATTCATTCGTGTTTCCGTTTGACATGGGCGCTTGATGATAAGGGACTTGCTGAGTGAGTGAGTGTGTTGGGTTTAGCGCCGCAGTATTCCGGTTATATCTCGGCGTGTCAGCTTAATGTGGGAGGAAAGCCCGAAGTGATGCAGGTCTCAGATGTTTACCACTTCGGAAACCCACGAGCACGGGTATGCTGCTAACAAACCTAGAAACATAATCGGGGCCAAGTCGTCTAAGGCGCAGCGATTCGCTGTGCAGAGTTGCGTCCCTTGGGCACGCCGGCAACCAATGATTTTGGGTTCGAATCCCGGTTCGCCAAGATTATTTTTCTAGGTTTGTCAGCACCATGCCCGTGCTCGTGGGTTTCCGAAGTGGTAAACGACTGAGTCCTGCATCTCTTCGGGCTTTCACAATGATGTACAATGTCTGTGTGATGGTACATCCCCCATTACAGGGCGAGTAATCGCGATAAACATGACCGTCAGAAAACGTATGGCTTCTATTAATGACAATTAACGGTTTTCATAATATTTATTCATTTATTTGACATGTAATAGCATTGTTATTCCATATCCATATATATTGGGGCGAAAGGAATTCTCCCACGGCAGACGCATACACTAAGTTCTCCCCAACATCCGGGGAATAACAAGATGGAGGAAAAGGAAAGCAAATTCGATGCCAGAAAAAATACACGATTTGACTGATAAGACACACCAAGAAGCATGGATTGACAACGGCAGTTTTGTCTCTAAGTTACAGTAGGTAGACTTTGTCTATATCGGATAATTTCATACCAGAAAACAGGAACAAATACTCTGTGACAGTTTCAACGGGCATCTGCAATGTCGACTCGCTGTGACACCCGTTGACTGATCTCGGCTATCACATCTTTGACTGCTGGCATATGTTACATAGGCCGCGAAGCTAATTGATGTATATTATCTGTTTTATGACATCACTTTTTCTTAACTTGCCGACTGCTGCATGTGTCGTTTTCATCAGTCTATTAGACGTGTGTTTTTTTTCATGTGACACAACCAGTAACGCCGTGACCAAATTTGGAATTATATTTCCCGATTTACTGCTCCAGTTAATGATGTAACAAACGAACTCACAGTGTGAATAAGGAAGTTTAACGAAGTTTTTGTGTGGGCACTGGATAGAGTGCAGTTCGCGGTGTAGCGTAGAGGTGCAGACGCCTGTTTGACTGACGATTCACTGATGTGGATGCTGTGATACTCATGTAATGGTCTTGAACATATCTCCCTAATATTGTTGCAACACCCACCAGGGAGAGACATGGCCACTAGTTCCAGACTAGAGGAAATATAAAATAACTTTTTGTTTTCTCCACAAATCAAGTTATATTACAGAAACCATGAGTATGAAATACAGACTATTTGGATATGACCAATGGTTTCTACGCCAGCCTGCATATTATGCATTGTTATGGTTAGGGATATATGCAGAAACATGCATCTTGTAAAGCACCTTGATACATTTCATAATTGTCCTAAACACTTTGACTTTGGATATGTGGATGCTCATGATACTTATCATTCTTGATGGAAAAAAGATTAGGTCGTGTTAATATGCCATGAAAATGTGATACCTTTATCAGCAACTTTTTATATTTGTGATATTTTCAGTTGGAAAACATATCAAGTTAGTGATTAGTTGACTTTTATGATCCTTTTACTGCAAGACGTAAAGAATAGCTTACAAATTAGTTTAACATGACAAATTTACTTGGTTTATTGCATGTCATCATATCAGATCATATATAAACTACTGGATTGTCTGGTCTATGGACTTGATTGTTTACAGACTGCCATCATTTCACTCAAATATTGCTGAGTGTAACATTAAACAACAAAGAAAACAAGAAGTCCTTCCAGATTTATGCTTCGTGTCTAGCTGTCATGTAAAACCAGTGATAGAAATTAGGTGGGTCTTGGACCCTCAGTCCCTTGAGGTGCTTTGCTGAAGTATTCAAATGTGGAGACACCCAAAACTTTAAATTTGAACATTAGGCTTATGAATCATGGTCATGTGACAAGGGGCTTTCGTTCTTGGAAAATTGCTTACCCTGGTAACATGCATTTTATTAATTATATAGAGGTAATTTTAATATCAATATAATCATTGAAAGGTCCACTAAGGCATTTTGTCTCCAGCAAAATCACTGACTTGACAGTCACCATCACTTCAAGTCTTTGCAAGTGCTACACAAGTTACACTAGAGTCCAACTGTACGGAGGGATGTGGGTGGTGATATTCTGATACAAAGCCTTAGATTTTCCTTTGCTTTCAGCATGATCAACCTGTTAGTGTTTTACTCCCAGTCCCATGGCTGGTTAATTAAGACTTGTTCATAAAGCATTATGCAATCAGATTTAGACTTTAATTTTGTGAAAAGCAGTATTTAGATAATCCTAGCACGAATGATTATTGAAATTGAAAAAATATTATTGAAAATCAATACAGATTTAACATGATTAAAACATGATTCAATACATGGGTATGTGAATCGAGTATCGTCCCAACAGGTGTAAATTTGTTATACAGGGGTGAAATGTGTCGCCTCCAATTCCCATGGTATTTCCCAAATATTCCTGCATCATTCTGATTAATTATTATGGTAACCAAACATAACCATCTGTAATAGTTTAGCCATTATTCTCACAGAATTATTACTTATGTTGCAGTATTCATCAACAATGGGCAACTCGAAGTCGACCAAGACCGATGTGGTGACGCAGGGGATGCCGCAGAGGGAGCGGGACCTCCATCTGGCCGTCATGGGCAACGACCGCAAGAGTGTCAACAGCCTTATTGCACAAGGCGCTGACATTAACTACCCCTGGAATAACCCAACTGTCCCCAGCGTCAAGGACAGTACTACCCCCCTGCTGGCTGCTGTGTCCCTCAACCATGTGGAAATTAGTGTGGTGGGTAAACTCATGATCCTCAGGGGCTCCAGAACATAGATCCCCAGTACACCAAGCTTGTCCCCCATTTGAGGCAGATTGTACCTCCAATACCCGATAATTGTCCTTTTGATTGCGGATTCTGAGCAAAATAGAACCCCCACTACCTTATACTTGTCCCCTGTTGGCATTATGGGCAGGATAGACCCTGATATCCCATGCTTGTCCACATGAGGATTTTGAGGCGGTGAAGGCCTTCAATACCCCAAGCTTGTCCCCAATTGAGATTCTGGGGCGGAGTAGGCCCTCAATACCCCAAGCTTGTCCGAGATGGGGATTTGGGGGTAGAATAGACCCTCAGTACACCATGCATGTCCCCAATGAAGATTCTGATGCAGAATAGACCTACAGTACCCCAAGCTTGCCCTTCATGCTGATTCTGAGAAGTCTGTGGCAGGATAGACCCTTAACACCCCATTCTTGTCCCTAATGGGGATTTGGGGGCAGAATAGACACTGTGATTTTGGGGCAGAATAGAACTCAGTTCCCAGTGATCAAGGAAAATGAAACTGTCTTGAATATGTGGAAACTTTTCACCACAGAGACTGTTTGCCTTTCAGATGTTGTTGAAGGCAGGTGCTGGAATCAACCGAACGGACAAGAGAAACTGCACCCCGCTCTACAAGGCTGCTTTCCATGGCCGACCGGTCTTAGTGGATATCCTTGTGCAAGCAGGTGAGATGCTGATAGCAAGTGTAGCAGTTGTTTTGTTATTTCATTACTGAATGATTGGCCCCATCGCTGAAAATCGCTGTGCAGAGTTGTATCCCTTAGGCATGCCAGAAGCCTATGATCAGGGACAGATTTGCCCAGATTGTGTTTCTAGGTTTGTCAGGGTCACACCATGCCACAGTTGTAATGGCCAACCACATCTATGATGTGCCTTCCTCCCACATAAAGCTCATACACTGTGATGTAACTGACAGACTATTCAGAGCAGCATTATTAAACTGGCTCATTTACTCTCTCACTTACTCTCACACATTCAATTATGTTGTGTCAGGATCTAAACTAATTTTAAAGAGAGTCTTACTTTAGCCTGTTCCTCTTGTTATGCCAGGAGCTGATATCAACAAGGCGGACCTGGAGAGTCAGACTCCTCTGTATATCTGTGTCCAGAACGCTATCGTACACTCCAGCTACGCCACGGTGGAACGACTGCTTGCTGCAGGTGCATCCGTTAACATGTAAGTAGGTTTGGGGCTGTGGCATAAAGCCACAGAAGTAGCTAGCATGTTAAAGACCATCCTTCATGACAGTACAAGTAATCAGAGCTCCAGATAAGTTTTTGGTGTTGTGGGTATTTTACCCATGCATTTTAGAATCATTGGGTATCAGTAATTCTATCTGGGTATTCAAATTTCTGTTACCCACTAGTTTTTACACGTGGGTATTTAAGTTAAATATCTAAAAACACTATTCATCTAGTCCCTGCAAACTGGTGTCGTGTGGGTTTGAGAGCTCAAGGACTGAAAAATACCACAATACTTCCACAAGAAAGTGTGATGGCAAATGATCATGGGTAACTGTCATCGTGGAGTTTGGCAAGGTTGATGGAATGCCCATTTATAATTTCAAAATAAGTTGCTGATTTGCTAATCGAATACGCAGGGTTACTTCACAATATTTTGATGATACGCACAAGTTTTATTTTTGTAGCTTATCTGTAATGTTTGTTGCGTATTTGATACGCTTGGATTTTATTTTACTGCGTATTTCTGCAAATCTGATGCGTATTTTATGCAGATACGCAGCTTATCTAGAGCTCTGAGTAATAGTTGTGGGATGATACACCAATGCATTGGTGGATCACCAATATTGATCTTAGTCTCACACTAAGTAAAAAATATCGATTCCCACCTTAAGTGGATATAATAACTGTTACACCAAACACTAATTACTAAATAGTAGTGAAAATTAGTGGTGAAAAACGTAAATGTTTTCGGCCATTGTGACATACTTGACACTGCCAACTGTAAATCGTCAGGGCGCCTGGTATTTGGCCATCTTGTCTATGAAAAAGATGGCTTATGCACCAGAGATAAGAACACATGCAAGTATCGTGATATGTATTGGATTGCACAGTTGGTGTATCGTTCCAACCCTAGAATTAGTCTTAGTAATGTTTGAACTAGATTCACGATAGTCATGATTGTACTGACCATCACTAGGATCGATAGAATTGGTGCTCTACCAGTCAAGAACATTGGTGGGGGTTTCGGCTTTTTGTTAGACAATAATTTGTCGGTCATTGTTTCAAGAACGAAAAAAATCGACAACCCAGATCCATGAAAAATTAACTGATGGATTTTCTGAAGCATTTGATGTAAGAAAAAATTTTGATTCGCTGTGCAGAGTTGCGTCCCTTGGGAACACCGAAAACCTATGATCATGGGTTAGAATCCTGGTTCGCCTTGATTAAGTGTCAGGGTTTGTTAGCACCATACCCATACTCATGGGTTTCACCAAAGCGGTAAACATGAGACCTGCTTCACTTGGTGGAACTGGTGTGAAAGTCAATTCCCTCACACCCTTTTCATAATAATATTGCTAGTAAACATGAAGCATAGCTAGTTTCCCTGTTGGGATTCCAGGTTAAATATAGGTCCCCAGCAAGAGGTGACTTAAGGGATAGATCCATACTATCCTGCCATAATGTCTAGCCGTCCTGTCTAGCCATACCATGTATCCATACCATCTAGCCATACTATTTATCCATGTGGTGTGTCTGCAGGGCTGACAAGTCGGGGAAGATACCCATCCACGTGGCAGCCCACTGGAAGCTGAAGGACATGATCCGAATCCTGCTGAACGCCAACAGCAACATCAACTCCATGGACCTGAAGGGCCGCACGCCGCTGTACGTGTGCGTCAGCTCACTCAGCACGGGGCTGTACTTCGAGGACCTGAAGTACCAGGTGCCGTGCATCAAGGTGCTGTACGCAGCAGGCTGCGACATGCTCAACCTGGTTGACTGGCTCAAGTGGAAGGGGCCGGGAATTCCTGCTGAGATGCTGGCCGACGACGACAACTTCCGCAGCTGGTACAAGTCGAACATGAACTCGCCCCATACCCTGGTGAACCTCTGTCGAAAGACCATCCAGCAGCAGGTCTGCTACCAGGAGAACCTGGTCAAGGTCATTCCAAGGTTGCCCGTTCCTCCCAAGCTGCAGACGTACCTGTCAAGGAAAATGTTCCATCTTCCCAAACCTTGACTCTGCAGATGCAAGCTGTGATTGCACATGTTGACAGTTGCAATCCCTCCCTCGGGGCGTGTGACTGTTGCAGGTCTATAGAAGGGAGGGAGGTCCAAGGGGTCAGGAGTTCCCTCCCCTTCTATGGCCTATCATCCACTCCTGAGTTACCCGAATTTATGTTTTTTAGAAACAAAAGTATTATCAAATTAAGTTTGTTGTTTCAAATCATCGACTAAGAAGGGATAGATCCAAGGGTCAGGATCTTTTCTCTTCTTTATTGACCAAATCAAATAATTTTTGTCAGTTTGACTTTTCTCGAATTTATGATGTAGAATTTGAATGATCCTGCATACATGTTTGACAAGTTTTATGAAGGACAGTTATCCAAAGGGGTCGGATATCTGTCCTTTTTAGTCATATAGCATGTTGCCATGGATACAGAATATTATTTTGAAGACCTCTGTTTCATACGAATTGACAAATACCACTGCTCTTGGACAGTGATTTGTTAGACCGTACAGTAGGTAAATAATTATACGGTAGGGTCATGAGAGAGAAAGGTTTGAAACAGAGGTCATATTGATTACAAATCCCTAACAGCACAATCATAATAATCTTCTGCAATCACAGCTTGGTTTGGCCATGTTGAACTTGGCTACACAAGTTTCATTGCGGCTGTATGTTGAGTCATCTCCATCTCAAAGCTGCATTGATGGTATCTGTATTTGTAGAACAAGGACATGGATGTATCACTTAAGGTTATCTACATATACTGCAGGTATACGCAGTTGAATGGGCTTCCTTCTCGAGCAGCTGTGTCAGATTGAGTGATTTCTCATTGGAGCACATTGTGTGGTGATTCATGTTGCCTACAGCAGTTGTATCGCTGCAAGACTCAAGTACCGTGAAGTACTTTGTGTTGGAGATGACTCAATATATTCCACAGTCTTAGTGTCATATTGTTTTGTTTTTGCTGATTTTTGCAGATGGCTGTCAAATAATTGTGATGCAGTTCCATTTCAGAAGTGGTTTTCGGGGAGAAATGATTGATGTTAGTTCGTAAATATTAGTAATTTACAAGTCTTGAACATTTTGATTTTTGATATTCATTATGGAGAAGAAGAAAAAGATTTTGTGTTTTAATGAGTTACATGAAAGGTTACAAATACACATGTCAGAGGTCAGACACTGTAGATGGCATTGTGTTCCTGCTGTTAGATATTGTCTAAACTGCTGATTGACAATGACATTGTTGATATCACTTAAGGATTGTATTCCAGTTGTTTTGTGTTTATAGTGCTACTGTTGACATGGAATTCTTGAACTTCATGTATTAATATTTTATTGTATACAGTGAATTTTCTCCTATATGTTGGTTATTTCCTTGTTTGAGATTTGCATCAGAATGTTCTGAAGATTTCAGGTAATTATTATCAGGAGACAGAGTGTTGTCTTCAATTGGATCTTCCTGGCAGAGTATGTTACTTATACAACCTCTTCCTGGCAGAGTATGTTACTTATACAACCTCTTCCTGGCAGAGTATGTTAATTCTACAACCTCTTCCTGGCAGAGTATGTTACATATACAACCTCTTCCTGGCAGAGTATGTTACTTGTATGTTTGTTTGTTGATGTTTATGTTCTACTAATTGCTGGCAATGGAATATTATGAGAAGATGGCAAGGAGGAGATTGTTGTTTTTTTTTCCACTGAATATTCATTACACAGAAATGTTTTCAGGCAATATATTTTGAAGAGCTGGGATATTTCATTAGGGGTCTGTGTTAATCTGATTTTATTGCTCTACGCAAACAAATAATTAAAATTCTGTTTCACAAAAATTTGACATACTGTGTTTGGTATGTAGAATGGTAAAGCAAGCTGACTAATATTTGGAATGTATTTTGTGATAGTCATATATCGTGGTCATAGTTCAGGCGTAATTCAAGGAGTACTGCAATCATGTTGACACATTATGAAAAGTCCCACCTCGATTGGATGAAACTGTTTAGCTACCAATCTTACTATAATAATCTCTTCCTTGCCATTTATCCTACAAAGTTATGTAAATATTACGTCTACAAGTTGTGCTTTGAAGTGAATATTTGCAGTTATAAATTATACCATATGATATATCGTCACCAGTGTGGATGACGCTGGTGTTGTTTAAGGTCAACGGTCATAGCAAATCCATTCAAGATGTTTTCGAGTTTGAAACTTTTGTGAAATGGAGGAACGATATTTGTTTTCTTGATCGGGTCTGCTATGTCGTTCATCTTGCATTGAAGGATATGAAATTACAGCAGGTCTGTCTATGTTATACATTGTTTATTTTACTCATTAAGTGGCACTCCAGCACTGGTCAATATTTCTGTGGGGAAAGTGTCCACTTCATATGTTCTCATTATCAACTATATTCGTAGATCAATCAACACGGTTTCCGGTACAGCTAACATCGGTCGATCCTTATGTTATTTTCAGTAAAAAATAATTTTAAAGAAATGAAGTCCTACAAATAAGTCTGTACGAAAACGTTGCTTATTCTTTTGAATTTCAGGGCTCTGATCCAGATAGTAATTCCACCATGGATGTTAACTTGACCTTATATGGTCATGGTACTTGAACAGTGCCGGTTAATTTGTGTGACGGCCCTGGGTCAGATTTATGATAAATTAAACATTAAATATTTGTCAGAAATTTGGGAAGTACTTTGGATAGACTTTCTCATCCATCTCATTGTGAACCTCGTGCTCTATGGAATCCCACAATGCGCTGGTCAGGGAAAGAAGTAGTCATAATTGTGTTTGTTGTTTAAGCCAGAAAGCAGTTATTCCTTACTATGGTACCAGCTCCTGTTGAAACTTACATCCCACCAAGCCAAGCTTTAATCTAGTCACCAAATTCAGTTTGATTTCTTCCAATACTGTCTCTAAAGTCTAGGATATGGTCACTGGAGTTCATGCATCAACAGGTTAGACAGTCACTATTCAGCCGAGACCAGTGAGATAAGGCAAAAATTAGTTGGTTCTTATCAACTAGACCACCACAAAAGAATAAAATGAGCTGTGGACAAGGATTGAACTCCTTGGGTCTTCCCAGGTACTGTTTTTGATGGATATCGGGATAGATCGGATTGTGAAGGACGTTGGTACATACTTACCAGAGTGGTGTGTCTTATGGGTTATCTACAAAATAATAGACAGCCATTGACACTTCTGCTGCATTGAAGAGCTTAATATGGCCTGTTGCAACTCATTTGAACTGCGTTAAACGACTTCCGTTTCTCGAACAGGGGTGTTGGCAATTGCGTGCACTAGTGTGCGAACAGTCATCACTGCAGCCATAGAACTAGCTGCCACTACTGGCTGTTGGAAAGTGCTGAAAGTTTATGTGGTTCACAATGGCGTATAAGTCCAACTCTAGTTGCAAGTTTTCGTGGCGTTATGTTTCAGGTTTTTGCTGTAGATTTATTGTACCTGAATATGCCCAACATGTCTGCTCCTTCAGTTTAACTTGTATTGTTTGTAACACAAGTTCCGCATACATTGACAAAATAAAAACATTTCAGAAAGTGGTTGGAATTGTTGTCTTTCCCGTGGGACTTTGGGGGCAGAAGTAAGTTGAGTTTGGTCAGGCTCCTCTTGGGAGGTTGACAGATGAACAGAAGTATTTCACAATGTATGGAGTGCTGACAGAACGACAGCAATATTTCACAATGTACCGTGCTACACAAGCTTGACAAGTTTCAACATTATTGGAACTATTACACTAGGGTGCAACGACAGTTTGTCATGAGTTGGCCATACTACTTGGCATCCAATTTTGGCGGCAGTGGGTGAATATTGGTCCTGCAGCAAGTGAATCTGGAACAGACAAAGCCGTGATAGCCAGGATGATCAACTGTCCACGTCATCACGGTTCACCAACCAGCCACACTCTGCAACCACCTAATGCCCACTGTAGCTGCTGGCACAAGCCTTTCTTCACGATGTATCAACTGCTGGTTTGTCTGCATCAGTTGATTGGCCACCTTGATATACATGAAAAATAATGGCTGTGACGTTAAACAACATTCACTCACAAGGAGCTACCGATTGAGCCCCCTGCTCCAACTCTGGGACAATAATATGTACGCCAGACATGCAACTAACAGGATTGGGTGGTCAGGCTCGCTGACTTGATTGATACATGTCATCGATCCCAATTGCGTGGATCAATGCTCATGATGTCAATCACTGGATTGTCTGGCCCAGACTCGATTATTTTACAGACCGCCGTCATATAGCTGGAATATTGCTGAGTGCGGTGTTAAACAACAAACCAACCAACTCCAGACATCACAAAGATTATGTTTTTCTAAAATATACTGGATATATCTAATTGTTTCTTTAACATTTTATTGCACAGAAAGACTCATGTGAGGGGAAATAAAGTTATATATGCTACTCAAAAGAAGATAAAGAACATCTGATTCTAATAATAGGAAAGAATGATGTGTTCCTTGACCTCTTTTGACTATCATTCTGCCACAACCTGGGTTTGATAGTGTAGCAGGGCGTGGAGTCGTCCCACAGATGACATTTCATTCATCTGAATGGTTATGACGTCAGAGCTATGTAAAGTATAATGCTGGATTCAAAGTATTGTCTCATTCTGGATCGAGGATGAAAGTTGTTCATCACCTGACCCTAATTCTTAGCTTCTCATTGGCTAATTTCAAAACTAAGATAGTCTTCTTTGCACCAATCTAACCACCTCACAAGCACAGCTTATGAGGCAACAGACTACACATACCCGTAAGGTCAAGGTCAACTACGATTATTATCACAGCATTCACATCTATAACATTCAACAATTGCTTAGAATAGGAGTTACAATATAGATATAGTTCTGTTTGGTAACTGGAGGCACAAATATAAAAGGCAGCTGTGACAAGCGATGTCACTTGACATCATGATGTCTAAATCGGCCAGCGGCATTTGGAGCAGTTCTAAACTTTGATGTCGATAAAAATCTTCCTTCTTTGTATGTGTGTTTGTGTGTGTACATGTCTGGGTTTGATTTAGTTGTATAAAACATGCAACAAGAGCAAGCTAATATTTTGGTAAAATAAATATCAAATTTGTGTGACTAACTCCACACAAAACCTATCTTTGAACACACTCAATACCTACAAAGTGTATTTACCATAAACTTTCTTGGCATGATGTCATCAACCTGTGGATACTTCAAGATCATGTGCACATGTTCCTGTCATGTTTCACAGCAATGCGGCATTAATTTATGGGACACTGGCAGCAGGCTGATCTGTTACAATTTAAACTTTGATATATTTATGGGACCAGTGTGCAACTTGGTTTTCATGTCAACATGCTTCTGATGCAAGCTAAATCAAATTCCTTAAATCAAACTCTGGATCATCTTCCTGAGGCAAGGGAGTTAACTGACTATAAAGTCCAGTTTCCATCCTTGCCAAACTAGGCTGGAATTATGGAGTTATATTTAGGCTGGACTAACAAGTAACAAAATGGACATCTGGTTTGTAAACTGCCATACAGATTTTGGTTGAGAGCTGGATTTGCAAAACGCGTGTACCATCAATTTAGCATCAACATATATTTTCCAAATCTTTTCATGTTTTTAATCAAGGTGCTCAAGTGATTTGGTGTGCTTTGCTAAGTGAGACCCATTTTAATACAATAAAGATCTTGATTATTGATCAGATCGTCTACACTGGGCGCTGCCATTTTGTTTGAATGCAAGTGATATGAGAGGTGGAATCTGATTGGTCAATGGGAGGGACATAACTCGTAATAGCCACTGGCTCCCATGGTTACGGTTGGCAAGACTAGCATCACAACAACCCATATCGAAATATCGAAAGTCAACAATCAGCATTTAAACACTATACAATGTCCGGCCATATCTGTTTGGGGGCACAGTCTTCAATTCCGGTAACAAGTCCAGCCACCCTCTCCCTCTTGTATCCCAGGCAGTGAGACACGTAGCGCACTCCATCCACACTCCGGTCCTTGTTCCTATGCTGATGGCCAAAAACATGGATGGACGAACCTATCTGCCGAATCTGTGTTTCTAGGACCTTGCACCCAGCATAGCGGGTGAAGTTGAAAGATCGTGGATTTATATGACCTTTCTTGTTTGCTTCGACAGCGCTCTCAAGTCCAAGTCTTTTCCTTTCCGTTTCAATTTCTGCAAGTTCTTTATCTGAAGGCTTGACGAGATCTGTTCTTGGTAGAAAATGGCTGAACGATATAACAGGGTCTGTGTATTGTTTCATACATGTCTGTGAATTTAGATTGGCAAAATATTTGGATCGTGTTCCTTCTAAACTTGGCCAAATACACAAATGATTGTCCATCCACATGTTGTTTGACTTGTCTTCACCCACTGGGTTCTGTGGTTTGATGTAGAGCGAGTCTTCTGAGTCTTCCTCTGGAGTTGAGTACCAGGAGAAGAGTGGCACAATCCACACTGCGGCCATGTTGGATACACACAATGACTCCGGCTCGGTCACGACCCCCATCTCCTTGCATGTTGTGATTATTTTGTGGAATTTAGTGATTGAATCTTTCTCCTGCTCAGGCTTCCTAATCCACAGCTCATGGTTCCCTGAAACAACGAGTGAGTGAGTGAGTGAGTGAGTGAGTGAGTGATCAAGTGAGTGAGTGAGACTGATCAAGTGAGTGAGTGAATGAGTGAGAGAGAGACTGAGTGGGTGAGTGAATGAGAGAGAGAGAGACTGAGTGAGTGAGTGAATGAGTGAGTGGGTGAGAGACTGAGTGGTTGAGTGAATGAGTGAGTGAGAGACTGAGTGGTTGAGTGAATGAGTGAGTGAGAGACTGAGTGGTTGAGTGAATGAGTGAGTGAGAGACTGAGTGGTTGAGTGAATGAGTGAGTGAGAGACTGAGTGAGTGAGTGAATGAGTGAGTGGGTGAGAGACTGAGTGAGTGAGAGACTGAGTGGGTGAGTGAATGAGAGAGAGAGACTGAGTGGGTGAGTGAATGAGTGAGAGAGAGACTGAGTGGGTGAGTGAATGAGTGAGTGAGAGACTGAGTGGGTGAGTGAATGAGTGAGTGAGAGACTGAGTGGGTGAGTGAATGAGAGAGAGAGACTGAGTGGATGAGTGAATGAGAGAGAGAGACTGAGTGGGTGAGTGAATGAGAGAGAGAGACTGAGTGGGTGAGTGAATGAGAGAGAGAGAGACTGAGTGAGTGGGTAGTGAATGAGTGAGTGAGAGACTGAGTGAGTGAGTGAATGAGTGAGTGAGAGACTGAGTGAGTGAGTGAATGAGTGAGTGAGAGACTGAGTGGGTGAGTGAATGAGAGAGACTGAGTGGGTGAGTGAATGAGAGAGAGAGACTGAGTGAGTGAGTGAATGAGTGAGTGAGAGACTGAGTGAGTGGGTGAATGAGAGAGAGAGAGACTGAGTGGGTGAGTGAATGAGAGAGTGAGAGACTGAGTGGGTGAGTGAATGAGAGAGACTGAGTGGGTGAGTGAATGAGAGAGAGAGACTGAGTGGGTGAGTGAATGAGAGAGAGAGACTGAGTGGATGAGTGAATGAGAGAGAGAGACTGAGTGGATGAGTGAATGAGAGAGACTGAGTGGGTGAGTGAATGAGAGAGAGAGACTGAGTGGATGAGTGAATGAGAGAGAGAGACTGAGTGGGTGAGTGAATGAGAGAGAGAGACTGAGTGGGTGAGTGAATGAGAGAGAGAGAGACTGAGTGGGTGAGTGAATGAGAGAGAGAGACTGAGTGAGTGAGTGAATGAGTGAGTGAGAGACTGAGTGCGTGAGTGAATGAGTGAGTGAGAGACTGAGTGAGTGGGTGAATGAGAGAGAGAGAGACTGAGTGGGTGAGTGAATGAGTGAGTGAGAGACTGAGTGAGTGAGTGAATGAGTGAGTGAGAGACTGAGTGAGTGAGTGAATGAGTGAGTGAGAGACTGAGTGGGTGAGTGAATGAGAGAGACTGAGTGGGTGAGTGAATGAGAGAGAGAGACTGAGTGAGTGAGTGAATGAGTGAGTGGGTGAGAGACTGAGTGGTTGAGTGAATGAGTGAGTGAGAGACTGAGTGGTTGAGTGAATGAGTGAGTGAGAGACTGAGTGGGTGAGTGAATGAGTGAGTGGGTGAGAGACTGAGTGAGTGAGAGACTGAGTGGGTGAGTGAATGAGAGAGAGAGAGACTGAGTGAGTGAGTGAATGAGTGAGTGGGTGAGAGACTGAGTGGTTGAGTGAATGAGTGAGTGAGAGACTGAGTGGTTGAGTGAATGAGTGAGTGAGAGACTGAGTGGGTGAGTGAATGAGTGAGTGGGTGAGAGACTGAGTGAGTGAGAGACTGAGTGGGTGAGTGAATGAGTGAGAGAGAGACTGAGTGGGTGAGTGAATGAGTGAGTGAGAGACTGAGTGGGTGAGTGAATGAGTGAGTGAGAGACTGAGTGGGTGAGTGAATGAGAGAGAGAGACTGAGTGGATGAGTGAATGAGAGAGAGAGAGACTGAGTGAGTGAGTGAATGAGTGAGTGGGTGAGAGACTGAGTGGTTGAGTGAATGAGTGAGTGAGAGACTGAGTGGGTGAGTGAATGAGTGAGTGAGAGACTGAGTGGTTGAGTGAATGAGTGGGTGAGTGAATGAGTGGGTGAGTGAATGAGTGAGTGAGAGACTGAGTGGGTGAGTGAATGAGTGAGTGAGAGACTGAGTGGGTGAGTGAATGAGTGAGTGAGAGACTGAGTGGGTGAGTGAATGAGAGAGAGAGACTGAGTGGATGAGTGAATGAGAGAGAGAGAGACTGAGTGAGTGAGTGAATGAGTGAGTGAGTGAGAGACTGAGTGGGTGAGTGAATGAGTGAGTGAGAGACTGAGTGGGTGAGTGAATGAGAGAGAGAGACTGAGTGGGTGAGTGAATGAGTGAGAGAGAGACTGAGTGGGTGAGTGAATGAGTGAGTGAGAGACTGAGTGGGTGAGTGAATGAGTGAGTGAGAGACTGAGTGGGTGAGTGAATGAGTGAGTGAGAGACTGAGTGGGTGAGTGAATGAGAGAGAGAGACTGAGTGGATGAGTGAATGAGAGAGAGAGACTGAGTGGGTGAGTGAATGAGAGAGAGAGACTGAGTGGGTGAGTGAATGAGAGAGAGAGAGACTGAGTGAGTGGGTAGTGAATGAGTGAGTGAGAGACTGAGTGAGTGAGTGAATGAGTGAGTGAGAGACTGAGTGAGTGAGTGAATGAGTGAGTGAGAGACTGAGTGGGTGAGTGAATGAGAGAGACTGAGTGGTTGAGTGAATGAGAGAGAGAGACTGAGTGAGTGAGTGAATGAGTGAGTGAGAGACTGAGTGAGTGGGTGAATGAGAGAGAGAGAGACTGAGTGGGTGAGTGAATGAGAGAGTGAGAGACTGAGTGGGTGAGTGAATGAGAGAGACTGAGTGGGTGAGTGAATGAGAGAGAGAGACTGAGTGAGTGAGTGAATGAGAGAGAGAGACTGAGTGGGTGAGTGAATGAGAGAGAGAGACTGAGTGGGTGAGTGAATGAGAGAGAGAGAGACTGAGTGGGTGAGTGAATGAGAGAGAGAGACTGAGTGAGTGAGTGAATGAGTGAGTGAGAGACTGAGTGCGTGAGTGAATGAATGAGTGAGAGACTGAGTGAGTGGGTGAATGAGAGAGAGAGAGACTGAGTGGGTGAGTGAATGAGTGAGTGAGAGACTGAGTGAGTGAGTGAATGAGTGAGTGAGAGACTGAGTGAGTGAGTGAATGAGTGAGTGAGAGACTGAGTGGGTGAGTGAATGAGAGAGACTGAGTGGGTGAGTGAATGAGAGAGAGAGACTGAGTGAGTGAGTGAATGAGTGAGTGAGAGACTGAGTGGGTGAGTGAATGAGAGAGAGAGAGACTGAGTGAGTGAGTGAATGAGTGAGTGAGAGACTGAGTGGGTGAGTGAATGAGTGAGTGGGTGAGAGACTGAGTGAGTGAGAGACTGAGTGGGTGAGTGAATGAGTGAGAGAGAGACTGAGTGGGTGAGTGAATGAGTGAGTGAGAGACTGAGTGGGTGAGTGAATGAGAGAGAGAGACTGAGTGGATGAGTGAATGAGAGAGAGAGAGACTGAGTGAGTGAGTGAATGAGTGAGTGGGTGAGAGACTGAGTGGTTGAGTGAATGAGTGAGTGAGAGACTGAGTGGTTGAGTGAATGAGTGAGTGAGAGACTGAGTGGGTGAGTGAATGAGTGAGTGGGTGAGAGACTGAGTGAGTGAGAGACTGAGTGGGTGAGTGAATGAGTGAGAGAGAGACTGAGTGGGTGAGTGAATGAGTGAGTGAGAGACTGAGTGGGTGAGAGACTGAGTGGGTGAGTGAATGAGTGAGTGAGAGACTGAGTGGGTGAGTGAATGAGTGAGAGAGAGACTGAGTGGGTGAGTGAATGAGTGAGTGAGAGACTGAGTGGGTGAGTGAATGAGTGAGAGAGAGACTGAGTGGGTGAGTGAATGAGTGAGAGAGAGACTGAGTGGGTGAGTGAATGAGTGAGTGAGAGACTGAGTGGGTGAGTGAATGAGTGGGTGAGAGACTGAGTGGGTGAGTGAATGAGAGAGAGAGACTGAGTGGATGAGTGAATGAGAGAGAGAGAGACTGAGTGAGTGAGTGAATGAGTGAGTGGGTGAGAGACTGAGTGGTTGAGTGAATGAGTGAGAGAGAGACTGAGTGGGTGAGTGAATGAGTGAGTGAGAGACTGAGTGGGTGAGTGAATGAGAGAGAGAGACTGAGTGGATGAGTGAATGAGAGAGAGAGAGACTGAGTGAGTGAGTGAATGAGTGAGTGGGTGAGAGACTGAGTGGTTGAGTGAATGAGTGAGTGAGAGACTGAGTGGTTGAGTGAATGAGTGAGTGAGAGACTGAGTGGGTGAGTGAATGAGTGAGTGGGTGAGAGACTGAGTGAGTGAGAGACTGAGTGGGTGAGTGAATGAGTGAGAGAGAGACTGAGTGGGTGAGTGAATGAGTGAGTGAGAGACTGAGTGGGTGAGTGAATGAGAGAGAGAGACTGAGTGGATGAGTGAATGAGAGAGAGAGACTGAGTGGGTGAGTGAATGAGAGAGAGAGACTGAGTGGGTGAGTGAATGAGAGAGAGAGAGACTGAGTGAGTGGGTAGTGAATGAGTGAGTGAGAGACTGAGTGAGTGAGTGAATGAGTGAGTGAGAGACTGAGTGAGTGAGTGAATGAGTGAGTGAGAGACTGAGTGGGTGAGTGAATGAGAGAGACTGAGTGGTTGAGTGAATGAGAGAGAGAGACTGAGTGAGTGAGTGAATGAGTGAGTGAGAGACTGAGTGAGTGGGTGAATGAGAGAGAGAGAGACTGAGTGGGTGAGTGAATGAGAGAGTGAGAGACTGAGTGGGTGAGTGAATGAGAGAGACTGAGTGGGTGAGTGAATGAGAGAGAGAGACTGAGTGGGTGAGTGAATGAGAGAGAGAGACTGAGTGGATGAGTGAATGAGAGAGAGAGACTGAGTGGGTGAGTGAATGAGAGAGAGAGACTGAGTGGGTGAGTGAATGAGAGAGAGAGAGACTGAGTGGGTGAGTGAATGAGAGAGAGAGACTGAGTGAGTGAGTGAATGAGTGAGTGAGAGACTGAGTGCGTGAGTGAATGAGTGAGTGAGAGACTGAGTGAGTGGGTGAATGAGAGAGAGAGAGACTGAGTGGGTGAGTGAATGAGTGAGTGAGAGACTGAGTGAGTGAGTGAATGAGTGAGTGAGAGACTGAGTGAGTGAGTGAATGAGTGAGTGAGAGACTGAGTGGGTGAGTGAATGAGAGAGACTGAGTGGGTGAGTGAATGAGAGAGAGAGACTGAGTGAGTGAGTGAATGAGTGAGTGAGAGACTGAGTGGGTGAGTGAATGAGAGAGAGAGAGACTGAGTGAGTGAGTGAATGAGTGAGTGAGAGACTGAGTGGGTGAGTGAATGAGAGAGACTGAGTGGGTGAGTGAATGAGAGAGACTGAGTGAGTGAGTGAGTGAGTGAGCGAGTGATCAAGTGAATGAGTGAGACTGAGTGAGAGTGATCAAGTGAGTGAGTGAATGAGGCCATCGATGAACACAAGGTAGTAGGTGCTGGCAATCATAATAAAAGCAATCTGGAATGAAAACATGAGTTATCAGAATGGAAATATAGACTGAATACTCCATGGTAGACTTCCCAGATCAGATGTTTTTTTCTAACTGTGAACCTTATACAGCACCAAGCTCCATCAACGGTTGTAGAATCCTCACCCGGAACGTAGTAGACCCTGAAGAAGACTTGCTGCAGATGTTGCAGTGTTTGTTGAAGGAGAGGCAGCGAGTCTGTGACGTCACCCGCCACTATCAGTGCATCATTCTCGTAGTCCATGGGCGACCATTTCTGGATAATGTCCATGTTCTCTTTGTAGTCAACATGGAGGTCAGAGATAGCAAACACTCGACGCATAATGGCTGACACAGCAGGTCTCAGTTTCATCGGCCTCTGTCTGGAATAGTCAGGTGGAAATTGTTTAGTTTGCTTTCCTCATTTAGTTCAACATCTTAAACAAAACATTTTTAAAATTTCCTATTTTCTGGATTGACAGGTGTCATTTACAATCTCTTGACAAAATGATGAAAATACAGTATCTTATATTTTGCTTGTCTGATCTGTCAATCTAGATCTTGACTGGATTGACAAGAAAAACAAACTACAATCACAAAATGTATTTGGGCATTGTGTATACCAAACATTGTTTTCAACAAATTAGTGAGTAGAAGACGTACAATTTTTTGGATAACAACTTCTGGTTGATTGCATATAGCGCCAGGTAAGGGATTTATACAAAATGAATCAAACCCGCGTCGCTGACATGAGGACTTGACACTACCCCCTTCTCTAGAGATGATATTGCTAGAAAATTTGCTATGTTCAGTCATGCGTATTTTATTCAAATGGAAGTTCAGTATCTCAAAACTACCCTAGTGGACACTCTTCTGTTTACACTATCAACATGCTGCTTGTGTACGAGATTTCCAGTTTAAGGAAAACCACCTGTGTCAACAGGAAGACCGCTTGTTTCGCTCAGGAAATCTGAACTCACATTAAATCCTCCACAGTCAGCTGACTCGCTCGTAAACGTCGAACTACTTCCGTGTTGGTCTAGAGTTATCTCCCCTTGTCTACACAATTTCATAAACGACTTGCTTCAGTCAAAATACTAGTTTCAGTTAATTTAGTGCTGTTTTGCATTTTACCTCCCTAAAACGGTATACAACTGTGAAAATCACAGGGATAAATATATCATAATGATGGATACTTAGCGTTCACGTTCAATTTAACACGGCAAGTCTGTTGTCATAGTAACAGTGCGGGGTATTTTCTTTATTATGGGATTCGTCATTATTTTGTCAACTTAATTAAATTAAATGTTTCAATTTTAGTCTAAACCTCTCTCCCAGTGACGCCAAAAAAATGGTTATGACAATATTACAAGTATATGGTTTTACAGATATATCAACCGGACTGTCAGAGCGGCGAAACCCTTCTCACTCACTCACTCACTCTGACGCCGAGCGTGCAATAGCCTCGTGGCTTTCTAACTCGTTCTTGAAAAGTATTCTTATTTGTGCCTTTCTCTTTGGCTGTTAAATGTCTCTTGTTTAGAACTTCATGCCATCATAACCTATTAAATAACACGTGGGTAGGTGGCTCAAACTTCCCGTCAATGAACGAACATGTGAACACAGCGCCATGGGCGATTGTATTTTTCTTTGTCCTTGTTTAGACACCAACGGAAAATATTTGTTCAAAATTCATATGTTAAAACCAAAATATGCTTAAAAGTAAAGAACATTTAATTGTAAAAAAATAAGTGTTATAAACAAGCTTCTGTGTATCCTGTAATGTCACTATGGAAACTGAAATCTTCCACGTTAACCATCCCGCATCTTCCCAAGGCAAGAGAGTTAACTGACTTTAAACTGGACATTTTCAGTCTGTTAACTCTCTTGCCTCGGGAAGATGACCATCCCGCCATCTTATGTATATAGTTTGTAAATTTGTACCTCATGTGCCGAGTACCCGGCCTGAGTGTACATAAAGTCCTGTTCTACCCCGTCCTCCAAAATGCCACCCGTGAAGATCCGGGTTAGAATAGGTCTTCAGCAACCCATGCTCGCCGTAAAAGGCGACTTTGCTGGTCGAAAGAAGCGACTATCGGGATCCAGAGGTCAGGCTCGCTGACTTGGTTGATGTATGTCATCATATCCCAATTGCGTGGATCAATACTCATGATGTCAATCACTGGACCGCCTGGTCCAGACTCGATAATATACAGACCGCCGTCATATAGCTGGAATATTGCTGAGTACGGCGTTAAACAACAAACAAACAAGGAAACAAAACAATGTCGATTTCAACATGAGACAGAACGACGTCGTGCACGACGAGGTATAACAAACGACAACACGTTATACCACAGACTATTTATTCACATAAGGAAAAGCTACGTCATATGTTACTGACAAGCGATATGGGCATCATCAATACATTAGCTGATATTCAATATGACAAACGATGGTGAATTACCCGAATGCTTAAGGCTGGAAATTACTCTTGCCACATAAATCGATAATACATCGATAATAATACCTCATGTATTACCAAGCGTAATGTCTTTGAAAATAACAACACATTATTGTATTTATCTTAATAAATGACAATTATGTAATCGTTAAAAACAGTTTAGGGACTTTGCCTTATTGGCTATCATTTGCATCCTTTTAGGGGGGCCATTAAGGCCGTGTATAGTGCACGCGACTGTGTTGTGGAGCTGGTGTATGTTATGGCGGCGAGATCCGGCTTTTTCAGGAAGACAAATATAAATATTCGCCGCAGTTACACGTTTCACTTCGCCCTTGAAATGACCTTGAGTGCCCCCGTGTCAGCTTGTAGAAATATAAAGGTGACTTTCTCCTCTCGGGTAGGCAGACAGACAGCCATCCGATGGCGGCCACGCCACGCACACGAGTGCGGAAACTGCCTACCGTAAACCTGATAAACTTCGTGTCCATATATACTACTCAAAAGAAGTTAAGGATTAGCCGATTCTTTCATATCACTACAGGTAATCTCTCATTTCAGGGCAGATTAACAATTGTAATATGAAAGAATCGATTATCCTTAACTTATTTTGAGTAGTATATGATTTAACTTGGGCATGTTCCTGGGAATATGAGTTATATGTCAGTTAAATGTCAGTCGTATATGGAATACAATCTCATTAAAATCAGATCTTAGTGCTAGATACCGCTACTATAACGGTAGCTGGCAGTAGTGAGTGAGTATGGTTTTACTCCGCTTTTATCAATATTCCGGGAATATCATGGAGCTAGCAGTAAGATATGATTTGAATGATATTGTACGGACTGAAAACAAATGCGGAATTGATTCAAGTGATTTAACCAAACACGTGTGTTAAAATAATTGCGTTTTGTCATTTTACGAAACTTTAAAATGTTAACAAGCAAAGCACAGAAACATTATTTACAGCAAAGGTATATAGAATCTGTCGTTTGTCGAAATGCCTTCCTTGGCGGGAGATTCTAAAGCTCTGGCAAGTTGACAGTTCCAGTAAGTCTGATTTAAGTGTTTCAAAAGACACCCTTTTATCCTCAAATTAATTATGTTGATCAAGCGTTTAGTGATACCCTATATGATGTACGTTGTCATCGTGACTTCAGTATTTAAAGGCCATCGTGATATAGCCGTTATATGCACTGCTGAAGTTGCAAACAAACAAACAAACAAACAAACACACGATCAAAGAGATTTTTATTTATGTCATATATTCGGGAATTGTAAGCCCCTTATTAAATTAATCATATTAGCATAACCATAATATTTTATGACAATCTTTTATAGTTTTTTAATTATTATTGACAAACATTAAATCAAGACAAACATAACCCCTTTTCTATTACATATTTATCAGTACTATAAGTTTGCATTCTTGATCACGACCAACTTATCCCGCACAATCCTATCTCCAGCATGTTTACCTGGAACGGCATAGATAACACACCCATCTAAGTGTGTGTTTGTTTCTGCACTGTACGCCGTGTAGATAACATGCGAGGACAGATAACCGCCTAACTCCGCAGTCAACCCTTGTCAGTCGCGTGAAAATGTCTCCGCAGGAATTTGTGAGTTGGGTTAACGTCATTGAGAACTGTATTCCAGTTATATCACAGCGTGTGAGCTTAATGTGGGAGGAAAGCCTGAAGTAATGCAGGTCTCAGACGATTACCACTTTGTTGAAACCCACGTGCAGGGTATGGTGCTGTACTTCTGAAGTAAAACTGTGCACATCACGTTACACGGGTCAAACTCAAACCATAGGGCTTATTTGCCATCGCGTTAAATGGAAAAGCTAGCATTGAAACATCAACTATGCAAGTCGGGACAGACCTGAATAAGTCAACTCCTTCTATACAAATGGTTCACAATAGTACGCAGCGCGGGTCATTCGAAATACGGCTGCCTTCAGCGTTATAGTCAATGCAGGGTGACGTGACTACCTCGTTGTTGCGCGCTAAATGTAAACTACACTGCTAGCTTGCTGATTGTGTAGTCTTATCTATTTTGTCTATATTTTTTTCTATACAGGTTGTCTAACGTTCATGATGACAACGTGTAGACCGTACAAGATGAATTTGATCCAGCTAGACGTACATTTTTTATTCCTACATTACCCGGCGTATATCATGTTGACACAACCCGTCTCTATTGCGGTATGATGTACTTTCAACACACACCCTGTATTCATCAAACCAGGTCGCACGCTCTAGCGAGCGCGGGTTATTTGAAACGACGAGGCCACGTGAGTTGTCAAGCGCGCTCAATTCAAACTGGGCTGACGGGTACGGTCTGTCTATTTAGGGCAGCACGCTATACACATAGCTCTATTCATAACCCTGTACTTTTGTTTTCTTATGAATTCTTTTCTGCCTTATAAACACACACCTTTCATTCCTCCCCTTTCCCGACGCGCTGTTGATCCATGAGTCATCCTATCTGACCACGTGACTTGGATCAGCCAATCACCTTCCCTATTTTCCCTCAACCTCCCTCAACCAAAATGACATTCTGCGGACTTAGACTATACTACTTTTGTCGTTTAATGTCGCACTCAGCAATTTTCCAGCCATAGATATGACGGCGGTCCGTAAATAGTCAATCTAGTGATTGACATCATGAGCATCAATCTATGCAATTGATGACACCCTGAAGGGCGAGGTCGAGAAAGGATATATTTTAAGCTGCATTTTGAAAACTCAAGCTTTGTTTCATACAAATACAGATGGTAAGTCTCCCAAGAATTTAAAAGGGGGCCTTCCCAACTGTTCTGCCCACTTCTAGTCAAGGTCAAGACCTTGTGATAACATCCTCCATAATGCAGGGTATTACATCTCCATTCTATATCAATAAATAACCTCAGCCCATGGCTTCGTTTTAAACCGATTCAAATTACATGATGCTGAAAAAAGCCTTCAAATCAATAGGCATTAATGAGTGAGATAAAGTATTTGCTGAATTATTGATAAGAAAAATTGAGATGACATCACTTCCGGAACGAGGCTGCGGTGGCGAATGGGCCAAGGGTGTTATTCACAACAGAACGGAGAAATACCACATTGGGTAATCGAGGATCTTGTAATTAATGCCTTGAGTAAAACTCCAAACTCACTCTGCGTTTTGAGACATAATTACTAGCTTGATCGGTAGCCGTAAAATGCATGTCGATAAAATGGAGTTTGAATGACATGAATCAAACTTGCAATGACTAGTTATTGATCTCTTCAAACAAGCCTAGTCCCGTTCTAGGACTGTTTAACTCCCGTACTGAACATACCCAGTCATAGCGCTAATTGTAAGGTCGCCATGTGGAACTGGGACCGCGGATCCTGTGGCTGACGGCTGCGTCGAAGTATGTTTCCAATCTGCTGAGAGTGAGGACTTCCACAGTGGTTTTCAACGGAAGTTACAACCACCGACGGAGCTGGCCACCTGAATTGTCTTCCATGGCAGCCGGCACTATTCCAACTGTGACATAACTGCCTGCACATTATGTTGCATTGGTCAGGAAAATCAGTTGTTGGTTGCAGAAACGAAATCTACTTAGTCATGAAGTTGGTCCAGTCAGAAAGCTCACACCTCCAGCTCCTCATTGTAATCGGCACGAGGTTTTAGGATATTGTTTTTTTTACCTTTAATTTGAAAGGTTGGGCATAGAAGGGTTTTTGTTATGACGTCATCCATGTAGCACTATTCATACTTGTGTGTTTGTCTGTTAAATGATTCCCTCCGGGGGTGGGGTAGCCTAGTGGTTAAAGCTTTGGCTCGTCACGTCCAAGGCCCGGGGTTTAATTCCCCACATGGGTACAATGTGTGAAACCACCGTGATATTGCTGGAATATTGCTAAAAGCGGTGTAAAACCATACTCACTCACGAATGCTTCACCCACAATATTCCAGCTATACGACCCACCCTGTGAACAATCGGGTCTGAACCAGGCGATCCAGTGATTGATATTGTGAGCAACCAAAGCTGTGGTTAGGGCACAATGACACGCAATCAGTCAAGTCACTGAACCTGAACCTGAACCATTCAGTTGCCAATAACGACAAGCATTACTGGGGACCTATTCAAACTCGGGGTTCCCACAGGGTGATACCTTTCTGGGGACACATTCTAACCTGGAATCACCACAGCATGTAGACTTGGCCTGTTCTTCATAGGGATGAAACAACATAATCACACTCCGTTCTGATATTATTGAGTGAGAGAATTTTGTTTTTACATCACTTTGTATTTCAGATGAATCGTTGTATGTGGATTCCAGGTTCGAGTGAATGAGTGAGTGAGTTGGGTTTAACACGCTTTTAACAGTATTCCAGTTATATTGGGCCGTGTCAGCTTAATGTGGGAGGAAAGCCCAAAGTGATGCAGGTCTCAGACGTTTACCACTTCGGTAACACCCATGAGCACGGGTATGGTGCTGACAAACCTGGAAACATAATTAAGGCGAACCGGGATTCGAACACACAATAATAGGTTTCTCGCGTGCCCAAGGGACGCAACTCTGCACAGCGAATCGTGCCCCCTCCCCTCCAGGTATGAAAGGTCCCCAGCAATCATGTTGGTTGTTAGAGCTGATCCATTTGACTGGGTTGCTCAGTTTTGGCGACATGATTGATAGCGTGTGTCATTGGAGTGTTCACAATGTGAATCACTGGATTGTCTGGTCCAGACTTGACTATTTAAAGGCTGATGTCACATAGCTGGAATATTGCTAGGCGTGGCGTTAAACAACAAACAAACTATCAAATGACCGAGTCAGATTAATGTGGGCAGGGTAACGAAGGACCAAGCCGTTCACCACTATGAAGAAGCCCACGGGGACATGCTCACGTTATTGATCACAACAAGCAAGGTGTGGTTGCACTGCTTTATTGAAGTACTCCAGTGTACAATGAACAGACAGACAGAGCTGATACAAATATACACATTCTGATTACCTGGTCTACCTCACCCAACAGGGTATCTACCTGCTACCCGTGACAGGACTACACAACATGTCCACCCCGCGACCATAAAAGTACCAAAACATGTTTCAGTGAAGACACTACCGTCATGGGCCTAAAGACACAAACTCCCAGTATAGGTTAGATTCCCGGTCCACAAGATCATCTTTCTACGACTCCAAAATGGCCAGGGGATACAGGAAGCATGTACCTGCGTCAGGTCCCCTGTTCTGATCACACCTCACTTTGGTTGCCTGAGGCCCCAAGGGTAGGAACCATTGGTCACATCCGTCTAGTCCAGGACTCATTTCAGACAAGTGGTATATGTTTGACAGCAAAGAACTAGTCTGTCTAAATTCTCACTTGCCCATACACATTTTCACTTGTCTGTCTAAATTTTCACTATTCAGCTTATAATGGACCAGTGGTTTGCATGACATCCTTGGCTACAGTGAGTTTGGTTTTCAACGCTTTCAGCAATATTCCAGCAATATCACAGCGGGGGAAACTAGAATGGGCTTCACACATTGTACACATGTCGGGAAGGGTCTTTGGCATGACGAGCAAACATTTTAACCACTAGGGTACATGACCGCCCCCCCATCCAGGTTTACAAAATCCTGTATCAGTCACTGGTTGTATCTTTCTGGCACCGAGGCCTTGTCCGATGGTTTTCCACCCTCCCATACTGAGGATCTCGTATCTGACACTCATGTGTTGGGGTAGGAACCCTTATGAAACAACCACCCAATGTCCAATACTGGAACAGGCTTGAAGATCGACAACCCCTCTGGTCAGTACACTCCCAGGTCAACACTCCCTAGGGCCTGTTCTACAAAGCGATCTCAGCACTTGTGAGAGTCGTTACAGTCGTGGTGATAAGATCTCTCTGTGGCACCGGGCCCTGCTCAGTTTTCACTGTACCTGGACCCACCCCTGAACAAGACATCAATGAACTAATGCCATCAGTGCACACTGGGACGTGTGGAAGTAGGAGCGGTACCGGGACGTGCGGAGGAGGGAGCACTACACAGATATACTGGTGTGTGACAAGGAGATACATCACTGGTTGATACATCTGTTTTAGAACAGCTAGGACAAAATCGTAACATTTGATTCTTCAATACATTATCTATGTCAATAATCCTGCTGACTAGGCGTCTCTCAAAAACTGATTTATAGTCTTTATTGAAATGAGTTGGCAAACAAATCAAAAAACATATTTTACTTCTGAATGACATCTTAAGTTCTTGAACAGCTGGAGCTGAATCCTGGGCCAATCAATAGATAAAATGTCAATATTTAGGTACAGCAAGAAATAGATGTCTCTGAAGCTAATGAACAGATCACATGTGACAAGATTTCGTTAATGGTGACAATATCATAATCTGACAATTCTACCTCTGCACCACTTAACAGATACTGTAAATCGTGAAATTATTGCGTCTTCAAAAGAATGCGACCACTGCCCCTAGCCAAAAATGCGACTCTATATGAATGCGACATCCCCCTCCTCTCAAACATCAGTAGATTTATATCTAAAGAAAATGTCCTCTGCCAGGCTTACAGGAGAATCCTCACCTTAATCCAATCACACACCAAATAGCACCGCTTATTAGAGCTGAGTTGAGTACTTCCACTAAAACAATACATGCACGCTGATTCGTGTCGGCCTTTGACGCAGTCGCAAAGAACAAAAACACCGCATTGCGTGGGTGGCGCCTGTCTGGACTTGCAGGTGTGATCAGTGATGACATAAGTGAGTAGAACTCTTGTCTTGACGCCAGCAGTGACAATTCACAGGATGTAATTAGTGTTTGAATGACATGGTTTACAGTATATACTTGTTACAATAACAAGTGTGCAATACATAGTTGTTTGTTTTCAGCATATGTCTAAGTTGGTATTTCTGCTATCCAAAATGTCTTATTGTTTATATAAATGCAATGTTTAATAATACGCACAAAGGCCGTTCGCATTTTTCGCACTTAATTCACGCTCGTGTTTATTTCAAGATTTACAGTATGTGGTGACAATATTGCCTCAAGCTAATATCCTCTACGTAGGTCAAGTGATGGAATACTCTCTATATACAGAAACAACATAAACTACATATAAGTCAAATACACAGCCATTTGATGAGAAGCCTATATATAGTCTCTACATAACACATATATCACAGTGAAATCTGGTGTTGTCTCCCCATAATACAAGTCTAACTCACTAGGTGGTGTTCTACCATAACATGGTATGATGGTATGCAATGATAAATTGATTCAAATCTCTTTCATCAGACATAAGCCATAATGTTCACAATATTTTAAATTAAGATATAGTTTAGCACTGAAATAATTGTCTAAAATGTTTCAATGGATATTAGTTTTCCAGAAGCAGTAAAACATATTCAAAATTTAACACAAAAAAGGCAACGACATTAAAGATCAATAAAACAATTATCCAAATGAGCTTTTAGGAACAGAATAAAATATTACAAAAAAACCTCCAAACAGTCACAGATTCACTTTGTGAAATGATGTATAAACAATGCAAATTATTCAAATTATCTCACACAGTACAGACAGGATTATTTACAACTGGAATCAAACATATTTATGTCGACAAGCAAATAAACAGGGCAAAGTATTGACAATGTTAATATACATGGTTCCCCTACCTTCTGGAAATATTGCCAGTCAGTCTACTACAAACCCATTAGTGTCAAAATCAAGATACACATTTTCAAATTGAAATATTAAATGAATGATATAATGAATTGATATTGTGGACTTGGTTAGTTTGAAGCAGGTAATCTTTCTCTACACATTTTATAACAGTAACTACACACCTGTCACAGCACTTTCAAACAATGGAATGTTGTTTACTCGTGACAAATAATTCACAAAAAACAGCTTCTCGTCTCTACACTTTCCGAGACATTACTAATAATGACTAGCATTTCAGTGTCATGATGGAATAAACACGATCTCTGTTGGTCACTTAGAAAGATTGACAACCAAAACAAAATATATCATTAAATCATAAATCACAGACAACAAACACAGAAGGGACTTAAAGAGTATAAATATCATTTGTTCAAAGAAGAGTTACAAAATGTCGCTATTCCTAAGATATACTATTCAAAAGAAATCAAGGACCAACAATTCTTTCATATTGCTAAAGTAAATCTGTCATGACAGATTTATTATAGTATTACAAAATAATGGGTGGTCCTTAACATCATTTGAGTAGTATAATAGCACTGATGATAACCTGATAAACATAGATCTCTATAACACAAGTGGTATGTTCATGTGGGAATATTACAATTCTAGTGACTGAATGTTGCTTTAAACCCGGTGAGCAATTAATAGCAAGTCAATCAGCCTATCTGCATTCACATTAAACCCACCATCTCCAGATTATGAGCAATCTCATATCATCTAGAATGTTGCACATTGGATTCTAAACGATCGACTACCATCAGAGAAAATTATTCCATATATGAAACATTGCGTAGTTCAATTCTTGTGGAACATGAAGACGGGTTCACACATATATATTACTATGATTCTCATCTCCAGCACACTGACAGGGCTGTGGGACAACATGAAATCTGTCACTCACTTAGCTTCCCATGAATTTATTTGTAAGAATAATAACAAAGGTTTCACAAGACTTTTTTGAACAGCTCAGCTTTGAACAAAACAACAGATATTTCACTTTGAATGGTGTCATCTAATATCAAATATTAATTTGACCAAAAAAACAATAGTTGGGTTCATAACATTTTGAAGAGTGAGTTTCACAAAAACCAAATTTGATAGGTAACATTTGATTTTATTAATATACACCATCCTATAGTTTACTGTCTGGAGTGTCTGCCGCAAGGAATACTGCAAGCTGAGAAGTGTCGTGTTACCATGGTTACAGATGATTGACATTACAAGGATGTGACCTGGTCCTTGGCAGCGCTAGCGTGTGAGCGGGAGGCGTCCCTGGGGTAGTATTTGGCGAGTGTGGCCGCGGGGATACGCTTCAGCATTTCTTTGGGGAAAATACGCAGTAACTGCCAACCGATATCCAGAGATTCGAAGATTGTTCTGTTCTCATAATGACCTGTGAGAAAGACAAAAGTCGTTAAATTAATGTGTAAACTTAGTTATAGTTGACAAAGTTAGAAAGTCTGGAAGAATGACGTTTTAGCTTACAGCATACTTGAGTGGGTGCATAGGTGAGTGAGTGAGTGAGTGAGTGAGAGAGAGAGAGATGGGTTCAATGTCGCTGTCAACAGTTACATTAGCTTCAAGTGATGCTATTCAGACCTCAGACAAAGGATCATATTCAGTGAGAATTTGGCATACAACATATAATTCTTTTACAGAAAGTGATAGGTGATACATGTATCAACAGTGTTGTAGTCGTGTTGAGGTGTAACAGCCTAATGTGTGAGGTCACAGCTCCAAACACTGTGGGGACACACAGGAATGGAGCAGACAAGACAAACCAAGCATGATCAGGATGAACCTTGGAAGCTGTAAACGTACCTTGTGAGATGAAGTTTTTCTCGAACTTGGTGAGGAACTCCAGATAGAGGAGATCCTCCGGGGACAAGGCTTCCTCGCCCACCACAGCCTTCATTGCCTGCACATCTTTACCGATGGCGTAGCACGCGTACTGAAACAGGCACACAGATTTACTGGTGGGACTGGTGCAGTCTACTTTGCTTAAACAGGCAAATTTAACTATTTCCCTAACAGTACACAAGGGATGTAATGTGGGTGGTTTTACGCCTCCCACATTAGGCTTTATACCACGAGCCGAAGGTGAGTGATACTGCTACAACAAATTTATCTCACCGACATGTTTCAACCTGCCATTGTAGAAGATGTAAAACAAATTGAAAACTGATAGAAACAGCTGTTCGTATGAGCTTAGGTTTAACTGTGGTGTGTCATATGACTTTCATTGACTCGTAAACAATGTGCAACTTTTTGCCTCTTAGCAAAGGGACCTATTCTCCCGCTCAGAAATTTACAGGGTGGAGCCTGTCTTCTTCATGGTGGGGTATAAGGGATTTCTTCTCCCATTAAGAAATCTATTTCCCTCCCAGGCGGGATACATCATAATTTGTCAACTGATCTCGAGGGGTATGTGGTAATTATGCATCCATTCTGCATCAGAATCCCAACAGACATAGTTTGTTACAGGTACACATGTACTCACCAGCTGGTTGGAAACATCGGAGTGGTCTTCCCTTGTCATGCCATCACCGATAGCGGACTTCATCAACCTGGACAGGGAGGGCAGCACGTTGATTGGTGGATAGATCTGGAGACAGAGGTACCGGTAAATAAACATCTCATCACAGAAGCAATCTTTCAACATATCGGTTCCTCTAGAAAAACCATCAAAAGAATTGCCTGATAGTATTCATTCAAAATGATCCTTTGACATAGTGTATACAAACCTGTATGATGGAAATTGTTATTGTAATGCTTTTATTAACAGTACTGTCTTGGTTAACACAGTGATTGATACTGACTAATATTGATTGATACTGACTAATATTGATTGATACTGAATAATACTGATTGATAGTGACTAATACTGATTGATACTGAATAATATTGATTGATATTGAATAATATTGATAGATTCAGAATAATAATGATAGATATTTTTAAGCTGGCTACCTGTCTGTTATGGAGCTGTCGGTCAACGTAGATCTGACCTTCTGTGATGTAACCAGTCAAATCTGGGATAGGGTGGGTAATATCTGCAACAGACAACACACAGCATGAACTACACACACAACACACGATGCACCCCAAACAGATCACAGTGGCTAGGGTAGTTCTTGTATACAGACAGAGTGCATAGGGAAGTGCTTGAAATACAGTCAGATGGATCTGCCCAACATACAAAGGGAGTGAGTCTGTACAGTATGTCATGTCACTTTTCTTTTCAGGCACAACTAGAAAGAAACCGAGGCATGGACATCATAGACACTTAAAACTTGGTGAATGAGAATGGTTTTGCAATGTTTTCAACAATATCACATCTTCCCGAGGCAAGAGAGTTAACAGACTATAAAAGTTTCCACCCTTGCCGAACTAGGCTGGTATTATGGAGTTACATTTTGGCTGGACTAATGAGTCTATGCATAGTCCAATCAAAATTGTGCCCCAAATCGAAATCCGGTTCGTAAACTGTTGTGCAGATTTCGGTCGATTGCAGAATTTGCAAAACATGTGCACCGCCAACTTGTTGTCAGCAGATATTTTCTAAATCTTTTCATGTTTTTAATCAAGGTGCTCAAGTGATTTGATGGATTTCGCGATGTAAGACCCGTTTTATCACATTATAGATCTTGATTATCGATCAGATCGTCCTGACCAGTCAGGGTGGCCTCTTTGGGATGTGGATTTTCAATTCCTACTGCAGGACCCGGTTTTTTGCGTGCGTGGGCAAGTCACTGAAGCGCTGAAGTGCTGACTGGGCGCCACTATTTTGTGTGAAGCAAACGCAAGTGATACGAGAGGTGGAATCTGATTGGTCCATAGGTGAGGCTTAGAATGAATATAACTGGTAATAGCCACTGGTGGCGCTAGGATCGAGCCCAGTAATTCCAGCCTAGTACGGCAAGGGTGGAAACTGGACTTTTAAAGTCAGTTAACTCTCTTGTCTCAGGAAGATGGCAATATCATGGAACACGAGAACCATGAGAAATGGACTTACATCGGGGGAATTAAACCCAATCCATCGACATTAGGAGCAAACACTTTAACCACTATGCTACCTCACAGCCCATTACTAATTTGGTGCCAACAGAAAAAGGATGACTGTTGGGGTGAAACAGGGATTTAACTTCAGTAGACCCAGGAAGGATGAGTGGAAATTACCATTAGTAGCATAGGATCAAGCTCTAACTTTCATCTTCATGTTTTTGAAATTGAATTTTGTTAGCTAACCAATGCACCACTCGGCTACAACATGTACAACGTACCATCGTTGGGCATAGTGAGGATGGGGATCTGTGTGATGGAGCCGTTCCGCCCCTCGACACGACCAGCTCGCTCGTAGATAGTGGCTAAATCTGTGTACATGTAACCAGGGAAACCACGACGACCGGGCACCTCCTCTCTAGCTGCCGACACCTGCATCACAAATACATCAAAGAGTGATAAAGTGTTGTTATGGTCAAGAATTGATCGTAAAACGTTCCTGCCTTACATATTTCTGTATAGCATTCTGGAGTGAGTGAATTTTGTTTTATGTCTTTCAGCAATGTGAGGCGACAACTTCTTTCAGTCTCAAACAATTAACACCAAAAATGAACTTTGTATTTTTGTTAGTTGTTTAAAGCTGAACTCGTCAACATTTCAGCAATATTCTGTAAAAGATGAAACCTGGACCAGTGATTGATAACATGAGCATCCTCCACTCAGTCATGATGACATGTTATCCATTAAGTCCATCAAATTCATTACAACCAGCTGGGCATCAATTCTAATCCGAAATCCCCAAGCCGCATGCATACAAGTGTTACACCATGGCCAAGTCTTGTACTGACCTCTCTCAAAGCCTCGGCGTACGAGCTCATGTCAGTGAGGATGACCAGCACATGCTTCTCACACTGGTACGCCAGGAACTCGGCCACGGTCAGAGCAATACGGGGCGTGATGATACGCTCGATCCTGGACACAAGAAAATAATGTCATTATGATTTTGCTGAAACATATGCATTCAAATCTGATGGAAAATAATAATTGGTCAGGCAGCCCAGTCTAGACACAGGACATCTCAGTCTGCAACCATCTTTGACTATTCCCACTAGTCACTGGTCATTATCCAGTCCTGATTTCTGCAGGTGATGATTATACATTCAATTGTGAACAGAAGAAAGCCAGGGCATTATATCGCTGTAAACAGCTATGTGAATAGTTAATACCATTCTTATCATGCTTATTGAGAAACTAAAAGTGAGTGAGTTTGTTTTTACGCCGCTTTTAACATTGTTCCAGCAATATCACAGCAGGGGACACCAGAAATAGGCTCCACACATTGTGCCCATGTGGGGAATCGAACCTGGGCCTTCAGCATGATGAGCGAACTCTTTAACCACTCTACCTCACCACCCCAGAAACTAAAAGAATATGTCCAGCAACTCTCTACTGAACTACTGCTGTGTGATGGAAGCATTAGGTAAAGAACTCACGTAGGATCGTTAGCTAAGTTCAAGAACAAGCAAACATTCTCCATGGAACCGTTCTCTTCAAAGTCGTGTTTGAAGAATCTAGCTGTCTCTCTGTTGACCTAGAGGCAGAAGGAGGAGAACCCTTACAGAACTGTTGATACATGTAACAATGGCACTTGAGAACGTTATACACTATCCTAATACATGCCTACCAAATTCCATACAGAAGGAGTTCAATATGTACTGACATACTATGAAAACGCTTAGCGGAATTTGGAAAATAATTTTCAGCAAATTAACAGAAAAAGAAGAAATTGGTATGTTGTGAGGCCTGAAGGTATGCACCATTGCATTAATTTTGTCTGAGTTTGAATCCTCATTTACCGGGACATAATCTTTAAGTCACTTGTTACTTATCAAGAGTCAAAATCCTCTACTTGTTTTGAAAGAGTTTCTGTATGTCTATAGCATACAGTGAATCTTAAACATTACAGGATAACTCCACTGAGCCTATCAGTTCATCTAAGATGACTGCCACATGACAAGGTTAACATAAGGTTATTGATAAATGAAGCATGGTCATGGTGATAACCCTCCTCTGCCTACTTACACCCATGGCAGCGAACACAATGGCGAAGTTGTCATCATGGTCATCGAGCACACTCTTCCCTGGCACCTTGACAAGGCCGCCCTGGCGACAGATCTGGGCAGCAATCTGAACACAAGAGTCACATTAAGTGGGTTGTTACGGTTACTGTAAGCATCTGACTAATGGGGCAATGAGGATGTGTTTGCAGGGAATAGAGTACACGATAACCTAGAGCTTTTCTGTTACAGCATCAGAATCTAGAAACCTATAAATCTTTTTCATACTTTCTTAACTGTTTGTTTGTTGTTTAATGCTGCACTCAGCAATATTTCAGCTATAAGATGGTTGTCTGTAGAAAACAGTCTGGATCAGACAATCCAGAGATTGACATCATGGGCATTTAGTGACACCCAGAATTTTTGTCAGTCAAATATCGCAAAATGTGTTGTAATTAGCGTTCAAGTTCACTATTAAAAATAGACGCTATGAACATGTATCTACAGCTAGCTTTTCCTTTTGAACCCGCTCTGAAATATTTATAGTAAGAAGTTTCCATGTGATAGATATTATATAACCTATGACCTATGTATCATGATACATATTGTATTGTGACCTTGTAATGTTTTACCCTTAGCATTCATGTGGGGAATCAAACCCAAGTCTTTGGCATGGGCAAACACTTGTACCACTGGGCTACGCAGCAAGCCCCGACAGTGTACTCACTTCATTGTGTGGCAGACCGGCGGCGGAGAAGATGGGGATCTTCTGTCCACGGGCAATACTGTTCATTGTGTCGATAGCGGAGATGCCAGTCTGGATCATCTCCTCGGGGTAGATTCGGGACCAGGGGTTGATGGGCTGACCTGCCGTTCAGGAGTTAAGTGTGTGTAGAACGCATTTATCTTAACACACTTGTTAACTGCATGCTTCACTAGCTTGATAACACTCTGTTATTTCACCAGGAATGGATCTGAACTTTTGTCATGTCAGCAGTTTTAAGCCATGTATCACCAGGAAAGGAAATTATGTATGCTTTATATAGCTGAAACAACTGAGCGAAGTATTTAGGCCACTGTGACCTAATTTTCAATGGTTTGTATTTCAATGAGCGAGGTAATTCAACAATTCTGGTTTGAAGAAAATTTTACACAGGAATATTATGCCTACAGTAATGACATGTCTCAAAGATACAAAGGCAAAACATGATGCTACTACATGGCCTCCATTAACCCTGGCCTAGACAGTTGACAAATGGCTGCTCACCTTGAATATCCAAGAAGTCCTCTGCCAGGACGGGAGGACCGTTGTCGATGGGCTTGCCAGATCCATTGAACACTCTCCCTGGGAAAACAAGTAAGCATGGAAGTGTTACATGTGAGGTGTCCTTTCATATTAAGTAAAATGGCCGCCATAAAATGATTATCTGAGCATAAAAATGCCACAATAACTTTCCTCGGAAACCTGTAAATATATTGACGCCACAATGAGTGATAACTTCAGTTACAGGTAAATTACTGCCTGGTCAACACAAGGTAAAAACTGATGAGGATGCAACACATACAATGTGGACTTCATTTTTGTACAAGCATGACTGCCAACTCATCACTTTGGCTAACAAGTAATTTAGGACGTTTAAGAGGCCTGAGATGTGCTTACATAATTCTTCAAATCTGTTTCATGAAAAGCATCATCTACAGATGATGAGCATGTAACATGTGAAGTGCAGCCAAGTACTGCTCATCGTCACAGCATCAGATGGTTCGGAACAACTTTCTACAGTCATGATGATGGTAATACATACCCAACATGTCCTCCGACACCGGCATCCTCAGGATGTCGCCAGTGAACTCGCATGTTGTGTGCTTGGCATCAATACCTGATGTGCCCTCGAACACCTACACCAACAGAAGAACCAGCAAGAGTGAAAGAGTGATAAAAACAGTATTAGATAGTATCAATCCAAGTCAGCGGTAGAAAATAAAACGTTTAGTCCACTAGTCCTTACAATGATAATATATAGCAAAATTCTTAAAAATGGCAAATATCTACTAGTCCTTATGATACCTTAACTATTGGGCAGATTGGCAAGGACTATAGGACTAGTGCCAATTTCTAACCCTGCAAGTGGACACCACCACTGTTCAATGTTCATGACCTTTCTCAATGTTAACACCCACAGTTAGCACTATGCTTCTAGTCAACTCACATCAGTCATAGGAAGATACGCCACTTTGAGTGTTTGACCTGTTTTTAATGACTTTCTGAACAGTTTTCAGTTATATCATGAGTGAGTGAGTGAGTTGGTTCATTGCCACTTTGTACATTATGCAGGTTACATCACAGCCTGTCAGCCGGATGAGGGAGGAAAGTGATGCAGGTCTTTGACGTTTACCACTTCGGTGAAACCCACAAGCATGGGTATGGTGCTGACAAACCTAGAAACATAATCAGGACAACCTGGTTTTGAACCCATTATCCTAGATTTCTGAAAGGCAGAAGGGAGGTAGCTCTGCACAGGAAGTTACAGCACTTACGACAAATCGGACAGTCATCCTCCACAAGAAAATTAGTAAGTTAGAGAAAGATATGTGTGAGAGGTTAAATGCACACATGGGAGTAATGTGTGTGTGTCTATCTGTGTCCTAACCATGACATGCACCCTTACCCCTGGGCCTCCTCTATCGTGTGTAGCACCTGCTTCTGACAGTGAGGTCTACTGTGTTATCTTGGATGTCATTACAGGAACAACTTAACGGTCATTTTTTTGGTTTTGGTTTGGTTTATTGTGTAACACCGCACTCTGCAATATTCCAGCTATATGATGGCGGTCTGTAAATAATTGAGTCTGGACCAGACAATCCAGTGAATGATATCATATGCATTGATCCACGCAATTGGGATCGATGACATGCATCAACCAAGTCAGCGAGCCTGACCACCCGATCCCGTTAGTCGCCTTTTACGACAAGCATAGTCACCTTTTACAGCAAGCATGGGTTGCTGAAGACCTATTCTACCCCAGAATCTTCACAGGTTAACGGTTACGTAGTATTGTTACACGAATAAGGTAATACGTCACTGATCTGTAGTAATACCAGGGATGACTTCCTATGTGATTATGTGACCTGTCTGGAGTGTAAGTACAGCCAGGTTGTCATGACAATGACTGTGAACATGACACACAAACCAATCTTCTACAACTATAGAGGTCTAAAGCTGGCATTCAGGTAAAGACAGAAGACTGGGTGTTCATTCAATCTCCTGTTTCTGAAACCTACAGCAAAGAGAAACTGTAAAAGGACCCAATCTATCACTAGTGCTGCTGTTGAATTTGAGAACAATGTGAAAGAGCTGAATTGCTAAGAAACTGTTGCATATTTAAGTGTCCACAGCTCTCTAATCACTACTTCGGCAACTGTTTTACTGAAATGTGTACCAGTCTAAATCTTCACATTTATCAAATTTTTGCATGTTAGCATGTGCAATATCTGCACTTGAACATATGTAATTGAACATATGAATTAAGTGTTCTCACAGGAGTCCGTATCTAAAAATAGACGCCCACGGGCTCGCTTGTGGAGATGGTCATGAATATGCATGAGGGCGTCTATTTTTAGATACGGACTCCCGTGGTGTACTTTAACATAGTAGCTCCTGCTTTAAAATATGTAACAACTGCACATTAACTTCAATTTAACATCATAACTGCACCCTAACATTAACTGGACCTTAACATATCTGATAACTTTACTTTATCAACCAAAACTGGCTCCCACAGGAGATATGGCTTGGATGAGATCAAGCGATATCTACACTGTAGATATCGCTGCAATGAAATAAAATCACAATGCTTTGCAGACCATTGTGACATAACTGGTTACCATGATGTCACAATCAAAAGACATCACTAATGGCTCTGCTACTGAAGCTGTTTGCAGTACTTTTTACACTGAAGACACTGCTAATTACTGTCTACAAATTGAAAAAGTTGAAAGAATGATGTTGGATGATAAATAAAATCTCACCCTCGTGTCTTTTGATATCAAATATATCAACACGGCAGGGGACACTAGAAATGGGCTTCACACATTGTACCCATGTCGGGAATCGAACCCCGGTCTTCGGCGTGACTAGCTAACGCTTTAACCACTAGGCTACCCGACCGCCCCTGTACCTTAACAAATGCAATAACTGCACATTAACTGCACTTTAACATATCAACTGGACCTTAACTCATCTGATAACTTTACTTTGACAAATGTAATAGCTGCACTTCAACATATCCTGATATGTGATAACAGGACTTCACCAGACATTTGTAACACCTTATTGTTAAGGGTGAAACGATACACCGATATTCCGATGCATCGCGATACTTGACCCACGATACGATATACGATAAACGTGGGCCCATTTATCGATACGCCACGATACGGAACGCAAATCTCAAGTACAGCGTTTGCTCGCTATTGTGCCTTTCAATAAACCGCACACTTGGTTATAGCGCGCGGTAACGCATGGCTCCCAAAAACGTACTTACATTTTTAATAAGCTCAGGTTTTACACCGACAGATGTTTTTCCCCATCTCATTAAACATTATCAGCTGATCCCCGCAAGCACATAACAATGGAAATACAAGTCAGCAAGTCCGAACTGAAGTACGCAATTCAATACCATTATTATACTATCTTGTTATTAAAACGTGTTCATTATATATCTGGACTTGTGTTTGTAGTATATTTTATTAATTTTACTCAAAATTTCATTTAATATTGTGTTCATTAAGTTAGGTGAAATCGTGTGTGAAGAGATACAGCAACCACGGTCAGATTACCGCTTTTGTACGCATTGAAACGAACTTTAGTTGTCAGAGAATGGATACATATATGAAAAAAGGCCCTACTTTGACACGTCAAAAGTCATATTTGTGGCAATTTGGCTAATATATGTCAACATAACGTTTTCGCAATCGAAATACATGTAGCACGGGAAGTCCCTAGGGTGACTGGTCAAATTGTTCCATACATGTACGTACAAATATCCTGTAACAGCAATCACCAGTACCAAAATGCTACACTTGTGGTTCTTATAATTTTAAACATATATACAGTAAAAGCTGCAACTAAGGTAACACGATATTGAATATATTATTCCTGATAAAACAAAAAATTCAGATACAATTTCTTCGACCATTGCATCAAAATTCTTTGACGTTGTATCACTGGTGGAGCACATTAATTATTTGCTGGTGTTTGAACTTTGAATTGTTTTTAAGGAAAGTTAGAGAAAGTTCCACTTTGAAGCTGAACAACTTCAGTAGTCTTGTTATTATAAAATAATTTTGACTGTTCCAAAATCATGAAAGGTTCAAACTTGACATGCTTTAAGTCTTGTTTTTTTTATCATTGCGTATCGAGATACGTATCGTATCGTGACCAGAATATCGAGATGCGTATCGTATCGTGACCTTCCTGTATCGTTGCAGCCCTACTTATTGTATGATCACGTGTATGCTGATCTGGCTGATTGATACTGATCCACCTGTTCTCCACCTGAACACATGTGACGATGTGACCTGTGCTCGTCATGTTGTGTGTGAGCAGTGTTATGTGACCTCCGACCTCGCAAGTGACTTAAAACTGGGTCGCCCACTTGACTGATAATAGGGTCAAAAGTGAACTTGTCAGGCTTCGTCAACATCAGGACCACAAACAACATAGAACATCCCTTGATCACTGAGATCAAGGATGTTAACACACTATTGAGCAGAGGGCACACCACACAAAGCACGCTACAATCGTATTTATTTGTTTAAATTTTTGGATTTTACAACATTTTTGACATTCTTAAAGATGTATTTCTGTACCGTAACATGGTTATTTGGCAGTAAATTTTGCATTTTTTAAACATGTTAAAGGTTTACTGCTAATTAAGTATATTGCAAGTGATTCCATGGCTAACCATGCAATTTTTTCTTACGCTTAAGTTTCTGTAAACCGAAAACAACATTGAGGCCATGCCCACAAATGGACAAGTGTTCGTTTGTTTTGTTTTGTTTATTTGTTGTTTAATGCCGCACTAAGCAATATTCCAGCTATATGACAGCGGTCTGTGAATAATTAAGTCTGGACCAGACAATCCAGTGATTAACATCATGAGCATCGATCCACGCAATTAGGATATGATGACATGAATCAACAGCGAGCCTGACCACCCAATCCCATTAGTTGCCTCTTATGACAAGCATAGTCACCTTTTACGGCAAGCATGGGTTGCTGAAGACCTATTCTACCCTGGATTGTCATGGGTCGTCAAGTGTTCCCTATTGGCTGATGCTAGAATGGTCAGGGCTTGTGTTGCTTTATTGAGCTGGAATGTTGTCTTCTGTGTTTTTGAGTTAATGATTAAAAAAGGCAGTTTCTGTTATTACTGTTGACATATTTATTCATAAGAATTTCTTCAATGTTTTGGCATAAATGTCAATGTAAAAACAATGTGTACATTTTCAGAAAATCTGATACGCGTGTGCAAATCACTTTTTATGTTATTGTTGAAAAAAATACTGAACATGTTAAAGTCTTAAATAAACCAATGAGAAAGATTTTGAATATTTTGGAAAGTTTCCTGGCTGAGAAGAGTTGTCACTCTCTTTGCATTCTGTCATCACAGTCGTCAATGTATATTTGAAAACTTTTCCATATCACACAAAATTCAGCGACTAACAAGAAAGAGGAAATGTTGGTGAGTTGTTTATATGGTAGACAGCTGTACCAGCTTTTAGTGGCCTGAATGCTGAGGCCTTTTCTGCCTTGAATTCCCTACATATTTTGAAAAGAAATGCAAACTGCTCCCTGCAGTGAGGTAAGTTAACAAGTTTCTCCTGTCTCATATACCACCCAGTCTGTCAAATGTGTTATTGCATCCTGCATGTGTCTAATGGTGATCCTCCGACTCGTGACACGACCCATCTAATGGTGATCCTGCTGTATGGGACATGACCCATCTAATGGTGATCTTGCTTTATGGGACATGACCCATCTAATGGTGATCCTCCAACTAGGAACACGCCCCATCTAATGGTGATCCTCCAACTAGGAACACGCCCCATCTAATGGTGATCCTCACACTAGGGACACGCCCCATCTAATGGTGATCCTCCAACTAGGAACACGCCCCATCTAATGGTGATCCTCACACTAGGGACCCACCCCATCTAATGGTGATCCTCCAACTAGGGACACGACCCATCTAATGGTGATCCTCCAACTAGGGACACGACCCATCTAATGGTGATCATTGGACTCTGGACACAACCAGCACTTTCCCCTCACCCTATTGTATCACTGGAACATCAGGTCATGTGACTGACTGGTACTGACCTGCACAACAGCCTTTGACCCACTGACTTCCAGCACTTGTCCACTTCTCTGACTGCCATCGGCCAGCGTCAACTTGACGATCTCGGCAAATTTGGGGAACTGAAAGTACAAGACAACAACATGAGTGAATGAAATAATGTTGCTTAACATGTTCTCACTGCGGTCAGCAATATTGCTGATATCTCAGCAACTATAAATAATTGATTCTGAACCCGATAACCCAGTGACTGAAAGATGAAACTTATCCTGGCTCTAGTGACGGGAGGGGAAATATTGATCAGCCATCAGCCAAGTCACACAACTTTCACTACTTCATCCAGAGTTCGAAAATTAAAGATGGGGACCTTGGTGTCCACTCCTATAATGTCTGAATCTAGGCATTCTTGAGACCCCTTATAATTTTAACTTTTTGAATTTCGAGTTATGATAAAGTCAGCTTGACTACAATGCTTACTTATTCCATGTATTAAGCGCAATCTTATTAAAATCCGATCTTAGTTCTCGCTATCACTAAACAAAGATCTGAGGACATCCCATTAGGGGTCATGTCAGAACGACCTTTCATCCGACCAATCAAAGCGTCGCTTACCAGATAATGAAAGTGACAGTCGGAATGTGTTTTCTCATCATGCAACCGTTAACATGGGGTATTCGGAACAACAGTTACGGCCCGCACGACTGATTTAATCAAAATAATTGTCTAACCCCTCGCTTCCGTGGGATAAACATTTGAACGGAGGAGGTGTTGCACAGTACGTGGGAAGCAATGCAATACAATCTCAACCATATATTAGACATTCCGGAATGTTTGTTTGCTCAGTTTTCAAAGTTTTAATCAAGAACTGTTTCAACATATTTTTCAAGCGTAGTCTGAAATGGAAGGCTCCAGGTTGAAACGAGTGCTATAATGCTTGAGAAAGCTGCTTTCTAATTGGCTGATGTCGACTTGTTAGTCATTTCAGTGGTCGGTCAAAGTTCGCGAAAGGTCTGACCAGGGGTCCGGAAACCGTCATATGCGCCGGACACGTCCGATTGGGAATCTCAAATGTCCGGTCTAAAATATTGCTTACCGGACATTTAAATTTTTCTGTCCGGACATTTTAAAAAGTATTGTCCGGACATTCTTAAATTTTGACAGGACATGATCAACAGTTAGGACTGAGCAATTTCTGTCTGCAGTTGTAACACAATGAAGATTATCTACACTGACAAGCTTTGTTTGTTTTGATTGCTGTAAATACATCGTACCTAGAATGATTGTCCAATCGGTCAATCACTGTAATAGGCAATAAACTGAGTTGACACTGATTAATCGAGGATTTATTACTGAGAACATCTTGTTAATTTGAGTAAAATGTGTTTACAACTGTACATAAATACCTTGCATCATGATGTACCTCATTATCCTCACAATGCTACGATACGTAACCTCGGTCAAGAAGCGAAAGCGTGACGACAGCCAGTCGACCGATGCAGATCAGTCGAGCGATCTGCCAAACCCTCAAAGTCAGAATGATCATTTTGTAAGTCGTGGCTAACGACTTTCACTTGGTTGACATACAACGAGGATTTGCAGATTTTATTGTTTTCAGTAGCTAGTCGTATATTGAATCTTGATTGACCGCCATTTTGCTTTCTGTGACGATCGATATCAAATTTTTTTATGGTCAATAATTAAGTACAGATGAAAAAGTATTCAAATAACTATTGCTATCAATGATAGTTTAGGATTTATGATTATATTATCTGTCTTGTTTTTAAATAATCTTTAGTTTAAAAAAACAACTTTTCCCCGTGAGGTCACGTGATAACCAAATATGGGATAATAGTCTCGATCCAAATGTTACAACGCGTACACTTGAGCAGACTCATGAATATTAATTAGACCGTTCACAACGTTGACAGATCGTTATTATGACAGAAACAAACGTATGTTTTCCATATATATCTAAAATGATATAATTTGTTATTAATTGTCCGGTGAATTAAACAATTTAAATTGAAACAATTCATAATTCATCATATTATGAATACGTAACAACTTGTAATTTGTGTGTAAAAAGTCGTACTAAAACACGCTGTTTGAAGGGGGCGTGGCATAAATGTAAATGTCCGATTGGGATTTTAAATTTTCCGGACCCCTGGGTCTGACTAACGTGACCCCATAATGGGATGTCCTCAGATCTTTGTTTAGCGGCAGTAAGAACTTATATCTGATTTTAATGAGATTGTACTAAGCGCGACCAAATTCTAGACTAATCTGTAAGAAATCTTTATACAAGCGCTTCCTACTAAGACTGAAATATACAAAACAGTCCCTATTTTCTTGTTAGTAGCGTGTCAGGGGTCATCTTAGTTTCATTGATGTTTGAACTAAGCCTCTCAACTAATGTTCGATCAACTAAAACAAACTTAACTTACTATGTACAGCTTTGATAAGCGGCTGCCATAGTCAGTTTTCTAAGTGTCCGGGTGGGATTGTAAGATCGAAAACAGTAATTTCAAACATTGAATTCATCCATTAAAGTTGAATGTTACAACTAACCCAGGTTACCAAGGTTACAAGAGAATTATTCTACCATGCTCATGAAGGCATCCGCATGAGGAAAACAACTGATTCTGTAATTATTGCACCTTCTGAAAATGGCCACAACATTTAGGCACAACAGAGGTACCTCTAACACTCAACATGGGTCAGTATAAACTATTACAGAAATATGAAAACAGGCTTATAATAATGAAATAAATCATTTTAACATGCTTAATGATCACAGCAAATTCTGGGATTCATCTAGACCTGCTCAGTATAGCTCCTCTGAATTTACGAAATGTGAACATTGAAAAATTATAAATAAAATCCATATATGTCATCATGGTCATATATTCAATACCATGATTTCCACCCAAGTTGCCTGCCCACCTAGATGAATCCCTGTAATTACTGTTTTGTGTGGTCCTATTTTGTCTCTTCAAAAAATTGTTAATTCACAAAAATAAATTGCCTTCTGATTTCAGGGTAACAGTAATACAAAATTCCTAAGATATATTCACACACAGTTCCCAACTCCTGGACACACAAAGGGCACCTGTTTAGTCACTGGCTGTTGTGTAGAGCCAGGGCTGACATGAACCTAGAACACACTGGCTGTTGTTCAGAGTCAGCTTCAATAACAAAACATCCACAAAGCTGTGTCAGTGTTTCACAACTTTCTACACAGGCACCTACCTGCACAGAACAGTGTCTACACAGTAGGACGTGAACAGCATCATTACAGAGGGGTGTTACTCACTGCTTTATCTCACAATATTCACAGGCAGGTTTATTGGTTGAAGGAAATTACTGAACTCGTGTAAAACATTATGTACTTGTTCTCTGAGGTAAAGGATAATTAATCCTGAGGTGAAAAAAATCCATTCCCGGTCACAGTGTAGGCAGCAATTTAACACCAATATCATGGTGACCTTCACAGTGTAGGCAGCAATATTACTTCAATATCACAGTGCCCTTCAAACTTGTCAGCAATTTAACACCAATATCATGGTGACCTCACAGTGTAGGCAGCAATATTACTTCAATATCACAGTGCCCTTCAAACTTGTCAGCAATTTAACACCAATATCATGGTGACCTCACAGTGTAGGCAGCAATATTACTTCAATATCACAGTGCCCTTCAAACTTGTCAGCAATTTAACACCAATATCATGGTGACCTCACAGTGTAGGCAGCAATATTACTTCAATATCACAGTGCCCTTCAAACTTGTCAGCAATTTAACACCAATATCATGGTGACCTTCAATGTAGTCAGCAATATTACTTCAATCATGTTCAATATCACAGTGCCCTTCAAACTTGTCAGCAATTTAACACCAATATCATGGTGACCTACGCTGTGTAGACAGCAATATTACTTCAATATCACAGTGACCTTCAAACTAGTCAGCAATTTAACACCAAGATCATGGCAACCTTCACAGCGTAGGCAGCCATATTACTACATTATCACAGTGACCTTCAAACTAGTCAGCATGGCAACCTTCACTGTGTTTGACTCCCCACCAAGTACATCATCTGAAGCCAATCACGATCCCGCCTATACTGGTGGAATACTGGTGAATGAATACTGGTAATCGTGGCATCCAACCACTCAATAATTTCAGCCTTCGCTCATAAACCTTGTGTAAAAAAAACCCATTTCACAGAAATTGTAAAAATACTAGTACCAACGGGACATGTTGGATACAGAAAACAAAGTGAACCATCCATGAATCCTCTACGGGTAATTACAGTGGGTATATCATTCACTTCACTTCTGAACATTTATTTACAGGTAACTTGAGGACCGTGGGCGGTCTGGTTAACAGATGAGAGTTTTCAGATCAGGTATCCAACAGATGTCCACTAAACTGATGGCTAATCTTTGGGCATAATATTCAGCTGACACCAGATGTTCCTCAACATCAGGCTATTATTTAAACAAGCAGCATAATGCGACACTTGATCAGTCAGAAGTTGATGTCAATTTGAAAAATTCAATTTTCAGCCTGCTCTTTGACATGTTCAAGACATAAAATATTTTTCCTGGAACCTTGTAGGAAGAAGGAGAATAACAATGGTCTTGTGACAAAAACACTTATCTTTCAGAACGTCCAGTATGTCGAATGTAAACCTGAGGGGAATTTTTTTTCCCCAACACTATCTGGAACAGATTTTGTTCAAAATTAAAAATTCCCTGATCCCTTGCACCACCAGCTTAGATAACGCTGGTGGTAAATTACCAGTTGGGGGAAGCCACAGTATGCGTTCATACACCTTGGATCATAACTAAGATGAATCTGGAATCAATGAATCCATCCCATCAGCTAAGGGAGGCCACTCTACACAGTGTTCATACCTCGGGGACCCAGCCCCAGAAAACACCAAAAAGCAGCTTACCTTGACATCGTCCAAGATAACCAAAGGTCCATTTACGCCCGACACTGTTTTGTAGGCTGGAAAATAATATGCAGACAGTTAATACATGATGACAGCAACATATGGCGGAATTATTCATGGGCATCATAATGCAGCTTGAATATAATTACCAGGGTCATAGTTGGGGGAAAACAGTTTAGACGAACAGCTCATGAGGGCTTTGAAATAAGTTTATTCTGAATCTAAAATGTAATTAGTCTGCCTTGTGCGGCTGACTATGTTTACATAAGATCAAGATGCAAAGAAGCAAATAGCTGACATTATGGTTATTGTCTGTACCATAGTCTGTCATACAGACCCTGAAACAAATATATCCAATACAGCTCCTGAAAGTCTTTAATACTAAGCAAGTTTTTTTCTGAAAAATGAAATCTCATGGCTTCTTTTCATCAGATTTTCTTAATATAATCTAACAAGTGTTATTTTCCTGTAAAATAGGTTCATTTCAGAGACAAGATGTTAGCCTATCTGTTAGGGGTGGGACAGGTACCCACAGGACTGTGATATATTGTTTAATGACAAAAAATATCTCGAACTCAATGGTTACACTAAAAGTCACTAATTTCTTTCTGACTATGCACCCTTTCCTTCTGACTTTTTATATGGTTGAATAAAGATATGACTTAAATCAACTTCAGTGTATGCATGACCAGATTGTTTTATACATGTATCTAAATACGTTTTGCAGGGCCTTGGTTAAAATAAAATCCCAATCGGATATTTTGTACCTATCTCTTGAGACCTACAGTGGGTACCCAGGCAGGGTCGGGTAATAAGGGGAAATAGGGGACCTAATCCACCCTGTAATCTCCACGGGGTATTAGAAATAGGGGACCTACTCCATCCTGTAATACCCATGGGGGATCAGAAATAAGGGACCTACTCTACCTTGTAATACCCATGGGGTATCAGAAATAGGAGACCTACTCTACCCAGTAATCTCCATGGGGTATCAGAAATAGGGGACCTACTCTACCCTGTAATCTCCATGGGGTATCAGAAATAGGAGACCTACTCTACCCTGTAATCTCCATGGGGTATCAGAAATAGGGGACCTACTCTACCCAGGAATCTCCATGGGGTATCAGAAATAGGAGACCTACTCTACCCAGGAATCTCCATGGGGTATCAGAAATAGGGGACCTACTCTACCCTGTAATCTCCATGGGGTATCAGAAATAGGGGACCCACTCTACCCTGTAATCTCCATGGGCTATCAGAAATAGGGGACCTACTCCACCCTGTAATCTCCATGGAGTATCAGAAATAGGGGACCTACTCCATACAGTAATCTCCATGGGCTATCAGAAAGAGGGGACCTACTCCACCCTGTAATCTCCATGGGCTATCAGAAATAGGGGACCTAATCCACCCTGTAATCTCCATGGGCTATCAGAAATAGGGGACCTACTCCACCCTGTAATCTCCATGGAGTATCAGAAATAGGGGACCTACTCTACCCTGAAATACCCATGGAGTATCAGAAATAGGGGACCTACTCCACCCTGTAATACCCATGGAGTATCAGAAATAGGGGACCTACTCCACCCTGTAATCTCCATGGAGTATCAGAAATAGGGGATCTACTCTACCCTGTAATCTCCACGGAGTATCAGAAATAGGGGACCTACTCCACCCTGTAATCTCCATGGAGTATCAGAAATAGGGGACCTACTCTACCCTGAAATACCCATGGGGTATCTGAATTAGGGGACCCACTCCACCCTGTAATCTCCATGGGGTACCAGATATCGGGGACCTACACAGTTGCCAAAATCAGGGGTACAGTATAAAAGAGGCCTGTGGCGTATGTTGACCGTCCCCCACACAGGGTTTAGGCCTCCATCAGGCAGATTTGTTCAGGATCGATGGCAATCAATGCTTCCCTGCAGCAGCGGCTGACTTTCAAATGACGAATACCAGCGTCCCTTCTTCGTGTTGATCAATAACCACAGTGAGAGACGCCCCTGCCCACAATGTGCCCTCTCTCCGAGTTGGAGACATATTGTCTCATATTCCCATCAAGTCTCTTTCAGATCAGAAGTAATTGTCAAACTTGTATTCACCCATTGAGCTATTTGCTCACACTTAGCAAAACTTAGCTGTTTATGGTTTGGTGCAAATTGTCCGTAGTTCCGCATCAGCATGATCAGTTTCTTAACAGCTTCCAAATACTGCTCTGATGCGATTCCCTCATAAACATGACAAAAAGTCAGTATAAGATAAGAATGGATTTGGCAGACTTTGTTCTCAGCAATCAGTACAGATATGGTCCACAACCCACTGCTTGAGCCCTGACTCAGGACGGATTAGGCTGTACTCTACTCTGTGATTGGGGGCTTGTTCTAAATTTGTCTCTCAACAATCAGTTAGTACATAGAGAAGCTCATCCTTGTGCCTTATGATCATGATGATGAGAGTCGAAATATTTGATATGAAAAGACATGATGGTGAGATTCTATACATCATTCAAATTCTTTGGCTTGGAAACAGTACTAACAGTCCTCAATGTAAAAAGCACGGCTACCAACTTCAGCAGTTGGTGTTATTTGATTGTGATGTCAAGGTAACTGATGACATCACAATGGTCTGCAACACATTTCATCTCCTAGGAGATATGGCTTGACCTCCCCCAAGTTTTCGATGATAAACAGTATTCCATGGACATTTCTCAATGTAACATAACATGGTCCTTAGATAAAACTAATGTTCCCATCAGTAAATTAAGGGTGGGATATCTAAACGTGGTAAAGACATTCTGTACAGGATTAAGTGGAAGGTTATCTTAAAGCAGTGTTAGAAATTGGCACTGGCCAAACTGCCAAATAGTTATCGTAATATTTGCCATATATGGGTTTTGCTATATGTTATCATTATAAGGACTAGTGGACTGAAACTGTTAGTTTCAATCACTGTTAAAATGTTCTTAAATTTGGGAGAGGACCACACAAGAGAAACATACTTTCTTTATTGTCTGATTATAATGATTCCTCATAATTTCTTCAACATATTTATGATAGAAAACTAAACTCAAATGGTTTGTCTGTGGAAAGTCATGACAAACATATTGGAGCATGTGGCATGTTTGGGACATGTAGGAAGGGTTTAAAAATATTCTTTACATTTAGTATGTGAGTGTCAAAGTTTCATAAAACCCTTGCATGAAATATCTTTGGCCTGATAACCAATATAAGAAATGGCAGCTGTTACTCCATCATAGATAAAATGCTCCTCCAAATCGATGGAAATCTACCGAATCTTGTGATGAACACAACCAAAAGCTGCTGATGAGGCTAGTTGACCAATCAGATAGGTTACCCTAAAGTGTCCATGGATAGAAATATAGTTCTTGATAAGTGTACCACGAAATACTGATATAATCTTTAAGAGTTCCTTTTTCAATTTAAGTGTGCCAACCAGAAGAAAACTTTCAATATGTAAGTCAAAATAGGTTATTTGAAATTCTGTTTATCAAACACGATCATATGTGCATCTTTCCCTTGTTTGTCCAGAATACACAAAAGAATATTTATCACTGGCATCACATGATAAAAATAGTCACAAGGTCATCCTGTTAAACAAAATGTGAATTCAAAGTGTACTGTTAAGGTAATAATAACATATTTTGATCATGTCTATAAATTTAACATGTTAACACAAGGAATCTGGAACCCACTGAACATTATACAGTGATAGTTAGTTATACAGCATCTCCAGCCCCAACTGGGCAATAAAGAACCATAACTCCCAAGTACATCTCACCATTTCCCTAGATAGTACTATTGATTAAAGCAGGCAGTGCTTCACCAGACACTCTGTATTGGGAACACAAGTTGAGGATTGAAGCAACCGTAATGAAATAACTATTCCACTGATGGATCTAAATAAGTCTTTGCAATTACATAAGTATTATACAGCACAAAGGCATCTAACTACTTGACGTGGTTTAGCTCTTTGGGCAACATCTGTAACGAGGTTGGCATTGACAAAGCGGGCACTATCACCAGCTCATGACTTATGCAACTCTTTGCTCATAAACTTTTCATGTCACAATTTTATGACCAATGAAATATTTAACAGTCTACTACAAAGACTAATGTCAACTAAACCTGATCACACAAGTGTAGGGTAAAATCAATTACATAACCTGCTTTCATAGATTTTATTTTCCAGTAAATAAATGAGAGAGGACCCCAAATGGTGCCTTTTCTTTTCAGGTGTTTTTCCAAGTATTTACTCACATGGAATTATTCAGTTTGGGTATTGATATTTTTCTTTGGGTATCAAATTATGTTTTGCTCTCTTGGGTCCAGTCTATAGGGTATTTTTAAACCAATGTGTGAGCGTTTCAAACATCAGTCAGCTTAACATGCTGTTTTATAGACCTTCTATTTGTATCTGTCGATGTGATGCCCCATGTGTGTCACATATTGCGTAGGCTCATAACAGCAATATATGTTTAAGTTATACAATTAGCAAGAAGTATCACTTTTTTCATTATACACTGACGTAGACTTTGAGTTCATGAACCGTATTCGACGTAATAAGCGCCCAGGGTGCTCTCAAAATTAGAAATAGGGGGCTCTTATTAGAATATTATTTTGGTGGAAAAAACAGAGTTGAAAAATAAATTTTGTGGTTTATGCTGACGGTCTGAACTGTTTATATACGACAGATATATTTTTCCAGGATTTTAATTGCCAATAATTAAGGGTGCATATAACACACGAGTGCGTATTATACACAAATAAATAAGTCTTGTGTACATTGATCAATCGGAAGGGATTCTAATTGGGATGGTTCACTTGTTAATATGTTGGCAAATATCGCTGTGGGCGCTTATTACGTCGAATACGGTATATGTGATGCCTGCATCAGTTCAGTGAGTAAAGATCTGTAAACTCGACAAAGACATACAGGCACACAAGGTGAAGAGTGACACAGTGTCATTATACCATTAGGTTGTGTATGATCTTCAAGCACATTTGTTCCCAAGCAACACAAACTTGGGGTGATGGTCAATTAGTGTGTGTACATAATGCCAATATGCAGCTTGTCAGGAGCTCTGCTTGTGTAAGAAATAAAGTGGTTCTAGAAATGCACACATTTTTAATCTGATCACGCAGATGTCTACGTATGTGATCAGGACTGTGTGCTTTCATCCATGGAGGAGATTAACAGCAAAGCCTCATCTTCACACTCACACAGCTTAGCCCGAGATATGATGAATAATGAGCACTTAAACCTACTTCTACAATCTCAAACACACCAAAGTAGGATCATACACAAATCGCTTCCTTTCACACCATACGCTTGACATTAAACGTTGAACATGTTCAGCTGCAACCGGAACACTGCAGCCACATACTGGTGGATGTCACAAGGCAGCAGATGATAACAGAAGGGACAATTTCAGCTTCTTGGATTGAAAATAACACATCAAGACAAGAGCAAACCTAGATAGGAGTTGAAACATGAAACAGCTGACCACCACAACAAATTGTCAAAGTGCAATTCAACATGATCAATTCAGCTATCACACCTCTGCTGTCACAAGCATGAGGTATGCTGGGTTAGAAAGTAACATAAACAGTACAGAAATCCAACATGATCTAAGGACTTCCTTTATATTTAAGTTTTAACATACCAGTCTCATACAAAACTACAGGTAGGGGGGAGGAGTTGGCAAATTCCAACTACATGTACTTGTTATCGTGCTGATGGTGAAATGAGTCACCAAGTTCGAAAATAGATCAAAAGTATTCTTCTACATGTCCTAGTTGGAACACATCAACTCTAAGCACACCTAAACATCTTCACGAGCGTCTGTACGCACACTTGATAAAAAATGCACTTTAATTCGTGCTTTAAAAGAAAATGATTTGACAACTTTGTTCACGAGTATCAACCATTGTCAACAATGGAAACTTTAACACCAGCCATGCTGGGCAAATGTAAACACCGTAAAATAATAAAAACTTGAACTATTCAATTATTTTAACCAATAGGCATGGTATGATATAATTAACCCAAGACAAGGTCATCTGGTTCAAGGTCATAAAAGACATTTGCCATTGTACGCCTTCTTCAAGATTCCTATCTAGCATGCAATACAAACAAAGACTTCGCTTTCACTAACATCAGTTTTATGGCAACTAGGATATAAACACACAGGAAAAACTTTTGTGGCCTTTTTGTTACAGATGCAAATTTGATCCATATCATTTATAACTCCAAAAATAATATCCCTTGTCTGTTTGAGACCAAGAACTCACAAAACCTTTGTGAATATTCAAACAAAACAGTCTGTATTGTCTTTGGCTTAAGCTGATAGCCACTACAATGTTTCTTTCTTGAGGGACTTTGAAGGAATGAAGTGTGTCTTGAAGGTTGTGCCTTCTGATTCTCATATCGATAATGCATACTTTATACATGCACACTCCACGCCCTAGGGTATGCTCAATGTTCTGCAGCATGAACACCAAGTATGTACAAGTGAAGGAAAACTGATCAACAGTTGTGCCAGTGTAATACAGAGAAGTAGATGTGTTTAAGTCTTGATTTAAACAGGCCTATATTGATGGTGTCTTACATGCTGTATGGAAGATTTCTCCACAAGACAGGAGTCCTAGTGGAGAATAATGAGATACGTTAAACAAAACCAAGGGATTTATCTAGACCTGCTCAGAGGCCGATATTCGTCCTCAAGTCCTTCAGTTAAAGTCAGTAAAGGGTCCCAAATTTGAGTGACAAATTTTCCAGTTCATGTTAATATAGTTCAAAGTAACGTGAGTGAGTGGGTATGGTTTTACGCCGCTTTTAGCAATATTCCAGCAATATCACGACAGGAGACACCAGAAATGGGCTTCACACATTGTACCCATGTCTGGAATCGAACCCGAGTCTTGGGTGTGATGAGGGAACACTTTAACCACTATGCTACTCGACCGCCCCTTTAAAGTTATGTTGTGGTTTTGTACAGGTGAGTCTTATGACCAATGAACATGAAGAAGAAGAAGAAGTGCTTTTAGTGATGAAATCCAATTAGTCAATTGAAGGGAATCTAGAACATGTTAAATTAAAGTGAAAATACCTCTGAATATAGGAAAGGAGGAACTTTATAAAAAATCCAATAATTCAACAAAATCAATTTTTCCCAATTGACTCCAAGGCACTAAGTTTTGAACCCTAGATAAATCTCAGAATCCGTGGCAAAACTGTTCATGTCTAATGCCCTAGTCATATCTACAAATGTTTTACGACAGTACATACTAAGCACTATGATTCCCTGGTAGCCAGCAACATGGGAATGTGTCACTAGTGTAAGTACGACCATGCGGCCCACTTGGAACAACCTGACCCACATGCGGACCCCCTCTTACTCCTTCAGGGGCGGTCCACCTATCTACATCGTGTAGATCATGGTAGATAGGCCATGAGTAGGATGATAGACATGGAGAACAGTTTCACGAAAAATTTAATTGTCATCAAATGTTTCTCTAGGCCTCCAAAGCTTCCAGAGTCAAATTTGGGAATTAATATTTCTTTTTGACAATCTTGATATATGCAGCATATTATCTTGTAAACAAATGTAACATGACACTACAAGTAATATCAGCATTCACTATCCAACGACAAAGGGGAAATGGTGTGAATTATCAATTATCAAATAAATTTATTAATATTTTATCATAAAAAACCATGCTAACATTCATCATGGTATTCCACAGCCCTTCCCTGTTAACCATATCTTGTTAGAGAGAACATTCCCACAAGCATAATCAATTATTTTATATATATAAGTGCTCACATTTTCAATAACATGAATAACCGTGATAACAGCTCTCAAAATTGTGCATAATTTTTGAACAACTCCTAACCTATTTTCAGATTATAATCATGATAACACAGTATATATATTCAAAAATTAATTGTGAACCTCCTGAAACCTTAGTTCAACAATGTTTAATGTTTTGCACTCTTCTGTGTTGTGATTCAACATACTGTCTGCAACAGCAGTACATGACAAACACGAGTAATGTTTTGAAAGCATTAGCCAACTGCTGGGACTATTCCAGTGCAAGTTATGGAAATGTTGAATGCCGTTATATAGAGCAGAAATTCTGACTGAACAAAATACATCCTGAAATGTGTAGTTCATAGCCTCCAGGCATAGGACTGCTTGATTAAGGACCAACTCATCAATTACTTTGACAAACCAGGAAAAGATATAAATCATTACCCATTTTAACTGATATGAGAAATAATTAATCGCTTATGCTTGGAGACCTGCACAGTAAAATGTGAAACCAGTAAACAAAGTCAGAATGCAGACTGTAATGAAATGAGTGAAATTAAAACGTGCATGAAGGCGAGATTAACGTCCATTGTCTGATGCCCATCAGTGTGGGAGATGAGGCTGTAGTTATGGCTTGTGTGAAGCTGAATGATGGCTTTGTCATGCTTGTGTGATTCTGGTAGTACTTTATCATTATTGCTTTACTGAACATGTTGATCCATCTCATAAAAGTTCAGTAAATTTTATGCCAACCCACAAATCCCTAGAAGCCATAGCTCAACCTCTCTTAAACTATGGTAACATGTTTAACATATTTAAAGTCTTTGATAAAACTTTACAGCAACTTTATTTAATGACCATGACTTCACACATAAATAAAGTGTAAATATTTCTTAATCTTTGATCAACATGAACATTACCATACTAGTGTTAGTAGTGATAAGATATGCACAATGTATTGATTTAAAAAGTACAAGATAGGACTAAACATCCATAATAGAGAAAGGCAAGTATTCAGGGTAAATATTTCTTAAATACTACAACTGGGATGTAATTCCCCACCTCCACACACCATAAACAAAAATGTTGCAGAAAATGCTTAAAAATACCAACAATAATGCTATAGACGGTTGAAAGAAATAATAATGTTTTGTAAGCCATTCAAGATACATTCTGTTTCTTAAAACAAATGTTTTGCTCATAGTTTTGATTATGAAAATATATCTGGTTTTACAGTTGAAATCTGAAATTTGAAAGTCTGTATTTAAAAAATTACTTTTCTCACCCTCACCTACAAAAATGCATAGCTATGTAAACTAAGACAAAACCTGGTCTACATGTAACTGGCCTCCATATTACTTATTTAATTTGACAACATAGCAGACCATGCTTAATAATAGCAGCTCATCATGCCTACATCCCATCCTGTGTAAGATCACAACACTAGGGCACATTCACCTTGATCTTAAAGTTCAAACACTAAGGTTATCTACCCCCAATTGTGCAGGGCACTGTCATGATAGCATGGGCATGGCTGTATTTATTAAAAAGTGGTATACACATGTAAGTGATTTTCTGGGTATTACCATGATTATCCACTATAGTACAGCTTCTTCAATGTTCCGATATTAAAGACACATAATAAAAACTGGCACATGATCTATGTAGGAGTGAGTGAGTGAGTTTGGTTTTACGCCGCTTTTAGCAATATTCCAGCAATATGGTGGGGGGACACCAGAAATGGGCTTCACACATTGTACCCATGTCGGGATTCGAACCTGGGCCTTCAGCGTGATGAGCGAACGCTTTAACCACTAGGCTACCCGACCGCCCCGATCTATGTAGGACAATGAGAACTATCACTATAAATCAACTGAGCAAGTAGGATTGTTTCGTTTACCACAAATAACATAAAACACTGAAAAAATATTTCATGAACAGCCTTTGTCATGTTATATGCATATTTTGAAGCTGTGAAACATGTCAAACGGAGTCTGGAACAGATCTACAATCGAGATGATATCTAGTTTTCACAATCTACATACAACTGTTACATGTAGGAATAGAAACTGTAGACCCTGTGATAAATTTAGTGTTCATCTGTTTCACATAAGTCATGAGTATAGAGTGACTACAGATGCTGTGGTTTGAAGGTAATGATAATTTCCTTGTTAACAGCTGTTGGATACAAACTTTCACTTTATAGACGACATTTGCAAAACACACTGTTAAAGTTCCATAAATCTCATAAGTCAAAACAGAAATAATTTAAAGATTTTGTTCCTAAATTTCAGTTATTGTATTCTCAATGTCAGAAGAAAAACAAATAGAACATGTTAATACAATCATCATTTCGGGATAATATGTAATCAAGTGCTAGGATTATGTGATCCTAGCATTGGTAACTTGAGCGTATTTGACAATGACATTCACCCCCCCACGTAACATAAATTATAGCAAATAATCAATAATGAACACCTCAAGAATTCAACCTGAAAGAAAATGATTACGAATTGATTTATTTAAATGGTCCATATGTTTATCAACCAGACATTTGTGACTTATGTCCGGCTTTAGTTGAAGAAACAACGCCGGCACATGACCACATACACAGTTGAGTTTCATTCATGTATGCGAAATCATGTGTTCTTGTGTCGGCGTCCGATGTTTTGGTCTATACGCTTTATAACTTAATCTTAACATGCAATGTGAACGAAATAAACTTACTTATTCTCGGCTGTGAAATGTAATTTCTCGACACCGCCAGATGGTGAGTTTTTCTTGCTTCAATATCACTGAGAGGCCCATTCAGCGAGCGCATATCTATCTGCCCACCTTTCGACGCCATCTTAGCAAATCTGTCATGTGACTGCAGTGTCACGAGTTCACAAAGGGACGTAACTCTAATATTGATCACAACAGGCGCGTGTATATGACGCAGTCATAATTTTAACGCATCTAAGTTTACCATATTGCTCAGAAGCACTCATTACCAATTCCATTAAGTTATTTTAACGGAGTCATACTAATATACGATTTAGTTCAGCATTTGTAGCAGTTTTGAAAGCGAGGACTTGTAAGTTATTTTTTCTTGAAGCAATTATTTAAGGTTTAAGCGCGTGCCCGGATGAGGTATTCAGCCTATTCAGGTGCGATGTATTGACATGTATCGCTGGAGAATGCTGTGAAAATATTTGTAAGTGAAACAACTTTTACAGCATGAACGCTGTAACAGTCAGTTAATTATTGTCTGTATAAAAGCAAGGACTGAGCGAATCCGGTTTGATTTGGAAAAGCAAACACGGAACAAACACATCCTGGTTTGGCTGTTCGGAGAATAGTTGACCCCTGCACCCATCGTGACGTGCACAATATTTTCGCCAGTTCACGAAAGTCCTATTGCCTTATTTCGTGCATTTTTTTTTTAACAAATCAGATCTTAACCAGTTTGGCTGCACAACTGTATGTTTTCAAAGAAAAAAAGGGGTTACAATTTTACATAATTATACATTATGCTAAATATGTATTAAACTATTTTGATTTTAAACACATAGAAACATTAATCGGATTAAGGTGCTGACGCCATTAAGGCAACAAGTAAAATGGAAAGGCTATCGGAGAACATGCAATTTTTGATAGAAATACATGTATTAATATGCAGTTATGTGTTTGTTTTTAACATTACCGTACTTAAAGCAAAAATTGTTTAGAAAGCGAAAAGGGCCACTTGGGGCGTTGTGGCTACTTTAAGTACATGGATAGGGTAACCAGCTCCTTGTGTAGTTATGGCAATAACTAACTCTTTTAGATTGATATACAAAAATATATGTTAGTAAGCTTAAAAACAAGATGTTATCTGGGTTATTTCAATTAAACTTGCAATGACACATATTTTGACTAGGCCTAGTCTCCTGAGTGAGTGAGTGAACATGGTTTTACGCCGCTTTTGGCAATCTTCCATCAATATCACGGCGTTGTGTAGAAATAGAAATAGGCTTCACACATTGTACCCATGTCGGGAATCGAACCCAGGTCTTCGGCGTGTCGAGCGAACGCTTTAACCACTAGGCTACCCGACCGCCCCTAGTCTCCTGAAGATGTGCATGTATTTGGTGAGGTTCACCATACAAGGTGAATAAACTCCTAAATGGACCCCAAGCCCTGGACTGCATCAATGCATGCATCACTACGCGTGGATGGATGGCTTTATGCGGGGTTTCCCTTTCACGGGGACAATGACGCAAATTTGCGTTCGGTCATTTCTGAGACTTTGCCTTAAGCTAAGCTGATTTTTGGCATTGGTTGTTTACATTTCTTCTATTAAACGATGCTAGTGTTACTTTAAACATGCTTTTAATTCCCGATACTTAACCCTTAAGGAGGACGCACTCAGCAATATTCCAGCTATATGACGGCGGTTTGTAAATAATCGAGTCTGGACAGGACAATCCAGTTATTGTCATCATGCGCATCGATCTACGCAATTACGATGACATGCATCAACCAAGTCAGCGAGCCAAGTTAGTGGCCTCTTACAACAAGCATAGTCGCCTTATACGGCAAGCATGGGTTGCTGCAGACCTATTCTTACCCGGATCTTCACGGGTCCACCATTCAGGTGTAACATACAATGAGTATTTTTGAATTTATTTCAACTTCAATATAAAGTACACAGAACGCCAGGGCGTTTTACAAACATTTGCGACTGCTTGGCATATTGTAGAAGGTAGAAGGAGTTATGTCCCCTGTATGTTTCTACACGGTCGAGTTCATACGATAATGCCCAGCTTTAACACGTGGTGATTACTTGCTCCCACTGTTTATCGCAGACCATTCTGTCGAGTCATTATGTGTAATGTCCCTACACGACGTCATTTACATCACGACGTGTCAGCCCAATGCTTAAGGACAAGCCAAAGTAACACGTGTAAGACGTTGACCACAGTGGTGAAACTCGCGTTATTGGGATGACGCTGGACTAACATTTAGTCTATTCAATCTTATATTACACCATATCTTCCTTGACTCTAAAAATAAAAAAAAGAGCTGGCTAGACTTGCTTTTGTATGCGTTTCTAGATTGTATTTTTTCCATAAAATAAACATATTCCACGGTCATGGTACAGGACTTGTATGATGCTTATAACATGGATCTCATTCTGTTGTAGAAAGGTGAACCTTTATACCTATAACATATTAAACAGAAAGGGCGCGATATGGGAGCGTGTGTGAGATTTTCGTTTATTCGATCCATCAGAATTTGTTTACTCAACGTGAGTGGTAGAAATCTTTCATTTTTCCCAGATATATAATGTATTAGAAATTCCTCTTTTCCATCGCAGTTACCGGTGGTAAAATGAACTCTTAAAAAAGAAGAAACGCAAAACGGATATTTTTGGCCATAAAAGCAAAATTAGCGGACCAGGAAGTGCAAAATGTAGAGGTTTAATGTGTCATAGTGTAAGTGACAAATTTCCCGGATGAAAATGATCACAACAAGGACATGCAAACGATTAGTCGGTAAACACGTTCGATTCGCAAAACGCACCCAGTGCACAAAAGGGCCATGGAGCTGCACGTATTGCACGTGCAGCAGCACTATGAAGCAACGTTATAGGCCGCTTGTAGACAGGGGAATGCCGATCAGCTGCAGCCAGAAGAACGTTACGCCGAAAACTACGTACAGGAAGTGGACAGGTTTGGTGGGCGTAGCGTTATGATGTGGGTGGCTATCTCTCATCATGGCAGGACAGGTTTGGTCCATATCCAGGGCAATCTTACGGCTCAACGAAATTCTCCTACCGCACGTCCTCCCAATTGCAGCCAACGGCAACGGTGTATTCCAGCAGCACAACGCTCGACCGCATACAGCACGGATCACAAGAGCCTGTCTACACAACAACAACGTTGATGTTCTCCCTTGCGTGGATCGATGCTTAAGATGTTGATCACTGGATTGTCTGGTCCAGACTCGATTATTTACAGACCGCCGTCATATAGCTGGAATATTGCTGAGTCGGATTTCATTCAACATATGAATGCTCCTGGAGCTACATTATGGTTTGAGACCCGGTCAATGGATCAGTCTGCATTAGATTTTCGTACTCAGCTCCCTGGGTAGAATACAACCTAAGCTGCCTGTGAGGCGCTATAGAATGATAACTCACTATGTCATCCTACCGGGTACCCATTTACTGCTGATGAGGGGCGATGGGATAGCTTAGTGATTAAAGCGTTCTCTCGTCACGTCGAAGGACGGCGATGGAGCCATCGTGCTAGGTGCGACATCACTGCGTTAAACAATCCCCCATCACGCCAGAGGAGGTTTAAAAGTGAATGAAGCTGCTGTAAAATCAATTGTGCGCACCATAAACAGTCACCCGTCTCATTGTCAGATGGTTACTCCAGCATGACATCTCTCCGCTGAGCTCATTAACATCGGATCTTCTGCTCTGCAGGTGAGGTGAGGTGAAATGGGGTTTAACGCCGCGTCTAAGATTATTGCACTTATATAGCGACGTACATGCACGTGTGGCTTGTACTAGTCCGGACTGAAGTTGATTTATAGTGCTAGCTCACTGAGATACCATGCTGCAGTATAACATGAATACCCCACTCAGACACAGTATACTGACTCCGAGCCGACCAGTCCTTGTTTTAGCCCCTAAATGCCGAGCGCCAGACAGGGTAACAACAAGTACCATCTTTTAACGTCTTTTGGTATGACGCGGTCGGGGATCGAACCCCGGACCTTCCGCTCACCGGGCGGACGCTCTACCATTAGACCACGGAGGCGGTCTGCTCTACAGAGGGATATCGTATAGGTATGCCTGATTGGAACTTAATGAGATTGAAACAGTTGCACTTATAAATGTTTAGGGGAACACACAGCCACATACTGGGTTAACAATTTACACCATGAGGGATTCCGGGTTGAGATCCGCCCCAAGCAACCTATGCTGTAAGATGCGATTTCATGTGTCGGGCTGCCAGACTCGCTGACTTTGCTGATTGCGTGGCATCGTACCCCAAAGGCGGATCACTGAATTATCTGTTTCAGAATCGATTATTTACAGGATACAATGACATAGCGGGAATATTACTCATTGCGGCGTAAAACAACAAACAAAACGTTGAAGACCAAGGTAGGGGTGAGGTGAGGTGAAATGGGGTTTAACGTCGTTTTAAGGTGCATGTTCCGGGTCGAGTTCAGGGTGTTCCCGGGTGTAAGGTGCATGTTCTGGGTCGAGTTCAGGGTGGCCCCTGGTGTGGGTGCATGTTCTGGGTCGAGTTCAGGGTGTTCCCGGGTGTAAGGTGCATGTTCTGGGTCGAGTTCAGGGTGGCCCCTGGTGTGGGTGCATGTTCTGGGTCGAGTTCAGGGTGGCCCCTGGTGTGGGTGCATGTTCTGGGTCGAGTTCAGGGTGTTTCCGGGTGTAAGGTACATGTTCTGGGTCGAGTTCAGGGTGGCTCATAGTGTAAGGTGCATGTTCTGGGTCGAGTTCAGGGTAGCCCCTGGTATGGGTGCATGTTCTGGGTCGAGTTCAGCGTGGTCCCGGGTGTGGGTACATGTTATGGGTCGGATTCAGGGTGGCCCCTGGTGTGGGTTCATGTTCTTGGTCGAGTTCAGGGTGGCCCCGGGTGTGTGTGCATGTTCTGGGTCGAGTTCAGGGTGGCCCCTGGTGTGGGTGCATGTTCTGGGTCGAGTTCAGGGTGGCCCCGGGTGTGGGTGCATGTTCATGGTCGAGTTCAGGGTGGTCCCTGGTGTGTGTGCATGTTCTGGGTCGAGTTCAGGGTGGCCCATAGTGTAAGGTGCATGTTCTGGGTCGAGTTCAGGGTGGCCCCTGATGTGGGTGCATGTTCTGGGTCGAGTTCAGGGTGTTCCCGGGTGTAAGGTGCATGTTCTGGGTCGAGTTCAGGGTGGCCCCTGGTGTGGGTGCATGTTCTGGGTCGAGTTCAGGGTGTTCCCGGGTGTGGGTGCATGTTCATGGTCGAGTTCAGGGTGGCCCCTGGTGTGGGTGCATGTTCTGGGTCGAGTTCCGGGTGGCCCCTGGTGTGGGTGCATGTTCTGGGTCGAGTTCAGGGTGGCCCCGGGTGTGGGTGCATGTTCTGGGTCGAGTTCAGGGTGTTCCCGGGTGTAAGGTACATGTTCTGGGTCGAGTTCAGGGTGGCTCATAGTGTAAGGTGCATGTTCTGGGTCGAGTTCAGGGTAGCCCCTGGTATGGGTGCATGTTCTGGGTCGAGTTCAGCGTGGTCCCGGGTGTGGGTACATGTTATGGGTCGGATTCAGGGTGGCCCCTGGTGTGGGTTCATGTTCTTGGTCGAGTTCAGGGTGGCCCCGGGTGTGTGTGCATGTTCTGGGTCGAGTTCAGGGTGGCCCCTGGTGTGGGTGCATGTTCTGGGTCGAGTTCAGGGTGGCCCCGGGTGTGGGTGCATGTTCATGGTCGAGTTCAGGGTGGTCCCTGGTGTGTGTGCATGTTCTGGGTCGAGTTCAGGGTGGCCCATAGTGTAAGGTGCATGTTCTGGGTCGAGTTCAGGGTGGCCCCTGGTATGGGTGCATGTTCTGGGTCGAGTTCAGCGTGGCCCCGGGTGTGGATACATGTTATGGGTCGAGTTCAGGGTGGCCCCTGGTGTGGGTTCATGTTCTGGGTCGAGTTCAGGGTGGCCCCGGGTGTGTGTGTGCATGTTCTGGGTCGAGTTCAGGGTGGCCCCTGGTGTGGGTGCATGTTCTGGGTCGCGTTCAGGGTGGCCCCTGGTGTGGGTGCATGTTCTGCGTCGAGTTCAGGGTGGCCTCGGGTGTGGGTGCATGTTCTGGGTCGAGTTCAGGGTGGCCCCTGGAGTGGGTGCATGTTCTGGGTCGAGTTCAGGGTGGCCCCTGATGTGGGTTCATGTTCTGGGTCGAGTTCAGGGTGGCCCCTGGTGTGGGTGCATGTTCTGGGTCGTTTTAAGGGTGGCTCCTGGTGTTGGGTGCAGACCTGAACAGGTTAAAGGAACGCATTGCCCTTGTACAGGCGAGTGGGTGCAAGAAAGAGGCATTAAAGGGCAAAAATAAAGTTTGCGGGGAATATATATATATACTACAAAAAAAATACGGAACTGATGAAATCATAGTGACAGTGTAATGATGATAAACGTCTGTAAAATTAAATTGAGGCATGTAGATCAATATCTGGTGTGTCCACGACACCTTGATGGCATACTGTTGATTAACCTGCGTATGGTCGCTCTTGGTATTTCCCGGCATTACGACTGAAGATCTACTCCAAGCTGGGCCACGTGGGCAGCTGCTGGGTCTCAATGCCCGAGAACATCCCAAAGATGCTTTTTTAGGGACATGCCACGCGACTGAGCTGGCCAGTTCAATGTCCGTATGCCTTCTCGTCGGAGATAATCGGTAACGACCTGGCCACGATGTGGTCTGGCATTGTCATGTTGTAGTATAGTTCAAAATATATGTCAATAATCATAGCGAATGTCAGGACGCATGTCGATGCTCTGTAAAATGTCCATTTACATTAATCAAATCAGTTCGTCTTTCATGTGTGATATCGCCCCACACCATGACACTACCGCACTCATTACGATCATTGTCAAGAATTGTTGCCCTGGTATACCGCTCGCCGCTACGTCGCCATCTGTGAATTAGGGTAAAACCTTCATTCGTCTGGAAACATAATGAAACGCCATTGGCGCAGAACCCATCTCTGGTGTTGACAAGTACACCCCAATCTTTGCTGATGATAAGCTATAAGGGTCACACCCTTCTCAGGACGTCTTGCTTTTAAGAGGGCTGCCGAGCCGTTTTTTAACTGTAGATGTTGAAATTTGTTTTCCTGGTTTGAACGCAATTGTCTATTGACAACAGAAGCAGATTTGCATTATTGCCTGGTGTAATCAATGCAATGAGATGGTCTTGTCTAGGTGTCGTTTTAAAGCCTGTCATGCCCGGGTCCCATTGCAACCCCACCCGTTTGACAGTACTTGTCTCATAGTCGACAATTACACAATCTGTTTAGCCAAACATTCGGGCGACCTTGGATATTGACTTCCCTCTCTCTAGGGGGCACGGGTGGCCCAGTCGTCTAAAACACCGCGATTCGCTGTGCAGAGTTGCGTCCCTTGGACACGCCAGAAACCTATGATTGTGGGTTCGAATCCCGGTTCGCCCCGATTATGTTTCTAGGTTTGTCAGCACCATACCCGTGGTTGTGGGTTTCACCGAAGTGGTAAACGTCTGAGACCTGCATCACTTCGGGCTTTACTCCCACATTAAGCTGACACGCCGTGATATAACTGGAATACTGTTAAAAGCGGCGTTAAACCCAACTCACCCACTCACTTCCTCTCTCCGCCGTACCCACAATTCACCATTTTGTCTGTTCATTGAGATACTGTTTCGCCCACATTTTAAGCGTGCGATAAGCTCAATTGCAGTAGTGATATTGTGAGTTCCCCTACAGGCGCACGCGCTTTGGCTTCTGTGTGCACGAGCATCACGTGCTGTTGATGCACGATGTGAAAGTTTATTCTGATTAGATGTTGCGTTCAGATGCAGCGCCACGGTATTGTAAACGTACACCTCAACGATTTCTACATTCAAAAATTTTTTGTTTTCTTATTTTTGTCGGTAGGATATATATAATAATTACTGGGAGAACGTCACCACCAAGACGCCAATCTACGTATTTCATAACAGTAAAACATTTTCGCACTTTCTTAATGTGAGGTGAGGTGAGGTGAGGTGAGGTGAGGTGAGGTGAAGTGAAATGGGGTTGAACGTCGCGTCCAAGATTATTGCACATATATAGCGACGTGCATGCACGTGTGTGTGTGTGTGTGTGTGTGGCTGCTTGTACTAGTTATAGATTTATAGTGCTAGCTCACTGAGATACCATTCCGCAGTTTAACATGAATACCCCACTCAGAAACAGTATACTGACTCCGAGCCGACCAGTCCTTGTTTTAGCCCCTTAATGCTGGGCGCCAGACAGGGTAACAACAAGTACCATCTTTAAACGTCTTTTGGTATGACGCGGCCGTGTATCGAACCCCGGACCTTCCGCTCTCCGGGCGGACGCTCTACCATTAGACCACGGAGGCGGTCCCTTTCATAATGTTAATGTTGTATAAGTAAATAACTGCCACTTATTAGACATGTTCAAATGGCTGACAACTACCCTTTCTTCTTTATTATTCTTGTGTTTAGGTCTTCTGGCGGCATGATTAAATCCATGTGATAGAAAAAGGTCGAATTTTCGAACTTATAGAAATATCATCTTAGCATCAGCACCTCGTTGACGTAAGAAAAGGTTTTTAGCATACGCATTAATTGCTATTATCTGCATATCGAAAGAAACGTAGCTTGGGTCAAATTCTCAAATTTTAGACAAACATGCTTCATGAAAATGAAAGAGGTAAAACTCCTTCCATAATAATACGAAATCTCTGCCAAAAGCAGAGTCTTTGGAACGATTCTGACTTATCATGAGCATGTGTTTATGAATCACTATCTAATAGTGATGATATTACGTGTTCGCGAAAAGGTGAGCATATCCTGCCCAACCAGTTGTATCCGTTATAAACACACGCAAGGAAGTAAAATGTTCACCTTAAACGAAAAAAAAGACATGGGAAAATTTGTTTCATAGTTAAAACAGGTAATTGCATCACTGGAGCGTCACATTTTGAAATGTCCTCCACGTGTCTAACATAAAACCTTTTAAAAGTCTTTTCTGTGGCCCTGATTGATATAACCCTGATTAAACAACTATTGAGCAAGAGTCGTTATAGGGAATTGCATCGGACCTAATTTTTTGTTACCGATGCGTCAAATTTGGAAACGTCCTCCACATGTCTACCATGAAACCTTTTGAAAGCTTTACTGAGGTCTTGAATGTTGTAACCTTGATCAAACAACTTCTGAGCAAGAGTCGTACGCCGCTCTTTGAAATCTTTATAGTAGGGCTTGGACGTGTAACTCGGGAACCCGGGTCGGGTGGGTACTGAGTAGGACCCGGGTACCCACAGGAATACCCGGACCCGTTGTTAGTCACGTGATATATTGTCTAATGACTAAAATTATCTGGAACTCCATGGTTACACTACAAGTAATTAATGTTCGCTTTTCTTTCTGACTATGCACCCATTCATTCTGATTTGTCAAATGGATGCATAAAGATATATCTTAAGTCATCTTCAGTGTATGCATGACCAGATTGTTTAATACATGTATCTAAATACGTTTTGCCAGGGCTATGCTAAAAAAGTTCCCAATCGGACATTTTGAGACATCTCTTAGACCTACAGTGGATACCCGGGTAGGGTTGGGTAATAGGGGGATTGGTACTCGGGTAGTAAATATGGACTCGACCCAGCCCTATTTTATAGAAAGAGCCTGCTCGACTGTACCTCAAAAGTTGTGAAATGTAGACACTAAAGGCTGGGGCTGCTGGAATATTGCTCAGCATAAAGGGAAGTTGACTATTGGAAAGATGAAGTAATCCTTTTGATAATTATGAAACAAATGAGGCGGTTTCACTGACATCATCAGCCCTGTGCAGCCAACCCATGCTTGCCGTGGAAGGTGACTATGCTTGTCGTAAGGCGACTAACGTGATCGGGTGGTCAGGCTCGCTGATTGGGTTGATGCATGTCATCGTATCCCAGTTGCGTGGATCGATGCTCATGATGTCAATCACTGAAATGTCTTGTCCAGACTCGAATATTTAAAGACCGCCGTCATTTAGCTAGAATATTACTGAATGTGGCGTTAAACCACAAACAAAAACATACGTGTATTTCTATCACATGTGGGTCAGTAGAAGGGAGTTGGCTGTTTGACCCTTATTGAACACATCAGATCATTGATATACGTGAAGCTTAAGCTGGCCAAATTCCCTTGTTTTGAGAAGACATTCTGTCTGGTATGCACAAAGAAACAGATCAGCAAGGAGGGGGCACATTTAGTGCCCATGGGGATGCTAACTTCTTACCTAATTAGCCTATTCACAGATTTCACATATATGTTACCGACGAGTGATTGAGTGAGTGAGTTGGGTTTAACGCCGCTTTTAACAGTGTTCTAGTTATATCACGGCGTGTCAGCTTAATGTGGGAGGAAAGCTCGAAGTGATGCAGGTCTCAGACGTTTCCCACTTCGGTGAAACTCACGAGCACGGATATGGAGCTGACAAACCTCGAAACATACACGGGGCGAACCGGGATTCGAACCGATGAGGAAGTCCAGCGTTTCACATATTGTTTTCTCAGTTAATTGCAGATGGCATTTGCTTTCATTCTTGACACATTTACTGAATCTTTGAAGATGTAACTTCATCTATGGTCACCTGTTATAAGGGAGAAGTGTTTGCTTGTCTATTCAACTGTGACTAAATATTGCACATTTACCGAAATCCCTTCAATATGATTTACCTTCCAATACAAACAGCCGACGTACGAAACAGTTCTTAGTGATTGATAACCGAGGAGAAACGTGAATCAAGACAATACCCTGGACTGAATGTTTTACCGAGGTCCAGCTGCTGCCAATGTTCTTCTTTCGGGGTCCATACATCGAGCGAGCTGGTATATGCGGTCCAGTTGTTAAAGGGGGACTACACTTGGGGACATTAGCAGGCCCAACAAGTTTGATTCAACTTGGTCTCACCTCCTTGTCTGCTTACTAAATATTTATGATATATTAAAGTCAAGCAGTGAATGATCGCCTCGATTAGCCAGAAGCAGTGAGTGAGTGAGTTTGGTTTTACGCCGTTTTAGCAATATTCCAGCAATATCACGGCGGGGGACACCAGAAATGGGCTTCACACATTGTACCCATGTCGGGAATCGACATAAAGACGGAGTTTCACATATAGTGAGTGAGTGAGGTTTTACGCCGCTTTTAGCAATATTGCAGCAATATCACGGCGGGGGACACCAGAAATGGGCTTCACACATTGTAACCATGTCGGGAATCGAACCCGGGTCTTCGGCGGGACGAGCGAACGCTTTAACCACTAGGCTACCTGACCGCCCCTAGCCAGAAACAATGTCTGAGTATCGCGCATGACACATTTGCACCATCTGTTGCCCCTTATATGTGAAACTGGGCGGTCAGGTAGCCTAGTGGTTAAAGCGTTCGCTCGTCCCGCCGAAGACCCGGGTTCGATTCCCGACATGGTTACAATGTGTGAAGCCCATTTCTGGTGTCCCCCGCCGTGATATTGCTGCAATATTGCTAAAAGCGGCGTAAAACCTCACTCACTCACTATATGTGAAACTCCGTCTTTATGTCGATCACTGGGAAACAAAATTAAAGGCACACTACGTTGTAGTCATGTTTCGTTGATCCGGACATTTGTCATGCCGGACATTTATATTTATAACACTACGGTCCAGATAATCAAAGTTTCACTCTATGTGTAGATTTTGAATGTATTCCATATCATTTTGACTAAAATATGTTTAAATCAATAGTATTTATTAAGCTTATATCCACCAAGAGGCGAGGTGAGGAAGATCAAACGTCTTCAAAAGGAACGTCAACCTTTAATCTTCAGTCACTTAGTATAAGCCATAAATCTTTGCAAACATTTTCATTTCGACTTTAGCTTTCAAAAATGACGCCGAACATATCGAATGTAGGTAAGATCCCGTATGCATACCAAGACTAAAGTTCCTGTTAAAGCTGGTATGCTGCAATTAACCTTTGACCCGTTATAGAGATATTTACATTATCTCGATACAACAAAGATATTGAGGTTTGTAAATTAAATGGCCATGCAAAAATCGAATTTTCTTGAGATAAATTATGTTTTGATTGTAAAGATATAAGATGATAGATTGAAGTAATAAAGGGGTACACCCGGTACGTCCTGCCTATGATTTATCAACACAGGTCTGTTACAGAGATGTCGATAAAGAGCAGAACCACCTGCACCGTGTTTGGCGTAGCGTCCGCGTCAGAAAACCAGGTGCTGACAATACGCAGCTTGCAAGAGTGAGTGAGTGAGTGAGTTAGGTTTAACGCCGCTTTTAACAGTATTCCAGTTATATCGCGGCGTGTCGGCTTAATGTGGGAGGAAAGCCCGAAGTGATGCAGGTCTCAGACGTTTACCACTTCGGTGAAACCCACGAGCACGGGTATGGTGCTGACAAACCTAGAAACATAATCGGGGCGAACCGGGATTCGAACCCACAATCATAGGTTTCTGGCGTCCCCAAGGGACGCAACTCTGCACAGCGAATCGCGGCGCTTTAGGCGACTGGGCCAGCCGAGCCCCCTCCGCGTCAGAAAACCAGGTGCTGACAATACGCAGCTTGCAAGAACACGAACATACAATACGTACACGTAAGAAGCACGTATCTAAGATTTGGAAAAGGGGCGGCTGGATAGCCTGGTGGTTAAAGCGTTTACTCGTCACGCCGAACACCCGGTTCTATTCCTCTCACGCGTGATGCCCAATATTGTTATATCGCTGGAATATCGCTAAATTCGGAGTAAAATCTAACTCACTCACTCTTTACGGCGGTTCAAAAGAATACATGTAAATATATCATTATCATTGGAAAATCAAAGCAGATAAATATGAATGGTACATTTCTTGTATTGTTCTTTGTCTGAGATTCTTGACGGTTACCATTTATTTAGAATCATTTCTTAATGCGCTGTATCATGGCGAGAGAGAGAGAGAGAGAGAGAGAGAGAGAGAGAGAGAGAGAGAGAGGGGAGATAGGGGGGGGGGGGGGGAGGGGGTGTGTGTCTTCGTTCAGTTTGGAGGACAGTCCAATCTCATTAAAATCATATCTTAGTTCTCGAACTTAGATCTGATTTTAATGAGATTGGAGGACAGTCACGACAACCTCTAAGCTACATGGATTTATAAGATCGAAATGTAAAAACCTCACAAACTCAAAACTTTCAAACTTTTCACAGATCATAGACCTCATCAAACGAACTATGAATCTTGATTTATTTCACTTGCTGATGTCCCTTTTGGGTGTCCCTTTACACATATTATACAATACAAACCGTGTACAGGATAGTGTTATTAATCACTGGATTGTCTGGTTCAGACTCGATTATTTACAGACCGCCGTCATATAGCTGGAATATTGCTGAGTGCGGCGTAAAACAACAAACCAACCAACCACAAGATAACTGTATAGTGGGAACACTTCCGTGGTCCCTTGATGGTATATGTAGCCACACCTACAAACATACACATTGATACAGGATTGACCGCGAGAAACAGTTCTTTATCTGCTAAGCTGTCGATGCGATAGGAGAAATCATCAAGAGGACTAATTTAAATGGCACAGACTCGGGTCTGCCAACGTTTACACGTACAAAGGAGATTGAATGGCTCTGTTGATCTGCGTGTTGATAGACAGCATCGACATGTGACAGTATAGGTCTTGGTTGCGTTTGTTGGAGGATTTATAACCTACTTATTTTTGCCACTTGTCGATTTCAGTCCGAATGAAATTGACATATGCGTCATTGTTGTGGAGTGAAGTAGATGAACTAGACGTGGTTTGAACCTCTTTTCGAGTTATGAAAGTGATACTGCCACTTATTTCTATAGGTAAGTGGGAGATGTGGGTTTATTAACGATTTGAAAATATCTTACTTATGTGGCATGCATCTATATATTTTTATATTACGCTTAATTATGGTATATTTTATAACTTTTAACAATTGTTTTTAAAGTTGTTACTTCAATTGTATATGATAAATAGAATTTGTTTATATTGATTAAGTGGACATTTCCATAATTGTGACATCATGCCACCACAACATTGGTAGAAGTTAATGATTTCAAACTATTTTCATAAATATGAATATATGTTTGTATTTACATACATAATCATACATGAGTGTTTTACTTTGAATGTCCGTTTTTTGATGAGTTTCTGTGAAACTGCGGGATAATGTAACAAAATTATGTTTTGATTATGTATCTTTATATAATTGGTAAATTGTTTTTACCATGGAAATATTAGGGCCTTGAACGCCCAAACAAATAAACATTGGATAATTTTCACCTTCAATTAATTTGCAAATATACACATGGAAAAGAGGTAAGCACCACTTTGTTCATATTTCCATACAATTAAAAAATATATATGACGTACCCTGTATTAATTCTTTTACGATAAATATTGTTTTTGTTTATAAGTAATATTCTTACTTTGAAATGCAGAAGACGGAACTTTAATGATTTTTCTGGTCCCTTGCATCCTCTCATTCTTTTCATCATATGATGTGATGTAGTACTCGAGAATCGCGACACACATACCTTCACAGGGAGTTAGCGCTGTCCATGCCAAACCGAAAATGAATGCAAGTGCCATTTTCTCGATTGACAGTAAAAAGATGTGACTACACCCGAGCATAGGAAGCTTTTAATTAATATTTTGAACCAGATCTAACATATAGAATTCACCGAACCATATTGTATATTAATACTATAACGATAATGGTTCGGAAAGGCATATTGGGTTCAAAAATGATAAATTTCACTGTCACAACACTTCTTTAACATGACTTTAAAATCTCGTAAACCACATTCAAAACCAACTTTATACCGAGCATGTTCGCCTTGTGCATTAATCACGGCTGAACACGATGACGTTAAACGTCGGATGACGTTGTGGGTCCTCCGCTGCCTTTCCTCAAGGAGACATTGCTCAGTTCTTGACGGTTGACTGGAGCCGCTGGTCATCTTGTGATCTGTCGGTCAAGGTGATCCCATAAATGTTTGATTGGTTCATATCAGGAGAACACCCCGGTCAGGCCAATTCAGAAAGTTCTGTGTGAGCCTTGCCGTATGCGGTCTCGCATTGTCTTGCTGGAAGACAATGCCACGTGGCTGTCGCTGAATGAATGGTTGGACAACGGGGTCTCAGAACTTCATCCCTATATCTCTGAGTATTCAGGTTTCCATGAATAATAACAAGCCTCGTTTTGACATCACCGCAGATACTTCCCAAGACCATGACGTTACCGCCTCCAAAAGGTTGAACTTGTTGAACACAATTTGGCGCAAAACGTTCACCTACGTTCTGTATCCTCGCTGCCGACCATCATTTCTGTACAAGCAATATCTACTCTTATCGGAGAACATGACCGTCCTCAGTCTCGCACTTGCAAGCTTAAAACTCGCCTCGCCCATGTGAACCTGTTCGTCGGTGTTGACGTGTTAACGTCACTCCGCGGTAGCGTCGACGTGCTCTGATACTACATTCTCTTCATCTCCTATACACTGTCTGTCGACTGACCCTGTGTCCCAGTGCTGTCGCTGTCGCTGCCGTCTCCGCTCTTACGCCTGTCTGATATCTGTCCTGTCTGTTGTAACTTTGCATCGATCTGGTAGTGGTGACACGGCTGCATCCAAACGTTTTTGAAAAGGCGGCGTTCGTGGCTCTTGTTGCGCCATACCAACGGCCCTCTCCCTCTCTATAGCGGTTAAATGTGGTACATCTTCTTGGTGCTTTTGGTTGATGTGTTCTGAACGTTTTATACAGTGCTTTTGCACGTGCATTTCGTTCTAAGTTGACCTAAGTCGTTTTGGCAAAGTGCACGATTTTCACAAAAAATATCAATTCTGTTCTTTTTATTTCACAGAAAACATTTGGTTGTCTTCGTGCAACATATTTAAGTCTTAATTTATATTGATTTTTTTAAAGTTAATAAAATAGTGGAAAACTTTAAAGTTGGTATACCTTCTTTTGGACATTAGTTTCTACAGTTTGGTGATATTCTACTCTGGGCCACGGAGTCTCCAATCCAAGGCTTAACGGTAAATGCTCATCTTGATAAATGATCACGTTTGAAGGATTTGCACCTTATACATGAATTTCTATGACAGAGAGCTCTTATTGAGAATATTATTTTGATCTATAAATAACAACTAATGATAAATGTTTTATTACATTTCCAGTGATAGCATGGTAGAAATTGTTTTCCTAACACAGTGGATCGTGGATATACGAGTAAGACGTGAAGTGAATATTTCTTGAATCTTGAGTGAGTGAGTGAGTATGGTTTTACGCCGCTTTTAGCAATATTCCAGCAATATTACGGCGGGGGACAACAGAAATGGGCTTCACACAATGTACCCGTGTCGGGAATCGAACCCGGGTCTTCGGCGTGACGAGCGAACGCTTTAACCACTAGGCTACCCGACCACCTCTCTTGAATATTGAGTCGGGCACGGACTGTCAGTCAGTGGCAGAAAATAAACTGTGAATGGGAATTCTATCCTGACTAAAGCTTTTCAGTCCTGATGGCGGAGTTTGTATTCGTGGTCGACGGCTTGAGCGAGCGGCACGTGACTGTATCCTTGAGGTTGTACCATTCGGTGATGGCGTCATGGGTTGGGGTGGTATCTGTGGACAGCAGAAAACGGATCTGGTAGTTTTCAACGCCAATACCACGACACAACGCTATTTGTCGAGGTAATGCTCCCAGTTGTTCTCCTATGTTTGCAACAAAACCCTTGGACCATATTCCAGCAGGGTCGGTCGGGTAGCCTAGTGGTTAAAGCGTTCGCTCGTCACGCCGAAGACCCGGGTTCGATTCCCGACATAGGGTACATTGTGTGAAGCCCATTTCTGTTGTCCCCCGCCGTGATATTGCTGGAATATTGCTAAAACGGCGTAAAACCATACGCACACACTCACTCATATTCCAGCAAGACAACGCCCGACCTCACACAGCGCGAATCACCAAGACCTTTCTCAATGCCAACAATGCGAAAGTTTTGCCATGGTCAGCCCGATACCCTGGCATGTCGCCAATTCAATATATGTGGGATCATTGGGACGTAAAAATAGAGCCTGACAGGTTCCTATGATGACTTATTGCAAAAGCTAGCAGATAAAAAGCGACAAAACCCTTTCCACATTCATATGTGAGGTGGGTGAGGTGAAATGGGGTTTAACGTCGCGTCTAAGATTATTGCACATATATAGCGACGTGCATGCACGTGCGTGTGTGTGTGGCTGCTTGTTCTAGTCCGGACTGATGCCGATTTATAGTGCTAGCTCACTGAGATACCATGCCGCAGTTTAACATGAATACCCCACTCAGACACAGTATACTTACTCCGAGCCGACCAGTCCTTGTTTTAGCCCCTTAATGCCGAGCGCCAGACAGGGTAACAACAAGTACCATCTTTTAACGTCTTTTGGTATGACGCGGCCGGGGAACGAACTCCGCACCTTCCGCTCTCCGGGCGGACGCTCTACCACTAGACCACGGAGGCGGTCTTTCCACATTCATAAGAAATATCTGCCAAACACAGAGTCGATTGTGCGTTTCTGACAATATCACGAGTATGTGGTTATGAATCACTATTTAATAGTGATGATACCAGGTGTTCGCGAAAAGATGAGCGTATCCTGTCCAATCGGTTGAATCCGTCACAAACACATGCAAAGGCAAAGTCAATATAGTTCAAGTATTTTTGAGCAAACAACTTTTGAGCAAGAGGTGTATGACATTTTGAAATCTTGTTAGAAAGAGCAACCTCGGTAGTACCTCAAAAGTTGTGAAATGTAGACACCAAAGGCTGGAGCTGCTGGAATATCGCACGACGTGAAGGGAAAGTTGACTATTGGAAAGTTGAAGTCATCCCTTTTGCCCTCCTGTCTTGCAGAGAGTGTTTTGCCACTCTGAATCTTTATGCATAGATCTAAATATGGAACAGATGAAGCGTATCTCCTGTATTTCTAGTTCAAGTGGGTAAATCAGCGGAAGGGAAGCTTAAGTTAAACTTCTTGGCCAAATTACCTAGTTTTGACTTTGCCAATCCGAGCATAAAGAAACATCCTCTTTTTATTTCACAATCATTATTCTACATAATATATTTCGGTTTCACATTTCAAAAACAAAGTATCTTAACCAATCTATTCCATACAATATGATGGCATCTGTACACCCGAAGAACAGAATGGGAAGAGAATATATTTTCGTGTATGAGAAATAATTCATTGAATGATGAAATATCTTGCATTGTATGTAACTCCTGAGTGGTGTACGACAAAAGGCATTTGAAGAAGCAGAAATGTTAACAAACATTTGTGTTTGCTTGTCTGTCAGCTGAACAGAAACATCTGGCTAGGTGACCGAGAGCCCGGATAGCTCAGTCGGTAGAGCATCAGACTTTTAAGCGGTCTGTCACAATCAGAGTGATCTGAGGGTCCAGGGTTCGAGTACTTGTTCGGGCGGTCCTCTTTTTATTTCACAATCATTATTCTTCATAATATATTCAGGTTTCACATTTCAAAAACAAAGTATTTTAACCAATGTATTCCATACAATATGATAGCGTCTGTCCGCAAGAAGAGGAGCACAACTGGTGTCCCTGAGGATGCCTACTTCTTGCCCAAATTTCACATGAGATGATATCAATGAGGAAGTCCAGCATTTCAAAATATTGTTTTCTCAGTAAACTTCAGATGGCATTTGCTTTTTTTCACAAATGACATGAACCTCTGAAGATAGATATGTAACTGTATCTATTGTCACCACGTTTTGTAACAAAAGCCCTATGGGTCAATGATGAAGATTGTCCTTAAGTTTGCCATATATGATAGTGGTGTACAAAATTGAAAAATCAAATGTTTTGACAAAATTGAACCTAGTACATTTCTGAGATTGTGAAACGTGAAGCAAAAACTTTGAGTTTTTGAGAATCCACATGGTCTTGCACGTGTCTCAAATACTTTCTGTGAATATATAGAACTTTCTTCCTTGGTTGTATTAAGAATGATGGTTAACCTTTGGGACAGGGATTTGGTGGTACATTTGCTGGACCCAGCAATATAGCTCTCTGTGTGTGTATTTTTATTGAGCTTTGGAATCCTTTTACACAAGTGGAATGGATATGTCTTCAGGTTTTAGAGTCAAGTCAAAAGTTTATAGTACTGATGCATGGTTTTGGCAGATTTCTTCCTCAGCTAACATTTTGGCCTTGTATGTGGAGATATTTGATATGTCACTGAAACCAAGTTCTTTGATGAAACAGTTGAGGTACAGATGCTTACATAATAAAAACATTATAATGGTCATGTTGTTTGAGGCCTTGTCAGTGGGAACAACTACAAACATTTCATGTAGGTCTGTATATATAAGAAATGTTTTTAACATACTATTTGTTCAAGAAAATACTTGACGTCTAAAAAGAGCTTGACAAAATGTACCGTTTTGCTCTGAACGCATGCGCAGTTGTAACATATAACTGTACACGTGACCAAATGGCGATCTCCCATTGGACAATAACTGCTAGAGTCTATAATAAAAGTGTGTCGACGACGGAAACACGCTTCCTGCTGAAAATGTCAGTGTGTGATGATTACGGAATGTGTAATGCGTGTAGCATTAAGGGTTGGCCATACCTTACAACCAGCTTCAGTGATTTATTATACACGCCATTCCCAATAAGTACGACATCAGATGGAATCACTATGATAGCCTAATAAATACGATAGTCAATGCATAGTATTGAATAGTTTATCAGTGCTAGCCTCGGTGTCTTGATTTATTACCTGAACAAGCCATGCATCATTTATAAAGGTTGTAGTCATATCTGGAGAATGGTCCTTTTAAGAAGCAATTACAGTTTCAATTGGAAGTTGTTTACTTGCACCGACATAACGTAAGGCGACTTATATTTGATGTATAAAGATTAACGATTATGGTCAAATATGATAAACAACTTATTTACCGTACGAGGATGAAATATAAACCAACTAACCGTGGACGTTAAAAATCCCCCGATGCAATATCTTGAAACAGTATGATCATATGACTTGACATGGCATGGCAGGCGCACTGGAATGCGGCGTCAGGCAATAAATACTTTCGTCTTTGTGCAAATTGTATGAATGGCGGATGCTACTGGTAGGGCAGGACATGCTTACCCTTTTCGCGAATACCTGATGTCATCATTAATTTTCAGTGGTTCAATAATATACCTTTTATAGCTATATGGAATCTGTTCCGGCGGATAATCTAGACTGGTTATTCTCTCGCCTTGACAATTTATTCATACCGATTAAAATAGTAGTGCCACAAGTTTTTATGTGCTGTAAATATTTCCGATTCAACCTGTAAATATAGCGACAAAACCCTTTCCATATCCAATAGAAATCTCTGCATAAAACAGAGTCATGTCAATTGTTCACCTGAAAAAACCCCACGCGAATGTGGTTCAAGTCAAACTAAGGAATTGTATCGGACAATTCAAATTTGGAAATGTCCTCCACATGTCTACATAATACTGTAAGTCACTTTTAATGGAGAGCAGTGATTATCCAGTGTTCGATTACGATGCGAAGGGCGAGTTGTTGCGTACCAGGATTCGCTGATCGTGGGTTCGAATCCCAGGTTCACCATCCTTGGTGTCACCATCCTCCTACGTTTAGCTGACACGCTGTACAATATATGAAATAGTGTTGAACCACTCACCCACCCACTCACACTTTACTGATAAGATACGACAACAACACGATATCAGGACTTAGTTCAAGTGGAGGTGAGGTCATTCGGTGTGAACTGTGCCCCGGCACACCAGAGGTACTTCAAATACACAAACATTCAGTTGTGTTTGGAAATGAATGTTTCTGTATTTTGAAGTGTCCCAGGTTAATCACAGAGCCAGCTAACTTCCATCTAATTTCTTCTCTTGTGGTGAAGTCACGTTTAAACCCTCATGTAAGATTAAAATAATGTTATTTTGTAATTGATTTCATGAAATAAATAAAATAAATCTGATATCTGATATCACTGTGTTCAAAGTTGAAGGTTGTCAAGAATTATTAGAGAGACTCGTAAATTATTCAGCAGACTGATTGTGGTGTTTGTGACAGGCGTGGTGTTTGACTCTTTGACTGTTCAAAGCCTTGATAGCAATATTGTGACTGACCTTTACACAATAAAACAAGATTACTTCCGATGTTTTGACAAGGGTTAACATTCAAAGCATCAGCAATGCTTTGAAAAAAGTATTAATATGTTAGACATGTGGAGGACATGCAATTCCTTATTTATATATGTTCCAGTGTTTTTAGGGGAACATTTGACTTGCCTTTGCATGTGTTTGTAGCGGGTGGCACCTGGCAGGATACACTCACCTTTTCGCGAATACCCATTATCATAACTATTTGATTCAGAAGCTGATGTTCAAGATGTTGTAGGAATCGTACAATGGACATTAGAAGAGAATATTGTTAAAAGCGGCGTTAAACCATACTCACTCACTCACTCACTCACCATAAATGTTAGGGGTCATGATTATTTTTTGGGATAGTTTTATGAAACTGTGTGCTTGACCATCCCCTAAAATATTCATGTTTATGTCAGTGTGTTGTCATGCAATCAATGCATTGCATGGTAACCTAGTTTAATATAAAAAAAACGATGCATGTAAACACTTCTTTCACTTGGACTACCCGTGAACAGGTAACATATTTTAAATAGAATGAAAAACTGGTTTATAGTGTTGGTGGTTTTGTCAGCATGACGGACGTTTTGATTTGCGGGAAGTCTTTATGATAAGCACACTCCACATCATCTTATTCAGTCTCCTCTGTGCTGATGGCGACCGTAGCCGCCCAGACTGTGACCGCAGGAGTCAAATGTGGAAATGACAGCGACACCTTCCCGGGGATCAACTGTGCCGTCTACTTCCTCTGTGACAGTGTGTGGGTAACCCGGATGTGTGTGTATCCTGACCTGTTCTCCACATCTACTCACACATGTGACACTTTCAGCAACGTTGACTGCAGCGGCCGAGAGGTGTCTTTGTCTCCATGTAAGTTTAATATACTGTTAAGGTAACACCGGTAACACCCTTCAAACAATTTAATGTATTACGTTCTATATGCTCAATCAATGCATCCTGTATACACCGTTAGTAGTTTTTTAAAGGGTTCTTTAACCAAAATGTATTACAACATATATTTTCATAATTGTAGTGACCTCAATTCTGCATACTATAATCTATAAGTAAAATGCCTACTGACGTTGATTGAGAAAGATGACCTCTTCTAAGAATATACTGAACAAAAAAAGTAAGGGATCATGAATATTTTTGGGGATATCATTTGAATTTGTGTGCCCAGTCTTGACTATAAAAATATTCCCCAAATAATCATGATCCCTAACTTTTTTGTTTGTTTGTTTTTTGTATATTAGCTTCCGCGGTTATGTGGTCGTCAAAGCAGCTGTTTCAATAAGAGGTGGTTGTTGTTATTTGAAACCTCTGACCGATCAGAATCAATTATTTTCCAAATTGATGGCAGCATTAAAAATATCGTGATTTCCAGGTGGTTATTCCCGTGGGTGCAGCAACAACGGGACCGGCACGTGTATCTGCCCCACCCACGTGGGTCACATGGACGTGGACTGGGGGTTCTGCTGGGGTCAGGGGGACGGCAACTACGTCTACAAACAACGCCCCTGGTCCCCCAACTTCATACAGTGTTGGCATAACAGGACTATCCCCAGAAGCTGTGATGGAAAGGGCAGTGTGTTTGATATTATTGACAAAACGTGCTCTTCCGTAGACGTTGTGATAAAAAGACATTTCGGTTCGACCGATGTACCAGATGTTCTACGTCACCACCTGGTGACGTCATCGGCAACACCGACGACAACTGCAGGTAATGTAGAGTGTTTTTGTATTAACTGATGCGCAATTTCTGTAAGTGGCATGTTAGAAGCGGCAGTGCGAATGAGTGAGTGAGTGGTTTGGTTTTACGCCCCTTTTTGCAATATTACAACAATATCACGACGGGGTACACCAGAAAAGGGCTTTGCAAATTGTACCCATGACGGGAATCGAACTCGGGTCTTTGGCGTTACGAGCGAACGCTTTAACCACTAGGCTACCACACCGCCCCATAGTGAGTTGTCTTATGGATTTAAAACGTTGTCTTTCATTGGATGAGTGTATGTGGGGTTGTGGTGGTTGGGTGAGGAGTAGGGTGGGGTGGGGTGGGATGGTTGGTGAGTGAGTGAGCGAGTGTGTGGGGGTGAAAGAATGGATTAGGAGTGTCTCGCTAACCTTATTGGCTACTCACGTATTGAACATTCAGATTGACCAAAATGCATGTGTAAGATCACTGACAAAACATCATTGATGTTGAACGTCTGAACAAGACAAATTGCAGGGTAACATTATATGTTACATATCTATGATCGTGTTCCAGTCTCACCCCCACATCCCCAGCGTGTACTGTCACCTACCTATGTGTGTGTATTCCAGTCTCACCCCACATTCCCAGCGTGTACTGTCACCTACCTATGTGTGTGCTATTCCAGCCTCACCCCACATTCCCAGCGTGTACTGTCACCTACCTATGTGTGTGCTATTCCAGCCTCACCCCACATTCCCAGCGTGTACTGTCACCTACCTATGTGTGTGTATTCCAGCCTCACCCCACATTCCCAACGTGTACTGTTACCTATCTATGTGTGTGCTATTCCAGTCTCACCCCACATTCCCAACGTGTACTGTTACCTATCTACGTGTGTGCTATTCCAGCCTCACCCCACATTCCCAACGTGTACTGTTACCTATCTATGTGTGTGCTATTCCAGCCTCACCCCACATTCCCAACGTGTACTGTTACCTATCTATGTGTGTGCTATTCCAGTCTCACCCCACATACCCAACGTGTACTGTTACCTATCTATATGTGTGCTATTCCAGTCTCACCCCACATACCCAGCGTGTACTGTCACCCACCTATATGTGTGCTATTCCAGTCTCACCCCACATCCCCAACATGTACTGTCACCTATTTTCGTGTATACTATTCCAGCCTCACCCCACATACCCAACGTGTACTGTTACCTATCTATGTGTGTGCTATTCCAGCCTCACCCCACATTCCCAACGGGTCCTGTCGCACATCCGACCCCCTGGTTCCTGGCAAAAACTGCGCCGTCTTCTACAAGTGTAATCCCACCACGCGGACCTGGCAGAAACAAACATGTGTCTATCCGGAATTATTTTCAATGCCATCCCTTGGTTGTGAAGCCTTCAGCAAGGTGGACTGCGGTGGAAGAAAGACTTTCTACTCACCATGTAAGTCTTCATGTCCTAACTTGGCATTTCCCGGGGTATATCACATCCCCAGTTATCTCTGCTTGTCGTTAAAGGCGACGGAGATGTATCGTGTGATCAGTCTCGGTGATTTGATGGATTTCATGTCATCGTGCCCCGATGGCATTGAACGTTGCTCATAACTTCAACCACTGTTGGGGATTTCAGGCCGCTGTTATATAACAGGAATAGTGTTTACCGCGGCGTAAAACCACATTCACTCATTCAGTATATATGGTGCAGGGCGTAAGGGAACTTAGTGCCAAAATGCGCAGTGTAACGAGTAACCTTAAGATGGATCTTTATTTACTTTTATGTTGCAATCTGAAATATTGGACCGCCTCCGTGGTCTTGTGGTAGAGCGTGTAGGTAGGAGTTCGATCCCCAGCCGCGTCATACACAAAGACGTTAAAAGATGGTACTTGTTGTTACCCTGTCTGGCGCTCGGCATTAAGGGGCTAAAACAAGGACTGGTCGGCTCGGAGTCAGTATACTGTGTCTGAGTGGGTTATTCATGTTAAACTGCGGCATGGTATCTCAGTGAGCTAGCACTATAAATCGGCATCAGTCCGGACTAGTACAAGCAGCCACACACACACGCACGTGCATGCACGTCGCTATATAAGTGCAATAATCTTGGACGCGACGTTAAACCCAATTTCACCTCACCTCTGAAATATTTCTTGATTGCCCATTTGATGATTGTAAATATGCATTCAAAATGATCTTTTAATTGATTTCATATAAATCGAGTCGAACTTGTGCTCAATAAACGTTATTGCACCTGTTACTGAATCCAAGAACACGACATTGTAAGTTGGTTTTTGTACCCTGACCTATGACCATTTTGAATTTATCGTATGCTTTTTTAAAATCTAATTCCTATTGAAACAACGTAATACAACGTTTTAATTTATGCCTACCGATCTGAAACGGGAAATAAAAGCGACAAAGCCCTTTCCATTAGACACGGGGGATCGATTTAGGATTTCGGCTTTGTCATGAGCATACGTTTATGAGTCTCTATGAAAGAGTGACGATGCCACGTGTTTGCAAAAAGGTGAGCATGTCCCGCACTCATCACAAACACACGCAAAGGCAAGTAAATTGTTCACCTGAACAAATGGGAACATGTTGTACAAGTCAAAATAAGGTTTTGTCACCGATGGGTCAAATAAGGGAATGTCCTCCACATGTCCACCTAAAATCCTTTTTGAAAGCTTTGCTGATGCCTTGAATGTTGTAGCTTCGATCAAACAAATTTTGAGCAGGAGTCGTATGACGCTCTTTGAAATCGTGATAGAAAGAGCATGCTCAATTGTACCGTAATTTTAATCATGCTATATAAATTGGAAGTTGACCAATGAGAGTCGAGTATCCTCCAATGTCCTTCCCTTGATCCTACTGTTTCAGGCGACTACATGGACGACTGTAGCACCAACCAGACTGGCACGTGTCTGTGTCCAGACAACGCGGTGTACCATGACTTGGACTGGAGCTTCTGTCGCGGCAAGACGGATGGCAACTACATCTACAGCGAGAGGCCCTGGTCGCCGTTCTATGTCACGTGTGACCGAAATAGAACGTTACCAACACGATGCAAGCAACGAGGAACGGTAATATTTGACCATAACCTACACATATGCTCTCTTGTGTACGAGGTGGTTGCGAAATATTTTGTCCACAAGTCTCTGAGTACTATACCTGATTATATCAGACAGTTCTTCACCACTTCTGGAGTTCCTGCACACGTAGCACACAGTGGAATACCTACAGCGGGCCAAGGTTCAGAAAATAGCAAAGCACCAACGTTGATACCTGGTACAGCCAGTCCAGACACAGGAAAAAGTGGAATGCCCACAGTAAGTCCAGGGGTAGAACAGAGGGGAACGCCTATAGCAAGTCCAGGAGTAGGACAGAGTGGAACGCCTACAGCAAGTCCAGGAGTAGGACAGAGTGGAACGCCCACAGCAAGTCCAGAAACAGGACAAACTGGAATGCCTGCAGCAAGTCCAGGAGTAGGACAGAGTGGAACGCCCACAGCAAGTCCAGAAACAGGACAAACTGGAATGCCTGCAGCAAGTCCAGGAGTAGGACAGAGTGGAACGCCCACAGCAAGTCCAGAAACAGGACAAACTGGAATGCCTGCAGCAAGTCCAGAAACAGGACAAAGTGGAATGCCCACAGCAAGTCCAGGAGTAGGACAGAGTGGAACGCCCACAGTAAGTCCAGAAACAGGACAAACTGGAATGCCTGCAGCAAGTCCAGAAACAGGGCAAACTGGAATGCATACAGCAAGTCCAGGAGTAAGTCAGAGCGGAATGCCTACAGCAAGTCCAGGTGTAGCACAGAGCGGAATGCCTACAGCAAGTCCAGGTGTAGCACAGAGCGGAATGCCTACAGCAAGTCCAGGTGTAGGACAGAGCGAAATGCCCACAGCAAGTCCAGGGGTAAGACAAAGTAAGATGCCTACGACAAGTCCAGGAGTAGGACAAAGTGGAATGCCTACAACAAGTACAGGGGTAGGAAAAAGTAAAGTGCCTACAGAAAGTCCAGGAGTAGGACAAAGTGGAATGCCTACATCAAGTCCAGGAGTAGGACAGAGTGGAATGCCTACATCAAGTCCAGGAGTAGGACAAAGTGGAATGCCTACATCAAGTCCAGGAGTAGGACAAAGTGGAATGCCTACAACAAGTACAGGGGTAGGAAAAAGTAAAGTGCCTACAGAAAGTCCAGGAGTAGGACAAAGTGGAATGCCTACATCAAGTCCAGGAGTAGGACAGAGTGGAATGCCCACATCAAGTCCAGGAGTAGGGCAGAGTGGATTGCCTACAGCAAGTCCAGGAGTAGGACATAGTAAAATGCCTACAGCAAGTCCAGGAGTAGGACAAAGTAAAATGCCTACAGCAAGTCCAGGAGTAGGACAGAGTGGAATGCCCACATCAAGTCCAGGAGTAGGACAAAGTAAAGTGCCTACAGCAAGTCCAGGAGTAGGACAGAGTGGAATGCACACAGCAAGTCCAGGAGTAGGGCAGAGTGGATTGCCTACAGCAAGTCCAGGAGTAGGACAAAGTAAAATGCCTACAGCAAGTCCAGGAGTAGGACAAAGTAAAATGCCTACAGCAAGTCCAGGAGTAGGACAGAGTGGAATGCACACAGCAAGTCCAGGAGTAGGGCAGAGTGGATTGCCTACAACAAGTCCAGGAGTAGGACAAAGTAAAATGCCTACAGCAAGTCCAGTAATAGGACAGAGTGGAATGCACACAGCAAGTCCAGGAGTAGGGCAGAGTGGAACGCCTACACCAAGTCCAGGAGTAGGACAAAGTGGACTGCCTACATCAAGTCTAGGAGTAGGAAAAAGTGGAATGCCTACAGCAACTCCAGAAACAAGACAAAGTGGAACGCCTACATCAAGTCTAGGAATAGGACAAAGTGGGTTGCCTACAACAAGTCCAGGAGTAGGACAAAGTGGAATGCCCACAGCAACTCCAGGAGTAGGACAAAGTGGATTGCCTACAGCAAGTCCAGGAGTAGGACAGAGTGGAATGCACACAGCAAGTCCAGGAGTAGGGCAGAGTGGAACGCACACAGCAAGTCCAGGAGTAGGACAGAGCGGAACGCCCACAGCAAGTCCAGGAGTAGGACAAAGCGGAAATCCCACAGCAAGTCCAGGAGTAGGACAGAGTGGAAATCCCACAGCAAGTCCAGGTGCAGGGCATAGCGGAAAGTCTACATCAAATCCAACAAAAAGTCAAAGCGAAATGTCTACAGCAGGTCCAGGAACAGGACAGAGCGGAATGCCTACATCAAATCCAACAAAACGTCAAAGTGAAATGTCTACAGCAGGTCCAGGAACAGGACAGAGTGGAATGCCTACATCAAATCCAACAAAACGTCAAAGTGAAATGTCTACAGCAGGTCCAGGAACAGGACAGAATGGATTGCCTACAGCAAGTCCAGGAACAGGACAGATTGATCATGCAACAGCATACAGCCATCCACAGATACCAGGTTTTGGAACAGCTAAAATTGTCCATGAAACACCAAGCGTGGAGATTGGACAAGTCACTTCAATAATGACAAGTCGAACAGTGGATCATACTTTAATTCCAACAATTGTGTCAGTGGAACAGGAGTCATCAAATAAAGGCGGACAGTCTACTACATTAGTGGACCTCCAGGGCTACTCACATACAGCATCTGCAGTGATGAGAACAAATTCTGATGCAAAAATGTCAAATTCGGAAATAGAACACACCGAAAGTGTACAAAATAAACCAACTGCAGAAGTTGTTCCTTCGCAATCATACTTCCGTGGTGTGATGTCAAGTGATCATGTTGTCCATGAAACGTTCATTATGTCGACGGAAGAAACTAAGACAACTGTTATACCTCAGATAATCAACAGTGAGGAGCTAACATTGAGTTCGTCACTGGGTGACATTGTCAATAACCTATCTGAATATAAAACAACCCAACTGCATGATATGTCTCGTGATTCTATTAGAACTTCCTCCATGGACGTCACCGAAACACTGCTTGCTCCCAGTTCATTATTTACTTCTACTGTGCCATTTTCTATATCTGGTACAGAACGTTCAGGTTCTACACCATCATTGCCAAGTAATGGTGATACGCAATCTCATTCTTTGAGAACAAATTATAAAAAGTCAGCGCTGAATGAAATAATTGTAATGAACAGTCAGCCGTTAACATCACAAACATTAGTGCCAGATAGATATACACGAACGTTCCTTGCAACACACATGCCTCCCATGTCGGTGTCAGACTCTGTCAAATCAGCACCGTTACCCACGTCTGGACTGTTTGTTGAAGACAGTGAGCATCATGTTGTCGTACCTGGGTCAACATCACCTCCAACACAGGCTGTCACAATCGTTGATGTCACCAAGGGGGTTAATGAAGTAGCTGGGTCGACACGACAACACGCCGTGTCTGCTGTGGACATTAACCCTTCAGCTGTAGGGGGTTCTCTACCCTCTCCTACAAAGATCCTCCTGGATATACAACCGTCCCCGATTACTCATATAACCCAGAGTGTAGCTACTACACCATCATATTTGAAAGATCTTCATTTGACAAGCTTGTCGTATGCATCTACAACACACAACCACCAGTCCTCCATAACAACAGCAGTAGAAAATGTGTTTGTTACACCTTCCCTATGGAGAGTCTCGAGTAGTGTTCTCACCTATCCAGAAACAGTGTTGGGAAGTGTTCCCCTCATTTCAGAAACAGTGTTGGCTAGTGTTCTTGTCCATTCAGAAACAGTGTTGGCTAATGTCCCCGTCCATTTAGAAACAGTTATGGGCAGTGTCCCTGTCCATTCAGAAACAGTGCTGGCTAATGTCCCTGTCCATTCAGAAACAGTGTTGGCTAGTGTTCCTGTCCATTCAGAAACAGTGTTGGGCAGTGTTTCTGTCCATTCAGAAACAGTGTTGGGCAGTGTCCCTGTCCATTCAGAAACAGTGTTGGTTAGTGTTCCTGTCCATTCAGAAACAGTGTTGGGCAGTGTTTCTGTCCATTCAGAAACAGTGTTGGGCAGTGTCCCTGTCCATTCAGAAACAGTGTTGAGAAGTGTCCCTGTCCATTCAGAAACAGTGCTGAGAAGTGTCCCTGTCCAATCAGAAACAGTGTTGGCTAGTGTCCCTGTCCATTCAGAAACAGTGTTGGCTAATGTCCCTGTCCATTCAAAAACAGTGTTGGCTAGTGTCCCTGTCCATTCAGAAACAGTGTTAGGAAGTGTTCCTATTCATTCAAAAACGGTATTAACGAGTGTTCCCCTCCATTCAGAAACAGTGTTGGCTAGTGTTCCTGTTCATTCAGAAACAGCGTTAGGAAGTTTTCCTGTCCATTCAGAAACAGTGTTGGCTAGTGTTCCTGTCCATTCAGAAACAGTGTTGGCTAGTGTTCCTGTCCATTCAGAAACAGCGTTAGGAAGTGTTCCTGTCCATTCAAAAACAGTGTTGGCTAGTGTCCCTGTCCATTCAGAAACAGTGTTGGGAAATGTTCCTGTTCATTCAGAAACAGTGTTGGCTAGTGTCCCTGTCCATTCAGAAACAGTGTTGGGAAATGTTCCTGTTCATTCAGAAACAGTGTTTGGAAGTTTCCCCGTTCATTCAGAAACAGTGTTTGGCAGTGTCCCTGTCCATTCAGAAACAGTGTTGGCTAGTGTCCCTGTCCATTCAGAAACAGTATTGGCTAGTGTCCCTGTCCATTCAGAAACAGTGTTGGCTAATGTCCCTGTCCATTCAGAAACAGTGTTGGCTAGTGTTCCTGTTCATTCAGAAACAGTGTTGGCTAGTGTCCCTGTCCATTCAGAAACAGTGTTGGGTAGTGTTCCTGTTCATTCAAAAACAGTGTTGGCTAGTGTCCCTGTCCATTCACAAACTGTGTTGGGAAGTGTCCCAATTCATTCAGAAACAGTGTTGGGCAGTGTCCCTGTCCATTCAGAAACAGTGTTGGCTAATGTCCCTGTCCATTCAAAAACAGTGTTGGCTAGTGTCCCTGTCCATTCAGAAACAGTGTTAGGAAGTGTTCCTATTCATTCAAAAACGGTATTAACGAGTGTTCCCCTCCATTCAGAAACAGTGTTGGCTAGTGTTCCTGTTCATTCAGAAACAGCGTTAGGAAGTTTTCCTGTCCATTCAGAAACAGTGTTGGCTAGTGTTCCTGTCCATTCAGAAACAGTGTTGGCTAGTGTTCCTGTCCATTCAGAAACAGCGTTAGGAAGTGTTCCTGTCCATTCAAAAACAGTGTTGGCTAGTGTCCCTGTCCATTCAGAAACAGTGTTGGGAAATGTTCCTGTTCATTCAGAAACAGTGTTGGCTAGTGTCCCTGTCCATTCAGAAACAGTGTTGGCTAGTGTTCCTGTTCATTCAGAAACAGTGTTTGGAAGTGTCCCCGTTCATTCAGAAACAGTGTTGGCTAGTGTTCCTGTCCATTCAGAAACAGTGTTGGCTAGTGTCCCTGTCCATTCAGAAACAGTATTGGCTAGTGTCCCTGTCCATTCAGAAACAGTGTTAGGAAGTTTTCCTGTCCATTCAGAAACAGTGTTGGCTAGTGTTCCTGTCCATTCAGAAACAGTGTTGGCTAGTGTTCCTGTCCATTCAGAAACAGTGTTGGGAAGTGTCCCCGTTCATTCAGAAACAGTGTTGGGCAGTGTCCCTGTCCATTCAGAAACAGTGTTGGCTAGTGTCCCTGTCCATTCAGAAACAGTGTTGGCTAGTGTCCCTGTCCATTCAAAAACAGTGTTGGGAAATGTTCCTGTTCATTCAGAAACAGTGTTGGGAAGTGTCCCCGTTCATTCAGAAACAGTGTTTGGCAGTGTCCCTGTCCATTCAGAAACAGTGTTGGCTAGTGTCCCTGTTCATTCAGAAACAGTGTTAGGAAGTGTTCCTGTCCATTCAAAAACAGTGTTGGCTAGTGTTCCTGTTCATTCAGAAACAGTGTTGGGAAGTTTTCCTGTCCATTCAGAAACAGTGTTGGGTAGTGTTCCTGTCCTTTCAGAAACAGTGTTGGCTAGTGTTCCTGTCCATTCAGAAACAGTGTTGGCTAATGTCCCTGTCCATTCAGAAACAGTGTTGGCTAGTGTTCCTGTTCATTCAGAAACAGTGTTGGCTAGTGTTCCTGTCCATTCAGAAACAGTGTTGGGTAGTGTCCCTGTCCATTCAGAAACAGTGTTGGCTAGTGTTCCTCTCCATTCAGAAACAGTGTTGGCTAGTGTCCCTGTCCATTCAGAAACAGCGTTGGCTAGTGTCCCTGTCCATTCAGAAACAGTGTTGGGAAGTGTCCCTGTCCATTCAGAAACAGTGTTGGGAAGTGTCCCTGTCCATTCAAAGTTGGATAGTGTTCCAACAAACACAGATATAGTAATCACTTATTTGAGTACGGATACCACCATAAATGCTTCAGGGTCAGGAACCAACAAACCAACGGCTCACCCTGAAACAGACCTCATCCATATTCAGCCAACATCCATCTCAGAACAATACGCTTCTAGTATCACTATACGTTATTCCTCCACAACCCCTCACGACAAAGGCGATAACTCTCGCCCGACATCAAACAACAGCGCTGGAAGCGAAGATGACACTATTCTACTGGTACTGGCTGTTGTTGGTGGGTGTGTAGTGCTGATGGTAGCCCTAGTCTCGATCACAGTCAAATCACAAGGCGGTTGTGGGAGCAGACAGTCTCTGACACTCACTGAGTTTGTGGAGCCTAATGTCAGGCAAAGCTGGCAGGGCGATGAAAGTGACCTTCTGTATTGATCATGCATTGTCATGAGAACTGAACCTTGCTTCAATGTTCATAGAGAGTTTAACATCTAACTGTCATGGATCTGAACCTTGCTTAAACATTCATAGAGAGTTTAAGATCCAACTGTCATGGGAACTGAATCCTGCGTAAACGTTCATAGAGAGTTTAAGATCAAACTGTCATGGGAACTGAATCCTGCTTAAACGTTCATAGAGAGTTTAACATCAAACCGCCATGGGAACTGAACCTTGCTTAAACGTTCATAGAGAGTTTAAGATCAAACTGTCATGGGAACTGAATCTTGCTTAAACGTTCATAGAGAGTTTAACATCAAACTGTCATGGGAACTGAATCTTGCTTAAACGTTCATAGAGAGTTTAACATCAAACTGTCATGGGAACTGAATCTTGCTTAAACGTTCATAGAGAGTTTAACATAAAACTGTCATGGGAACTGAATCCTGCTTAAACGTTCATAGAGAGTTTAACATCAAACTGTCATGGGAACTGAACCTTGCTTAAACGTTCATAGAGAGTTTAACATCAAGCTGTCATGAGAACGAAAGATGTATTGTTCAAGCAACACAACTGAGCCAGGCGTAGGTGTCCGTTGATACTTCCATTGATACTTTGGGGGCACGGGTGGCCCAGTCGTCTTAGGAACCGCGACTCGCTGTGCAGAGTTGTGTCCCTTTGGCACGCCAGAAACTTATGATTGTGGGTTCGAAACCCAGTTCTCTCCGATTATGTTTCTAGGTTTGTCAGCACCGTACCCGTTCTCGTGGGTTTCACCGAAGTGGTAAACGTCCGAGACCTGCATCACATCCGGCTTTCCTCCAACATTAAGCTGACAGGCCGCTATATAACTGGAATACTGTTAAAAGCGGCGTTAAACCCAACTCACTCACTGATTTTTCTTCTTGAAAAGGATTACAACACAATATTTTTGACAGGCTGTTACAGTACGTCATCCTGCGCTGAGATCACCTGTATGTGACGTCTGGCTGCATTGTGATGTCATTCTGCTCGAGGAGCGCCTCGTGACGTCACACTGCCCTCTGAATGTAACATTTACATGACAGTGTATAGCAGTAAGACCGTGTAGACATGTACCAGGTTGATATTTATGTGACTGTGACTTCTCACGACTTCTTCATACAATGGATCGTCAAACTGACAAGTTGAATAAGAAACCTCATTTCATTGCATTATAATTACTTGTTTCTTTCAACAGAATCAACACGGTACTGCTCTTAACGTGATGCAGACTATTGAGATAAGCTTTATGTTTATTAGCTCCTCCAGAGGCCTTTTTTTATAGTAAACTATTCAACCTGATTCAACCTGATTCAACCGATTCAACTTGTAACCATACCAAGTAATTTCAACTATTTTGAATGATTCTGAACTTTGGTGGTTGACTAATGCTGTCATCATCCTAATGTAGTGCTATACATATACACAATCTCATTAAAATCAGACCTCAGTTCTCGCTATGGGTAAACAAAGATCTCAGGACATCCCATTACGGGTCACGTCAGAACAACCTTTCATCCAACCAATCAGAGCGTCGCTTACCAGATCATGAAAGTGACAGTCGAAATGTGTTTTCTAATCATGCAACCACGAAATATTTAACACGAGGTATTCCGAAAGACATTGACGGTCTATAGGATTATATCCATACAACCTAGGCCATCTATAAGCCATTATAGAGCTGCCTTCTGATGGGCTAATGTCGATTTCTTGTCAGTCATTTCATTGTTCGGTCAAAATTCGAGAAAGATGGTTCTGACGTGACTCGTAATGGGATGGACCGCCCGAACAGGGACTCGAACCCTGGACCCTCAGATCACTCTGATTGTGACAGTCCGCTTAAAAGTCTGATGCTCTACCGACTGAGCTATCCGGGCACTCGGTAAGCTGGCCAGATGTATCTGTTCAGCAAGCATAGGTTTGCTGTGTGTTTTCTTCGGGTGTACAGACGCCATCATATTGTATGGAATAGATTGGTTAAAATACTTTGTTTTTAAAATGTGAAACCGAAATATAATTTGTAGAATAATGATTGTGAAATAAAAAGAGGACCGCCCGAACAGGGACTTCAACCCTGGACCCTCAGATCACTCTGATTGTGACAGACCGCTTAAAAGTCTGATGCTCTACCGACTGAGCTATCCGGGCACTCGGTAAGCTGGCCAGATGTTTCTGTTCAGGTGACAGACAAACAAACACAAATGTTTGTTGACATTTCTGCTACCTTAGGCGCCTTTTATCGCACATCATTCAGGTTGGTTGGTTGGCAAACACGCCGGACTCTGCAATATTCCATCTTATATGACGGCGGTCTGTAAATAATCGAGTCTGGACCAGACAATCCAGTGATTAATATGATGAGCATCGATCCACGTAATTGAGATCGATGACATGCATCAACCAAGTCAGTGATCCTGACTACTCGATCCCGTTAGTCGTCTCTTAAAACAAGTATAGTCGCCTTTTACGGCAAGCATAGGTTGCTGAAGACCTTACTCGGATCTTCACGGGTCCACCATTCAGGAGTTACATACAATGCAAGCTATTTCATCATTCAATGAATTATTTCTCACAGACGAAAACATATTTTCTTCCCATTCTGTTCTTCAGGTGTACAGACGCCATCATATTGTATGGAATAGATTGGTTAAAATACTTTGTTTTTGAAATGTGAAACCGAAATATATAATGAAGAATAATGATTGTAAAATAAAAAGAGGACCGTCCGAACAGGGACTCGAACCCTGGACCCTCAGATCACTCTGATTGTGACAGACCGCTTAAAAGTCTGATGCTCTACCGACTGAGCTATCCGGGCTCTTGTCTACCCAGCCAGATGTATCTGTTCAGCTGACAGACAAGCAAACACAAATGTTTGTTAACATTTCTGCTTCCTCAAAGGCCTTTTGTCGTACACCACTCAGGAGTTACATACAATGCAAGATATTTCATCATTCAATGAATTATTTCTCATACACGAAAATATATTCTCTCCCCATTCTGTTCTTCGGGTGTACAGACGCCATCATATTGTATGGAATAGATTGGTTAAAATACTTTGTTTTTGAAATGTGAAACCGAAATATATAATGAAGAATAATGATTGTGAAATAAAAAGAGGACCGCCCGAACAGGGACTCGAACCCTGGACCCTCAGATCACTCTGATTGTGACAGACCGCTTAAAAGTCTGATGCTCTACCGACTGAGCTATCCGGGCACTCGGTAAGCTGGCCAGATGTTTCTGTTCAGGTGACAGACAAGCAAACACAAATGTTTGTTGACATTTCTGCTACCTCAAGCGCCTTTTATCGCACATCATTCAGGTTGGTTGGTTGGCAAACACGCCGCACTCTGCAATATTCCATCTTATATGACGGCGGTCTGTAAATAATCGAGTCTGGACCAGACAATCCAGTGATTAATATGATGAGCATCGATCCACGTAATTGAGATCGATGACATGCATCAACCAAGTCAGTGATCCTGACTACTCGATCCCGTTAGTCGTCTCTTAAAACAAGCATAGTCGCCTTTTACGGCAAGCATAGGTTGCTGAAGACCTTACTCGGATCTTCACGGGTCCACCATTCAGGAGTTACATACAATGCAAGCTATTTCATCATTCAATGAATTATTTCTCACAGACGAAAACATATTTTCTTCCCATTCTGTTCTTCAGGTGTACAGACGCCATCATACTGTATGGAATAGATTGGTTAGAATACTTTGTTTTTGAAATGTGAAACCGAAATATAATTTGTAGAATAATGATTGTGAAATAAAAAGAGGACCGCCCGAACAGGGACTCGAACCCTGGACCCTCAGATCACTCTGATTGTGACAGACCGCTTAAAAGTCTGATGCTCTACCGACTGAGCTATCCGGGCTCTTGTCTAGCCAGCCAGATGTATCTGTTCAGCTGACAGACAAGCAAACACAAATGTTTGTTAACATTTCTGCTTCCTCAAAGGCCTTTTGTCGTACACCACTCAGGAGTTACATACAATGCAAGATATTTCATCATTCAATGAATTATTTCTTAGACACGAAAATATATTCTCTCCCCATTCTGTTCTTCGGGTGTACAGACGCCATCATATTGTATGGAATAGATTGGTTAGAATACTTTGTTTTTGAAATGTGAAACCGAAATATAATTTGTAGAATAATGATTGTGAAATAAAAAGAGGACCGCCCGAACAGGGACTCGAACCCTGGACCCTCAGATCACTCTGATTGTGACAGACCGCTTAAAAGTCTGATGCTCTACCGACTGAGCTATCCGGGCACTCGGTAAGCTGGCCAGATGTTTCTGTTCAGGTGACAGACAAGCAAACACAAATGTTTGTTGACATTTCTGCTACCTCAAGCGCCTTTTATCGCACATCATTCAGGTTGGTTGGTTGGCAAACACGCCGCACTCTGCAATATTCCATCTTATATGACGGCGGTCTGTAAATAATCGAGTCTGGACCAGACAATCCAGTGATTAATATGATGAGCATCGATCCACGTAATTGAGATCGATGACATGCATCAACCAAGTCAGTGATCCTGACTACTCGATCCCGTTAGTCGTCTCTTAAAACAAGCATAGTCGCCTTTTACGGCAAGCATAGGTTGCTGAAGACCTTACTCGGATCTTCACGGGTCCACCATTCAGGAGTTACATACAATGCAAGCTATTTCATCATTCAATGAATTATTTCTCACAGACGAAAACATATTTTCTTCCCATTCTGTTCTTCAGGTGTACAGACGCCATCATACTGTATGGAATAGATTGGTTAGAATACTTTGTTTTTGAAATGTGAAACCGAAATATAATTTGTAGAATAATGATTGTGAAATAAAAAGAGGACCGCCCGAACAGGGACTCGAACCCTGGACCCTCAGATCACTCTGATTGTGACAGACCGCTTAAAAGTCTGATGCTCTACCGACTGAGCTATCCGGGCACTCGGTAAGCTGGCCAGATGTATCTGTTCAGGTGACAGACAAGCAAACACAAATGTTTGTTGACATTTCTGCTACCTCAAGCGCCTTTTATCGCACATCATTCAGGTTGGTTGGTTGGCAAACACGCCGCACTCTGCAATATTCCATCTTATATGACGGCGGTCTGTAAATAATTGAGTCTGCACCAGACAATCCAGTGATTAATATGATGAGCATCGATCCACGTAATTGAGATCGATGACATGCATCAACCAAGTCAATGATCCTGACTACTCGATCCCGTTAGTCGTCTCTTAAAACAAGCATAGTCGCCTTTTACGGCAAGCATAGGTTGCTGAAGACCTTACTCGGATCTTCACGGGTCCACCATTCAGGAGTTACATACAATGCAAGCTATTTCATCATTCAATGAATTATTTCTCACAGACGAAAACAAATTTTCTTCCCATTCTGTTCTTCAGGTGTACAGACGCCATCATACTGTATGGAATAGATTGGTTAGAATACTTTGTTTTTGAAATGTGAAACCGAAATATAATTTGTAGAATAATGATTGTGAAATAAAAAGAGGACCGCCCGAACAGGGACTCGAACCCTGGACCCTCAGATCACTCTGATTGTGACAGACCGCTTAAAAGTCTGATGCTCTACCGACTGAGCTATCCGGGCACTCGGTAAGCTGGCCAGATGTTTCTGTTCAGGTGACAGACAAGCAAACACAAATGTTTGTTGAAATTTCTGCTACCTCAAGCGCCTTTTATCGCACATCATTCAGGTTGGTTGGTTGGCAAACACGCCGCACTCTGCAATATTCCATCTTATATGACGGCGGTCTGTAAATAATCGAGTCTGGACCAGACAATCCAGTGATTAATATGATGAGCATCGATCCACGTAATTGAGATCGATGACATGCATCAACCAAGTCAGTGATCCTGACTACTCGATCCCGTTAGTCGTCTCTTAAAACAAGCATAGTCGCCTTTTACGGCAAGCATAGGTTGCTGAAGACCTTACTCGGATCTTCACGGGTCCACCATTCAGGAGTTACATACAATGCAAGATATTTCATCATTCAATGAATTATTTCTCACAGACGAAAACATATTTTCTTCCCATTCTGTTCTTCAGGTGTACAGACGCCATCATATTGTATGGAATAGATTGGTTAGAATACTTTGTTTTTGAAATGTGAAACCGAAATATAATTTGTAGAATAATGATTGTGAAATAAAAAGAGGACCGCCCGAACAGGCACTCGAACCCTGGACCCTCAGATCCCTCTGATTGTGACAGACCCCTTAAAAGTCTGATGCTCTACCGACTGAGCTATCCGGGCTCTTGTCTAGCCAGCCAGATGTATCTGTTCAGCTGACAGACAAGCAAACACAAATGTTTGTTAACATTTCTGCTTCCTCAAAGGCCTTTTGTCGTACACCACTCAGGAGTTACATACAATGCAAGATATTTCATCATTCAATGAATTATTTCTTATACACGAAAATATATTCTCTCCCCATTCTGTTCTTCGGGTGTACAGACGCCATCATATTGTATGGAATAGATTGGTTAAAATACTTTGTTTTTGAAATGTGAAACCGAAATATAATTTGTAGAATAATGATTGTGAAATAAAAAGAGGACCGCCCGAACAGGGACTCGAACCCTGGACCCTCAGATCACTCTGATTGTGACAGACCGCTTAAAAGTCTGATGCTCTACCGACTGAGCTATCCGGGCACTCGGTAAGCTGGCCAGATGTTTCTGTTCAGGTGACAGACAAGCAAACACAAATGTTTGTTGAAATTTCTGCTACCTCAAGCGCCTTTTATCGCACATCATTCAGGTTGGTTGGTTGGCAAACACGCCGCACTCTGCAATATTCCATCTTATATGACGGCGGTCTGTAAATAATCGAGTCTGGACCAGACAATCCAGTGATTAATATGATGAGCATCGATCCACGTAATTGAGATCGATGACATGCATCAACCAAGTCAGTGATCCTGACTACTCGATCCCGTTAGTCGTCTCTTAAAACAAGCATAGTCGCCTTTTACGGCAAGCATAGGTTGCTGAAGACCTTACTCGGATCTTCACGGGTCCACCATTCAGGAGTTACATACAATGCAAGATATTTCATCATTCAATGAATTATTTCTCACAGACGAAAACATATTTTCTTCCCATTCTGTTCTTCAGGTGTACAGACGCCATCATATTGTATGGAATAGATTGGTTAGAATACTTTGTTTTTGAAATGTGAAACCGAAATATAATTTGTAGAATAATGATTGTGAAATAAAAAGAGGACCGCCCGAACAGGCACTCGAACCCTGGACCCTCAGATCCCTCTGATTGTGACAGACCCCTTAAAAGTCTGATGCTCTACCGACTGAGCTATCCGGGCTCTTGTCTAGCCAGCCAGATGTATCTGTTCAGCTGACAGACAAGCAAACACAAATGTTTGTTAACATTTCTGCTTCCTCAAAGGCCTTTTGTCGTACACCACTCAGGAGTTACATACAATGCAAGATATTTCATCATTCAATGAATTATTTCTTATACACGAAAATATATTCTCTCCCCATTCTGTTCTTCGGGTGTACAGACGCCATCATATTGTATGGAATAGATTGGTTAAAATACTTTGTTTTTGAAATGTGAAACCGAAATATAATTTGTAGAATAATGATTGTGAAATAAAAAGAGGACCGCCCGAACAGGGACTCGAACCCTGGACCCTCAGATCACTCTGATTGTGACAGACCGCTTAAAAGTCTGATGCTCTACCGACTGAGCTATCCGGGCACTCGGTAAGCTGGCCAGATGTTTCTGTTCAGGTGACAGACAAGCAAACACAAATGTTTGTTGACATTTCTGCTACCTCAAGCGCCTTTTATCGCACATCATTCAGGTTGGTTGGTTGGCAAACACGCCGCACTCTGCAATATTCCATCTTATATGACGGCGGTCTGTAAATAATCGAGTCTGGACCAGACAATCCAGTGATTAATATGATGAGCATCGATCCACGTAATTGAGATCGATGACATGCATCAACCAAGTCAGTGATCCTGACTACTCGATCCCGTTAGTCGTCTCTTAAAACAAGCATAGTCGCCTTTTACGGCAAGCATAGGTTGCTGAAGACCTTACTCGGATCTTCACGGGTCCACCATTCAGGAGTTACATACAATGCAAGCTATTTCATCATTCAATGAATTATTTCTCACAGACGAAAACATATTTTCTTCCCATTCTGTTCTTCAGGTGTACAGACGCCATCATACTGTATGGAATAGATTGGTTAGAATACTTTGTTTTTGAAATGTGAAACCGAAATATAATTTGTAGAATAATGATTGTGAAATAAAAAGAGGACCGCCCGAACAGGGACTCGAACCCTGGACCCTCAGATCACTCTGATTGTGACAGACCGCTTAAAAGTCTGATGCTCTACCGACTGAGCTATCCGGGCTCTTGTCTAGCCAGCCAGATGTATCTGTTCAGCTGACAGACAAGCAAACACAAATGTTTGTTAACATTTCTGCTTCCTCAAAGGCCTTTTGTCGTACACCACTCAGGAGTTACATACAATGCAAGATATTTCATCATTCAATGAATTATTTCTTAGACACGAAAATATATTCTCTCCCCATTCTGTTCTTCGGGTGTACAGACGCCATCATATTGTATGGAATAGATTGGTTAGAATACTTTGTTTTTGAAATGTGAAACCGAAATATAATTTGTAGAATAATGATTGTGAAATAAAAAGAGGACCGCCCGAACAGGGACTCGAACCCTGGACCCTCAGATCACTCTGATTGTGACAGACCGCTTAAAAGTCTGATGCTCTACCGACTGAGCTATCCGGGCACTCGGTAAGCTGGCCAGATGTATCTGTTCAGGTGACAGACAAGCAAACACAAATGTTTGTTGACATTTCTGCTACCTCAAGCGCCTTTTATCGCACATCATTCAGGTTGGTTGGTTGGCAAACACGCCGCACTCTGCAATATTCCATCTTATATGACGGCGGTCTGTAAATAATTGAGTCTGCACCAGACAATCCAGTGATTAATATGATGAGCATCGATCCACGTAATTGAGATCGATGACATGCATCAACCAAGTCAATGATCCTGACTACTCGATCCCGTTAGTCGTCTCTTAAAACAAGCATAGTCGCCTTTTACGGCAAGCATAGGTTGCTGAAGACCTTACTCGGATCTTCACGGGTCCACCATTCAGGAGTTACATACAATGCAAGCTATTTCATCATTCAATGAATTATTTCTCACAGACGAAAACATATTTTCTTCCCATTCTGTTCTTCAGGTGTACAGACGCCATCATACTGTATGGAATAGATTGGTTAGAATACTTTGTTTTTGAAATGTGAAACCGAAATATAATTTGTAGAATAATGATTGTGAAATAAAAAGAGGACCGCCCGAACAGGGACTCGAACCCTGGACCCTCAGATCACTCTGATTGTGACAGACCCCTTAAAAGTCTGATGCTCTACCGACTGAGCTATCCGGGCTCTTGTCTAGCCAGCCAGATGTATCTGTTCAGCTGACAGACAAGCAAACACAAATGTTTGTTAACATTTCTGCTTCCTCAAAGGCCTTTTGTCGTACACCACTCCGGAGTTACATACAATGCAAGATATTTCATCATTCAATGAATTATTTCTTAGACACGAAAATATATTCTCTCCCCATTCTGTTCTTCGGGTGTACAGACGCCATCATATTGTATGGAATAGATTGGTTAGAATACTTTGTTTTTGAAATGTGAAACCGAAATATAATTTGTAGAATAATGATTGTGAAATAAAAAGAGGACCGCCCGAACAGGGACTCGAACCCTGGACCCTCAGATCACTCTGATTGTGACAGACCGCTTAAAAGTCTGATGCTCTACCGACTGAGCTATCCGGGCACTCGGTAAGCTGGCCAGATGTATCTGTTCAGGTGACAGACAAGCAAACACAAATGTTTGTTGACATTTCTGCTACCTCAAGCGCCTTTTATCGCACATCATTCAGGTTGGTTGGTTGGCAAACACGCCGCACTCTGCAATATTCCATCTTATATGACGGCGGTCTGTAAATAATTGAGTCTGCACCAGACAATCCAGTGATTAATATGATGAGCATCGATCCACGTAATTGAGATCGATGACATGCATCAACCAAGTCAATGATCCTGACTACTCGATCCCGTTAGTCGTCTCTTAAAACAAGCATAGTCGCCTTTTACGGCAAGCATAGGTTGCTGAAGACCTTACTCGGATCTTCACGGGTCCACCATTCAGGAGTTACATACAATGCAAGCTATTTCATCATTCAATGAATTATTTCTCACAGACGAAAACAAATTTTCTTCCCATTCTGTTCTTCAGGTGTACAGACGCCATCATACTGTATGGAATAGATTGGTTAGAATACTTTGTTTTTGAAATGTGAAACCGAAATATAATTTGTAGAATAATGATTGTGAAATAAAAAGAGGACCGCCCGAACAGGGACTCGAACCCTGGACCCTCAGATCACTCTGATTGTGACAGACCCCTTAAAAGTCTGATGCTCTACCGACTGAGCTATCCGGGCTCTTGTCTACCCAGCCAGATGTATCTGTTCAGCTGACAGACAAGCAAACACAAATGTTTGTTAACATTTCTGCTTCCTCAAAGGCCTTTTGTCGTACACCACTCAGGAGTTACATACAATGCAAGATATTTCATCATTCAATGAATTATTTCTTAGACACGAAAATATATTCTCTCCCCATTCTGTTCTTCGGGTGTACAGACGCCATCATATTGTATGGAATAGATTGGTTAGAATACTTTGTTTTTGAAATGTGAAACCGAAATATAATTTGTAGAATAATGATTGTGAAATAAAAAGAGGACCGCCCGAACAGGGACTCGAACCCTGGACCCTCAGATCACTCTGATTGTGACAGACCGCTTAAAAGTCTGATGCTCTACCGACTGAGCTATCCGGGCACTCGGTAAGCTGGCCAGATGTATCTGTTCAGGTGACAGACAAGCAAACACAAATGTTTGTTGACATTTCTGCTACCTCAAGCGCCTTTTATCGCACATCATTCAGGTTGGTTGGTTGGCAAACACGCCGCACTCTGCAATATTCCATCTTATATGACGGCGGTCTGTAAATAATCGAGTCTGCACCAGACAATCCAGTGATTAATATGATGAGCATCGATCCACGTAATTGAGATCGATGACATGCATCAACCAAGTCAATGATCCTGACTACTCGATCCCGTTAGTCGTCTCTTAAAACAAGCATAGTCGCCTTTTACGGCAAGCATAGGTTGCTGAAGACCTTACTCGGATCTTCACGGGTCCACCATTCAGGAGTTACATACAATGCAAGCTATTTCATCATTCAATGAATTATTTCTCACAGACGAAAACAAATTTTCTTCCCATTCTGTTCTTCAGGTGTACAGACGCCATCATACTGTATGGAATAGATTGGTTAGAATACTTTGTTTTTGAAATGTGAAACCGAAATATAATTTGTAGAATAATGATTGTGAAATAAAAAGAGGACCGCCCGAACAGGGACTCGAACCCTGGACCCTCAGATCACTCTGATTGTGACAGACCCCTTAAAAGTCTGATGCTCTACCGACTGAGCTATCCGGGCTCTTGTCTACCCAGCCAGATGTATCTGTTCAGCTGACAGACAAGCAAACACAAATGTTTGTTAACATTTCTGCTTCCTCAAAGGCCTTTTGTCGTACACCACTCAGGAGTTACATACAATGCAAGATATTTCATCATTCAATGAATTATTTCTTAGACACGAAAATATATTCTCTCCCCATTCTGTTCTTCGGGTGTACAGACGCCATCATATTGTATGGAATAGATTGGTTAGAATACTTTGTTTTTGAAATGTGAAACCGAAATATAATTTGTAGAATAATGATTGTGAAATAAAAAGAGGACCGCCCGAACAGGGACTCGAACCCTGGACCCTCAGATTACTCTGATTGTGACAGACCGCTTAAAAGTCTGATGCTCTACCGACTGAGCTATCCGGGCACTCGGGAAGCTGGCCAGATGTTTCTGTTCAGGTGACAGACAAGCAAACACAAATGTTTGTTGACATTTCTGCTACCTCAAGCGCCTTTTATCGCACATCATTCAGGTTGGTTGGTTGGCAAACACGCCGCACTCTGCAATATTCCATCTTATATGACGGCGGTCTGTAAATAATCGAGTCTGCACCAGACAATCCAGTGATTAATATGATGAGCATCGATCCACGTAATTGAGATCGATGACATGCATCAACCAAGTCAATGATCCTGACTACTCGATCCCGTTAGTCGTCTCTTAAAACAAGCATAGTCGCCTTTTACGGCAAGCATAGGTTGCTGAAGACCTTACTCGGATCTTCACGGGTCCACCATTCAGGAGTTACATACAATGCAAGCTATTTCATCATTCAATGAATTATTTCTCACAGACGAAAACAAATTTTCTTCCCATTCTGTTCTTCAGGTGTACAGACGCCATCATACTGTATGGAATAGATTGGTTAGAATACTTTGTTTTTGAAATGTGAAACCGAAATATAATTTGTAGAATAATGATTGTGAAATAAAAAGAGGACCGCCCGAACAGGGACTCGAACCCTGGACCCTCAGATCACTCTGATTGTGACAGACCCCTTAAAAGTCTGATGCTCTACCGACTGAGCTATCCGGGCTCTTGTCTACCCAGCCAGATGTATCTGTTCAGCTGACAGACAAGCAAACACAAATGTTTGTTAACATTTCTGCTTCCTCAAAGGCCTTTTGTCGTACACCACTCAGGAGTTACATACAATGCAAGATATTTCATCATTCAATGAATTATTTCTTAGACACGAAAATATATTCTCTCCCCATTCTGTTCTTCGGGTGTACAGACGCCATCATATTGTATGGAATAGATTGGTTAGAATACTTTGTTTTTGAAATGTGAAACCGAAATATAATTTGTAGAATAATGATTGTGAAATAAAAAGAGGACCGCCCGAACAGGGACTCGAACCCTGGACCCTCAGATCACTCTGATTGTGACAGACCGCTTAAAAGTCTGATGCTCTACCGACTGAGCTATCCGGGCACTCGGGAAGCTGGCCAGATGTTTCTGTTCAGGTGACAGACAAGCAAACACAAATGTTTGTTGACATTTCTGCTACCTCAAGCGCCTTTTATCGCACATCATTCAGGTTGGTTGGTTGGCAAACACGCCGCACTCTGCAATATTCCATCTTATATGACGGCGGTCTGTAAATAATCGAGTCTGGACCAGACAATCCAGTGATTAATATGATGAGCATCGATCCACGTAATTGAGATCGATGACATGCATCAACCAAGTCAGTGATCCTGACTACTCGATCCCGTTAGTCGTCTCTTAAAACAAGCATAGTCGCCTTTTACGGCAAGCATAGGTTGCTGAAGACCTTACTCGGATCTTCACGGGTCCACCATTCAGGAGTTACATACAATGCAAGCTATTTCATCATTCAATGAATTATTTCTCACAGACGAAAACATATTTTCTTCCCATTCTGTTCTTCAGGTGTACAGACGCCATCATACTGTATGGAATAGATTGGTTAGAATACTTTGTTTTTGAAATGTGAAACCGAAATATAATTTGTAGAATAATGATTGTGAAATAAAAAGAGGACCGCCCGAACAGGGACTCGAACCCTGGACCCTCAGATCACTCTGATTGTGACAGACCCCTTAAAAGTCTGATGCTCTACCGACTGAGCTATCCGGGCTCTTGTCTACCCAGCCAGATGTATCTGTTCAGCTGACAGACAAGCAAACACAAATGTTTGTTAACATTTCTGCTTCCTCAAAGGCCTTTTGTCGTACACCACTCAGGAGTTACATACAATGCAAGATATTTCATCATTCAATGAATTATTTCTTAGACACGAAAATATATTCTCTCCCCATTCTGTTCTTCGGGTGTACAGACGCCATCATATTGTATGGAATAGATTGGTTAAAATACTTTGTTTTTGAAATGTGAAACCGAAATATAATTTGTAGAATAATGATTGTGAAATAAAAAGAGGACCGCCCGAACAGGGACTCGAACCCTGGACCCTCAGATCACTCTGATTGTGACAGACCGCTTAAAAGTCTTATCCTCTACCGACTGAGCTATCCGGGGACTCGGTAAGCTGGCCAGATGTATCTGTTCAGGTGACAGACAAGCAAACACAAATGTTTGTTGACATTTCTGCTACCTCAAGCGCCTTTTATCGCACATCATTCAGGTTGGTTGGTTGGCAAACACGCCGCACTCTGCAATATTCCATCTTATATGACGGCGGTCTGTAAATAATCGAGTCTGGACCAGACAATCCAGTGATTAATATGATGAGCATCGATCCACGTAATTGAGATCGATGACATGCATCAACCAAGTCAGTGATCCTGACTACTCGATCCCGTTAGTCGTCTCTTAAAACAAGCATAGTCGCCTTTTACGGCAAGCATAGGTTGCTGAAGACCTTACTCGGATCTTCACGGGTCCACCATTCAGGAGTTACATACAATGCAAGCTATTTCATCATTCAATGAATTATTTCTCACAGACGAAAACATATTTTCTTCCCATTCTGTTCTTCAGGTGTACAGACGCCATCATATTGTATGGAATAGATTGGTTAGAATACTTTGTTTTTGAAATGTGAAACCGAAATATAATTTGTAGAATAATGATTGTGAAATAAAAAGAGGACCGCACGAACAGGGACTCGAACCCTGGACCCTCAGATCACTCTGATTGTGACAGACCCCTTAAAAGTCTGATGCTCTACCGACTGAGCTATCCGGGCTCTTGTCTAGCCAGCCAGATGTATCTGTTCAGCTGACAGACAAGCAAACACAAATGTTTGTTAACATTTCTGCTTCCTCAAAGGCCTTTTGTCGTACACCACTCGGGAGTTACATACAATGCAAGATATTTCATCATTCAATGAATTATTTCTCATACACGAAAATATATTCTCTCCCCATTCTGTTCTTCGGGTGTACAGACGCCATCATATTGTATGGAATAGATTGGTTAAAATACTTTGTTTTTGAAATGTGAAACCGAAATATAATTTGTAGAATAATGATTGTGAAATAAAAAGAGGACCGCCCGAACAGGGACTCGAACCCTGGACCCTCAGATCACTCTGATTGTGACAGACCGCTTAAAAGTCTGATGCTCTACCGACTGAGCTATCCGGGCACTCGGTAAGCTGGCCAGATGTTTCTGTTCAGGTGACAGACAAGCAAACACAAATGTTTGTTGACATTTCTGCTACCTCAAGCGCCTTTTATCGCACATCATTCAGGTTGGTTGGTTGGCAAACACGCCGTACTCTGCAATATTCCATCTTATATGACGGCGGTCTGTAAATAATCGAGTCTGGACCAGACAATCCAGTGATTAATATGATGAGCATCGATCCACGTAATTGAGATCGATGACATGCATCAACCAAGTCAGTGATCCTGACTACTCGATCCCGTTAGTCGTCTCTTAAAACAAGCATAGTCGCCTTTTACGGCAAGCATAGGTTGCTGAAGACCTTACTCGGATCTTCACGGGTCCACCATTCAGGAGTTACATACAATGCAAGCTATTTCATCATTCAATGAATTATTTCTCACAGACGAAAACATATTTTCTTCCCATTCTGTTCTTCAGGTGTACAGACGCCATCATATTGTATGGAATAGATTGGTTAGAATACTTTGTTTTTGAAATGTGAAACCGAAATATAATTTGTAGAATAATGATTGTGAAATAAAAAGAGGACCGCCCGAACAGGGACTCGAACCCTGGACCCTCAGATCCCTCTGATTGTGACAGACCCCTTAAAAGTCTGATGCTCTACCGACTGAGCTATCCGGGCTCTTGTCTACCCAGCCAGATGTATCTGTTCAGCTGACAGACAAGCAAACACAAATGTTTGTTAACATTTCTGCTTCCTCAAAGGCCTTTTGTCGTACACCACTCAGGAGTTACATACAATGCAAGATATTTCATCATTCAATGAATTATTTCTTATACACGAAAATATACTCTCTCCCCATTCTGTTCTTCGGGTGTACAGACGCCATCATATTGTATGGAATAGATTGGTTAAAATACTTTGTTTTTGAAATGTGAAACCGAAATATAATTTGTAGAATAATGATTGTGAAATAAAAAGAGGACCGCCCGAACAGGGACTCGAACCCTGGACCCTCAGATCACTCTGATTGTGACAGACCGCTTAAAAGTCTGATGCTCTACCGACTGAGCTATCGGGGCACTCGGGAAGCTGGCCAGATGTTTCTGTTCAGGTGACAGACAAGCAAACACAAATGTTTGTTGACATTTCTGCTACCTCAAGCGCCTTTTATCGCACATCATTCAGGTTGGTTGGTTGGCAAACACGCCGCACTCTGCAATATTCCATCTTATATGACGGCGGTCTGTAAATAATCGAGTCTGGACCAGACAATCCAGTGATTAATATGATGAGCATCGATCCACGTAATTGAGATCGATGACATGCATCAACCAAGTCAGTGATCCTGACTACTCGATCCCGTTAGTCGTCTCTTAAAACAAGCATAGTCGCCTTTTACGGCAAGCATAGGTTGCTGAAGACCTTACTCGGATCTTCACGGGTCCACCATTCAGGAGTTACATACAATGCAAGATATTTCATCATTCAATGAATTATTTCTCACAGACGAAAACATATTTTCTTCCCATTCTGTTCTTCGGGTGTACAGACGCCATCATATTGTATGGAATAGATTGGTTAGAATACTTTGTTTTTGAAATGTGAAACCGAAATATAATTTGTAGAATAATGATTGTGAAATAAAAAGAGGACCGCCCGAACAGGGACTCGAACCCTGGACCCTCACATCACTCTGATTGTGACAGACCCCTTAAAAGTCTGATGCTCTACCGACTGAGCTATCCGGGCTCTTGTCTAGCCAGCCAGATGTATCTGTTCAGCTGACAGACAAGCAAACACAAATGTTTGTTAACATTTCTGCTTCCTCAAAGGCCTTTTGTCGTACACCACTCAGGAGTTACATACAATGCAAGATATTTCATCATTCAATGAATTATTTCTTATACACGAAAATATATTCTCTCCCCATTCTGTTCTTCGGGTGTACAGACGCCATCATATTGTATGGAATAGATTGGTTAAAATACTTTGTTTTTGAAATGTGAAACCGAAATATAATTTGTAGAATAATGATTGTGAAATAAAAAGAGGACCGCCCGAACAGGGACTCGAACCCTGGACCCTCAGATCACTCTGATTGTGACAGACCGCTTAAAAGTCTGATGCTCTACCGACTGAGCTATCCGGGCACTCGGTAAGCTGGCCAGATGTATCTGTTCAGGTGACAGACAAGCAAACACAAATGTTTGTTGACATTTCTGCTACCTCAAGCGCCTTTTATCGCACATCATTCAGGTTGGTTGGTTGGCAAACACGCCGCACTCTGCAATATTCCATCTTATATGACGGCGGTCTGTAAATAATTGAGTCTGCACCAGACAATCCAGTGATTAATATGATGAGCATCGATCCACGTAATTGAGATCGATGACATGCATCAACCAAGTCAGTGATCCTGACTACTCGATCCCGTTAGTCGTCTCTTAAAACAAGCATAGTCGCCTTTTACGGCAAGCATAGGTTGCTGAAGACCTTACTCGGATCTTCACGGGTCCACCATTCAGGAGTTACATACAATGCAAGCTATTTCATCATTCAATGAATTATTTCTCACAGACGAAAACATATTTTCTTCCCATTCTGTTCTTCAGGTGTACAGACGCCATCATACTGTATGGAATAGATTGGTTAGAATACTTTGTTTTTGAAATGTGAAACCGAAATATAATTTGTAGAATAATGATTGTGAAATAAAAAGAGGACCGCCCGAACAGGGACTCGAACCCTGGACCCTCAGATCACTCTGATTGTGACAGACCCCTTAAAAGTCTGATGCTCTACCGACTGAGCTATCCGGGCTCTTGTCTACCCAGCCAGATGTATCTGTTCAGCTGACAGACAAGCAAACACAAATGTTTGTTAACATTTCTGCTTCCTCAAAGGCCTTTTGTCGTACACCACTCAGGAGTTACATACAATGCAAGATATTTCATCATTCAATGAATTATTTCTTAGACACGAAAATATATTCTCTCCCCATTCTGTTCTTCGGGTGTACAGACGCCATCATATTGTATGGAATAGATTGGTTAGAATACTTTGTTTTTGAAATGTGAAACCGAAATATAATTTGTAGAATAATGATTGTGAAATAAAAAGAGGACCGCCCGAACAGGGACTCGAACCCTGGACCCTCAGATCACTCTGATTGTGACAGACCGCTTAAAAGTCTGATGCTCTACCGACTGAGCTATCCGGGCACTCGGTAAGCTGGCCAGATGTATCTGTTCAGGTGACAGACAAGCAAACACAAATGTTTGTTGACATTTCTGCTACCTCAAGCGCCTTTTATCGCACATCATTCAGGTTGGTTGGTTGGCAAACACGCCGCACTCTGCAATATTCCATCTTATATGACGGCGGTCTGTAAATAATTGAGTCTGCACCAGACAATCCAGTGATTAATATGATGAGCATCGATCCACGTAATTGAGATCGATGACATGCATCAACCAAGTCAGTGATCCTGACTACTCGATCCCGTTAGTCGTCTCTTAAAACAAGCATAGTCGCCTTTTACGGCAAGCATAGGTTGCTGAAGACCTTACTCGGATCTTCACGGGTCCACCATTCAGGAGTTACATACAATGCAAGATATTTCATCATTCAATGAATTATTTCTCACAGACGAAAACATATTTTCTTCCCATTCTGTTCTTCGGGTGTACAGACGCCATCATATTGTATGGAATAGATTGGTTAGAATACTTTGTTTTTGAAATGTGAAACCGAAATATAATTTGTAGAATAATGATTGTGAAATAATAAGAGGACCGCCCGAACAGGGACTCGAACCCTGGACCCTCAGATCACTCTGATTGTGACAGACCCCTTAAAAGTCTGATGCTCTACCGACTGAGCTATCCGGGCTCTTGTCTACCCAGCCAGATGTATCTGTTCAGCTGACAGACAAGCAAACACAAATGTTTGTTAACATTTCTGCTTCCTCAAAGGCCTTTTGTCGTACACCACTCAGGAGTTACATACAATGCAAGATATTTCATCATTCAATGAATTATTTCTTAGACACGAAAATATATTCTCTCCCCATTCTGTTCTTCGGGTGTACAGACGCCATCATATTGTATGGAATAGATTGGTTAAAATACTTTGTTTTTGAAATGTGAAACCGAAATATAATTTGTAGAATAATGATTGTGAAATAAAAAGAGGACCGCCCGAACAGGGACTCGAACCCTGGACCCTCAGATCACTCTGATTGTGACAGACCGCTTAAAAGTCTGATGCTCTACCGACTGAGCTATCCGGGCACTGGGTAAGCTGGCCAGATGTATCTGTTCAGGTGACAGACAAGCAAACACAAATGTTTGTTGACATTTCTGCTACCTCAAGCGCCTTTTATCGCACATCATTCAGGTTGGTTGGTTGGCAAACACGCCGCACTCTGCAATATTCCATCTTATATGACGGCGGTCTGTAAATAATCGAGTCTGGACCAGACAATCCAGTGATTAATATGATGAGCATCGATCCACGTAATTGAGATCGATGACATGCATCAACCAAGTCAGTGATCCTGACTACTCGATCCCGTTAGTCGTCTCTTAAAACAAGCATAGTCGCCTTTTACGGCAAGCATAGGTTGCTGAAGACCTTACTCGGATCTTCACGGGTCCACCATTCAGGAGTTACATACAATGCAAGCTATTTCATCATTCAATGAATTATTTCTCACAGACGAAAACATATTTTCTTCCCATTCTGTTCTTCAGGTGTACAGACGCCATCATACTGTATGGAATAGATTGGTTAGAATACTTTGTTTTTGAAATGTGAAACCGAAATATAATTTGTAGAATAATGATTGTGAAATAAAAAGAGGACCGCCCGAACAGGGACTCGAACCCTGGACCCTCAGATCACTCTGATTGTGACAGACCCCTTAAAAGTCTGATGCTCTACCGACTGAGCTATCCGGGCTCTTGTCTAGCCAGCCAGATGTATCTGTTCAGCTGACAGACAAGCAAACACAAATGTTTGTTAACATTTCTGCTTCCTCAAAGGCCTTTTGTCGTACACCACTCAGGAGTTACATACAATGCAAGATATTTCATCATTCAATGAATTATTTCTTATACACGAAAATATATTCTCTCCCCATTCTGTTCTTCGGGTGTACAGACGCCATCATATTGTATGGAATAGATTGGTTAAAATACTTTGTTTTTGAAATGTGAAACCGAAATATAATTTGTAGAATAATGATTGTGAAATAAAAAGAGGACCGCCCGAACAGGGACTCGAACCCTGGACCCTCAGATCACTCTGATTGTGACAGACCGCTTAAAAGTCTGATGCTCTACCGACTGAGCTATCCGGGCACTCGGTAAGCTGGCCAGATGTATCTGTTCAGGTGACAGACAAGCAAACACAAATGTTTGTTGACATTTCTGCTACCTCAAGCGCCTTTTATCGCACATCATTCAGGTTGGTTGGTTGGCAAACACGCCGCACTCTGCAATATTCCATCTTATATGACGGCGGTCTGTAAATAATTGAGTCTGCACCAGACAATCCAGTGATTAATATGATGAGCATCGATCCACGTAATTGAGATCGATGACATGCATCAACCAAGTCAGTGATCCTGACTACTCGATCCCGTTAGTCGTCTCTTAAAACAAGCATAGTCGCCTTTTACGGCAAGCATAGGTTGCTGAAGACCTTACTCGGATCTTCACGGGTCCACCATTCAGGAGTTACATACAATGCAAGCTATTTCATCATTCAATGAATTATTTCTCACAGACGAAAACATATTTTCTTCCCATTCTGTTCTTCAGGTGTACAGACGCCATCATACTGTATGGAATAGATTGGTTAGAATACTTTGTTTTTGAAATGTGAAACCGAAATATAATTTGTAGAATAATGATTGTGAAATAAAAAGAGGACCGCCCGAACAGGGACTCGAACCCTGGACCCTCAGATCACTCTGATTGTGACAGACCCCTTAAAAGTCTGATGCTCTACCGACTGAGCTATCCGGGCTCTTGTCTACCCAGCCAGATGTATCTGTTCAGCTGACAGACAAGCAAACACAAATGTTTGTTAACATTTCTGCTTCCTCAAAGGCCTTTTGTCGTACACCACTCAGGAGTTACATACAATGCAAGATATTTCATCATTCAATGAATTATTTCTTAGACACGAAAATATATTCTCTCCCCATTCTGTTCTTCGGGTGTACAGACGCCATCATATTGTATGGAATAGATTGGTTAGAATACTTTGTTTTTGAAATGTGAAACCGAAATATAATTTGTAGAATAATGATTGTGAAATAAAAAGAGGACCGCCCGAACAGGGACTCGAACCCTGGACCCTCAGATCACTCTGATTGTGACAGACCGCTTAAAAGTCTGATGCTCTACCGACTGAGCTATCCGGGCACTCGGTAAGCTGGCCAGATGTATCTGTTCAGGTGACAGACAAGCAAACACAAATGTTTGTTGACATTTCTGCTACCTCAAGCGCCTTTTATCGCACATCATTCAGGTTGGTTGGTTGGCAAACACGCCGCACTCTGCAATATTCCATCTTATATGACGGCGGTCTGTAAATAATTGAGTCTGCACCAGACAATCCAGTGATTAATATGATGAGCATCGATCCACGTAATTGAGATCGATGACATGCATCAACCAAGTCAGTGATCCTGACTACTCGATCCCGTTAGTCGTCTCTTAACACAAGCATAGTCGCCTTTTACGGCAAGCATAGGTTGCTGAAGACCTTACTCGGATCTTCACGGGTCCACCATTCAGGAGTTACATACAATGCAAGCTATTTCATCATTCAATGAATTATTTCTCACAGACGAAAACATATTTTCTTCCCATTCTGTTCTTCAGGTGTACAGACGCCATCATACTGTATGGAATAGATTGGTTAGAATACTTTGTTTTTGAAATGTGAAACCGAAATATAATTTGTAGAATAATGATTGTGAAATAAAAAGAGGACCGCCCGAACAGGGACTGGAACCCTGGACCCTCAGATCACTCTGATTGTGACAGACCCCTTAAAAGTCTGATGCTCTACCGACTGAGCTATCCGGGCTCTTGTCTACCCAGCCAGATGTATCTGTTCAGCTGACAGACAAGCAAACACAAATGTTTGTTAACATTTCTGCTTCCTCAAAGGCCTTTTGTCGTACACCACTCAGGAGTTACATACAATGCAAGATATTTCATCATTCAATGAATTATTTCTTATACACGAAAATATATTCTCTCCCCATTCTGTTCTTCGGGTGTACAGACGCCATCATATTGTATGGAATAGATTGGTTAGAATACTTTGTTTTTGAAATGTGAAACCGAAATATAATTTGTAGAATAATGATTGTGAAATAAAAAGAGGACCGCCCGAACAGGGACTCGAACCCTGGACCCTCAGTTCACTCTGATTGTGACAGACCGCTTAAAAGTCTGATGCTCTACCGACTGAGCTATCCGGGCACTCGGTAAGCTGGCCAGATGTTTCTGTTCAGGTGACAGACAAGCAAACACAAATGTTTGTTGACATTTCTGCTACCTCAAGCGCCTTTTATCGCACATCATTCAGGTTGGTTGGTTGGCAAACACGCCGCACTCTGCAATATTCCATCTTATATGACGGCGGTCTGTAAATAATCGAGTCTGGACCAGACAATCCAGTGATTAATATGATGAGCATCGATCCACGTAATTGAGATCGATGACATGCATCAACCAAGTCAGTGATCCTGACTACTCGATCCCGTTAGTCGTCTCTTAAAACAAGCATAGTCGCCTTTTACGGCAAGCATAGGTTGCTGAAGACCTTACTCGGATCTTCACGGGTCCACCATTCAGGAGTTACATACAATGCAAGCTATTTCATCATTCAATGAATTATTTCTCACAGACGAAAACATATTTTCTTCCCATTCTGTTCTTCAGGTGTACAGACGCCATCATACTGTATGGAATAGATTGGTTAGAATACTTTGTTTTTGAAATGTGAAACCGAAATATAATTTGTAGAATAATGATTGTGAAATAAAAAGAGGACCGCCCGAACAGGGACTCGAACCCTGGACCCTCAGATCACTCTGATTGTGACAGACCCCTTAAAAGTCTGATGCTCTACCGACTGAGCTATCCGGGCTCTTGTCTAGCCAGCCAGATGTATCTGTTCAGCTGACAGACAAGCAAACACAAATGTTTGTTAACATTTCTGCTTCCTCAAAGGCCTTTTGTCGTACACCACTCAGGAGTTACATACAATGCAAGATATTTCATCATTCAATGAATTATTTCTTATACACGAAAATATATTCTCTCCCCATTCTGTTCTTCGGGTGTACAGACGCCATCATATTGTATGGAATAGATTGGTTAGAATACTTTGTTTTTGAAATGTGAAACCGAAATATAATTTGTAGAATAATGATTGTGAAATAAAAAGAGGACCGCCCGAACAGGGACTCGAACCCTGGACCCTCAGATCACTCTGATTGTGACAGACCGCTTAAAAGTCTGATGCTCTACCGACTGAGCTATCCGGGCACTCGGTAAGCTGGCCAGATGTTTCTGTTCAGGTGACAGACAAGCAAACACAAATGTTTGTTGACATTTCTGCTACCTCAAGCGCCTTTTATCGCACATCATTCAGGTTGGTTGGTTGGCAAACACGCCGCACTCTGCAATATTCCATCTTATATGACGGCGGTCTGTAAATAATCGAGTCTGCACCAGACAATCCAGTGATTAATATGATGAGCATCGATCCACGTAATTGAGATCGATGACATGCATCAACCAAGTCAGTGATCCTGACTACTCGATCCCGTTAGTCGTCTCTTAAAACAAGCATAGTCGCCTTTTACGGCAAGCATAGGTTGCTGAAGACCTTACTCGGATCTTCACGGGTCCACCATTCAGGAGTTACATACAATGCAAGCTATTTCATCATTCAATGAATTATTTCTCACAGACGAAAACATATTTTCTTCCCATTCTGTTCTTCAGGTGTACAGACGCCATCATACTGTATGGAATAGATTGGTTAGAATACTTTGTTTTTGAAATGTGAAACCGAAATATAATTTGTAGAATAATGATTGTGAAATAAAAAGAGGACCGCCCGAACAGGGACTCGAACCCTGGACCCTCAGATCACTCTGATTGTGACAGACCCCTTAAAAGTCTGATGCTCTACCGACTGAGCTATCCGGGCTCTTGTCTAGCCAGCCAGATGTATCTGTTCAGCTGACAGACAAGCAAACACAAATGTTTGTTAACATTTCTGCTTCCTCAAAGGCCTTTTGTCGTACACCACTCAGGAGTTACATACAATGCAAGATATTTCATCATTCAATGAATTATTTCTTAGACACGAAAATATATTCTCTCCCCATTCTGTTCTTCGGGTGTACAGACGCCATCATATTGTATGGAATAGATTGGTTAAAATACTTTGTTTTTGAAATGTGAAACCGAAATATAATTTGTAGAATAATGATTGTGAAATAAAAAGAGGACCGCCCGAACAGGGACTCGAACCCTGGACCCTCAGATCACTCTGATTGTGACAGACCGCTTAAAAGTCTTATCCTCTACCGACTGAGCTATCCGGGCACTCGGGAAGCTGGCCAGATGTATCTGTTCAGGTGACAGACAAGCAAACACAAATGTTTGTTGACATTTCTGCTACCTCAAGCGCCTTTTATCGCACATCATTCAGGTTGGTTGGTTGGCAAACACGCCGCACTCTGCAATATTCCATCTTATATGACGGCGGTCTGTAAATAATTGAGTCTGCACCAGACAATCCAGTGATTAATATGATGAGCATCGATCCACGTAATTGAGATCGATGACATGCATCAACCAAGTCAGTGATCCTGACTACTCGATCCCGTTAGTCGTCTCTTAAAACAAGCATAGTCGCCTTTTACGGCAAGCATAGGTTGCTGAAGACCTTACTCGGATCTTCACGGGTCCACCATTCAGGAGTTACATACAATGCAAGCTATTTCATCATTCAATGAATTATTTCTCACAGACGAAAACATATTTTCTTCCCATTCTGTTCTTCAGGTGTACAGACGCCATCATACTGTATGGAATAGATTGGTTAGAATACTTTGTTTTTGAAATGTGAAACCGAAATATAATTTGTAGAATAATGATTGTGAAATAAAAAGAGGACCGCCCGAACAGGGACTCGAACCCTGGACCCTCAGATCACTCTGATTGTGACAGACCCCTTAAAAGTCTGATGCTCTACCGACTGAGCTATCCGGGCTCTTGTCTACCCAGCCAGATGTATCTGTTCAGCTGACAGACAAGCAAACACAAATGTTTGTTAACATTTCTGCTTCCTCAAAGGCCTTTTGTCGTACACCACTCAGGAGTTACATACAATGCAAGATATTTCATCATTCAATGAATTATTTCTTAGACACGAAAATATATTCTCTCCCCATTCTGTTCTTCGGGTGTACAGACGCCATCATATTGTATGGAATAGATTGGTTAAAATACTTTGTTTTTGAAATGTGAAACCGAAATATAATTTGTAGAATAATGATTGTGAAATAAAAAGAGGACCGCCCGAACAGGGACTCGAACCCTGGACCCTCAGATCACTCTGATTGTGACAGACCGCTTAAAAGTCTGATGCTCTACCGACTGAGCTATCCGGGCACTCGGTAAGCTGGCCAGATGTATCTGTTCAGGTGACAGACAAGCAAACACAAATGTTTGTTGACATTTCTGCTACCTCAAGCGCCTTTTATCGCACATCATTCAGGTTGGTTGGTTGGCAAACACGCCGCACTCTGCAATATTCCATCTTATATGACGGCGGTCTGTAAATAATCGAGTCTGGACCAGACAATCCAGTGATTAATATGATGAGCATCGATCCACGTAATTGAGATCGATGACATGCATCAACCAAGTCAGTGATCCTGACTACTCGATCCCGTTAGTCGTCTCTTAAAACAAGCATAGTCGCCTTTTACGGCAAGCATAGGTTGCTGAAGACCTTACTCGGATCTTCACGGGTCCACCATTCAGGAGTTACATACAATGCAAGCTATTTCATCATTCAATGAATTATTTCTCACAGACGAAAACATATTTTCTTCCCATTCTGTTCTTCAGGTGTACAGACGCCATCATACTGTATGGAATAGATTGGTTAGAATACTTTGTTTTTGAAATGTGAAACCGAAATATAATTTGTAGAATAATGATTGTGAAATAAAAAGAGGACCGCCCGAACAGGGACTCGAACCCTGGACCCTCAGATCACTCTGATTGTGACAGACCCCTTAAAAGTCTGATGCTCTACCGACTGAGCTATCCGGGCTCTTGTCTAGCCAGCCAGATGTATCTGTTCAGCTGACAGACAAGCAAACACAAATGTTTGTTAACATTTCTGCTTCCTCAAAGGCCTTTTGTCGTACACCACTCAGGAGTTACATACAATGCAAGATATTTCATCATTCAATGAATTATTTCTTAGACACGAAAATATATTCTCTCCCCATTCTGTTCTTCGGGTGTACAGACGCCATCATATTGTATGGAATAGATTGGTTAGAATACTTTGTTTTTGAAATGTGAAACCGAAATATAATTTGTAGAATAATGATTGTGAAATAAAAAGAGGACCGCCCGAACAGGGACTCGAACCCTGGACCCTCAGATCACTCTGATTGTGACAGACCGCTTAAAAGTCTGATGCTCTACCGACTGAGCTATCCGGGCACTCGGGAAGCTGGCCAGATGTTTCTGTTCAGGTGACAGACAAGCAAACACAAATGTTTGTTGACATTTCTGCTACCTCAAGCGCCTTTTATCGCACATCATTCAGGTTGGTTGGTTGGCAAACACGCCGCACTCTGCAATATTCCATCTTATATGACGGCGGTCTGTAAATAATCGAGTCTGGACCAGACAATCCAGTGATTAATATGATGAGCATCGATCCACGTAATTGAGATCGATGACATGCATCAACCAAGTCAGTGATCCTGACTACTCGATCCCGTTAGTCGTCTCTTAAAACAAGCATAGTCGCCTTTTACGGCAAGCATAGGTTGCTGAAGACCTTACTCGGATCTTCACGGGTCCACCATTCAGGAGTTACATACAATGCAAGCTATTTCATCATTCAATGAATTATTTCTCACAGACGAAAACATATTTTCTTCCCATTCTGTTCTTCAGGTGTACAGACGCCATCATACTGTATGGAATAGATTGGTTAGAATACTTTGTTTTTGAAATGTGAAACCGAAATATAATTTGTAGAATAATGATTGTGAAATAAAAAGAGGACCGCCCGAACAGGGACTCGAACCCTGGACCCTCAGATCACTCTGATTGTGACAGACCCCTTAAAAGTCTGATGCTCTACCGACTGAGCTATCCGGGCTCTTGTCTACCCAGCCAGATGTATCTGTTCAGCTGACAGACAAGCAAACACAAATGTTTGTTAACATTTCTGCTTCCTCAAAGGCCTTTTGTCGTACACCACTCAGGAGTTACATACAATGCAAGATATTTCATCATTCAATGAATTATTTCTTATACACGAAAATATATTCTCTCCCCATTCTGTTCTTCGGGTGTACAGACGCCATCATATTGTATGGAATAGATTGGTTAGAATACTTTGTTTTTGAAATGTGAAACCGAAATATAATTTGTAGAATAATGATTGTGAAATAAAAAGAGGACCGCCCGAACAGGGACTCGAACCCTGGACCCTCAGATCACTCTGATTGTGACAGACCGCTTAAAAGTCTGATGCTCTACCGACTGAGCTATCCGGGCACTAGGTAAGCTGGCCAGATGTATCTGTTCAGGTGACAGACAAGCAAACACAAATGTTTGTTGACATTTCTGCTACCTCAAGCGCCTTTTATCGCACATCATTCAGGTTGGTTGGTTGGCAAACACGCCGCACTCTGCAATATTCCATCTTATATGACGGCGGTCTGTAAATAATCGAGTCTGGACCAGACAATCCAGTGATTAATATGATGAGCATCGATCCACGTAATTGAGATCGATGACATGCATCAACCAAGTCAGTGATCCTGACTACTCGATCCCGTTAGTCGTCTCTTAAAACAAGCATAGTCGCCTTTTACGGCAAGCATAGGTTGCTGAAGACCTTACTCGGATCTTCACGGGTCCACCATTCAGGAGTTACATACAATGCAAGCTATTTCATCATTCAATGAATTATTTCTCACAGACGAAAACATATTTTCTTCCCATTCTGTTCTTCAGGTGTACAGACGCCATCATACTGTATGGAATAGATTGGTTAGAATACTTTGTTTTTGAAATGTGAAACCGAAATATAATTTGTAGAATAATGATTGTGAAATAAAAAGAGGACCGCCCGAACAGGGACTCGAACCCTGGACCCTCAGATCACTCTGATTGTGACAGACCCCTTAAAAGTCTGATGCTCTACCGACTGAGCTATCCGGGCTCTTGTCTAGCCAGCCAGATGTATCTGTTCAGCTGACAGACAAGCAAACACAAATGTTTGTTAACATTTCTGCTTCCTCAAAGGCCTTTTGTCGTACACCACTCAGGAGTTACATACAATGCAAGATATTTCATCATTCAATGAATTATTTCTTAGACACGAAAATATATTCTCTCCCCATTCTGTTCTTCGGGTGTACAGACGCCATCATATTGTATGGAATAGATTGGTTAAAATACTTTGTTTTTGAAATGTGAAACCGAAATATAATTTGTAGAATAATGATTGTGAAATAAAAAGAGGACCGCCCGAACAGGGACTCGAACCCTGGACCCTCAGATCACTCTGATTGTGACAGACCGCTTAAAAGTCTTATCCTCTACCGACTGAGCTATCCGGGCACTCGGGAAGCTGGCCAGATGTATCTGTTCAGGTGACAGACAAGCAAACACAAATGTTTGTTGACATTTCTGCTACCTCAAGCGCCTTTTATCGCACATCATTCAGGTTGGTTGGTTGGCAAACACGCCGCACTCTGCAATATTCCATCTTATATGACGGCGGTCTGTAAATAATCGAGTCTGGACCAGACAATCCAGTGATTAATATGATGAGCATCGATCCACGTAATTGAGATCGATGACATGCATCAACCAAGTCAGTGATCCTGACTACTCGATCCCGTTAGTCGTCTCTTAAAACAAGCATAGTCGCCTTTTACGGCAAGCATAGGTTGCTGAAGACCTTACTCGGATCTTCACGGGTCCACCATTCAGGAGTTACATACAATGCAAGCTATTTCATCATTCAATGAATTATTTCTCACAGACGAAAACATATTTTCTTCCCATTCTGTTCTTCAGGTGTACAGACGCCATCATACTGTATGGAATAGATTGGTTAGAATACTTTGTTTTTGAAATGTGAAACCGAAATATAATTTGTAGAATAATGATTGTGAAATAAAAAGAGGACCGCCCGAACAGGGACTCGAACCCTGGACCCTCAGATCACTCTGATTGTGACAGACCCCTTAAAAGTCTGATGCTCTACCGACTGAGCTATCCGGGCTCTTGTCTAGCCAGCCAGATGTATCTGTTCAGCTGACAGACAAGCAAACACAAATGTTTGTTAACATTTCTGCTTCCTCAAAGGCCTTTTGTCGTACACCACTCAGGAGTTACATACAATGCAAGATATTTCATCATTCAATGAATTATTTCTTAGACACGAAAATATATTCTCTCCCCATTCTGTTCTTCGGGTGTACAGACGCCATCATATTGTATGGAATAGATTGGTTAAAATACTTTGTTTTTGAAATGTGAAACCGAAATATAATTTGTAGAATAATGATTGTGAAATAAAAAGAGGACCGCCCGAACAGGGACTCGAACCCTGGACCCTCAGATCACTCTGATTGTGACAGACCGCTTAAAAGTCTTATCCTCTACCGACTGAGCTATCCGGGCACTCGGGAAGCTGGCCAGATGTATCTGTTCAGGTGACAGACAAGCAAACACAAATGTTTGTTGACATTTCTGCTACCTCAAGCGCCTTTTATCGCACATCATTCAGGTTGGTTGGTTGGCAAACACGCCGCACTCTGCAATATTCCATCTTATATGACGGCGGTCTGTAAATAATCGAGTCTGGACCAGACAATCCAGTGATTAATATGATGAGCATCGATCCACGTAATTGAGATCGATGACATGCATCAACCAAGTCAGTGATCCTGACTACTCGATCCCGTTAGTCGTCTCTTAAAACAAGCATAGTCGCCTTTTACGGCAAGCATAGGTTGCTGAAGACCTTACTCGGATCTTCACGGGTCCACCATTCAGGAGTTACATACAATGCAAGCTATTTCATCATTCAATGAATTATTTCTCACAGACGAAAACATATTTTCTTCCCATTCTGTTCTTCAGGTGTACAGACGCCATCATACTGTATGGAATAGATTGGTTAGAATACTTTGTTTTTGAAATGTGAAACCGAAATATAATTTGTAGAATAATGATTGTGAAATAAAAAGAGGACCGCCCGAACAGGGACTCGAACCCTGGACCCTCAGATCACTCTGATTGTGACAGACCCCTTAAAAGTCTGAAGCTCTACCGACTGAGCTATCCGGGCTCTTGTCTACCCAGCCAGATGTATCTGTTCAGCTGACAGACAAGCAAACACAAATGTTTGTTAACATTTCTGCTTCCTCAAAGGCCTTTTGTCGTACACCACTCAGGAGTTACATACAATGCAAGATATTTCATCATTCAATGAATTATTTCTTAGACACGAAAATATATTCTCTCCCCATTCTGTTCTTCGGGTGTACAGACGCCATCATATTGTATTGAATAGATTGGTTAGAATACTTTGTTTTTGAAATGTGAAACCGAAATATAATTTGTAGAATAATGATTGTGAAATAAAAAGAGGACCGCCCGAACAGGGACTCGAACCCTGGACCCTCAGATCACTCTGATTGTGACAGACCGCTTAAAAGTCTGATGCTCTACCGACTGAGCTATCCGGGCACTCGGTAAGCTGGCCAGATGTATCTGTTCAGGTGACAGACAAGCAAACACAAATGTTTGTTGACATTTCTGCTACCTCAAGCGCCTTTTATCGCACATCATTCAGGTTGGTTGGTTGGCAAACACGCCGCACTCTGCAATATTCCATCTTATATGACGGCGGTCTGTAAATAATCGAGTCTGCACCAGACAATCCAGTGATTAATATGATGAGCATCGATCCACGTAATTGAGATCGATGACATGCATCAACCAAGTCAGTGATCCTGACTACTCGATCCCGTTAGTCGTCTCTTAAAACAAGCATAGTCGCCTTTTACGGCAAGCATAGGTTGCTGAAGACCTTACTCGGATCTTCACGGGTCCACCATTCAGGAGTTACATACAATGCAAGCTATTTCATCATTCAATGAATTATTTCTCACAGACGAAAACATATTTTCTTCCCATTCTGTTCTTCAGGTGTACAGACGCCATCATACTGTATGGAATAGATTGGTTAGAATACTTTGTTTTTGAAATGTGAAACCGAAATATAATTTGTAGAATAATGATTGTGAAATAAAAAGAGGACCGCCCGAACAGGGACTCGAACCCTGGACCCTCAGATCACTCTGATTGTGACAGACCGCTTAAAAGTCTGATGCTCTACCGACTGAGCTATCCGGGCACTCGGTAAGCTGGCCAGATGTATCTGTTCAGGTGACAGACAAGCAAACACAAATGTTTGTTGACATTTCTGCTACCTCAAGCGCCTTTTATCGCACATCATTCAGGTTGGTTGGTTGGCAAACACGCCGCACTCTGCAATATTCCATCTTATATGACGGCGGTCTGTAAATAATCGAGTCTGGACCAGACAATCCAGTGATTAATATGATGAGCATCGATCCACGTAATTGAGATCGATGACATGCATCAACCAAGTCAGTGATCCTGACTACTCGATCCCGTTAGTCGTCTCTTAAAACAAGCATAGTCGCCTTTTACGGCAAGCATAGGTTGCTGAAGACCTTACTCGGATCTTCACGGGTCCACCATTCAGGAGTTACATACAATGCAAGCTATTTCATCATTCAATGAATTATTTCTCACAGACGAAAACATATTTTCTTCCCATTCTGTTCTTCAGGTGTACAGACGCCATCATACTGTATGGAATAGATTGGTTAGAATACTTTGTTTTTGAAATGTGAAACCGAAATATAATTTGTAGAATAATGATTGTGAAATAAAAAGAGGACCGCCCGAACAGGGACTCGAACCCTGGACCCTCAGATCACTCTGATTGTGACAGACCCCTTAAAAGTCTGATGCTCTACCGACTGAGCTATCCGGGCTCTTGTCTAGCCAGCCAGATGTATCTGTTCAGCTGACAGACAAGCAAACACAAATGTTTGTTAACATTTCTGCTTCCTCAAAGGCCTTTTGTCGTACACCACTCAGGAGTTACATACAATGCAAGATATTTCATCATTCAATGAATTATTTCTTAGACACGAAAATATATTCTCTCCCCATTCTGTTCTTCGGGTGTACAGACGCCATCATATTGTATGGAATAGATTGGTTAAAATACTTAGTTTTTGAAATGTGAAACCGAAATATAATTTGTAGAATAATGATTGTGAAATAAAAAGAGGACCGCCCGAACAGGGACTCGAACCCTGGACCCTCAGATCACTCTGATTGTGACAGACCGCTTAAAAGTCTTATCCTCTACCGACTGAGCTATCCGGGCACTCGGGAAGCTGGCCAGATGTATCTGTTCAGGTGACAGACAAGCAAACACAAATGTTTGTTGACATTTCTGCTACCTCAAGCGCCTTTTATCGCACATCATTCAGGTTGGTTGGTTGGCAAACACGCCGCACTCTGCAATATTCCATCTTATATGACGGCGGTCTGTAAATAATCGAGTCTGGACCAGACAATCCAGTGATTAATATGATGAGCATCGATCCACGTAATTGAGATCGATGACATGCATCAACCAAGTCAGTGATCCTGACTACTCGATCCCGTTAGTCGTCTCTTAAAACAAGCATAGTCGCCTTTTACGGCAAGCATAGGTTGCTGAAGACCTTACTCGGATCTTCACGGGTCCACCATTCAGGAGTTACATACAATGCAAGCTATTTCATCATTCAATGAATTATTTCTCACAGACGAAAACATATTTTCTTCCCATTCTGTTCTTCAGGTGTACAGACGCCATCATACTGTATGGAATAGATTGGTTAGAATACTTTGTTTTTGAAATGTGAAACCGAAATATAATTTGTAGAATAATGATTGTGAAATAAAAAGAGGACCGCCCGAACAGGGACTCGAACCCTGGACCCTCAGATCACTCTGATTGTGACAGACCCCTTAAAAGTCTGATGCTCTACCGACTGAGCTATCCGGGCTCTTGTCTAGCCAGCCAGATGTATCTGTTCAGCTGACAGACAAGCAAACACAAATGTTTGTTAACATTTCTGCTTCCTCAAAGGCCTTTTGTCGTACACCACTCAGGAGTTACATACAATGCAAGATATTTCATCATTCAATGAATTATTTCTTAGACACGAAAATATATTCTCTCCCCATTCTGTTCTTCGGGTGTACAGACGCCATCATATTGTATGGAATAGATTGGTTAAAATACTTTGTTTTTGAAATGTGAAACCGAAATATAATTTGTAGAATAATGATTGTGAAATAAAAAGAGGACCGCCCGAACAGGGACTCGAACCCTGGACCCTCAGATCACTCTGATTGTGACAGACCGCTTAAAAGTCTTATCCTCTACCGACTGAGCTATCCGGGCACTCGGGAAGCTGGCCAGATGTATCTGTTCAGCTGACAGACAAGCAAACACAAATGTTTGTTGACATTTCTGCTACCTCAAGCGCCTTTTATCGCACATCATTCAGGTTGGTTGGTTGGCAAACACGCCGCACTCTGCAATATTCCATCTTATATGACGGCGGTCTGTAAATAATCGAGTCTGGACCAGACAATCCAGTGATTAATATGATGAGCATCGATCCACGTAATTGAGATCGATGACATGCATCAACCAAGTCAGTGATCCTGACTACTCGATCCCGTTAGTCGTCTCTTAAAACAAGCATAGTCGCCTTTTACGGCAAGCATAGGTTGCTGAAGACCTTACTCGGATCTTCACGGGTCCACCATTCAGGAGTTACATACAATGCAAGCTATTTCATCATTCAATGAATTATTTCTCACAGACGAAAACATATTTTCTTCCCATTCTGTTCTTCAGGTGTACAGACGCCATCATACTGTATGGAATAGATTGGTTAGAATACTTTGTTTTTGAAATGTGAAACCGAAATATAATTTGTAGAATAATGATTGTGAAATAAAAAGAGGACCGCCCGAACAGGGACTCGAACCCTGGACCCTCAGATCACTCTGATTGTGACAGACCCCTTAAAAGTCTGAAGCTCTACCGACTGAGCTATCCGGGCTCTTGTCTACCCAGCCAGATGTATCTGTTCAGCTGACAGACAAGCAAACACAAATGTTTGTTAACATTTCTGCTTCCTCAAAGGCCTTTTGTCGTACACCACTCAGGAGTTACATACAATGCAAGATATTTCATCATTCAATGAATTATTTCTTAGACACGAAAATATATTCTCTCCCCATTCTGTTCTTCGGGTGTACAGACGCCATCATATTGTATTGAATAGATTGGTTAGAATACTTTGTTTTTGAAATGTGAAACCGAAATATAATTTGTAGAATAATGATTGTGAAATAAAAAGAGGACCGCCCGAACAGGGACTCGAACCCTGGACCCTCAGATCACTCTGATTGTGACAGACCGCTTAAAAGTCTGATGCTCTACCGACTGAGCTATCCGGGCACTCGGTAAGCTGGCCAGATGTATCTGTTCAGGTGACAGACAAGCAAACACAAATGTTTGTTGACATTTCTGCTACCTCAAGCGCCTTTTATCGCACATCATTCAGGTTGGTTGGTTGGCAAACACGCCGCACTCTGCAATATTCCATCTTATATGACGGCGGTCTGTAAATAATCGAGTCTGCACCAGACAATCCAGTGATTAATATGATGAGCATCGATCCACGTAATTGAGATCGATGACATGCATCAACCAAGTCAGTGATCCTGACTACTCGATCCCGTTAGTCGTCTCTTAAAACAAGCATAGTCGCCTTTTACGGCAAGCATAGGTTGCTGAAGACCTTACTCGGATCTTCACGGGTCCACCATTCAGGAGTTACATACAATGCAAGCTATTTCATCATTCAATGAATTATTTCTCACAGACGAAAACATATTTTCTTCCCATTCTGTTCTTCAGGTGTACAGACGCCATCATACTGTATGGAATAGATTGGTTAGAATACTTTGTTTTTGAAATGTGAAACCGAAATATAATTTGTAGAATAATGATTGTGAAATAAAAAGAGGACCGCCCGAACAGGGACTCGAACCCTGGACCCTCAGATCACTCTGATTGTGACAGACCGCTTAAAAGTCTGATGCTCTACCGACTGAGCTATCCGGGCTCTTGTCTACCCAGCCAGATGTATCTGTTCAGCTGACAGACAAGCAAACACAAATGTTTGTTAACATTTCTGCTTCCTCAAAGGCCTTTTGTCGTACACCGCTCAGGAGTTACATACAATGCAAGATATTTCATCATTCAATGAATTATTTCTTAGACACGAAAATATATTCTCTCCCCATTCTGTTCTTCGGGTGTACAGACGCCATCATATTGTATGGAATAGATTGGTTAAAATACTTTGTTTTTGAAATGTGAAACCGAAATATAATTTGTAGAATAATGATTGTGAAATAAAAAGAGGACCGCCCGAACAGGGACTCGAACCCTGGACCCTCAGATCACTCTGATTGTGACAGACCGCTTAAAAGTCTGATGCTCTACCGACTGAGCTATCCGGGCACTCGGTAAGCTGGCCAGATGTATCTGTTCAGGTGACAGACAAGCAAACACAAATGTTTGTTGACATTTCTGCTACCTCAAGCGCCTTTTATCGCACATCATTCAGGTTGGTTGGTTGGCAAACACGCCGCACTCTGCAATATTCCATCTTATATGACGGCGGTCTGTAAATAATCGAGTCTGCACCAGACAATCCAGTGATTAATATGATGAGCATCGATCCACGTAATTGAGATCGATGACATGCATCAACCAAGTCAGTGATCCTGACTACTCGATCCCGTTAGTCGTCTCTTAAAACAAGCATAGTCGCCTTTTACGGCAAGCATAGGTTGCTGAAGACCTTACTCGGATCTTCACGGGTCCACCATTCAGGAGTTACATACAATGCAAGCTATTTCATCATTCAATGAATTATTTCTCACAGACGAAAACATATTTTCTTCCCATTCTGTTCTTCAGGTGTACAGACGCCATCATACTGTATGGAATAGATTGGTTAGAATACTTTGTTTTTGAAATGTGAAACCGAAATATAATTTGTAGAATAATGATTGTGAAATAAAAAGAGGACCGCCCGAACAGGGACTCGAACCCTGGACCCTCAGATCACTCTGATTGTGACAGACCCCTTAAAAGTCTGATGCTCTACCGACTGAGCTATCCGGGCTCTTGTCTAGCCAGCCAGATGTATCTGTTCAGCTGACAGACAAGCAAACACAAATGTTTGTTAACATTTCTGCTTCCTCAAAGGCCTTTTGTCGTACACCGCTCAGGAGTTACATACAATGCAAGATATTTCATCATTCAATGAATTATTTCTTAGACACGAAAATATATTCTCTCCCCATTCTGTTCTTCGGGTGTACAGACGCCATCATATTGTATGGAATAGATTGGTTAGAATACTTTGTTTTTGAAATGTGAAACCGAAATATAATTTGTAGAATAATGATTGTGAAATAAAAAGAGGACCGCCCGAACAGGGACTCGAACCCTGGACCCTCAGATCACTCTGATTGTGACAGACCGCTTAAAAGTCTGATGCTCTACCGACTGAGCTATCCGGGCACTCGGTAAGCTGGCCAGATGTATCTGTTCAGGTGACAGACAAGCAAACACAAATGTTTGTTGACATTTCTGCTACCTCAAGCGCCTTTTATCGCACATCATTCAGGTTGGTTGGTTGGCAAACACGCCGCACTCTGCAATATTCCATCTTATATGACGGCGGTCTGTAAATAATCGAGTCTGGACCAGACAATCCAGTGATTAATATGATGAGCATCGATCCACGTAATTGAGATCGATGACATGCATCAACCAAGTCAGTGATCCTGACTACTCGATCCCGTTAGTCGTCTCTTAAAACAAGCATAGTCGCCTTTTACGGCAAGCATAGGTTGCTGAAGACCTTACTCGGATCTTCACGGGTCCACCATTCAGGAGTTACATACAATGCAAGCTATTTCATCATTCAATGAATTATTTCTCACAGACGAAAACATATTTTCTTCCCATTCTGTTCTTCAGGTGTACAGACGCCATCATACTGTATGGAATAGATTGGTTAGAATACTTTGTTTTTGAAATGTGAAACCGAAATATAATTTGTAGAATAATGATTGTGAAATAAAAAGAGGACCGCCCGAACAGGGACTCGAACCCTGGACCCTCAGATCACTCTGATTGTGACAGACCCCTTAAAAGTCTGATGCTCTACCGACTGAGCTATCCGGGCTCTTGTCTAGCCAGCCAGATGTATCTGTTCAGCTGACAGACAAGCAAACACAAATGTTTGTTAACATTTCTGCTTCCTCAAAGGCCTTTTGTCGTACACCGCTCAGGAGTTACATACAATGCAAGATATTTCATCATTCAATGAATTATTTCTTATACACGAAAATATATTCTCTCCCCATTCTGTTCTTCGGGTGTACAGACGCCATCATATTGTATGGAATAGATTGGTTAAAATACTTTGTTTTTGAAATGTGAAACCGAAATATAATTTGTAGAATAATGATTGTGAAATAAAAAGAGGACCGCCCGAACAGGGACTCGAACCCTGGACCCTCAGATCACTCTGATTGTGACAGACCGCTTAAAAGTCTGATGCTCTACCGACTGAGCTATCCGGGCACTCGGTAAGCTGGCCAGATGTATCTGTTCAGGTGACAGACAAGCAAACACAAATGTTTGTTGACATTTCTGCTACCTCAAGCGCCTTTTATCGCACATCATTCAGGTTGGTTGGTTGGCAAACACGCCGCACTCTGCAATATTCCATCTTATATGACGGCGGTCTGTAAATAATCGAGTCTGCACCAGACAATCCAGTGATTAATATGATGAGCATCGATCCACGTAATTGAGATCGATGACATGCATCAACCAAGTCAGTGATCCTGACTACTCGATCCCGTTAGTCGTCTCTTAAAACAAGCATAGTCGCCTTTTACGGCAAGCATAGGTTGCTGAAGACCTTACTCGGATCTTCACGGGTCCACCATTCAGGAGTTACATACAATGCAAGCTATTTCATCATTCAATGAATTATTTCTCACAGACGAAAACATATTTTCTTCCCATTCTGTTCTTCAGGTGTACAGACGCCATCATACTGTATGGAATAGATTGGTTAGAATACTTTGTTTTTGAAATGTGAAACCGAAATATAATTTGTAGAATAATGATTGTGAAATAAAAAGAGGACCGCCCGAACAGGGACTCGAACCCTGGACCCTCAGATCACTCTGATTGTGACAGACCCCTTAAAAGTCTGATGCTCTACCGACTGAGCTATCCGGGCTCTTGTCTACCCAGCCAGATGTATCTGTTCAGCTGACAGACAAGCAAACACAAATGTTTGTTAACATTTCTGCTTCCTCAAAGGCCTTTTGTCGTACACCACTCAGGAGTTACATACAATGCAAGATATTTCATCATTCAATGAATTATTTCTTAGACACGAAAATATATTCTCTCCCCATTCTGTTCTTCGGGTGTACAGACGCCATCATATTGTATGGAATAGATTGGTTAAAATACTTTGTTTTTGAAATGTGAAACCGAAATATAATTTGTAGAATAATGATTGTGAAATAAAAAGAGGACCGCCCGAACAGGGACTCGAACCCTGGACCCTCAGATCACTCTGATTGTGACAGACCGCTTAAAAGTCTGATGCTCTACCGACTGAGCTATCCGGGCACTCGGTAAGCTGGCCAGATGTATCTGTTCAGGTGACAGACAAGCAAACACAAATGTTTGTTGACATTTCTGCTACCTCAAGCGCCTTTTATCGCACATCATTCAGGTTGGTTGGTTGGCAAACACGCCGCACTCTGCAATATTCCATCTTATATGACGGCGGTCTGTAAATAATCGAGTCTGCACCAGACAATCCAGTGATTAATATGATGAGCATCGATCCACGTAATTGAGATCGATGACATGCATCAACCAAGTCAGTGATCCTGACTACTCGATCCCGTTAGTCGTCTCTTAAAACAAGCATAGTCGCCTTTTACGGCAAGCATAGGTTGCTGAAGACCTTACTCGGATCTTCACGGGTCCACCATTCAGGAGTTACATACAATGCAAGCTATTTCATCATTCAATGAATTATTTCTCACAGACGAAAACATATTTTCTTCCCATTCTGTTCTTCAGGTGTACAGACGCCATCATACTGTATGGAATAGATTGGTTAGAATACTTTGTTTTTGAAATGTGAAACCGAAATATAATTTGTAGAATAATGATTGTGAAATAAAAAGAGGACCGCCCGAACAGGGACTCGAACCCTGGACCCTCAGATCACTCTGATTGTGACAGACCCCTTAAAAGTCTGATGCTCTACCGACTGAGCTATCCGGGCTCTTGTCTAGCCAGCCAGATGTATCTGTTCAGCTGACAGACAAGCAAACACAAATGTTTGTAAACATTTCTGCTTCCTCAAAGGCCTTTTGTCGTACACCACTCAGGAGTTACATACAATGCAAGATATTTCATCATTCAATGAATTATTTCTTAGACACGAAAATATATTCTCTCCCCATTCTGTTCTTCGGGTGTACAGACGCCATCATATTGTATTGAATAGATTGGTTAGAATACTTTGTTTTTGAAATGTGAAACCGAAATATAATTTGTAGAATAATGATTGTGAAATAAAAAGAGGACCGCCCGAACAGGGACTCGAACCCTGGACCCTCAGATCACTCTGATTGTGACAGACCGCTTAAAAGTCTGATGCTCTACCGACTGAGCTATCCGGGCACTCGGTAAGCTGGCCAGATGTATCTGTTCAGGTGACAGACAAGCAAACACAAATGTTTGTTGACATTTCTGCTACCTCAAGCGCCTTTTATCGCACATCATTCAGGTTGGTTGGTTGGCAAACACGCCGCACTCTGCAATATTCCATCTTATATGACGGCGGTCTGTAAATAATCGAGTCTGGACCAGACAATCCAGTGATTAATATGATGAGCATCGATCCACGTAATTGAGATCGATGACATGCATCAACCAAGTCAGTGATCCTGACTACTCGATCCCGTTAGTCGTCTCTTAAAACAAGCATAGTCGCCTTTTACGGCAAGCATAGGTTGCTGAAGACCTTACTCGGATCTTCACGGGCCCACCATTCAGGAGTTACATACAATGCAAGCTATTTCATCATTCAATGAATTATTTCTCACAGACGAAAACATATTTTCTTCCCATTCTGTTCTTCAGGTGTACAGACGCCATCATACTGTATGGAATAGATTGGTTAGAATACTTTGTTTTTGAAATGTGAAACCGAAATATAATTTGTAGAATAATGATTGTGAAATAAAAAGAGGACCGCCCGAACAGGGACTCGAACCCTGGACCCTCAGATCACTCTGATTGTGACAGACCCCTTAAAAGTCTGATGCTCTACCGACTGAGCTATCCGGGCTCTTGTCTAGCCAGCCAGATGTATCTGTTCAGCTGACAGACAAGCAAACACAAATGTTTGTTAACATTTCTGCTTCCTCAAAGGCCTTTTGTCGTACACCGCTCAGGAGTTACATACAATGCAAGATATTTCATCATTCAATGAATTATTTCTTATACACGAAAATATATTCTCTCCCCATTCTGTTCTTCGGGTGTACAGACGCCATCATATTGTATGGAATAGATTGGTTAAAATACTTTGTTTTTGAAATGTGAAACCGAAATATAATTTGTAGAATAATGATTGTGAAATAAAAAGAGGACCGCCCGAACAGGGACTCGAACCCTGGACCCTCAGATCACTCTGATTGTGACAGACCGCTTAAAAGTCTGATGCTCTACCGACTGAGCTATCCGGGCACTCGGTAAGCTGGCCAGATGTATCTGTTCAGGTGACAGACAAGCAAACACAAATGTTTGTTGACATTTCTGCTACCTCAAGCGCCTTTTATCGCACATCATTCAGGTTGGTTGGTTGGCAAACACGCCGCACTCTGCAATATTCCATCTTATATGACGGCGGTCTGTAAATAATCGAGTCTGCACCAGACAATCCAGTGATTAATATGATGAGCATCGATCCACGTAATTGAGATCGATGACATGCATCAACCAAGTCAGTGATCCTGACTACTCGATCCCGTTAGTCGTCTCTTAAAACAAGCATAGTCGCCTTTTACGGCAAGCATAGGTTGCTGAAGACCTTACTCGGATCTTCACGGGTCCACCATTCAGGAGTTACATACAATGCAAGCTATTTCATCATTCAATGAATTATTTCTCACAGACGAAAACATATTTTCTTCCCATTCTGTTCTTCAGGTGTACAGACGCCATCATACTGTATGGAATAGATTGGTTAGAATACTTTGTTTTTGAAATGTGAAACCGAAATATAATTTGTAGAATAATGATTGTGAAATAAAAAGAGGACCGCCCGAACAGGGACTCGAACCCTGGACCCTCAGATCACTCTGATTGTGACAGACCCCTTAAAAGTCTGATGCTCTACCGACTGAGCTATCCGGGCTCTTGTCTAGCCAGCCAGATGTATCTGTTCAGCTGACAGACAAGCAAACACAAATGTTTGTTAACATTTCTGCTTCCTCAAAGGCCTTTTGTCGTACACCACTCAGGAGTTACATACAATGCAAGATATTTCATCATTCAATGAATTATTTCTTATACACGAAAATATATTCTCTCCCCATTCTGTTCTTCGGGTGTACAGACGCCATCATATTGTATGGAATAGATTGGTTAGAATACTTTGTTTTTGAAATGTGAAACCGAAATATAATTTGTAGAATAATGATTGTGAAATAAAAAGAGGACCGCCCGAACAGGGACTCGAACCCTGGACCCTCAGATCACTCTGATTGTGACAGACCGCTTAAAAGTCTGATGCTCTACCGACTGAGCTATCCGGGCACTCGGTAAGCTGGCCAGATGTATCTGTTCAGGTGACAGACAAGCAAACACAAATGTTTGTTGACATTTCTGCTACCTCAAGCGCCTTTTATCGCACATCATTCAGGTTGGTTGGTTGGCAAACACGCCGCACTCTGCAATATTCCATCTTATATGACGGCGGTCTGTAAATAATCGAGTCTGCACCAGACAATCCAGTGATTAATATGATGAGCATCGATCCACGTAATTGAGATCGATGACATGCATCAACCAAGTCAGTGATCCTGACTACTCGATCCCGTTAGTCGTCTCTTAAAACAAGCATAGTCGCCTTTTACGGCAAGCATAGGTTGCTGAAGACCTTACTCGGATCTTCACGGGTCCACCATTCAGGAGTTACATACAATGCAAGCTATTTCATCATTCAATGAATTATTTCTCACAGACGAAAACATATTTTCTTCCCATTCTGTTCTTCAGGTGTACAGACGCCATCATACTGTATGGAATAGATTGGTTAGAATACTTTGTTTTTGAAATGTGAAACCGAAATATAATTTGTAGAATAATGATTGTGAAATAAAAAGAGGACCGCCCGAACAGGGACTCGAACCCTGGACCCTCAGATCACTCTGATTGTGACAGACCGCTTAAAAGTCTGATGCTCTACCGACTGAGCTATCCGGGCTCTTGTCTAGCCAGCCAGATGTATCTGTTCAGCTGACAGACAAGCAAACACAAATGTTTGTTAACATTTCTGCTTCCTCAAAGGCCTTTTGTCGTACACCACTCAGGAGTTACATACAATGCAAGATATTTCATCATTCAATGAATTATTTCTTATACACGAAAATATATTCTCTCCCCATTCTGTTCTTCGGGTGTACAGACGCCATCATATTGTATGGAATAGATTGGTTAGAATACTTTGTTTTTGAAATGTGAAACCGAAATATAATTTGTAGAATAATGATTGTGAAATAAAAAGAGGACCGCCCGAACAGGGACTCGAACCCTGGACCCTCAGATCACTCTGATTGTGACAGACCGCTTAAAAGTCTGATGCTCTACCGACTGAGCTATCCGGGCACTCGGTAAGCTGGCCAGATGTATCTGTTCAGGTGACAGACAAGCAAACACAAATGTTTGTTGACATTTCTGCTACCTCAAGCGCCTTTTATCGCACATCATTCAGGTTGGTTGGTTGGCAAACACGCCGCACTCTGCAATATTCCATCTTATATGACGGCGGTCTGTAAATAATCGAGTCTGCACCAGACAATCCAGTGATTAATATGATGAGCATCGATCCACGTAATTGAGATCGATGACATGCATCAACCAAGTCAGTGATCCTGACTACTCGATCCCGTTAGTCGTCTCTTAAAACAAGCATAGTCGCCTTTTACGGCAAGCATAGGTTGCTGAAGACCTTACTCGGATCTTCACGGGTCCACCATTCAGGAGTTACATACAATGCAAGCTATTTCATCATTCAATGAATTATTTCTCACAGACGAAAACATATTTTCTTCCCATTCTGTTCTTCAGGTGTACAGACGCCATCATACTGTATGGAATAGATTGGTTAGAATACTTTGTTTTTGAAATGTGAAACCGAAATATAATTTGTAGAATAATGATTGTGAAATAAAAAGAGGACCGCCCGAACAGGGACTCGAACCCTGGACCCTCAGATCACTCTGATTGTGACAGACCCCTTAAAAGTCTGATGCTCTACCGACTGAGCTATCCGGGCTCTTGTCTAGCCAGCCAGATGTATCTGTTCAGCTGACAGACAAGCAAACACAAATGTTTGTTAACATTTCTGCTTCCTCAAAGGCCTTTTGTCGTACACCGCTCAGGAGTTACATACAATGCAAGATATTTCATCATTCAATGAATTATTTCTTATACACGAAAATATATTCTCTCCCCATTCTGTTCTTCGGGTGTACAGACGCCATCATATTGTATGGAATAGATTGGTTAAAATACTTTGTTTTTGAAATGTGAAACCGAAATATAATTTGTAGAATAATGATTGTGAAATAAAAAGAGGACCGCCCGAACAGGGACTCGAACCCTGGACCCTCAGATCACTCTGATTGTGACAGACCGCTTAAAAGTCTGATGCTCTACCGACTGAGCTATCCGGGCACTCGGTAAGCTGGCCAGATGTATCTGTTCAGGTGACAGACAAGCAAACACAAATGTTTGTTGACATTTCTGCTACCTCAAGCGCCTTTTATCGCACATCATTCAGGTTGGTTGGTTGGCAAACACGCCGCACTCTGCAATATTCCATCTTATATGACGGCGGTCTGTAAATAATCGAGTCTGCACCAGACAATCCAGTGATTAATATGATGAGCATCGATCCACGTAATTGAGATCGATGACATGCATCAACCAAGTCAGTGATCCTGACTACTCGATCCCGTTAGTCGTCTCTTAAAACAAGCATAGTCGCCTTTTACGGCAAGCATAGGTTGCTGAAGACCTTACTCGGATCTTCACGGGTCCACCATTCAGGAGTTACATACAATGCAAGCTATTTCATCATTCAATGAATTATTTCTCACAGACGAAAACATATTTTCTTCCCATTCTGTTCTTCAGGTGTACAGACGCCATCATACTGTATGGAATAGATTGGTTAGAATACTTTGTTTTTGAAATGTGAAACCGAAATATAATTTGTAGAATAATGATTGTGAAATAAAAAGAGGACCGCCCGAACAGGGACTCGAACCCTGGACCCTCAGATCACTCTGATTGTGACAGACCCCTTAAAAGTCTGATGCTCTACCGACTGAGCTATCCGGGCTCTTGTCTAGCCAGCCAGATGTATCTGTTCAGCTGACAGACAAGCAAACACAAATGTTTGTTAACATTTCTGCTTCCTCAAAGGCCTTTTGTCGTACACCGCTCAGGAGTTACATACAATGCAAGATATTTCATCATTCAATGAATTATTTCTTATACACGAAAATATATTCTCTCCCCATTCTGTTCTTCGGGTGTACAGACGCCATCATATTGTATGGAATAGATTGGTTAAAATACTTTGTTTTTGAAATGTGAAACCGAAATATAATTTGTAGAATAATGATTGTGAAATAAAAAGAGGACCGCCCGAACAGGGACTCGAACCCTGGACCCTCAGATCACTCTGATTGTGACAGACCGCTTAAAAGTCTGATGCTCTACCGACTGAGCTATCCGGGCCGTGATGAAGTGAAAGAAATTCAAACCTATCAACGGATATTAGTACTCAACATATTCGCAAGTGACTGTGTTTGGATAACTACAACGTCAGTGCCATCTCGGTAGAAAGAAATATGGTTATATTTCTGAGGAAATAGACGCTGCTCGTGTGATGAATGATAAGGTATAATGCCTTGCCAATCGCTTTCGAATGTGTCGTCATTCCTATCGATCCCGCGCTGTTTCAGTCTGTTTGAAATATAGGAATCAGTTACCTCCCTTGTAGTAACTGCGAAAGAGCACGACCTGAATAAGATCCAATTTGTCATTGTTTGTTCAGTAAAAAGTATGCTTGGTCTTTTTCTTAACGCTCAATGAAGAACATTTTAATCTGACATGGAACGAACATGAAAGTAGTACGCATTCCAGTAACGAGGTGTAAGTGTGCACGAAGAGTGAACACAAGTTGTTGGTGGTGTTTTCTAGTTGGCAGGTCAGATAAAGGTTCTCTCCCTTGGATCAAAAGTCAACCTGATTGGCCAAGTCCCCTTGAGCTTTTGATACAAAAATGAAACAGATACATTTTGGGGCTAAATGTAGGCGTAATTGTTTTGATACGATTTTTTAACGACAGTTGTTCAGAGTTTACTAATTAATAAAAAATATTTAAAAAAAACCTCGAGATCAAGAGCTTTTTTCAAGCCCTGGTTTTCATCATATTGCTGTTAGTTTTCTCCACAGTAAAAAAGAAATGTGCATATCCTTGAGACATTGTGACAACTGGTTAAAGGTGAAGTAAAGTCAACATAGCAACTTTGCAGATTTTAATACTTAAGGGATACTAATCACGACAACCTGACCAAAATTAAATAAATAACGGAAATAGCCTAAAATAATTTATAAAAAGCGACAGGCGAAATTGTCCCCCAAAAGAAAACATCCGTCACTGAGGTGATTCCCCTTAATGGGGTTCAAAGGGATGTTATTTTCCTCATCCATTTGATTACTGTATCCACAAATTATGTCACCTTGGTAACAACACCGAATCTGCCATCGGTTGTTTACTCAGGGGATTCATCCCTGACAGTCATTTATTGTGTGGAATAGGGCCCAGGGTGATAGTAATTAAGCGCTAATTACCGATTGTGAATTGTTATTTTAATTATTCGCCATGTCAAGATCAAGGGCCGTTTCACACATTCAACAATGTTTGTTTTGTTGTTCAACGCCACACTCAGCGATATTCAGGGTACATGACGGTGGTGTGTAAATAATGGAGTCTGGACCGCATCAACTAAGTCACCGAGTCTGACCACCCGATCCCGTTAGTCGTACAAATAGGTTTTTTGGGAGCCGATAATGGAGCGTGCAATTTCAGCACTTTTACTTGGACATTTAATTACTTTCAACGAATATTATGAATTTTTCTTCTCTCGAAAATAGACTAAATGTATCAAGACAAAAATATATATCCGCAATCATTTTTTTCACTTTACATGCCCTTTGAAGGGTAAAAAGGAATCTGAAATTAAAAAAAAAATACACCAAAAAATTCACAAAGACATTTTTGACCGTCAAAGTATGGATGCCGAGAGGGGACATCGCTTTCTCGCTTTGTCGCTTTGTCGCTTTGTCGCTTCCTCTAATGACTAACCATAGTCATATGAAGGAATCGGGTGTTCCTTAACTTCTTTTGAATAGTATGTACTGTAAATCTTGACATTAACGTTTGAGTCAATTACAAATGCAAAAAAATAGCGTAGACTTAATTACCGGTAATTATACTTTGCATTTATGTCTCAGAAATGACTGTTGATAAGACGGCCTCACTGAACACTTTGAATAGCGGAAATACCAACTTGAATATAAAACCAATCAACTATCTATTTCCACATTATGGTTACTGAGAACAATATGTCATCCAAAAACTAGAAATTACATAATGGACATCCGGTAGTATTACCATTGCTTGGGTGAAGACTTCCACTTTGGTGACATCTACTCCGCAAACAGAATAAACATTGATATAATATATATACACTATTGCTTTTTAGGAAGCACGTACTACTCTGCGCTATTGAGCGGTGATATTTGCTATTTGTTTTGATAACTTGGCCTGGGGGCGTGGATCCAATAGCTAAATAGGGCCATAAATCAATCAAATTCTTTTTAACGCAGAAATACGTGGATTGTTATAAAAGCACATATGTCTGTACTGTTAAATTATATTTAAGTAGATAGTGAGAAAATTTCAAATTCCGTCTACATGTATAATTTGAAATGCGACTGGAAAAATCTAAGCTCTCTTTTCTGATTAAAACCCTCGCCACACCCCAAAATTTTTAGGCATTCAGAGTATTTTACTAAATAAGACAAGTCGCTTGTCAATGTGATGCAATCTCACATTTTCACTTACTGTCACGTGGAGTTTTCACACCTCCTTCTCCACTGGCACATACATTTTTCACGAACAATGTGAGAGTGTCGGATACTAAAGTACTCACGGAAATGAAAAAAACCTGTTTTTTTTCGACCTCAGATCTTAAATAAATGCAGTTAATATACAAAATATGTAAATATTCAAACAACTAAATTAGTACTAATTGGGCCGTGGCACAAATACAGCGTATCAAATGTTTTTATGCCTTTTTACACGTAAAAGTGTGTATAAATGTGAATAAAACAGACTATTGTGAAACAGGGCATAACCAGGTGTAAGTAGATCAAGGTGACCTATGACACCTTGACGACAGGTGAGAACAGGTGCATAATGCCTATAGTCTGTTTCTGCTATGTCAATTTGGACTTAGTTTTATTTTTGAATGTTGAAAGTGCCGACAAATTACCTCCTGTAAAGTACATATTGTATTGTTCACTGAGATCAAACTAGCAAATCCAGACTAGTACTTTTCGAGTTGTTTTGGTATTTCGTATTTACAGCTATGTAACACTTTGTGTCGATTTTTAAATTGAGAAAAACAGTTATTTTTCATTTCCGTGAGTACTTTACCAGGTGCATTTGAATTGTATTGTATTGTTTGTTGTTTAACGCCGCACTCAGCAATATTCAATGGATCAATGAGATCGATTATTTACACCTCACCGTCATATAGCTTGAATATTGCTGAGTGCGGCGTTAAACAACAAACAAACAAATCTGAAGGCTATACTACCAGGACTGGGACCAGCCTTCAACGTCACAAGCGACACAGAACATTCCGTCCCCTGACAGGTACAGTTCAGTATACACGCGTATCTATGTATGACGGGAACGCGTATCTATGTGTGACACCACCGATCGGTTGTTTACCAAAATACGTCTTGAAAAAAGAATGACATATTATTGTTCCAGCCGACGACTTGCTGGTGTCACGTGACTGATGTGCACATTGTCGCAGCATTGGGTTTAACACCGCTTTTAACACTATTACAGTTATATCACGGCGTGTCAGCTTAATGTGCGAGGAAAGCCCGAAGTGATGCAGGTCTCAGACGTTTACCACTTCGGTGAAACCCACGAGCACGGGTATGGTGCTTACAAACCTAGAAACATAATCGGGGCGAAACCACAATGATAGGTTTCTGGCGTGCCCAATGGACGCAACTCTGCACAGCGGCGTATCACGGCGCCTTAGACGACTGGGCCACCCGTGCCCTAGACTAACATCTAGTGTCTGAAATGAACATATCGTACAGAAAAAACAGTTGTTCAGTTATCTTAATAAAAATATAATAAAAGGGAGCCCATTGACTCTCTTCATTTTCAGATACTGCAGTAATCTAGACTTGCCAAACATTATAGACTTGCATGGGCTGTATTTGATATATATTTGTATCAGGGTCTGTAAGACAGGCTGCCTGTGCCCCTCTTTTGACGAGAAACATGTCTGACTGCATCATCTGCGCCAAAGCTAAACCTGTTGGTGAAGCAACTATATTTGTTTGAACGATAAATACCATGATGAGACTGATAATACTGTAGTCACTGGAGACATAGTCACGCTATGCAACACCGTCGTCTCATTTCGCACACCGGCAACTTTCCCTGACGCACATTGTGATGCGACAGTTTTCTATCGCACAATATGCCGCCTTATCGCCCCAACTAAAATGTGTAAAATAGGTGTTAAGATATACGACACCGCGATCCTCTTTGGATTCCATCGAATGAAATTGATTCGGTAAAACACTTGTCAGTAAAGACCAAATCATTAGGACCCGAGAAGATCCGGGGTAGAAGAGGTCTCCAGCAACCCATGCTTGCCGTAAAAGGCGACAGTGTTTGTCTTCAGAGGCGACTAACGGGGTCGGGTGGTGAGGCTCTCTGACTTGGTTGATGCATGTCACCGTACCCCATTTGCGTGGATCGATGCTCATGATGTTAACCACTGGATTGTATGGTCCAGACTCGATTATTTACAGATCGCCGTCATTTTTCTGACTGTGGCGTTAAACAAACAAACACAACTGAGTGAACGTTAACATCACATTCAGCAAACCGAAGCCCTAGACACCACGTGCAACCACTATCTCGGGTATGCGTTAGTTGTGGAAGCGTGACCGACATTGGGAGCGAGTGACTGCGGGTTAACGTCGTTTTGAACATTATTTCTGTTACATCACATCATGGCGGCCTACATGTGCGAGACAAACCCGAAATATGGCAGACCACACATGTTTTCATCTTTGAAATCCACGAATGTAGTATGCGGACATACATTTAATCACCGTCAGGGCGAGGTCAACCCACTGTGCCAGATGCATCTAACCGAGGCAAGAGAGTTAACTGACTATTAAAGTCCAGTTTCCACCCTTGCCGAACTAGGCTGGTTTTATGGAGTTACATTTTGGCTGGACTAACGAGTCTATGCATAGTCCAATCAAAATCGCGCAACGAAATCGAAATCGGGTTCGTAAACTTTCGTGCAGATTTCGGTCGATTGCAGGATTTGTGAAGCATGTGCACCGCCAACTCGTTGTCAACAGATATTTTCTGAATCTTTTCTGATCAAGGTGTAAGACCCGTTTTATCGCAATTTAGCTCTGATTATCGATCAGATCGTCTTGACTCGGCGCCGCCATTTTGTTTGAAACAAGTGCAAGTGATACGAGAGGTGGAAACTGATTAGAGGCTTAGAAGGGACATAACTCCTAATAACCACTGGTGGCGCTACGATCGAGCCCAGGAATCCCAGCCAAGTTCGGCAAAGGTGGAAACTGGACATTAAGAGTCAGTTGCCTCGGGAAGATGTGCCAGATGTGGCATTGCTACCACAAAGACGCACAGAGTATTCGGATTTAACAAGTTAATCCTGCCGGGATTCCGTGTTAAAATAAGTCCCCAGCAACCTATACTTGTCGAGGCGACTAATGGATCAGACGATCAGACTCGGTGACATAGATGATAGCGTGTCATTTTACCCGAACTCGAGGATCGTTGATCACAAAATCGATCCCTGGTTTGTCTGGTCCAGACTTGATTAAATGACTTGCGAAATGCGGTATTAACAAGACACAACTCAGATATAATTTACGAGATATGTAGCTGTACGTCATCCACGTCACACGTTCCCAAAAGTTGGTTGGTTGGTTTGTTGTTTAACGCCGTACTCAGCAATATTCCAGCTATATGACGCCGGTCTGGACCAGACAATCCAGTGATTGCGCATCGATTCACGCAATTTGGATCGATGACACGCATCAACCAAGTCAGCGAGCCTGACCACCCAATCCCGTTAGTCGCCTTTTACGACAAGGATAGTCGCCCTTTTACCGCAAGCATGGGTTGCTGAAGACCTATTCCACCCCGGATCTTCGGGGGTCTACCCATGGGTGGATTCGAACCCGTTCTTGGCGTGACTAACTGCAAGGCTACCAGCTCAACATTAAAACAAGGTGTAACATTTAACATTTTATTTATGACAATATAATATGGATATCGTCAACTTTCATATTTTTTTCAAGAAATTCAAATTGAAATAAACGTAAGCAAGCATGAAGAATAATACTTTGTCTCCTTGCTTCAGGGCAGTACAGTACAGTGCATAAATGTGTTGCCACCATGGAGGGACCTAATACGGGTTGAGGTTTTTCAGCAGAGGTAACAGAAGGACTTAATGGCGGTTCACCCGTCGAAAACGAAATCATCTGACTAAGAAGGCGCGCTGAAGAACAACCCTGACTAAAGCACTCCCAGGACGTATGAGGTTACACACAAGACATAACATTCATACAGTACTATATGGACATGCATCAAGACGAACCCATGTCAGGTTATTACTTGTAAATACAAAACCCCTTCATCTTCACATTGTTTATGATAGTCCAAGTCCACAAAACATGTCCAAGGACTAAATTAATTCGAAGAGTATATCAGTGGCAAGAGTCGCCCTAAACCAGTATGTCCAGTTTACTTTTGTCAAGTGTAAACGATAGAAATGTCCATATGTAACAGTACCGAAGCCCCATGTCACAGCAAACATCCTCATGTAATAAACAAGTCTATTCTGTTCTTTCATTCCCTAAAACATGCATTGAAACATGCTGAAAAGGTTACTGGCTTCACTACTAGCAGTTCTAGTCATGGACCTCCCACCTCCCCATCTTAAGTAAAAGATCTCCCCCTAAGAAAAGGATCCCCGTCTCGTGTAAGGATCCTTGTCTCAAATTAAGGATCTCCCCTAAAATAAAGGATCTCCCTCTCGAGTAAAGGATCCCCAGTCACAAGTAAAGGATCTCTATTTTAATCAAGGATCTCCCCTCCCTGTCTCAATCCAAGGATCTCACCAAACCTATGCTTCCCCCTCAAGGATCTCCCCTCCCTGTCTCAATCCAAGGAACTCCCCAAACCTATGCTTCCCCTTCAAGGACCCCCCCCCCCCCCCCCGCCTTAATCATCCCCTGTACGTCCTACTCCAGCTTCTTGAGCTCCTGGGCGCCAGGGAAGTACCAGTACGTCCCCTTGACGTTCGTGGTGACTTTCATGATGTCGTCACTGTGGCCGTCCCCACCGGCTCCCACCATCCGGTCAAGCATGAACTCGAAGTTCTCGGGTGACGCTGCGTAGCCGATGAAGAAGAGGCCAGCCCCGCCGGCGTGGCTACCAAACGGCATGGACTGACGAACGATCTCGAACTTCTTTGGCTGGTTGAAGGCGCTACCTGTAAAACATGCGTATACTTGCCAATAGTATATTTAAGAAATATACGACTCGTGGTCGTTGTTTATCGTACAGTAAAACACTGCATGGAGAATAAACCATGAGGGGCGCCTGCAGTATTTTATTGTTCGATGAACAACGACCACGAGTCGTTTATTTCTCATATGAGATATCAACATCATATACAGCCTCTTTAGGGTGATGATAAAATGTACAAGCTATAACAAATATTTTCCCGTATTTTAATAATGATGACTCCCTGAATAGAATCCGACCTCGGCAATGTCGGACAAGTCCATTTTATGAACAGATGGTTTTGGTAATGGTATTTCCCAGATATTCTAACAATCCTCACGTCGATTATCTGTACCTTTTCTCCCGATACCTATTGTCATATCCCTTCCACTTCTGTTCTTTGCGATTTATCTTATACTCGCCACCAGAGTCGTTTGATTTTCTCGTGAATTCATACGCAAACATTAAACGGATCACACGTTATACCTGGGCATGTTCAGTATCTATAAGAAGTTTGTTCGTTTGTTGTTTAACGCCGCACTCAGCAATATTCCAGCTATATGACGGCGGTCTGTAAATAATCGAGTCTGGACCAGGCAATCCAGTGAGTTATATCATGAACATCGATCCACGCAATTGGGATCGATGACATGCATCAACCAAGTCAGCGAGCCTGACCATCCGATCCCGTTACTCGACTCTTACGACAAGCGTAGTCGCCTTTTACAGCAAGCATGGGTTGCTGAAGACCTATTCTACCCCGGATCTTCACGAGTCTATAAGATGTGACAGTATTGTACAGTAGGGGGGAAAAGAAAATCACCTTTCTTTCGTTGAGTTTAGTTTAACGTCTCTTTAAGCAGTATTTTAGTTACACCGGGACGTGTCAGCTTTATGTATAAGGAAAGCCGAAAGTGATGCAGGAGTAAGGCGGTACAGTGTTGAACCATGTCCACTCTGGGTTTAACTTTCTCTTTGACCGTATAAGCATTTATTTGTTTGTTTGTTTCTCTCTTTCATTGTTGTTTAACGCCGCCGTAATATTCCAGCTACATGAAAGCGGTCTGTAAATAATTGAGTCTGGACCAGACAATCCAGTAATTGACATCATGAGCATCGATACACGCAACTGGGATACGATGACATGCATCAACCAAGTCAGGGAGCCTGACCACTCGCCTTTTACGACAAGCATGGGCTGCTGAAGGCCTATTCTACCCCGGATCTTCACGGGTCCCCTATAATCATTGAAACAGCACCACACTACCCATCTAACTTGAAAATGGTTTGTCTTGTGAAACAATTTAGGAATGGTCATGTGAAGTGTCGTAAAATAGGACATATTTATGTTTCCTGATCACAGTCGCAGGAGACTATGCTTGTAGAGAATGTAGTCACAGCTCCGTAACTCGAAACAGTGGACATCCTCCAGAGGATCTGGTATCTTACGTAGGCAACGACCGCGACTCGGAATAAGACCGTCCAGATAAGACCGTTGATTAAAGACGATTGTGTCGATACACGACTACAAGACCACTCTGTCCATAAGAATAAAACCCGGACTATAAATGAACCCGCTTCAATCTCTATGGAAACATTTATATAAATACATATCTAACGAAATCCCCGGCCCTTCTCCGCATATTCACTGGTCGGTCCTTGGGAGTTCGCCTGCAGCCTGGTTCCCTAGGTATGCTGCGCTGGCGCTACAATATAGCGCCACCGCAGCATACCCAGGAAACCAGGCTGGTTCGTCTGACCCACGGGACGGCGCATACCTCCAGTCATCCTGGCCACATGGGACGTGATCGACTTGCGGCTGAGTTCCGTGCTGTCGCCTTTCTGACGACCGACCCACCCTTCCAGCGTCCTGTCTGAAAACAAGAAGAATATTTTGCAACTTTTTTTAAAAAGTTTTACTGTTCCTTTCAGCAGCAAAGCTGTTTACTTTAGGCAACAGCAAATTAATTATTTCTTCAGTCAAAATCGTTGCATCGTTTTGAAAAAAGGGATTTTAAGAGTTTCAAAGGCGGTGATTTTAAGATGAAATTTAATGTTTTCAAAAGGTTAGTTTTCGGATGATATAACCTAAATACTAATATTCCCAAGAAAGCGTAAAGCCGACCTATATGAATTATTAATGCATAATTTCAGTAATGAAAGCAAAATATTACTTTGGGGATTCAATCGGACGAATCGCTATTCAAATATGTACCTATATACCTGGAGGAATCGGGGTTCAAATATGTACATATACACCTGGAGGAATCGGGGTTCAAATATGTACACATACACCTGGAGGAATCGGGGTTCAAATCTGTACACATACACCTGGAGGAATCGGGGTTCAAATATGTACCTATATACCTGGTGGAATCGGGGTTCAAATATGTACATATATACCTGGAGGAATCGGGGTTGAAATATGTACTTATATACCTGGAGGAATCGGGGTTCAAATATGTACTTATATACCTGGAGAAATCGGGGTTCAAATATGTACATATATACCTGGAGGAACCGGGGTTCAAATATGTACTTATATACCTGGAGAAATCGGGGTTCAAATATGTTCATATATACCTGGAGGAATCGGGGTTCAAATATGTACTTATATACGTGGAGGAATCGGGGTTCAAATATGTACATATATACCTGGAGGAATCGGGGTTCAAATATGTACGTATACACCTGGAGGAATCGGGGTTCAAATATGTACATATATACCTGGAGGAATCGGGGTTCAAATATGTACCTCTATACCTGGAGGAATCGGGGTTCAAATATGTACTTATATACCTGGAGGAATCGGGGTTCAAATATGTACTTATATACCTGGAGGAACCGGGGTTCAAATATGTACTTATATACCTGGAGGAATCGGGGTTCAAATATGTACTTATATACCTGGAGGAATCGGGGTTCAAATATGTACTTATATACCTGGAGGAATCGACTTGTTGATTAGATGATTTGATTCATTGGGTTCCTCCTGAAATATATCGCGGCGAGTTTCCTACTTTTCATCACACAACACAAATGTATTCTTGATAGCAATGTCCCATGTCAACTAACAAGCATGCCATGGAAACTTATCGGCTACATAATATTTCACTATTGTGAATGTCTGCCGGTAAAATACATGGGTTATCTGCCCTTACCCTTTTCGGTATGGATTACATCCAACTTATGGAGCCATTTCTGAGTTATCTGAAATGCAAGGAAAAAATCACATGGTGAATCTTTGTTTTTAACATATTCATGTACATAAAACAGAAAAATAAATAGGCGAAAGAGTTAGTTCCCCTGTGGTTAGAGTGAGTGAGTGAGCGAGTAAGTGAGTGAGTGTGGTTTTACGCTGTGCAGAGTTGCGTCCCTTGGACACGCCAGAAACGTATGATTTCGGGTTCGAATCCCGGTTCGCCCCGATTATGTTTCTAGGTTTGTCAGCACCATACCCGTGCTCGTGGGTTTCACCGAAGTGGTAAACGTCTGAGACCTGCATCACTTCGGGCTTTCCTCCCACATTAAGCTGACACGCTGTGATATATCTAGAATACTGTTAAAAGCGGCGTTAAACTCAACTCACTCACTCACTCACTAGTACCCATGTCGGGAATCGAACCCGTGTCTTCAGGGTGACGAGCGAACGCTTTAACCACTAGGTTACCCTACCATCCCCCGTTAGAATGAGAATGAGCTAAGCCGGAAACGCTAGCGAGTGAGTTTGTTGGGCTTAGTGCACCTTTGAACAGCATTGGTGTTATATCACTGCATGTCAGTTTAATGTGGAAACGTAGCACGCAGTAATGAAAGTTGTCACGTTGGTAAAACACACAAGCACAGGTGTGGTACTGACAAACTAAGGTTCATAAACGAAGCGAATTTTGGAATCGATCATAGGATAATCGGAACCGGGCGCGGCAAAGGGAGGCAACTTATAACATCAATATTGCTGCGCCTTAACACGCCATTGAAGTAGCGGTTACCTAACAATCCACCCAATACTCATCGTCTCGATGAGTAAACAACCAATACACATTATATGGAGATATAGACTTACCACGTAGCTGCCTCCAGTCTCCTTTTCCACTGCAACACTCTGGCGGCTGTCGTCATCTGCGGGGTTCTCGGTGCCTGGCAACGTAATGTTTCCATGGTAACAACAATCAGAATGTGGTCAATTCATAAGATAAGAACCTGGATGGGAATATGTATGTTGTTAATGACAATCCTAGAGCCAATGAGTTCCAGTATCAAATGAAATTTCACTCAAGTGAAAATGTTAATATTTCTATTTGTATTTTATTTGTTCTGAGGTCACAGTCAACTATCGGAGAAAATGAAGGCGAAAAATATGCTATTCAAGAGTGGAGCGGTGTATACATGTCAAAACACAGGACATCACAATAGCATAGTAAACATCGCCAGGCGGACTAGGAGATACCAGGCACAATAACCGGACAAAAATATTAGCAGCACTATTTAGTGGTAAAATACGGTAGGACATTTCACCTGTACATATGGTATTACCACTCTCAAAAAGCCAAAAAAGACCGAACTCCCCATAAATAACGTGTGCCTGGGAAAAGACCTTGTGGTCACACCTTATAACCACCCAATTCAGACTAATAGAGCTTTTCTGCCCTGGAATCCCACGGGTATAGCATTGGGTACTGGGGACATATTCTGCCTCTGGTTTCCATGGAATTTACCTACCATCAATGAAGCCCGACAGATCTCGCCCGTTCTGGTAGACGAAGCTGTAGATGTCCTCGTAGCTGTCCACGCTGTCCTTGGGGAGGCCTCTGAGGACGACGTTGGCCAGCTCGAACAACTTGCTAACTTGGTTGGACTTGGCATGGATGAAGACATCACCGCCTGTGGACAGAGAGGGTTGTTTGGATGTCAACTCTCCACAGCACACTCAACTGTAGCTCACACTATAGCTATATTTGAATATATAGATAGTCCCTGTTTATAAAATGAATCTAATTTTTTAAAGAAAAAAACCGAGATATAATTTATCCTCTTGCCATGCGGCCGGGATTCGAACCCGAGACCTGCTGTCCCGGCGGACTCTTCATTCACTAAAGAACATCGGCGGTACATATAAGGATTAGCTCCCCTCTCACCTGAGCTCGGCATTTCTCCCAGGGCGCCTTTCCTGTAGGGGTATGTGAAGTTCTTCCTGGTCTTCCCCGCGACCTAGGTAGACATAACGTAGAGGTTAGTGTGAATCAAACATCAATGTCAGATTGTTTAAGTTCGTAATGAACATGTATCAGCAATATGGCAGCGGCCTGTATATAATCGAGTCTGGGCAAAACTATCCAGTGTTTGATATTATGAGCAACAATCCACATCCTCGTGACACGATGACACGAAATGAACCAGTGAGTGAGTATGGTTTAAGCCGCTTTTAGCAATATTCCAGCAATATCACGGCGGGGACACCAGAAATGAGCTTCACACATTGTACCCATGTCGGGAATCGAACCCGGGTTTTCCGCGTGACGAGCGAACGCTTTGACCACTTGGCTACCCGACCGCCCCGCAATGAACCAAGTCATCTAATCAGACCACACGATGTTTTTAGCGGCCTCGTTATGACCAGCATGTGGTACTGGGCCGCGTTGCACGCAGCGAACTTAGCGCTACGACTATCGTAAGCCTGTATTAAAGTTTGAGTTACGATCACCTTAGCTCTAAGTTAGCTTCATGAATGGGGCCCCTGGGGTCCTATTCTAACACGGACACTAAATCGGGTTGTAAAATTTTGGTCTGGTCCCGTGGGTTGAGTCGCGAAACACTGGAGACCAATTTACTCAAATATTAAAGTCATGGTCCCTGTCATCGCTCGATCAATAAAGTTATTATTTCAGCTATTCCAAAAACTACCAGGTGAGCTAACAAATGTAATAATACCACCACTTTATTGTGAAACTAGTCTTCACTCACATGTGTTACAAGCTATAAGAGGTTACTTTCAAAGACAAGCAGAGTTAGATATGTAATCTTCTGTTACATACCATCCTCGAGTATCCGGGCTATAACATCTCTATTCTATGATAAATATCCTGGACCCACTCACATCAAAGCTTCATTTCGGAAGTCATCTCAATCTCTCTTATCACTAACTTACCAGATAGTTTCTCTCACCAAGAGTGAAATTTGATTGCCTTAAAATGTTTATATAATGACATTTAAATCAGATTTAAAACGAAGCTCTGTTAAGGAATGGGTCCAGGGTATTCAGCATGGAGATGTGGAGATATAATTTCCTGGATAACCGAGGATACATACAAATGAGTGAGTGAGTCGGAATAAGACTAGTAACCTATTTAACAGGCTGAAATAGAAAAAAACCCAGGACCAACTAGGCCTGGGTCGAATCAATCAATGGAATGTGAGCATCGAACTCGGAAACTCTTCAGTGGTCCCCTTCAAAGATATGCATCTGTCTATTTAGCCAATTAACCAGCCGCCATTGTATCCATCCAATCACCATTCTACACGCAAAGGGCCAGCAGAGAGAGACAACACACCTGTCCATAAAAGTTGGGTCCGAACCCGACTCCTGCCCAGATCTCGTCGTCCTCGTCTCGCATGCTTGGGTCAACGACCTGGTCGACATACTTCTGCAGCTTGGCCACAGATCGCGCCACCTCGCGGGAGTTAGCTGTGGGTTTGAGGTGGATCCACAGGTAGACAGCGTGGTCCTTGCCCTGGGAGTACACCTGGGGGAGTAGAGTGAATGTTGTTTTACGGCTTAGTCAGTTATTTCAGTATTTAGCGAAGAAGCAATATGTTGAAAAATGTGGTGTTACTGCATATCCTTAATGCGGGGATATCTGGTAACACCGCAGTCCTCGGAATCATCAACTACTTAAACACTGACGTCAACATTTATTTCCTAATATGGAGGTTAAAACGTAAAGCCGGTGTGCATACCATGTAAATCCGCCGCAAAGTGCGCACACAGGTTTTAACGTTAACAACTCCAAACTATGTTGAAGTAACTTCTTATAAATATATACGTCAACAAAAATATCACACAATGGACATTTAATCACTAACACGCAACATGTAGATAAACAAATGAAATCGTTCGGCGCAATAATACGGCACAAGTCCCTCCCATTCTATTATCAACCAATCAGGAAACAGTCGTCTGCTAGCGGGCGTGGCCTAAATTATATTTGGTTCATGGAAACAAACACACAAAATCTGCTTGGCTTGCCAGTAAAATGCCACAGTATCACTGACAATGTATTTCCACAGATTTATCCTCAGACAGGCGGTGTTGTTGGACGTATTCCAAATAAGAATTTAGAGTAACAAATATTATATTTGGGATAACACTTCCTCACTGAAGTACAAATTCAAGTACTTTATAGGGTTGAGTTCCATCCGGGATTCGAACACATCCCTCTCAGAGTGAGACACCAAATCGCCAGCACACAAAGTCAGCGATCTAACCCTCTCTACCACCGAGGTTTCCACAAAAATGAACGTCCGACAACTGGTAGTCTATATGACGAACTTTGTGTATCCCTCTGATAAGTGTAAATTAGCACGGCTCCCATGGCATCTTGCATTCAAAGAACTTGAGGACAATAACGTCATAATTTCTTAAGGGACATAGCAAATTCGAGTCAACGAGCTTTCGGTGTCTATGTGTAATAATAGTATCTTACAAGCCAAATCTGGCAGTATTGGACTGGTTTCTACGGTGGCCCATAAGGGACATGGAGTCTGTTTTTCAATATTTTGAAAAACAGATTCCATGTCCTTTATGGGCCATCGTAGGTTTCTATAATCACTTACAGACGGTTGGCTCTGTGGAACATTGGCAGCATGTACTTTCATTGGCTGGATGGACTTGAGGGTGTCACGCGCCTCCTCCGGGAACGTCTTGTACGCCCCGTACCCCAGCGCCCCTGCGGTAATGGCGCCCAGTAGGAGGGGGTCGCGCGCTCCTGTAGGCGCCTGAACTCGCCTTCCCACTGATGGAGCGGCTGGCTGTTAAAAAAATAACATGGTTTAAAGACGACGATGATCAGTGACAAACGATAGTTATCTTATTAGATCACACAAGCAAAAACATTTATTAGTTGTATATAGATGCCTATTACATCATTCACATGGGCTTGTAACCTATACCGTCTCTAACAGGGTCATAGTACCATATGCGTCTTTTATATAGTACTATGACCCCGTCAGTGACCGTATATATCTCGCTATTTGATGCGTTACAGGCCCCTGTGACTGCATTTGGGAAGAGTAATAGATAACGGGGTGTGGGGGGGGGGGGGGGGGGGGAGGGGGGGGGGGAGATAATCAACATGTACGCAATAATTGCACATAGATAATAAATGCGATTGTTGTAATTAACCATCAAGACATGTGAAGTCAGGTGCACATTTCTGTATTAAGTCAAAATGATATAATAATTACCATTATTTAAATACATGCACTATTAGGCTCTATTTTATTGCGTTTATTGAACAGTTTATTACGATGAAAACACTTTAAACTTGAGTTCCTTTATAAATATATAACCGTCATGTTATCTCATGAAGCTTTACAAGGAAACTGGGCTCAAGGGTCAAGGCCACGGGGTCAAGGCCCCATTTGCTATCTGGGCCGAGACGTAATGATAGTGACTTGTGTCAAATGGGGACATTATCTCCTGGTGATCAGGTAACTGACCTGATAGATAAACACCCAACATGTTGTGTTTTTTATAAGTTTTTATAACTTTTGAATATCTTCATAAAATGTGCAAGGAGTCACACGTATACAACCTAGGCCCTTATAACACAGTTTCTTTTGCGGGACTTCCATCATTCTTTTACACTATAAAAAAATAGCCCCCAAAAATAAAGAAAACGTAGGGCCACTTTAAGCATCACAGTATAACACATTCGTTCATGCTTTTGTAAGCATGTTTATGCACATCGGATCATGTCGTAGAAATGCAACTCGGGGATTGTCTGCTTGCATTGGAATTTGGATTGGGCTCGTTGTGTGAAAGTCGGTTTCATGTCCGGGTCGGCATGACACATGTATAGCAGACACTTGTATACCAAAATCTGAATATCTTCTCATTTTGAAGCCTATGGGTTGGTGATAATGCTTAAAGGTTTAAAACCCACAGCAAACACTCACGCTAATGTACTCCTTTAGCGGGTATGTGGGGGTCGTGAACCTTTCACCTAAATTAACACAAAGCTGGCCCTTATATAATATAGATCAGTTATACAAACGTGACGCAGCAAAATGGGCCGACGTGCGTATTGAGAAGGGAAAAATCACTTCATGTTAAAAATAGTTTTTTTAATATAAATATTTAAACATGTAAGTATCATTTATAAGATAAATGAATTCGGCAAAAAAGTGAATTTGTGGTAAGTTTATCTCGAGTGAATACGACGAGGCGTGTTAGGGTATGTGAGTCTACGACGATACATTAATCCCATGCAAGATACAGCGTGTTGACTGAGTGTTGATTGACAGACTGGGTGTTGATTGACAGATCTGACAACTGCTACAAATAAGACGAAAGCGTTGTCGATACACATTTTTTTATAACCATTTACATTTAACAGACTGCTGATATAGCATTTACTCGCCTCCACCGTATATTCAATCTCGAATCGTGGCAATAATTCAGGAAAACCCCACGTGAAATACGCGTTGACAAAGTACACACGGACTCGTCTGTACGTGCGTGAGAAGCTCGATCAAGCACCGCCGTATAGACGTGCATGTTGTAACTGTTGTTATAACAGGGAAATAGGTCGACTCGTCCTGCATGTCACGTCCCAGCTCTTTTACCAAGTCCGGCTTATTTCAACCCTGTCAACCACATAGAAATGTGCCTCTATGTTCAATTCCCGATGCATGGTTGTCGTACTCAATCTTACCTGCTCTGCCAAACCGTACCGCCTGTCTCAACAAGCTGTGCGTTGAACGAAGAGTCGACATGTTTGTCTGCTCGCTAACGGGGAAGCTTCCAGGTTTGTGGGAGAACGCTGCGGTCACGTGGGATGTAAGGACAAGCTAGACTGGTTTGGGATCGCTTCGAATATTCAGTGACTTGCAGTGTTAGTGGTGCATGAAACAAATCAATGAATGATTAACTATTTACGACCGAATATTTTATTTTATGATCTATTCAGCCCGATATAGCCCGGGGGTGACATCTGGGGGACGGAGAATTACATAAACTGACACTCGGTTTTTTAAGCCATATAAGGGTTATAAATATATATCGGTGACCTAGCAACGCTTCAGATTGATGGGAATAATTAAAGGTCATGTGACCATAATATATAATAGTCTAGGCACTTAACATGCTTAAATCCCCTGGGACTCCGTGTTGTTCAGAAACAGATGGAAATTAAGTTACCCTAACACACACACACCCGCCCCCATGGGTATCGGAAACTTCAATTAATGTAGCTTTTCCGTGTGAGCCGGGTTAGAACCCAGCCTGCACCTCGATGCTTCTTACCAGCCCCCCCCCCCCCCCCCCTCCCCCCACCCCCAAACACACGCACACACAGACACACACCGCCCTCTCAACCCCAACATCCCTCCCGAAATGCCCAACACAATGAAAGTTATTTTAAAGACAACAACAACAACAACAACAACAACAACAACAACAACTAAAAAAAGCTGGCGACTCAATTGTACTTGGCTGATGACGTGTTATTGTGATCCGATGGCGTGGAACATTGCTCAGGTTTAAAGTTACTGGTTAAAACTGAACCAGACGTTATATTGATCCACGTAGTTTTAATTACCCGAGTACCCACATTATTGTTATTTGTAAATATATGAGGGGAATACGTAGTGGTAATCAAATCGACGATACACAGACCCAAAGACACCCCGAGGTTGCCTTGCCCCGACAGAAGCATGTACTTGAGCAGGTGCGTGGATCATCGCCTCCGTTGTTACGTGGGGTGAATCACATCCTCCAATGACAGGGTATTATCGGTGTTTCCGGGTAGAAATCGTTCAAACCATGACCAACGAAAAAAACCGGACTTTTTAATTCACGGAGAAAATCATTTCAGCGGAGTGGAGCCAGCTTTGTGTCGGGTTTAACACGCTTTGAGGGAAAGATTTTTATGCCCGTAACTCCTGCTTCAAATTGTTGACCCTCACCCTAAATTCGAATACAGTAAAGTACGGTTATAACGAACTCAAAGGGACTACTAATTTTAGTTCGTTTTAACCGTAGTTCGTTATAAGCATATATACAGCATAACTACAGCAAATAGTCGGGACCAAAAAACAAGTTCGTTATATCCGTCAGTTCGTTATAAGCGTGTTCGTTATAACCGTAGTTTACTGTACTTGTATCGTTTGTTTGTTCCACGTCGTGTTTAAGTCTTTTATAAAATATATTTTAACATTTCTAGCCAGGGGTTATGATTTAAAAACAGAATGATTTTTTTTTGTTTGGTTTGTTGTTTTACGTCGCACTCAGCAATATTTCAGGTATAACGGGTGGAAGTTTTACTGCTATGTGTCTTTCATTTTTAAGGTTGAGGTAGGGAAAGAGAGGAAAGCTCGAAGTGATGCGGGTTATATGTTCGTCTACTACTGTGGTCAACCCCTGGAACACGGTATGGTGCTGACGACATAGAATTATAATCGGGACGAATATAGGATCCGAACACACGATCGTGAGGGTCCAACTCACCCCAACGACATGGTTTGTTTGTTTGTTTGTTTATTGTTTAAAGCCGCACTCCGCAACATTCCAGCTATATGACGACGGTCTGTAAATAATCGAGTCTGGACCAGACAATCCAGTGATTCACATCACCAGCATCAATCTACGCATTGGGGTACGACATGCATGGACCAAGTCAGCGAGCCTGACCACCCGATCCCGTTAGTCGCCTCCTACGACAAGCATGGGGTCTTGAGGACCTATTCTCTACCACAACAACATGGGACGCCTTGGGCTACTGAGCCACCCGTGCCTGCTATAGTTTGAAAGAAGGAGTGCATTTATTTAGGCCTCTAGATCACCTACTGACAAAAAAAGATTCACAGCAAGGAGTGGGTGAATGCGAAGTCAGTTTAATCGACACTTGCAACAAGCAGAGCGTGCTAAGAACTTTAACGTATTCTGTAATAGAAAAACTCATGAGAATCTGTGGATTCTACTTCTGGAATCACCAGATATCGAGTGATTTCTCCGACTTAACCCATGTTAAGTTGATCTATATTTCTCTATACTTTTGCTCAAATCCCTATAGTTTTTCGTCAGTTGTTCTTGTTTAAGATGCACGTTTGGAATGGCAAGTGCATTCCTGGTTATGAATCTGTTGCCACAGCAATAGCGTGACGCCATCATAATGATTTAAACAAGGAAACTGTTCTGCTCTAGAACCTTCATTGGGAACCTGTGCATTGGCTTCTGGGAACCCGATTTGTACCACAGAGCAGGGTGCACGTGCGATAGGCACAAATGTCACGTGCATCACGCAGGGGCCTATTCTCACTGTTAAGCAAACGCGTCTTAAATAGCTCTTCAAATACGGTTATGAAAACAATGTTGTTAAACCTGTTAGATTCTAAGGTTTGTGTTGGCCATGGTCAAATAGGTTAGATCTCACGGATCCGATGTTAAATAATTGAAATGTTCCGCGCCTAGTGGTTTAACCATTTCAACAACTAAACATCCTATCCTCGTTGTCAGAGCTATAATTACGTCACATAACCTGATTACTTGAAAACGACAATACATTCAGGCTCACTCGAGAGTGCTGTAAATTACTAATGGGTATTTGGACTATTTAGAAACATTTTAATACCATATCGCTGAGCCAATACAGGGTTATATTCGACATGACAATAATCAACAATACATGTGAATGTGAATGTATGTAAATGTATGTGAATTTAATAACGAGGAGAATATCCTTGCATCCTAAAATGAATGCTCTAATTCGACAGCTGTGTTCACATTGAATCCGAATGTCATTTATTGTGACATATTGAATTAATAATGTTGAATTCAAAGACAATGATCATTTGACTGATACATGTATGGATGATGGTATGGCCATTGCTTATCTCAGGTATATTGAAAGTGCATGTCGCTACACTGGCGACATCTGGCCTGTGGATGTCACAACCCAGCGAGCAGAGAGCAGTAACGCTGGAAACAAGGTGGGTGGGTGACCGCAGCCTGACTCCTGGGGGTACCGAGGGAAATGGTCCTGACCCCTGAGTGTACCGAGGGAAATGGTCCTGACTCCTGGGGGTACCGGGGGAAATGGTCCTGACTCCTGGGGGTACCGAGGGAAATGGTCCTAACTCCTGGGGGTAACGAGGGAAATGGTCCTGACCCCCTGATGGTACCGAGGGAAATGGTCCCGACTCCTGGGGGTACCGAGGGAAATATTCCTGACTCCTATGGGTACCGAGAGAAATATTTCTCACTCCTATGGGTACCGAGGGAATATTCCTCACTTCTGAGGGTACCGAGGGAAATGTTCCTGACTCCTATGGGTACCGAGGGAAATAATTCTCACTCCTATGGGTACCGAGGGAAATATTTCTCACTCCTATGGGTACCGAGGGAAATATTCCTGACTCCTATGGGTACCGAGGGAAATATTCATCACTCCTGAGGGTACCGAGGGAAATATTCCTGACTCCTATGGGTACCGAGGGAAATGGTCCTGACCCCTATGGGTACCGAGGGAAATAGTCCTGACTCCTGGGGGTAACGAGGGAAATGGTCCTGACCCCCTGATGGTACCGAGGGAAATGGTCCCGACTCCTGGGGGTACCGAGATGGTCCTGACTCCTGGGGTTACCGAGGGAAATGGTCCTGACTCCTGGGGTTACCGAGGGAAATGGTCCTGACTCCTATGGGTACCGAGGGAAATGGTCCTAACTCCTGGGGTTACTGAGGGAAATGGTCCTGACTCCTTTGGGTACTGAGGGAAATGGTCCTAACTCCTGGGGGTAACGAGGGAAATGGTCCTGACCCCCTGATGGTACCGAGGGAAATGGTCCCGACTCCTGGGGGTACCGAGATGGTCCTGACTCCTGGGGTTACCGAGGGAAATGTTCCTGACTCCTATGGGTACCGAGGAAATATTCCTGACTCCTATGGGTACTGAGGGAAATATTCCTGACTCCTATGGGTACCGAGGGAAATGGTCCTGACTCCTGGGGTTACCGAGGGAAATGGTCCTGACTCCTATGGGTACCGAGGGACATATTCCTGACTCCTTTGGGTACCGAGGGAAATATTCCTGACTCCTATGGGTACCGAGGGAAATATTCCTGACTCCTATGGTACCGAGGGAAATATTCATCACTCCTGAGGGTACCGAGGGAAATGGTCCTGACTCCTATGGGTACCGAGGGAAATGGTCCTGACTCCTATGGGTACCGAGGGAAATAGTCCTGACTCCTATGGGTACCGAGGGAAATATTCCTGACTCCTTTGGGTACCGAGGGAAATATTCCTGACTCCTATGGGTACCGAGGGAAATATTTCTCACTCCTATGGGTACCGAGGGAAATATTCCTGACTCCTATGGGTACCGATGAAAATATTTCTCACTCCTATGGGTACCGAGGAAAATATTCCTGACTCCTATGGGTACCGAGGGAAATATTCCTGACTCCTATGGGTACCGAGGGAAATATTCCTGACTCCTATGGGTACCGAGGGAAATGGTCCTGACTCCTATGGGTACCGAGGGAAATAGTCCTGACTCCTATGGGTACCGAGGGAAATGGTCCTGACCTCAGAGGGTACCGAGGTCCTTTCCCACGTTGAATCACTTAATTAATTAAGCAACTTTGGATGTATACTCCCAAGGGAGCTGAGGATGCAGGTTCAGTACTTACTGCTGACGATGTAAGGTCACGTGGTTTCACCATCATCCTCTGTAGTGTAGGGGGGACCTTTTATAATATCGACCTCCTATCAGTGTTATCAAGAGCTGTCAGCACATGTGACCTCTGACGTATTATTTGTCTTCTTCGAATATAGGATGTGTGTGTATGTGTATGTGTGTGTGTGTGTGTGTGTGTGTGTGTGAGTTGGGTTTAACGCCGCTTTTAACAGTATTCCAGTCATATCACGGCGTGTCAGCTTAATGTGGGAGGAAAGCCCGAAGTGGTGCAGGTCTCAGTCGTTTACCACTTCGGTGAAACCCACGAGCACGGGTTTAGGGCTGACAAACCTAGAAACATAATCGGGGCGAACCGGGATTCGAACTCACAATCATAGGTTTCTGGCGTGCCCAAGGGACGCAAATCTGCACAGCGAATCGCGGCGCCTTAGACGACTGGGCCCCCCCGTGCCCCCCGAATATAGGATGAATGAGGGAGCTGAACTCCACGGTGAAGTGAATTGGCAAAGTACACCTCACCAGAACAGATCGTTCGTGATTACTCGTGTCATTCCGCTTTCGGACAAAGGCAAGCGGGGACGAATGCTGTACCGATATCTCACTCTGAACATGATCGGCCATTTCTGCTGAAAATAGGCTTTCCGGTTACGGAAAAGGGCGAGGTTAGCCGAAAGTAGATATCTGTGTCGAATATTTATAGTTTAAAGTCGTCAAATGAAATATGTCTGAAATACAGAGCTTTTCTTAACTTTTATAAAACAAAATTCATTTTATATATACATTTCCTGTTATTATACACTTTTACAATAAAAGCTAATTTTATCAGGTATATCAAATCGACAAGGTGAATCGGTTCAACAACCAGCATTTCTTAAAAATATCCAATTTTGAGCTTAAAATTGCCGTACATTTTGTGATGGTGTGAGATTGATACAATTCCCGCTGTAGGAACTGGAAAGTTGGAATTCTTGTTGTGATTGTCTATTCGTGAATATTAGTTGTTTTGAGAGTATTAGTATCACGTTTAATGGGTCGTTGTTTCTTTGTGGGAATCCGAGCAACATGTGTTGTTTGATAAATTGTATTCTAACATCTGTTTTTGTAAAAATTGGAATAAATAAATAGTGTGGCAAAACCTTCACCTTCACCTGAAACCTAGTCTTTTTTACCCATGTATAATCATGATAATTTTGTTTTAATAACAATGTATAATCTAAAATAGTGATACAAGCGGTTCCAGCATGTGTAGGAATAACAGACAGACAGACAGACAGACACTAACATAATATAATAACAGCATGGCATACCACACTGTCTGCCTGTCTGTGTTTCTGTTTGAATAACAAAAAGAATATTTGAAGTAGTGATGTATTTTTTGAAAAGAAGCATTTAAACTTTGCTCATTTTCCAAATTTTAACTTTGATTAATACCTTTCTGCATTCAGGGGACCTTGGCCTTTGACCTTGACCAAAGTTAATGTAACTAGAGATACGTTGCTTGTGATGTCATGTATATCAATACATAAAATCTCCAGTTATCCGGGACAAAATCTGTTTGTATGATTATTTCATAAGCAGTGACCTTGACACCTTGTCAGCCTATCATATTTCAGAACTATCATCTTTGCATATATTTGATCAGTTTAATAGCCGGAAACCTCACTTACACAATGCGCAGTGGTTCACTAAGTTGGATGTACAGCTGGGGTCAGACTCTTACTATGGCGGCCATTTTGAATTTTTAAAAAATATGAAAACGATGCTCTTTTGTAAAGGGAGTTGTTATGAACAACCTCCAAATATTTGAAAGCAGTTTGTCCAAAATATTTACAGAATGACCTTGGAGAGGAGGTTGTATTTTGTCAATAAAATGTGGCGTGGCGGCGACCATATTAAATGATAAGGTTCTCCCTTCTACACGGTTGTCTGCTGCAGGCGGGACTGGAACACGTGTCATGTACATCCCAATTCAAGACATACATACAAAAAAAGCAAGTCAATGCACCTCCATATTTTTCCCATGGTGTTAGAAAGTTGAATATTTATCATACTCGATTAAGATACATGAAGAGCCAGTTAAATTATGTTTTATACAGAATAGAAATAAAATGTGATCCAATATGTCAATGTGGTAATCCATGTGAAAATGCACATAATTATTTATTAAAGTGTCCATTGTACGTCCACCAAAGAAAAACTATGTTAATAATAATTCAGGACATTATACAGAACGCCGTGAACAAAAATGTTAAATTAGATTTAAGTTTGATGTTAAACGGAAATGAATGTTTGTCCATTATCGAAAATCAACACATCTTTAAAGCAGTGCAAATGTTTATAAGTCATACAAAGAGATTTGGGTAACACTTTAATATACATATACTATACTAGTCTCTCTCTTGTACATTTTGTGTTATCTTTACACTCATATTCTTCTCTATTTTCCTTGTATATGATTTACTGTACAAGCTTTGTAAATATCATGGAGAGGGAGTCCTAAGTTCGATAACTTGTTCCCAATCCATTTCAATCTGAAGAAAATATGTTTAAATCAAACACGTGTCATGGGGGATATTGGATTGCGAGAGTTTTCCGGAAGGACGGACTGATGGAAGACGGACGAAGCCACCTGACATAAGCTAACTTAGACATTAGCAAGGTGAGCTAAGACGGACATCACTCACAACAGTTAAAACTATGTGCGTTACAACAGAGAAGCGTGGATCAGCAGGCTATGTCATTAAATCTAATTCATCAGTTGTGCTGACACAATACAGTCTAATTGAATCTAAATATGTTCGGTGAATTCATGCAAATTTCCTAATCTTAAATGCAATCATTCTCATGATTATCACTCGAGGCTATCTAGCTCTGAATGTAAAATGTTATTATCCACGACTGGCTCCCAATAGGGATATTGACCAGGAGGATAATTTTGCATACATGAATATGCAGGAAATGTTTTTGAATATTATTGAAAGTATTGTATTTTTTAATTAAACATTTCAGTTTTTCAGCGTGGAGTGAGTGAGTGAGTGAGTGAGTGAGTGAGCGAGCGAGCGAGCGAGTAGTTTTAAACAATACCCAGCCATACATCATGGCCTGGGACATGGAAAACGTGTGGGGAAATGCACCCGGTCCTTCTGGATCATTTGGTTCACGGGTGCACGGGTGGCCCGGTCGTCTAAGGCGCCGCGATTCGCTGTACAGAGTTGCGTCCTTTAGGCACGCCAGAAACCAATGATTGTGGGTTCGAATCCCGGTTCGCCCCGATTGTTTCTAGGTTTGTCAGCACCATACCCGTGCTCGTGGGTTTCACCGAAGTGGTAAACGTCTGAGACCTGCATCACTTCGGGCTTTCCTCCCACATTAAGCTGACCCGCCGTGATATAACTGGAATACTGTTAAAAGCGGCGTTAAACCCAACTCACTCACTCACATATTTGGTTCACTGTGTGGACCATGCGCGTACCTGAAGGTTAAAGCTGTACACATACTATTCACACGAATATTCCCATCCCTTAAATACTTTATACACAGGCATGCTAAATACCTTGCCTAATTCATATAAAAAAATACCACGCGTCGAAATAAAATTAGGAACCACACATGAGGTAATGAAAGAAACAATATTGTAATTAACTTATTTTATATACAGTAATTATTCAACACCAACATAACACTGAATCACGCTGGTAACAATTAACATACAATATAACGGTATAGTTTTTAGAGGAACATGGCCTCTTTACTGCGCCGCCTGTTCTTATCGTAGCCAGTTATGTCAGGTTATAGGCAGTTTAATCACGAAATTCACACCACACGAGGTTTATGTAAAAGTATCCTGATTTAGATTACGAATTCAGACTTTGCTGTTTAGAATGTGGCATGCGGTTAAATAGTCCAGAATAATCTCTATCGTTGCATTGTTGTGACTGACATAATGACCGCTTATGTAGTCGGATATAGATCATGCTGACCGCGTTTGTGTGTGTTATTAACGACCTGCAGCATAACGCATCTAGACTTGCTGAGTCTTCCTAATATTTCAGGGGACCGCCTCCGCAGTCTAGTGGTAGAGCGTCCACCCGGAGAGCGGAAGGTCCGGAGTTCGATCATACCAAAAAACGTTAAAAGATGGTACTTGTTGTTACCCTGTCTGGCGCTCGGCATAAAGGGACTAAAACAAGGACTGGTCGGCTCGGAGTCAGTATACTGTGTCTGAGTGGGGTATTCATGTTAAACTGCGGCATGGTATCTCAGTGGGCTTGGCACTATAAATCAGCATCAGTCCGGACTAGTACACACACACACACACACACACACACACACACACACACACACACACACACACACGTCAGTATAAAGTCAGGATGGTCAGGATGTAGTATAACCCTTTGCACCTAATTTAACCATAATAAATGAACTTGTCCATGCACTGACCAAAGTGAAGTCAGTCTGGGAAATGGATACAAATAGAGAACAATGTCAATGCCATGTGCGTTTTTAAAACATATATAATTGTATATTGATGTATCTACTCAGGGTAAGGACCTAATTCATTGTACTACCCCTCTATCTGTTTAGAATGTATACATGTATTTGGATATATGTCCTCAACTTATGTAATTACATGACACTTTTTAGGGATGTTCCCTTATTCTGAGATATGACGTCTTCCACTTCATGTAATTGATGATACTTACAGCGATAAGGGATGTTCCATTATTCTAAGAGGGGAGAAAGTCATATCGCATTGTGCGTACACTACTTTCTGTAGGTTGCTGAAGACCTATTCTACCCCGGATCTTCACGGGTCCAATGGGCACATTGGGACTGTAGGCACAATGGGACCTAACAACGTGGCCCAGTCCGCAACCTTCGTTGATGCTGTGGTTCCCCACCGCGTCCTATTGTGAGGTCTGAAAACATCTCGCTGTTGTGACCAGACAGACCGGTGTCACGTCTACAGCTGGGTCATATCGAGGTCAGGGTCCCGCCCCATAGAGAGGCCGCTGCTCCTCAAGCCGACCGCTAGACTAACATCTAGTCTCTGAAATGAACATATCGTACAGAAAAAAACAGTTGTTCAGTTATCTTAATAAAAATATAATAAAAGGGAGCCCAGTGACTCTCTTCATTTTCCTGATACTGCAGTAATCTAGACTTGCCAAACATTATAGACTTGCATGGGCTGTATTTGATATATATTTGTATCAGGGTCTGTAAGACAGACTAGCCGACCGCTCACACAGGTAGTTGTACTAGACTAACATCTAGTCTCTGAAATGAAAATATCTTACAGTTATCTTATCTTACAGTTGTTAAATTATCTTAATAAAAACATAATAAAAAGGAGCCCAGAGACTCTTCATTTTCAGAGACCTTGTTACTACAGTAATCTAGACTTGCCAAACATTATAGACTTGCATGGGTTGTATTGGATAAATTTGTAGCAGGGTCTGTATGACGGACAAGTAGTTTACATCACGAAATATAAACTTTGTTTCAACACAGACAATGACAGTCGTAATTGAGGCTGGTATCATTCTGCGTGGCGGGGTCTGGCGGAGTGATTTGTCTCGACAGCTGTGTTCGGGGTGTGTACATGACATGATAAAGCACCTTCACTGTCCCGTGTATCGTGCAAGCACATATATATCATTTGTCAAACCAGCCATAAATTCGGCGTCGCGTTGAATTGAACTTTGTATCGCGTACTGTTTAACCCCACACACAGCAATATTCCGGCTATATGGCGGCGACCTAATAATAACGGAGCCTGGGTAAGACAATCCAGTGACTGGTATTGTAGGAAACGATGTTCTCCGTAGGGTTGAGTTGACCCGCCGTCAACCAACCAATCACCGACCCTAACCACCCATTAAGTCTATTAAGTCGCCTTTCACGACCAGCAAAGAGGTAAAACCTCCCACCGTAACCCCTGCCTTGATTTTTTAAAAATCATTATCTCTGGCTAGAAGTATTAAAACATAATTTAATAATAAGTTACAAATATTTCATTTTAGTGTCAGGGTTAAAATTTGAAGCAGGGGTAATGCGGAAATCTTTCAAGCATCGGTTGATTGGGACCAATTCTGACCCTGAATTCCCAAGGGATTGTTACACTGGGAATTTAGTCCCGGATTGATAGACGGATGGACGGATGTGTGGATGGACGGCTGGCCGGACGATGAATTGGTGGATGGATGGGCGGTGGATGGATGGATGTACGGACACTTTAACCTGTACGATCTCGGCGCATCTCAGAGATGGATTGATTGATGTGTGGCTGGCTGGCCGAAGAATGGATGGATGGATGGCTTGATGTAGGGACACTTTAACCTGTACGATCAAGGCGCATCTCAGAGATGGCTCAATTTGCAGCCCTGTGATGTTTGTCAGATGTTAAAGAGAGTCTTGATCTGGGATATTGGCAGTACCAACAAATTTGATGCAGGTCAATCTAAACCAACTTTGTAAACTTAAATGTTATTACGTTTATCAATTTAGCTGATCCAGATCTGCGGCATCAAATCGTACTGCATAGTCTCCATGCAACAAAAGTCCAACACATTTGAACACCGAAACGCAGTCGTGATATTGAGATATGCATTGGTACAATAAAACCAACATGGCCACACATGTACTACTCAAAAGAAGTTAAGGACCACCCCATTCTTTCATATTACTATATTCCTTAACATCTTTTGAGTAGTATGCATCATATCGACAAGGGCGACACATGCTTACGCGTGACACGTGTTCTTAAATACATAGACAGTGAGTTCATGTTTCGTCATCCTGTCGGAAAGTACATCCGAGAGTGCATCAACTTATGCACTGCATGATATGAGCCTAACGGTGCTTCTTTACACAAAATATACTCATATTTTATGCTTATTAAACGGATCACCAAACTTGACATATAACTTTCTTTAAAAGACAGTTTACGCCCGAGTGATTGAGTTCGTGTTATACAACTACACCCCTACCAGCTCACTACGCTACCCCGATATGCTAGGCTTCAGGTAAACTCATCTTGATGACACTATACTCAATTATGAAACCCTTTTCCACGCCACGCGTGACTGCCAGTTCACAGGTGACATGCTATCCCGGGGGCGTGACAATACATTGTCAGGTATGCGTATTTATGGCTTGGTTGACATGCCAGAACAGGTGGCCCTCTACGCTGTAACCTCGCTATTAGGCGAGCATTTGTTTCGATGTTGTCAAGACAGAATTTCCATCTGAAAAGGGTGATTTTTTTTCTTCAAATATGTTATTTTTTAAGACATCCGTGTCTCGTAAGGATTTTTATGATTGCTAGATTTGATTTTTAGTGGTTAAAGTGTTTGCTCGTCACGCCGAAGACCCGAGTTCGATTCCCGACATGGGTACAATGTGTGAAGCCCATTTCTGGTGTCGTGATATTGCTGGAATATTGCTAAAAGCGGCGTAACACTATACTCTCTCACACAATCAGCTATTAAACCCTAACACAGCAATAAATGGCAAATCAACAGAATATTCAAATGGTGTGACAATGTACTTGTCAAACCACGATTGTTCAAGCTGTGTCAAGTGTCTAGAAGGTCATGACATCTTCGCAGCGAGATTACGGAAAATAGATATTATCAACTCCATGGCTTGTATACTAACCATTTTACAGTCTGTCCTTCCGGCTGCTTCAAATATGGATGACACAACGTTCTTCTTGTTATCGTCTTGTGTGCGTTTACGTAACGTTCTAAATACGGACTTGCTATTCTATACTTTTCTAGTTACTCTGGTGACGGTTATCTTCTGAAGATTTTCAGCGTTTTATATTTGTTGTGTTTGCTACCTTATAATAGTTGGAGTACAATATCACACAAACTCGAACGGGAGCCATCAGGGGCTAGTCTCTAACAGGCCATATAACAATCACACCCTCTGCATTCTCATCTTCTCAGCTCACACAGTCTCATTACTTCTGAAATAGGAGACAAAGGTTAATATGCAATGGTTCCTCTAACAGATTTGTTTTAGTAATTCGTATTCATAAGTTTATTTCGGTGACTATTTTAGTGTAATCAAAGTATGTTCCGAAATGAGACATCCTTGGTTGTTTAAGCATAATAACGCTGCACTCAGCAATATTCCAACTGTATGACGTCTGTGTGTAAATAATCAAAATCTTGACCAGACAACCCAGTTATGAACAACGACAACGCCATCGGTGTACGATGACAAGCTACCAGCTCGCCGAGCCACGGGATGGCTTCTGCTCACTATAGTCTATTAGTTACAGGAAATGGATCCTACAGCTTTTAGCCACAAATCAGTTGGGTAAACTGCTAATGGCGTCACTTGTTTTAGCTAGACTGTAACCATCGTTTTGATATTATTTAGATGATGGTGTATGGATTCCATGCATGTCAACAGCCGGCGGTCTTCATCAAGCCAAACAGAATTATCTCCCTTGGTTAAAATAATCTTCCGACGCCAGCTGACAGTGGCAACTTCTGTGCATGTGCTTTGGGTGAATAGAAGAGTCCATGACAGGACTCAGTTTGCGAAACTGAGTCAGTGATTCATACAGGTACTTGCAGCAACACTTCTCACTTGGAAAAGAGCAACCTGTTTCAAGATCACCCATCACTGTACACATTCTACCAGGGCAGAATAGGTCTTCAGCAACCCATGCTTGCCCAACAACTCGACTTTGCTTGTCCTAAGAGGCGACAAACGGGATCAGGTGGCCAGAGTCACTGACTTGGTTATTGCATGTCATTGTATCCCAAATGCGTGGACCGATGCTCATGATGTCAATCACTGGAATGTCTGGTCCAGATTCGAGTGCGACAATAAAACAAACTCAGATGTTTTCCTGTTCAGTGGCAATCATTATAACGGCTTCAATGACAACTGAGGTAAAACAAAGGCATATTTTCTTACTGTTTGATTTATTCCTGACACACATCATGTTATATGTTTCTGTACCTAGGTATGGACACAAGAACATCACTGGAATGACACAACACCATAAGAAAGTAGATGATCTCCAACACTCTTATTTAGGCAAGACCAGTTTACTTCCTCACTTTACTGATCCAACAGTTTTTAACAACCCTAAAAACCTTCTTTTGACATAAAAGTATGCTTCAAGATATCGCTTGAAGAAATTAACCTCAAATGTTTTTGATAAATTGCTCTTGGTCTCTTGAAAATTGAAAATAAAATAAAATGGTCTTGTCTTAGTTGAGACGGGAGAACATGCATAAAATATAATTATGTTTCATGTGTACTGAGAGGAAGAAGATATGAGAATCATGTCCCTACATTACAAAATTCAACTGACCATGGTTTTGATTCTGTCTATTAAAGTCATTCATAGTGAGTTGTGTTTTTTTGCCACTTTTAGCAATATTCCAGCAATATCACAGCTGGCACACTAATAATGGTCTTCTTACTTTGTAGACATGTAAATGAATCATTGAACAAGCCGAAAGCTTTTTTGCTAAAAATATTAGTACCATAAACATTAGCATGTCTTACTTTATGCTCTTGTTGAAAATAGATCAACTTCTGCAGTAAATTGTATCATAACTAAAACATGAGTATTAATTGGTTGTGATAATGACTTTTGCCAAATGAATATCTAGTATAAATTACAGATGACAAAACTTATCAAATACTTCACGTAAAACTTGCTGGAATTTAATTCAAGATATAATTATTCTGTGAAAATCAGAATGTTTGGCATCTCTGTAGATGCTGGGTTTTACAGATGCCATTGGGGAGGATCAAACCCCTTCTGCATGACAAGCAAGTGCATGAACCACTCGACTACCCCTATGTCCCATAATGTGATTTGAGGACATACAAGGACCAAACCATTAGTCAGTCCCAAAGCAACACACTCCATGAGATAAACATTACATGTAACAGCGATAGTATCCTTGACTTTATGATTTATCTATTACACCGATATGATATCTCTCTGAACTCTCTAATTGGATGTCTAAATTCTCGGTATATCTGATTTTTATATCTCTCAAATGAACAACTATCCTCTGTCGGACGTTTTCTGTTTCGGCGAGGGAACGCATGTATTTGTCCTGAAGAAACAAGGAATGAGTGAGTGAGTGTGGTTTTACACTACTTTATGCATTATTCTAACTACATCATGACACAATCTCATTTAGATGAGATCTTGGTCCTCGCTACTGCCACACTGAAGGTCAGGACATCCTGATACTTTTCCTGAACTTTAACTGACCAATGAGATGACTAACATGAAGACAACAGTTTCGAAACAGCGACTTCCATTCCAGACTACGCTTCGTAAAATATTTTGACAAAGTTCTCGAGTTAAACTGAATAAAAATAATTCCGGAAAGTATAAGATGGCTAAGATTGTATGGCAGTACATCCCATGAGCTATAGATAGTGTCTTTCATTTCAAATGTTACCTAATCAAAGTGCATATTTCAACATATCTGATTATCACAGGTATATCTGATTTTTATATCTCTCAAATGAACAACTAGCTCTGAACGTCGCTGAACAGGGCCGGTCCATTATATTGTTGTAGACATTTTATACACAGTGTTGCCTCTGAGTGACATCTCATCTACACCAAATGGTAGTACCATAACTGAATAACTGTGTTCTGTGTGGATTTTCAAAGTGGTAAAGATATGAAGCAGAATCCTTTCGAAAAGCTGACTTCTGATTGGCTCAAGAACACACAAAGCCTTCATTTGGACCTGACTTCTGATTGGCTCAAGAACACACACAGCCTTCTTTTAGGCTTGGTGGTCAAAGTTTGCTGAAGTTGATACCGCCTCAGATGCAGAGAGAGAGGTATCGTATCGGAGTAAAGATCTGGTTTTAATGATTGTTCCACAGTATAACATGGCGATTCACGATGTATCACACCCTTACTATAAGAGGTCTAACATTGTACACATTATATAGCAGTGTATAACTTGCTGTATCGTTACACCCATACAGTATAACACGTAACAAAAATTACAGTCTGTACTTTCACGCCATCATATCACATTCAAACTACTGCATGCAAACCTCAGGACTTAAACACCCCGACAAGCGCTGGTCTGATTGTCCGTTCTTGCAGCTTATAGCCAATTTTCTGCACCACTGCTACCGTTCCGCCCTCCTTATCAGACGTCGGCACCTCGAACAGCGCTTCATGGAGGAAGGGGTCAAACTTCTCCCCTTCTGATGGAGCTATCTTGTGCAATCCGTGTCTGACGAATACTTTCTGTAGCTGTGATTCTGTCATTGTCAGTCCATCGAACAAGTTCTTGAGATGAGGGTTACTAGAGATCTCCTGTTGTGGGACACTCTCGTTTGCCTTGGACAGGATGTCGGCCACCTCCAACATGTCCTTACAGAAAGCTTGGATGCCGAATATCTTTGCATCGTCTACCTGCTTCTTCATCCTCTGTCGGACGTTTTCTGTTTCGGCGAGGGAACGCATGTATTTGTCCTGAAGAAACAAGGAGTGAGTGAGGTTTTACACTACTTTATGCATTATTCTAACTACATCATGACACAATCTCATTAAGATCAGATCTTGGTGCTCGCTACTGTCATACTGAAGGTCAGGACATCCTGATACAACTTTTTGTGAACTTTAACTGACCAATGAGATGACTAACATGAAGACAACAGTTTTGAATTTTCCATTCCAGATTACGCTTCGTAAAATATTTTGACAAAGTTCTCGAGTTAAACTGAATAAGAATAATTCTGGAAGGTCTAGATGGCTAAGATTGTATGGCAGTACATCCCACGAGCTATAGATAGTGTCTTTCATTTCAAAGGTTATCTAATCAAAGTGCATATTTAAACATAAGCTTGTTTGTTTGTTGTTTAACGCAGCACTCTGCAATATTCCAGCTATTTGACGGCAGACTATAAATAATTGAGTCTGGACCAGACAATCCAGTGGTTTACATCATGAGCATCAATCCACGCCATTGGGATACGATGACATGCATCAACCAAGTCAGCGAGTCTGACCACCTGATCCTGCTAGTTGCCCCTTATGACAAGCTTGGTCGCCTCTTACAACAAGTGTGGGTTGCTAGAGACCTATTCTAGGAAACTATCAGACACCCGCCTCAAGAAAACTGGACAAACGGGCTGGGACTTCAGTTGGTCTAAGTCTGCAACCCCATCACTTGTCTGAAGCCCAGGTGTAATAAAAGTAATATTAGTCCAGTAATGTTAGGTAAAGAATCCCACTTTCAAAAAATACATGCACTGAAAAACATTCCTCATGACTAGTTTAAGTAGATTTTGCAGACTAGTCCAATGTTATCGGTTACTATGATGTCACAATGAAATGACATCACTAATCTGTCTATCACTAAAACTGGTTTGTTGCACTTATGACAAGCTAATTACTGTTTACAAACTGACAACATTGAAAGAATGATGTTGCATTGTAAGTAGAATCTCACCCGAGTAAAATTTTTGCTGGGCTAACAAGTCTATGCACAGCCCAATCAAAATCGTGTAACAAAGTAGACATCCAGTTCATAACAACACAGATTTGAACTTCCAGATTTGAACTTCAGGATTTGCAAAGCATGTGTACAGTCAAATGGGCGTCAACAGATATTTTGCAAATCTTTTCATGTTTTTAATCAAGGTGCTCACGCGATTTGATGCACTTCGCGGGGTAAAACCTGTTTTATTACAATATTGATCTTGATTATCGATCAGATTGTCTTGACTGGGTGCTGCCAATTTGTTTGAAGCAAATGCAATTGATATGGAATCTGATTGGTCAATAGGACATTAGCAGGGACATAGACGGGACATAAGTCTTAGTAGCAACTGGTGGTGCTAAGATGGAGCCTGGAAATTTCAGCCGAATTCGGCAAGTGGAAACTTGACTTCTATAGTCAGTTAACGCCCTTGCCTCGGGAAGATGATAAAATTGTAAATCTTAAAGGCTTTCATCAGTGACATCAAAAGGCACTTGGGTGAGATTCTACTTATCACGCCCTGTCAACCTGATGTGGGAGGAGAGCCTGAAGTTATCTGGCACATCTACCACAATCATGAGTTGGTGCTGACAAACCAGAAACATAATCAGAGTGAATTTGGGATGTGAACCCACGATCAGGTTTTTGCCCAAGGGACACAACTCTGCATGACACCTTGCAACTCAGTAAGCCAACTGGACAACCAATGTCCTTTGTGAATAAATCCTTGGAATAGATATCTTAACTTAAGTAGATTATCATTTTTGCAGGGTAACCATGGTAATTGAGGCAGCAGTTCAGTCCTACCTTAAAGTCGGATACCTGCGCCTCCAGTTTGACCTTGTCCTCCTTCAGCTGTTTCTCCACGGCTGATGTGTCTTCCGCGGGGGCAGACTCAGATGGCTTCTCCTCTGCCGGCTTCTGCTCTGACGTTGTCGAGGGCTTACCATCTGTAGCAGTTGTTGTCATCCTGACTCGGCAACATCTGCGGGAACCAGTAAGGGAAGATAAAAGTGACTCGACGAAGGAACTAGTGGGAAGAGTTTTGTCTATTGCAATGAAACACTTAATGATTTAGGCACCATGTTCTGCATGAACATACAATGACCTTTTCACATAATAATCACATCAATGACTGTCGATAAATCTGAATGGTTCCATTACTTAAAAATAAGTAGGAATTAATCATGGTAACAAACAGACTACATTAGTGCAGACAAAATACCTTCAACGACCCTTCAGGTACTTGTGAAACTACTGATGCTTGGGGGCTTAACTGCCTTTCCTTTCAGCATTGTTAGGAGATTTTTTTACCAGTTGGTGATGAACACGATAAAGAAAACAACTGAACACAATTTGTGACCCAGGGTGACAGCTCGTCCGACACTTATTTCTGAACAAACGCATAGTTTGTTTTTGTTTGTTTGCTGTCGCACTTAGCATTTTGCTCAGCAATATTCCAGCTTTAGGACGGCAGAGTGTAAATAATTGGGTCTGAACTAGACAATCCAGTGATTGACTTCATGAGCATCGATCCACACAATTGGAAAATGATGACATGCATCAACCAAGCGAGTCTGACCACCCAATCCTGTTAGTTGCCTCATATGACAAGCACAGTCTCCTTTTACGACAAGAATGGGTTGCTGATGACCTATTCTACCCCTGATCTACATGGGTCAACAAACGAATAGTATTATGATTATACTCCAGGATGTCTATGACCCTGAAGGTTTGGTGGACGAACATATAAGCTTTTGGTGTTGTGGGTATTTTACCCATGCATCTTAAAATCATTGGGTATCAGTAATTCTATCTGGGTATTCAAATTTCTGTTTCCCACTAGTTTTTACACATGTGGGTATTTAAGTTAAATATTTGAAAACACTTTTCATCTAGTCCCTGCAAACAGGTGTCGTGTGGGTTCGAGAGCTTTATAGGACTAAAAAATACCACGATACTTCCACAAGAAAGTGTAATGGCAAATGTTCATGATGTAACTGTCATCGTGGAGTTTGGCAAGGTTGACGGAATGTCCGTTTATAATTTCAAAATAAGTTGCTGATTTGCTAATCGAATACACAGGGTTACTTCACAATATTTTGATGATACGCACAAGTTTTATTTTTGTAGCGTATCTGTAATGTTCGTTGCGTATTTGATACGCTTGGATTTTATTTTACTGCACATTTCTGCATTTCTGATGCATATTTTACGCAGATACGCTGCTTATCTGGAGCTCTGTAGCAGTGTTCATTCTTGTGTGAGGCATCACGGCACAGCCGCATCTTCTTCAAGAATGACACAATTATCACCGACATGCAGCTCAACATGCATTTTAGACCCATGTTATCTTATTTACATTCATCAACATACTTCTTTTGCGGGTGTTTATGCTGAAGTGAGCAGTGTGCAATTTTATGAAGCAAGCTCATCACAATGTGTCGGACCTTCTTTCCACTATCATATCATAGCACAGGGAATGAAGTATTGTTGTAAGGAGCTTTGTTGAACAAGCTGACACGCAAACCAAGTATTTGATTAGCTCTTGTCAGTTATAGAAAATCTTATGCTTGCCTTACTCCAACTGCATGCAAACATGGGTAAAGCTTTTAATATGGATGTCGGAAAATCAGCAACACAGCGGTAGTGGAAAGCTTCTAAAGACACAACTGAATTTTTGACTAAAACAATTTATGGCAAAATCTTGCGATGGGACAGTCAAAGGCATACTCTCCAGCAATAGAAACTAACAGTTTTAGTCAACTAGTCCTTATAATGATAACATATAGCAAAGGACAAAAGGACAGTCCTTATCATACCTTAACTATTGGGCAGTTTGGCAAGGACTATAGGACGAGAGCCAATTTCTAATGCTGCTCTTACATTCATGTTTGTTTGTTGTTTAACACAGCACTCAACAACCTTTCAAGCTATTTGATAAATAAATCATTTGGGAAATACATGATCCTGGACCGGGCAATCCAGTGATTGATATCATGAGCATCGATCCACAAAATTGGATACAATAACAAGCATCAACCAAATCAGTCTGACATCATAGTCGCCTTTTAAGGCAAATATGGGTTGCTGAAGATCTAATCTAACCCAGATCTTCACGGTTCCTACCGTCGATGAGTTTTTGATCAGCAAACCAAACAGCATGTGAAAGAGTCAGCCAATTATAGCTTGCTGTCTGGGTAAAACATTGTCTTGGACTGACAACTTTTTCCAAGAGAAGTCGTTGGTTCTTTTTTATGGTTGCAGTATGATCAAAATAGGAAATTAATGACGTTAAATTGCATTAAAAAAATCAAATTCAATCATATGATAAACTGTAATTTTTCCTGAACAAGCAAACTGAGATGCTACGTTGAGAGTAAGGATTACCAAGTAATTTGCGGTTCTCCACAACCCCCATTTTTTTTTTATCTTCAGTGATGTCAACTTAATGTAAACAATGTTCCATTAGTCCTATCCACAAGGGATCCATATCTAGATTTACACTAGTCTTGGACTAACAGGCTAGCTGAAATGTTTATCCCTTCCTTCATGAAATATCCCCCACTGTGGACATGGTGGAACAGCAGACAATTGGGGCCGAAAATTTACATAACATATAACATATTAAATAACACTCATTTCCAGTTAAGATTAACAATGATGAATTTGGTGCTTTTGAAATAGCACCCATGATTTAAGTACAACATACTAGAAACAGGATCATACGGCCTAGTCATATTCTAAAGTTTTACTCTAACTTTTGACCGACTTTTCCTTGTTTAGATAATATTGCTAAACATGAAATTAAAAGAAATATTTCCCTTAACTATTTAAACACTGTTGATATGATAAATATATACAGCTGCCAGTGAGAAGGAATTGTCTGTTTTCCTCGTACCAGTCAACGAATCTTTGTAAAAACTGAAAAAAGTGCAGTTTCTGGAACACTCAACCAGTGAATGTCATCGGAACTGAAGAACTCCGCCTATCGATCGTTTATGTATGCCTATAGATTGCCACTCTTGTACATTCTAAAAGTAACTTGACGTAATCAAATGACATACCTTGAAGGACTTCGAATCAAAACAGATTGTGAAAAATAAGGAATCTTCATCACTTGACGAACACACATGCTCATCGTGGCAGCCATGTTGAAAGTCACGTTAGCTAAAGGGGGCTAACTCAAATATAGAATTATTCTCTCATTCTTGCATCACGCTAGAAAAATCTAGAACGCCCAAAGGTTACATAAGCAATGAACCCGATTTCTTTCAGCATACTTTGCAAAAATAACGTTATAAGTTTCCATGATGTTTATGATTTATTGTAAATTAATTAATACTATCTGCCTATAATAGGGTAAGTAAATCTACATCTAATGTACGTCGTTAATGGAAGTGATTCTGTCATGATTTATCGTTATTTTAACATTTGTCATTATCACTACAAAGAAAACAGATTTGAAATACAAACAAACAATAATAACAAACGCCTCCGAAACATTGCAAACGTCTTTGATTCCAGACTGACCAAGGTTTGAAGCGGTGGTAAAATCTATTACATTTCTCATGTCAGTTGCATTTCTGATCTGTTTGTTGGTCAAATATTTTCTGTTGAGAGAGAGAATTGCTTTTTTTTACTTTTTACTTGCTGAGCTACGGCTATACTACAGATGTATTACTGTAGGTATATTACTACAATCTATTACTACAATATAATACGGCTATATACAACTGCAGCCTACAGCCTGATTAAAACGTCATTTTTAGATTTTCAATAGTGAGTGGGTAATGGACTATGGAAGCTTTAAGTAATACTCTCACAATATAATATCGGGTGACCACAGATATTGGCTTCACATTGTACCCATGTGGGGAATCGAAAACCGGGCAGTTGGCGTTCAAGGGAAGGCTTTAACCACTAGGCTACCCTAGCGCACAACGAACCCTCAAAAGAAACACACGCGAAACACAAGATCCTAGATTTCAACATTTTTTAATTAGTAGTGTGACTGTCTACCTATGTTGGTCTATGCTTGTTAAAAGGGAGACTGGTTGGTCTGTGTTGTGTTACGTTTAAAGGGAGAGTGTGTTGGTCCATGCTGTGCTATGTTTAAAGGGGGACTGTGGTGGCCTTATGCTGTGCGATGTTTAAAGGAAGAATGTTGGCCTATGTTGTGCAATGTTTAAAGTGAGGGTGTGTTGGTCTATGCTGTGCAATGTTAAAAGGGAGACTGGGTTGGTCTATGCTGTTCTATGTTGAAAGGGTGACTGTGTTGGTCTATGCTGTGCTGTGTTTAAAAGGAGAGTGTGTGGTCTCTGTTGTGCAATTATAACGGAAGAGTGTGTGGTCTCTGTTGCGTTATTGCAAAGGGAGAGTGTGGTCTCTGTTGTGCTGTGTTTAAAAGGAGAGTGTGTGGTCTCTGTTGTGCTGTGTTCAAATGGAGAATGTGTTGGTCTATGATGTGCAATTAAAAAGGAAGAGTGTGTGGTCTCTGTTGTGCTATTGCTTAAGGGAAGAGTGTGTGGACTCTGTTGTGCTGTGTTTAAAGGAAAGTGTGTGGTCTATGCCGTGCATTTAAAAAGGAAGAGTGTGTGGTCTCTGTTGTGCTGTGTTCAAAAGGAGAGCGTGTTGGTCTATGCTGTGCTATTAAAAAGGAAGAGTGTGTGGTCTCTGCTATGCTGTGTTAAAAAGGAGAGTGTGTTGGTCTATGTTGTGCTATTAAAAAGGAAGAGTGTGTGGTCTCTGTTGTGCTGTGTTAAAAAGGAGAGCGTGTTGGTCTATGCTGTGCTATTAAAAAGGAAGAGTGTGTGGTCTCTGTTGTGCTGTGTTCAAAAGGAGAGTGTGTGGTCTATGTTGTGCTATTAAAAAGGAAGAGTGTGTGGTCTCTGCTATGCTGTGTTAAAAAGGAGAGTGTGTTGGTCTATGTTGTGCTATTAAAAAGGAAGAGTGTGTGGTCTCTGTTGTGCAATTATAAAGGAAGAGTGTGTGGTCTCTGTTGTGCTATTGCAAAGGGAAAGTGTGGTCTCTGTTGTGTTATTGCAAAGGGAGAGTGTGGTCTCTGTTGTGCTGTGTACAAAAGGAGAGGGTGTTGGTCTATTAAAAAGGAAGACTGTTGCTCTCTGTTGTTCTATGTTTAAAGGGAGAGTGTGTTGGTCTCTATTGTGCTATTTTTAAGTGAAGAATGCGGTAGCCTAGGTTGCGTTACGTTTTAAAGGAGGCTATGTTTGTCTAAGTTATGCTAGATTTAAAAGGAAAGTGTGTTGGTCTATACTGTGCTATGTTTAAAGGGAGACTGTGTAAGTCTATGCTGATGCTCCACTGACTGGTACCATGTTCTGCCATGTTGTAATTAATACCATGTTTTAAATGTGTAGACATTGTCCCTGTGTAGGTAGGGTCATCATTAACTGCTGATGTGGTATACCTCATAAACTGTGAACTAGCAAACAAATAAACTATTACTTGGGGGACGTAAATCAAATGTGCAATGACTGCTAATTAGTCGAGCCTAGGCCTCTTTAAATCACCATGCTTGCTGGTATCATGTCACCTGTCACACAAGCCAAGCTGTTGTAAATGACACGAAATTACGTTAAGTATTGAGACTATTGCTCAAGTTGAACCAGTAGCAGAGAGAGTTTGTTTACTAAATAACCGACTTCTTGTTCACGAAGTGGGCACGGGTGGCCCAGTCGTCTAAGGTGCCGCGATTCGCTGTGCAGAGTTGCGTCCCTTGGGCACGCCAGAAATCTATGATTGTGGGTTCGAAACCCGGTTCGCCCCGATTATGTTTCTAGGTTTGTCAGCACCGTACTCGTGCCAGTGGGTTTCACTGAAGTGATAAACGCCTGAGACCTGCATCACTTCGGGCTTTCCACCCACATTAAGCTGACACGCCGTGATATAACTGGAATACTGTTAAAAGCGGCGTAAAACCCAACTTACTCACTTACTCACTCTTGTTCACGAAGGTATGAATGTACACCTTCAGAGACGCAAACAACATATTGAAGTCAACTCTTACAAATGAATCGCCAATCAGGAAAAAGTAGTACCGTTAGTGGGATTTGCCTAACATTTCTGTCGGTTTATGGAAATATAAACGCAATACAAATTACTTGGTCAGCCAATCAAGCTCCACGGAATCCTCAGTAATTTATTCAGATGGCTTTGAAGAAGTTAGGTAATATCTGGTGCATTAGAATACTTGTGAGGGGACATGACGCAAGAGGTTTTCAAATTAGATGACCCGTGAAGATCCAGGGAAGAACAGGTCTTAAGCAACCCATGCTTGTCGTAAGAGACGACTAACGGGATAGGGTGGTCAGGCTCGCTGACTTGGTTGATGCATGTCATCGTATTCCAATTGCGTGGATCGATGATCATGATGTCAATCACTGAAATGTCTGTTCCAGACTCCATTATTTACAGACCGCCGTCATATAGCTGGAATATTGCTGAGTGCGTACAACAGCCCAATAACAAATGCGAGTGAGTTGGAGGGTGGGGGAGTAGAGAGTCAGTGAGTGGTTGAGTGCGTGCGTGCGTGGGTGCATGCGTACGTGAGCTGAATGAACAGATGGATGATTGATAGATGGATGTGTGGATGGATGATTGACTGATGGATCTGTCGGTGGCTAGCACAACTGTAATACCAGTGTGAAGTACATCACAATCAAACACCCATTTCTTGTGTGTTTCATTTTTAGCCACCATCAAACATGGGTGTATAGTTTCTTTTGTCCGGCAGTGTATGTACGGAATGAATGTCAGCCGCACTGTGCCTCGTACTGATGGTGGTTGTGGCGCGTCCTACTTTAGGCGTGGGGAGGACCGGGGCCTAACAGTCCAGTATGCAATCTTGATAATTCTTAATGGCTGAGCCATTGGTGCGCTCGTCTGCATAACTGCTTTTCGTGACTTGTGCTTTCAGATATAAATTTCTGATAAAACAATATCACATAACATTTCCATACAAAATACATCCCCAGGAAGCAGAACTAACCGGTTCATTGTTCCATAGTTCTATGCCCTCGGGTTTTACCAAACATAGATCAACAGGTTTTACCAAACATAGATAAACAGGTTTTACCAAACATAGATAAACAGGTTTTACCAAACATAGATAGACAGGTTTTACCAAACATAAGCAAATTGTTCGTTGGATATGAAGGAGTCCTTGACACATGTGTGTTTCAGACAAACATCGCGTTTCTTGAAGAAGTGGCGGGGAAAATATTCTTTCTCCAAATAGTCAAATAGTCTATTACATCCACACATCCACCTGTCAATCATCCATCCTCACATCTACCTGTCAATCAGCCATCCAAACATGTATCTGTCAATTATCCATCCACACATCTATCTGTAAATCGCCATTTACTGATGTCTATCTTTCTGTTCATTTATCCATCTTTCTGGTTATTTATCCGCCTTTCTGTTTATTTATCCTTCGTTCTCTTCAGTTATCCATCTATCTGTTTATTTATCCACTAACATTCTTCCATCTATCCGTTCATTTATCATCTATGTTAATTCATCCATCTTTCTGTTTATTTATCTATCTGTCTGTTTATTTATTAATCAATCACCATTCATATCGGTCCATCCTCCATCCATCAGTCGTCCTCCATCAATATGTCTGTCTGTCTGCTGTGGCCTTCCCTTCACAACACCCAGTCTCACCCTCATGGGAAACACGTAAACAGACGCCATTCTATCCATACAACCACCAACCAATAACGCCACAAGCAGACCAATGCTGTCATTACAATGTAAATCCAAGTTGCATAAAAGCATTGAAAAAAAAGTTTTCTAGCTTGATGAATTAACACACAACATTCCTATCTGTTTTATAATACACAGTCAGCATAGCCTAGACCATCAAACCCTAGCCCCCCCCCCCCCCCCCCCCCCCCCCCACACACACACACACACCCAACCCCCTATCCCTGGGTTATCTGCCTGAGCGGAGATGAGAAAACTGGGGAAGGACATCAGTGCATCGTCTGGGTTGAAGGCTCGTCAAGAGAGACGGGCGGAATCGTGAATAAAACGCCAAGGCTTCCCCAAATCCGAGCGTCTCTCAGTTCCCACATTCGAAGAAAAACAGGCTTGATTACCATAAATACTATGAATATTTATCAACACACTTATGACTTCCATTATGGGAAATCTATAACGGGCATGACAAGGCTTATGACTGGACGCCATTGATTGGTGAAACAAGGGAAGTACTGCGAGGCCCCACAGGGGTGGTCGTAGGGCGGGATTTTACATAAATGACCATTAGTATTTTTGTTCGTAAATTATTACAATGAATGAACTTGCTTATGTCTACTCTACCTTATCCCCGGTGTGGCTTTGTGTGGCTTGTCGTGGCTGGGTGTGGCTCGGTGTTTGTTGTGGCTTGGTCAGTGTGGCTTGGTGTGGCTTGTCGTGGCTGGGTGTGGCTTGGTGTGGCTTGTCGTGGCTGGGTGTGGCTTGGTGTGTCTTGTGGCTTGTGGCTTGGTGTGGCTTGTCGTGGCTGGGTGTGGCTTGTGGCTTGTGGCTTGTGGCTTGGTCGGTGTGGCTTGGTGTGGCTTGTCGTGGTTGGGTGTGGCTCGGTGTGGCTTGTGGCTTGGTCGGTGTGGCTTGGTGTGGCTTGTCGTGGCTGGGTGTAGCTTGGTGTGGCTTGTGGCTTGGTCGGTGTGGGTTGTTGAGGCAGGGTTTGGTTTAGTGTGGCTGGGTGTGACTTGGTGCGGCTTGGTGCGGCTTGGTTTGGCTTGGTTTGGCTTGGTGTGTTTAAGTGTGTTTCGGTGTGGCTGGGTGTGGCTGGGTGTGGCTTGGTGTGGCTTGTGGCTTGGTCGGTGTGGCTTGGTGTGGTTTGTCGTGGCTTGGTGTGGCTTGTGGCTTGGTCGGTGTGGGTTGTTGATGTTTGGTTTGGTTTGGTGTGGCTGGGTGTGGCTTGCTGTGGCTGGGTGTGGCCTGATGTGGCTTGGTGTGTTTCAGTGTGTTTCGGTGTGGCTGGGTGTGGCTCGGTTTGGCTTGGTGTGTTTCAGTGTGTTTCGGTGTGGCTGGGTGTTGCTTTGTGTTGCTTGGCGGCTCGCTGTGGATTGGTGTGACTTGGTGCGGCCTGGTGTAACGCGGTGTGGCTTGGTGTGGCTTGGTGTGGCTAGATGTGGCTCGGTGTGGCTGGGTGTGGGTGTAGCTGGGTGTGGTTTGCTGTGGCTTGGCTTGGTGTGGCTTGGTGTGGCTTGGTGTAACGTGGTGAGGCCGGGCGTGGCTTGGTGTGGCTTGGCTTGGTGTGACTTGGTGTGGCTTGGTGTGGCTTGGTGTGGCTTGGCTTGGTGTTGCTGGGTGTGGCTTGGTGTAACGCGGTGTGGCTTGGTGTGGGTGTGACTTGGTGTAACTCGGCGTGGAGCAGGGTGTGGATGTGACTTGGTGTGGCTAGGTGTGGCTGGGTGTGGCTGGGTGTGGGTGTAGTTTGGTGTGGCTGGGTGTAACTCGGTGTGGGTGTTGGTGTGGGTGTTGCTGGGTGTGGTTGGGGTGGCCTGGTGTGACTCGCTGTGGCTGGGTGTCGCTGGTGTGGTTCGGTGTGCCTGGGTGTGGCTGGATGTGGCTTGGTGTGGTGTTTTAGTACTTGTAATTTTATATTTGATTTTAATTACTCTGAATATGTTTTGGTGAACAGAACAATCACCGTATGTTGACATGAAATCTACTTATATTTGTACAATATATTCCTGTAAAAGCAACCATTTCATGAGTTTTTACTCAATATTCTACACCGAAACTCTGTCAAAGTGCTGGTTGGGTTTAGAGATGAAGGTTACCAATGACATTAGGTCCAAAATGCATGTATGCAGTTGCTGCTTAACGCACGCACGCACGTCCGCGAGCATGTATGACTGAATACTATGTTTGACGTATTCCAATCTCTGTCACCCACGTGTGTTGTGCTCACCTACACGCATGCGTAGTGAACCCACATAAGCCGGGGCTTAACACTGAAACACTCACCCGGCTGCTACCTCAAGTCCATACTGAATGTGGCTAGCCCCTCGAGACAAGTTCATTTAAAGGGCGAAGACAAGGATAAATATTGTGCCCCGAGCTGTTTAAAATGACTATGAATTAAAACAGTTGATAAGGATGAACTTGATCTATAACTGTTTGCCCGCCTCAAACAAATATTGAATTTCAAAACAGGAGAAAAGAAAATGTGATGATTTCTTTGAAAAAAAGCATAAAAATGTAATCCAATCGATATCATAAATGAAAGTTTATTGGTATTTTATGTGCGATAAATCTGAACAAATCGATGAATGATTAATGTCGATGTGAAAAACAGTCGGTGGTTTCTCAGCTGTTAACATTAGGCTTGTTAATGTCGAGCCTATTCTTTAAAATGTTTCTACATTCAAATCAACCCCATACTTTCATATTGATTTGATGTTTAAGACTTTCAAAGTTTTGAATAAAATCGAAAAAGTACATCAGTTTCCTTGTACAAATCAACGCCCTGCTATATTTGATTTCACGCTGTGGTTGGCCAACCTCCTACGTCAAGTCATGTGAAATGCCTGAACACAAAAAATATAAAAAATAAATTTTTGTTTTACGTTTCATTTTAGATGTGCAATACTCTTTTGTTATAATGTATTTTGTAGTCGTCACCGCGAAAGACAGAGAGCAATGACACTGTTTAACTGATTGCACGCTGAGATAAAATATGTCCTATTTCCATCATTAAATTAGACAACACGGATTACTCCTAATATGCATGTATTAATGGTATACACTATTACACATTTCAGTATGCCTATCAAAAGTTTAGTGATATGTATTACCACCCGACAGTGTTTGTTTGTTCGTTGTTTGACGCCACACTGACAGTATTCCAGCTATGTGACGGCGGTCTGTAAATAATCGAGTCTGGACCAGACAATCCAGTGATTGACACCATGAGCAGCAATCCACGTAATTTGGGATGCGATGACATGCATCAACCATGTCAGCGAGGCAGACCACCCGGTCCTGTTAGTCTGCTCTTACGACAAGCATAGTCACGTTTTACGGCAAGCATGCTGAAGACCCATTCTACCCCGGACCTCCACGGATCCCACCCGACAGTAAACAGTTTTATGCGTATGTGTATACTTTAAAAGAATTATTCTACAGAATGTTCTCAATACACATGTGTGTCTTCCAAACGCAGTGCGGTGTCCCCCGAGATGAGATTGCTGGAATATTGGTAAAAGCGGCGAAAACCCATACTCACTCACTTACTCTAGACTAATTCTATTTTAATGGAGCCAAAATCTTGAATACATCATTGATATATAGAGTCAGAAATCACATGGGTGTTAATTTTAGGGCTGCAACGAATACACTATAAGGCGAATACGATTCGTATAATGAAGATAGGGTAACAAATACGAATATTTATTCAAGAATAATAACAAGTCAGCAGTTGATGTATTATTTATGATATTCAGTAAAACAATAACAAAATAAATTATTTGACATGGTTTGTTAATTATTAATTTATTATACATTAATATACTTCACTTATCCAGGTACTGGTGTCTGCTCAAATGCGACAATGACCAGTGACTAAAATACTGTCACTGAAGAAATCTATGCATATAATATGTTCTTATGGATATTTTAAGGGTCAGGGTATGTAAATGCACATTACTGCATATTCATGAATATTTCGATTCTAGTGACCACGAATAACGAGTTCAATTCATGAATGGATACGGTTCGATTCACCGAATACGCGAGTGAATCGTAACAGCCCTAGACCGCCTCCGTGGTCTAATGGTAGAGCGTCCGCCTGGAGAGCGGAAGGTCCGGGGTTCGATCCTCAGCCGCGTCATACCAAAAGACGCTAAAAGATGGTACTTGTTGTTACCCTGTCTGGCGCTTGGCATTAAGGGGCTAAAACAAGGACTGGTCGGCTCGGAGTCAGTATACTGTGTCTGAGTGGGGTATTCATGTTAAACTGCGGCATGGTATCTCAGTGTGCTAGCACTATAAATCGGCATCAGTCCGGACTAGTACAAGCAGCCACACACACACACACACACACGTGCATGCACGTCGCTATATAAGTGCAGTAATCTTGGACGCGACGCTCAATCCCATTTTACCTCACCTCACCCGTAACAGCCCTAGGTGTTATATAAGATGACATGCGTACTGTTTCCGCGAACACCAGGCGTCATCACTTTTACTTTACAACGTACAGGTTCTTGATTTTGCCGCCACTGTTTTGTTTTGCCGTTGTACTGTTTCTTGTACCCGAGAGACGAAAATGAAAACCCTTCATTATCCGCCGAAACTGACCCCATTTGGCATAAGTGACAAAAGGTTTATCTGATCCAATTCCCTATTTTGAGTTGTACCATATGGTCTCCTGTTTTCTTAAGTGAACATTTGACTTGTCTTGCCTTTGCATGTGTTTGTGACGCGTGCCACCAATAGGACCGGGTACGCTCACCTTTTCGCGAACAACTGGTATCATCGCTATTTGGTTCATAAACACATGATCATGATATAGTCGGACTCGTACGACGGACTCTGCTTATGGCAGTTTTGTGGCTTTCATTTACCGCTCCGACGTATTAGAAGGTATTGACAGTGACACCGGTTGTGAGTGAGTGAGTGAGTGAGTATGGTTTGACGCCGCTTTTAGCAATATCACGGCGGGGGTCACCAGAAACGGGCTGCACACATTGTACTCATGTCGGGAATCGAACCCGGGTCTTCGGCGTTACGAGCGAACCCTTTAACCACTAGGCCACCCGACCGCCCCTGACACCGGTTTTCCCTCAGCACTGTGCAATATAAAAAGTACATTTGTCTTTCCATGTCAAATAAGATATTTATCGCACCGTGTGATCGACAAAGGTTGATATTTTGATGAACATATCGATATTTATGCCTCTACTCTAAAACCCATTGCGTCATTGAGGCAATCTGCAAGTGGCACCGGTATAACGTCTTTTTTTCCAAAGAACTGTCGATTTTATGTTTTCGGATAACGATTTCATCCGAGAAAGCATGATAAGATCTGTCATTTATAACCCTCTTCACAAGATGGTTGATCTGGCGTTATCCCGACAGCCATGAGAAGACACATCTGACGCACTGTGTAATGATACAATACATGGTTCATCTGACCTTGTTGTGACATGTCACAAGGATATATGTCCGGGAAAACACCAGATGCTGTATTTGTTTACAGAAGAAGCAGGCATGTCTTTTATGAAATTTCCTTAGGTGTTCACATTAATTCACATGTAACGTTTATTGATGCATTTCTCCTTGACTTGTCTTAACGACGTCACCATGTTCACCAGCCCGGTCTAACCACGTCACCATGTTCACCCACCCGGTCTAACCACGTCACCATGTTCACCCACCCGGTCTAACCACGTCACCATGTTCACCCACCCGGTCTAACCACGTCACCATGTTCACCCACCCGGCCTAACCACGTCACCATGTTCATCCACCCGCTGAATCTGTTCACCCTCCCTGTCAATGTTTAGCCACCATGTCTAACGACGTCCAAACGTTAATCCACCCGCTCTTTTATGTGGTATTGTCTTCATCCAATCGGTCGAACGACGTCGTTTTGTCCATCTACCCGGCCTAACGATGCCAGTTAGCTGTTCAGAAGGTCTATAAGAGCTATGTAAAAAACACCGTCACCACTCTTAACCACTTCCGTATATTCATCAACCATGTGTTCTCCAAAGGTCGCGTTTTGTCCAGAAGACCCCCAAGGCACTATTGCTATACTAGGACACGTGCATGAAACAAATTCGAACTAAAACTTCCGGTTACAAATAAAAGAATAACAAGGGTATTAATACACTACTTAAAAACCAACGAGACGGTGACATCTCACTACATGAAGGAAGTGTTCGCATTTTGTTATCCCCGTGTTGTTTGTTTGTTTGTTGTTTAACACCGCACCCAGCATTATTCAAACTATATGACGGCGGTCTAGAAATAATCGACTCTGGTCAAGTCAATCCAGTGATTGACATCATGAGCATCGATCCACGCAATTTGGATAACGACTCATGTATTGCTGAACAACCAATGTTTGATGTGCGGGTAATCTACCCTTCTGTCTGTCAGTTGCAGATTGGAATAACGGGTATGATAATAATCATATACATTATATTCACAATAATGATGATAATAATAATGATGCTTGTGTCGCGCTCAAACTGCAACAAATAAAACATGCGCAGTATTTAGTCGAAACACCTGAAGAAGTAAGTTTTCAATAGATGCTTGAACTGAAAAGGTGACGTGTCAGACTTCAACTGCTTTAGCAGGGAGTTCCAAAGATCGCCAGAGAAATGGGCAAATGTTTTTGTTTTTGTCTGTATGTTGTTTTACGCCGCACACAGCAATATTCCAGCTATATGACGGCGGTCTGTAAATAATCGAGTCTTGACCAGACAATCCAGTGACTGACATCATGAGCATCGATCCACGCCATTGGGATATGATGACATGCATCAACCAAGTCAGCGAGCCTGACCACCCCATCCCGTTAGTCGCCTCTTACGACAAGCATACTTGCCTCTTACGACAAGCATGGGTTGCTGAAATTTTATTCTACCCCGGATCTTCACGTGTAACAGATAAACTAACAACCAGTGTATTTAAACACCACTCCATCAACGAGATGTTCGCTTTTGTTATCCCGTGTATTCATATACATAGATCCATATCAATATGCCACTTTTCTTGTGTTCAACTCAAAGTATGAGTTAACGCTGACAGTTTGTGGTTCCCTCGAAGAGACAACTTCCTATTTCAGCTGGAAGACAGCTTTGACATCCGTGATCTACGCATCAAACACGGGAACAGCTATGAATGTGTATGTATGTATATCGATGTTCGGATACAAATCTGGAGAAACTGATCTGGGGAATTATTCATAATGTCCCCGAGCATCGAAGCTTTGAATGAATGAGTCAGTGAGTGCAGTTTTCGGTGGCAATAATTACAGTTATGTCACGGTACCCAGTACCTAACATTTAGGGCCCACAAATCAGCGGTTTATGGCACGAGCAAGGTATTTTATATGGACACCCGTCATACACAACAAGTCATCGTTCCATAAAACTGCACGATTATCGTCAGTATATGTTAACGTGTGGGAGCTGCGATTATCGTAAGTCTATGTTAACGTGTGGGAGCTGCGATTATCGTAAGTCTATGTTAACGTGTGGGAGCTGCGATTATCGTAAGTCTATGTTAACGTGTTGGAGCTGCGATTATCGTAAGTCTATGTTAACGTGTGGGAGCTGCGATTATCGTAAGTCTATGTTAACGTGTGGGAGCTGTGATTATCGTAAGTCTATGTCAACGTGTTGGAGCTGCGACTATCGTAAGTATATGTTAACGTGTGGGAGCTGCGATTATCGTAAGTCTATATAAACGTGTTGGAGCTGCGACTATCGTAAGTCTATCTTAAAGTGTGGGAGCTGCGATTATCGTAAGTCTATGTTAACGTGTGGGAGCTGCGATTATCGTAAGTCTATGTTAACGTGTTGGAGCTGCGATTATCGTAAGTCTATGTTAACATGTGGGAGCTGCGATTATCGTAAGTCTATGTTAACGTGTGGGAGCTGTGATTATCGTAAGTCTATGTCAACGTGTTGGAGCTGCGACTATCGTAAGTATATGTTAACGTGTGGGAGCTGCGATTATCGTAAGTCTATATAAACGTGTTGGAGCTGCGACTATCGTAAGTCTATCTTAAAGTGTGGGAGCTGCGATTATCGTAAGTCTATGTTAACGTGTGGGTGCTGCGATTATCGTAAGTCTATCTTAACGTGTGGGAGCTGCGATTATCGTAAGTCTATGTCAACGTGTTGGAGCTGCGACTATCGTAAGTATATGTTAACGTGTTGGAGCTGCGACTATCGTAAGTCTATGTTAACGCGTGGGAGCTGCGATTATCGTAAGTCTATGTTAACGTGTTGGAGCTGCGATTATCGTAAGTCTATGTTAACGTGTGCGTGCTGCGATTATCGTAAGTCTATGTTAACGTGTGGGAGCTGCGATTATCGTAAGTCTATGTCAACGTGTTGGAGCTGCGACTATCGTAAGTATATGTTTACGTGTTGGAGCTGCGACTATCGTAAGTCTTGTTAACGTATGTGAGCTGCGACATCAAAGTTTACATTAATGTCTGGAAGTTACGATTATCGTAAGTATATCTTGGGGAATGTGAGTTACGATATCGTGAGTCTATTTAATATGTGTGACTTACAATTATCGCAAGACTATGTCATTATATTTGAGCGAAGATGTATAGTCTATATGAACATATCCGATTATCGTAAGTGTATGTTAATACATGTACATATATGGGAGTTAAGATATCGTAAGTCTATGTTAATGTATTGTAGTTACGATACCGTATGTCTGTATTAACCCGTGGTAGTTACGATATACGATAATGCAAGTCTATTTTAACGTATGTGACTTGCGACTCTCGTAAGTCTTTGTTAATGTACGAGAGTTTCGACAGTCGGGCACAGCATTACGATGAGGAAATGAGGCCGGTCATTCATTATTGTATGGCTATTGTATAATGCGTCCCCCCTCTAGGGTATTCAGAATTTTTATGTGTGTGTGTGTGTGTGTGTGTGTGTGTGTGTGTGTGTGTGTGTGTGTGTGTGTGTGTGTGTGTGTGTGTGTGTGTGTGTTTGTGCGTGTGTGTGTCTGCTTGTACTGGAGCGGACTAATGCCGATTTTATAGTGCTTGCCTACTGATATACCGTAAGTTTAACATAAATACCCCACTCAGACACGCAAACGGACTCCGAGAAGACCAGTCCTCGTTTTAGCCCCTTAATGCCGAGCGCCAGGCAGGGTAACAACAGGTACCATCTTTTAACGTCTTTTGGTACGACGCTACCGGGGATCGAAGCTCCGACCTTCCGCTCTCCGTGCGGACGCCACAGAGGCGGCCGCAGTCATTCAAAATAACACGGACATAAATACTTGGTGACATCTAGAGTGAGTATATTTTGTAATTAAAAACTCCACAATGGATGTGGTATAAACCTGACGTGTCGTCTATTGTAACATAGAACAGTATTCTTATATGTGTGTGTGTGAGGGTGGGATTCGAGTATCATGAGCAGATTTATTTTACATCGTATCCCTTTAGCAAAGTCATGTAAACGAACAGGTGATGATAAACTTGGTCAAATTTGAAATTTGAGATAAAACATCTATCTATCTATCTATCTATCTATCTATCTATCTATCTATCTATCTATCTATCTATCTATCTATCTATGGCATCGCCTGCTTTCTCATCAACGGTGAACAAAGAAAATAAGGAATCATATCTATCTATCTATCTATCTATCTATCTATCTATCTATCTATCTATCTATCTATCTATCTATCTATCTAAGATAATGATAACCACATGCGTAGCAATAACTTTGGTACAGTTGATCGCTATTATATTATATACGTATTAAACAGTACAACCAATCACCGACGAGGCTCCTGCGCTCGCGAAAACTCTATGTCAACATATAACAGTCGAACTATAACAAATATGACTGTTAACGAGTCAAAGTATGGCATTTATGATATATGCATCTATTCTATGTCAACTTAAGTTCGTTTCAATGCGTCAATACCGGTAATACGACCGTGGTTGCTGTAAATCACGGTGAATTGTGTGATCTACCGATCACTTCACACACGATTTCGCCAAAATTAATGTAAGCAATATTGAATGAAATTTTGAACAAAATAATAAAATAGGTTACAAACATAAGTCCAGGTATACAATGAGGATTTTTTGTAATTACATGTTTATTTTGCGTACTGCAGTACAGATTTGTTGACATGGTATTTCCGGTGTTACATGCTCACGGTAATATCTTTGCGTTGGGGAAAAAACCCATCAAAACTCGTTATGGTGTGTAAAATGCGCTCTCCCTTTATACAGCTGTGTCTTTGGGAAACAAAGTGCGCGCTATACTCAAGAAAATACGCTGTTTGTAATCAGAATAGAATTTTGGGGTAATACGTCTATAAATGAATGTCAGACAGTACATGTATGCTGTGGTGCGTATCTGATACGTTTTTCAAATTACCCCCCACCCCCACCCCACACCCACACACACACCCCCAACCCCCCGCATCGTGCACGTTTTCATCCGTACATACGCCAATACGGCCTTTATCTGAGCCCTGATAATGTGTCACTGTCAACCAACATTATCATATACGGCAATATTTCACCACAAGCGTAATGTAATCCCCATGTGGAGAGCCTCACAATTCAGGAGGTCCCTGTGACGTCATAGCAGCTGACCCCTGACCCTTGGAGAAGGGCAATGAGACAAAGGGTTCGATCAGGGCTACTGATATGAAGGGTAGATTGCGGCGTAGGAGGGGGGTCACTATCATTGATTGGAAATGTCGGTTGTACTATTGTTGGATTACTATTGGAACACATGGACATCCATTAACATTCGTCTTAATTACGAAAGTTTTTCTTTACAAAGCATCACCATTGATTTGATATTACAGTTTTCACGAAGGTAGCAGCTTGAACACCATTGAACAAGTCATCAATTACAAACAAGGAAAGCAAACAAACAACGGTACATGAGTTTTCATATTTGAAGACGTTATTTAGTATACCTTTGGTTTCATCTGAGAAACGACCTGTGAAGATCCGGGGTAGAATAGGACTTAGAATGATGCAGGATTCTGTCTAGTATCGTATATTCCCATGTTTAATTCACTTGCCTTTGCATGTGTTTATGACAGGTGCCACCGGCGGTGCAGGATACGCTCATTTCTTAGCGAACACGTATATCATCACATGATTGGGATTAATAAATACATGTGACCCGAGAAGATCCGGGGTAGAATAGGTCCTCACAAACCCATATGCTTTCCGTAAAAGGCGACAATGCTTGTCGTAAGAGGCGACTAACGGGATCGGGTGGTTTGGTTGATGCATGTCATCGTATCCAAATTGCGTAGATTGATCCTCATGCCGTCAGTCACTAGATTGTCTGGTCAAGACTCTATCATTTACAAACCGTTGTCATATTGCTGGAATATGGAATACCGTAAGGGACATTCTCACGATCTTGGATTCTTGCGATCTCGACCTATGGAAACGAGCTAAATGTGCCCAATACACGAGAATGCGTTATCGCGAGAATGTCCCTTACAGTATTCCATATAGACTAACATCCAGTCTCTGAAATGAACATATCGTACAGAAAAAACAGTGGTTCAGTTATCTTAATAAAAATATAATAAAAAGGGAGCCCAGTGATTCTCTTCATTTTCAGATTTAGACTTGCCAAACATTATAGACTTGCATGGGCTGTAGTTGATATATTTGTATCAGGGTCTGTAAGACAGACTATATTCCATACTGTAATATTTCTAAGTGCGGCGTTAAACAACTAACAAAAAATCACGTGAGGAACATTGGCTCTTTTGAGCACCTTCTCAATCCACAGCATCCCTATGAACGGGACCCCTCTTTCTATCCAGGCTAGGTTACTAGTCTTCTAGCCGGAGCGTCACCTCGGCCCATACATCCACTACACAGCTTCCAGAACAATGCCTCACGGATTGTAAACAGGTCAAAGATTGTCATGTTACACTCCTCATAAACTCTTCAATGGCCAGCCATCAGAGAACCAACTTTAGAATATTATCACTGATTTATCAGTGTGTCCATCAGCTCCTGCCGTCCTGTGTGACCTCGACCTGCACTTCCTCACAGATCAAGCTCTCAATTTAAACTGTGTGTTCCTTTTTCAAAACTTAAGACATTCGATTCTTGTACATCTTTCCGTGACCCGTGAAGATCCGGGATAGAATAGGTCTTCAGCAACCCATGCTTGCCATAAAAGGCGACTATGTTTGTGAGAGGTGACTAACGGGATCGGGTGGTCAGGCTCGCTGACTTGGTTGATGCATGTCGACGTATCCCAAGTGCGTAGATCGCTGCTCATGATGTCAGTCACTGGATTGTCTGGCCCAGGCTCGATTATTTACACACCGCCGTCATATAGCTGTAATATTGCTGAGTGCGGCGTTGAATAACAAACAAACAAACAAACAAACAAACAAACAAATTTGCCCATTTCTCTGTCGACCTTTGGAACTCCCTGCCAAAGCAGCTGAAGTCTGACACGTCACCAGTTCAGTTCAAGCATCTGTTGAAAACTTTTTTCTTCAGATGTTTCGACTTAATACTGCGCATGTTTCATTTGTTGCAGTTTGGGCGCGGTACAAGATCATTATTATTATCATCATTATTGTGAATATAATGTATATGATTATTATCATACCCGTTATTCCAATCTGCAACTGACAGACAGAAGGGTAGATTACCCGCACACCAAACATTGGTTGTTCAGCAATATATGAGTCGTTAACGTTAACGTATGTGCTTGTAACCGTATTGGTTCCTTACTGTTACAGTCGCTTAAAGTTTCATGCAGTTGTCAGAGGCGGAGGGGTAGCCCAGTGACTGATACGAGGGCTCTTGCCATGCCGAAGATCCAAGTTTGAGTTCCTACACGGTCAATGCATTTTAAGATGTCCCCCGACATAAACTATTTCACGGTTCATTTGTATTTTAGACCCTATTGCCTGTCGTGCAAGATATGATTTAGTTGCGTTATATCTGGGAGGTGAGGTGAAATGGGGTATAACGTCGCGTCCAAGATTATTGCATTTATATAGCGACGTGCATGTGCTTGTGTGGCCGGACTGATGCCGATGATTAGTGCTAGCTCACTGAGATACCATGCCGCAGTTTAACATGAATACTCCGAGCCGACCAGTCCTTGTTTTAGCCCCTTAATGCCGAGCGCCAGACAGGGTAACAACACGTACCATTTTTTAACGTCTTTTGGTATGACGCGGCTGGAGATTGAACCTCGGACCTTCCGCTCTCCGGGCGGATGCTCTACCACTAGATCACGGAGGCGGTCGTCACGTCTGAGAAGAGAACACAATATGTTTTTACATGCATAGGGAAACTATTATTTCAAAAACATTTATTTTTTTTTATATCAAAACAGTGTTTCATATTGGAATCGTCATAATCCATTACGTCTTCCTTTCCAGGTCGTCGTTGTTGCTTACATTTCACGCTAATCGTTAAAAGGAAAATCGTTTATCGATACAAATGATAAATGGAATCGATTTCTGGGACAAATTGGCACATTTCACTTTTAACTTTCTGCACTAGTGTTCGTCCATTACTTCTCAACAAAAGCGTTGGACCATTTGTCGTCTGGAGTTATTCTACTTCCGTTTCTTGCGCAATGTATCATTGAGTTATAATTCATGAATATCGTATTTTTCAACCATGTTCCGCTGAAAGATTCTGACGTTTATGTCTAGCTGTCACATTTTACGCTTGATAACGAACGCGTTATGGAAATGTATATGCCAATTTGACCAAATTAGAGGCGAAATTATCGAACATGCTCACCAAGGAGTGAAACAGCATTTAATATATTTGATCAATACGTGATATTTTAGAAGTATTTTTGTCAAGTTATCTACTTAATTCCCAGTTGTATGTCTTTGATGGGAAAGTGCATTTTAATGCACTTCCGGTTGGCCTAGTGGAGTGGCGACATGGCGGCGTTTCTCTGTCCGCCACGACACTGGGACACACAGATTGAGATTTATTGATTCGAATCCACATTGGAAATGTGTGTGTGTTCATATATTAATTTCCTTATTCGCATTGATTTGAAGTTAGAGTGAATTTCCCTGTTTCCACGTAACAGTGTATACCTACGCTAATGGCTCCGAATGCTAGTTCCATAAAGGTGACCCTATTACTAAATAAAAGCGAAAAGAAACCCCCATATTACCATAATCGTAAGAATTGTCATAGTCCATTGTACAATTTCGACTACATCATGAACATGTGTTCATTATTGCTTGTTTGTTGTTTAACGCCACACTCAGTAATATTCCAGCTATATGACGGCGATCTGTAAATAATCTAGTCTGGACCAGACAATCCAATGATTGACATCATGAGCATCGATCCACGCAATTGGGATACGATGACAGGCATCAACCAGGTCAGCGAGCCTGACCACCCGATCCCGTTAGTCGCCTTTTACGACAAGCACAGTCTCCTTTTACGGCAAGTATAGGTTTCTGAAGACCTATTCTATCCCGAATCTTCACGGGTCTGACATAGGGTCTCAAGTAACAAAAAGGAAGGGCCCAACTCAGTTTCACTATTAAAAATAATTAATTATTACCAAAACCTACAATTATTCAATATTTACACAATTGCGATACAATCTGACAAAATACATTTGGTGAATGAAGACCAAGAACCATGATTGTAGTTTCAGGGAAGGTGATTGTGAAACTGGATATAACCAGACTTCAATATTGCTGTCAATATTGCATGCATTTCGACTAGCATAGTCGCCTTTTGCGGCAAGCATGGGTTTGTGAAGACCTTTTCTACCCCCAGATCTTCACGGGTCACATGTGTTTATTAATCCCAAGCATGTGACGATAAATGTGTTTGCTAAGAAATGAGCGTATCCTGCACCATCGGTGGCACCTGTCATAAACACATGCAAAGGCAAGTGAATTAAACATGGGAACATACGATACAAGACAGAATAAGGAATTGCATCTGACATCAGGCTCGGAAAATGCTGTCGCGTTATTTGGGAGCAGGGGTTTTGCATGTTTGTCTCTTCAAATGTCACAGGTGACAGATGGTGGATTTCATCCTCAACCCTACAAAAAAGCACTTTATCTGACAATCGTTTTTGGGTTCAAAACATGAAGCAAATGTCTCGAAGGGAACATGTCAATGTCATCGACGTGGCCTCCCCTCGTCAGATGAGATGCCTTCACTGAATATCTCTCCGTGATCCGGAAAATGCATGATGAAAGAATTAGTTACATTTGAGTTTTATTGGCCCAGTTATGCAGAGTCGCGTCCCTTTGTCGGGTCATGATCCGCTGGTCGTGTGTTCCATTTTGGAACAAGAACTCACTCTTTGTACTATTGTGATAGGCTATCTTGGTTGTGATGCGATATGTGGCATGGGTTGTGACACGATATTTGGCATGGGTTGTTTTGCGATATGTGGCATGGGTTGTGACACGATATTTGGCATGGGTTGTGACACGATATTTGGCATGGGTTGTTTTGCGATATGTGGCATGGGTTGTGACACGATATTTGGCATGGGTTGTGACACGATATTTGGCATGGGTTGTGACACGATATTTGGCATGGGTTGTGACACGACATTTGGCATGGGTTGTGACACGATATTTGGCATGGGTTGTGACACGATATTTGGCATGGGTTGTGACACGATATTTGGCATGGGTTGTGATTCGATATCTAGGTTGTGGGCACCACCCGAGCCTTCCTCCCATGTCGAGCTGGCACGACGTGATATGTGTGAAATACTATTCCAAGAATATGTTGAAAACAGCTAGCTCACTCGTTCGTGCGTCTTTGTTTACAGGGCAATATTACATAATCAATTCAATACTTCACACAGCTACAGTCGATTCAATAAATATGTTTTGTTTTTTTAGATGGGTTTAATTATAAAAATTCCTTTTTACTATAGTTCTATAATATGAGTTTAAGAGTTTTGTTGATTTTCCCGGTATCCGCAATATCAGAGTCTGCACACAAGACCGTTGTAAGAACGGAATAAAACAGGTATAAGGTATTACTTGACTGAGCACGAGGGTCGTTCAACAAATGGTTTGTCTGGCCCAGACACCACTTCTTTTAGAGTTGCCTCTGGTGTAAAACAAAATTCATCCCCACTTAAAGTTGGGAAGTTCTTTGAAGCCGTGGTCCTTGGAAACTTCGTTCAAAGTTGGTGAACTATCTTTGTCTTGATGTCTGCGTCAAGATCAAGGTCACCTCCACAGAACCTGCCAAAAACCCCAACAGGGCACAATTATTAACATGGTAAGACGACATGACTTTTGAGTTGATGAAATATTAATATTGTTTTTATATCTTTGAAAGGCATTGAGAAGTGATACACATAAGGAAGAGAATATATGGATGTCAACTTTTTTATTATGAGGAACACAACGTTTCGGAGTATATGCTTACTCCTTCATCAGGTGAATTGGACTCCATCTTCACCTGATGAAGGAGTAAGCATATACTCCGAAACGTTGTCTTCCTCATAATAAAGAGATTGACATCCATATATTCTCCTCCTTTTGTTTTTGTGTGTAACATCTTTCTATTTTGGAATGTGGTCAATAATACACCTTAGTGCATGCTGATAAACGACAGGATGTAAAAAATACCCACAATGCGTGACAGATCTTCACGAGTTGCGCCCCTTGTAATGAAAACGCGATATCCAATCAGATCGCTGTTCTTAGCGTGTAAGTCTTTAAAGATGGCGACTACCACGGACGAAGACCTGGTCGATCAGATAACGCGATTTCATCCCTGACAGACAAACAAAGGCAATCGTTTAGGGATGTAAATGATGGAAAAAGACACATTCGCACCAAGGAAGACCGGCAGCGGTACCTCATTTTTTATACGAATGTGTACCAGTTCTGGGAATGACTGTTCTAATAATCGCACCGTACAGTACTGGGGCGACTTGATTTAAAACTTTGAAAGACTTAGAAAAATACTTGTCTTCGCTTAATTGTTGAAAAGACTTCAGCACAAATTCGAAAATCTGTGGCAGCGGCCATGTTTTTGGAACCCGGATGTTGATTTTGTGAAATGTTCTCTAATTGGACTATTGATATGTGCGATAGTCCAATCATATTTAGCACAGGAAAGTGAGCCTTATTTGGCGAGGGTGGAAACTATACTTTCATATATAGGCTAGTGAAAACTCTTGCCTCGGGAAGATGCGGAAACTAATGAATGACTCACTATTTATTCTGAAAAAATAAAAAAAAGATCAGATGTGTGTCTTCAACGGAATTATGTCTTTGTTTGAAATGATCTTTCTTAACAGCTAATGATAAGGACCAAAATTGGGTGGAATATCGAAAATTAGCGTTTACATTAATCTATTATACTTTACAAATATCTCACAGATATCCCACCGTTCTTTCTGTTAGATTATAGGATACGTGTCATTGCAGATTTAGACGGTTACAAATGTCGCACGCATGTATACCGGCCTCTAACTTAATTATATCAATAATCTGCAATCAGGAATGAAGTGTGTTTCGTTGACAGGATTAAATGATCAATGACCAATTGTTATTTGTAGATCAAAGTTCCTGATTAGCATCGTGCCTGCCCTTAATCGATACATCACGTATCAATAACACCCAACCAGCGTATTATATAATCTTAGCCATCGGCAGCAAGCCATTATGTCACAGTTGTTTTATCACAACCATCACTCCCACCGGGTAGACTCAATAAAACATCATTTGTATTGCTGTCTTGTTTGCAGTGAGTCGGAAAATTAATTTCTGTTGCTGCGCAAATACTTCAATAAACTGGGACTTATTCCCTTCGAGGATTAAACACAATGGTGATAAAATGTTTTGGACAGGTAATAATTTCATTTTGTTTTAGTAAATTAGCATCCGGAAATAGAACTTTTGTTATTGACAGCTCACAAAATGAAACGATTTTGTGTGGAGTATTTCTGTTTGAAGCGGGTCATCTTGATTTACACTAAATGTTACTAACAGCTAGGTTAGTGAATGAATAATTGCATTACTCAGAAATGTGTTGTACTGTCGATGAAATAAACATATTGATGTCATTTATTTCTGTTTGCTTAGCAGCGTCCAAACGATTGCCATCAAACAGGAGTGAAAGGGAAGTCGATATTCATCAACTACATAAAATATGACTGTTAATCAAGGCACTATCATTATTTGCGACACGATAGAAACCGAGAACACTCCTTAATTTGTTATGTCCTTAATATTAGTTGAACTCCAGTTCTACTAAGCCTCATGTTACTATAGGACATAGTTTCCAAAGCTCTGTTAACAAATATGCTAAATGTCACATTTATTACACACATGAGTATAAAACAAATGTTTTTTTTTATCTCTTCAGTATTCCAGCTATATGACGGCGGTCTGTAAATAATCGAATCTGGACATGACAATCCAGTGATTGACATCATGAGCATCGATCTACCCGATTGACATTCATCAATCAGCCCTGGCCACCCGATCCCGTTACGACAAGCATAGGTTGCTGAAAACAAATTCTAAACCGGATGTTCATGGGGGAAGCACGAGTTGCTAAAGACCAATTCTAACCTGGATGTTCACGGGGGACAAGCATAGGTTGCTGAAGATCAATTCTAACCCAGATCTACACGGGGGACAAGCAAGGGTTGCAGAAGACCAATTCTAACCCGGATGTTCACAGGGGACACGCATGGGTTATACGCATCAATTCTTAAAATCAATTCAAACCCGATTCTTCACGGGTCAAAATTATGATTGTCTTCGTTAGTTATGACCAAATTCAATCTCATATATACAGAATTAAGGAACCCGTTGATCTGGAAGCCCAAAATAAGGACGTCCAGACATAAAACTTAGGACACTATTTCATACCCATGTTTTGTTCTGAAATTGGTTAATCTGGCGGCTTTTATTCGGAACGGTACCGTCCGTGTTAACGGGGCTACGCTTGACAATGTAGAATATGTGATTGGGTCGTCCAGAGCCATTGCGACTGCAGCTCTGAATTGTTGGCGTGTGTCCAAAACAATTTTTCTTTGCGAGTATTCGAGAACTAGATGTGAGGTGAAATGGGGTTTAACGTCGCGTCCAAGATTATTGCACTTATATAGCGACGTGCATGCACGTGTGTGCGTGTAGCTGCTTGTACTAGTCCGGACTGATGCCGATTTATAGTGCTATCACACTGAGAGACCATGCCTCAGTTTAACATGGATACCCCACTCAGACACAGTATACTGACTCCGAGCCGACCAGTCCTTGTTTTAGCCCCTTAATGCCGAGCGCCAGACTGGGTAACAGCAAGTACCATCTTTTAACGTCTTTTGGTAAGACGCGGCTGGGGATCGAGCCCCGGACCTTCCGCTCTCCGGGCGGACGCTCTACCACTAGACCACGGAGGCGGTCGGGAACTAGACATGGAACACTGGTGTTGAAGTAATTGTCACCACTGTTTTGCCTTGTGTGCCCGATGGTGTCTGTTTGGGCACATAATCGAGACTGATTATTCTCTGGCGTCGATGTTTCATATTTACCAGTGCTTAATAACAGACCAGTGAAGCATCCTCATCAGTATCATCCTCATTTAGATTCAGAGTAACAAAAAGGATCAACAAGAGGGATTTCAGCTTTCCAAAAGTCGGCTTTCCCTTTATGTAGAGCAATATCCAAGCAGCTCCCGTCTTTAGTGTTTAAAAAATTCACAGGTATTGTGCATGCCCTTTCTACGAAGACTTCAAAGAGCGTTACACGACACAAAAGCTCCTTAATCAAGGACATAACATTCAAGGTCTCAGCAATGCTTTCAAAACGTTTAATGGAAGACATGTTGGGGACAGGTTCCCGTGTTTTTTTTCTGGTGAACAGTTAACATGCCTTGCATGTGTTTGTGACGAACGTCAACAGTGGGGCAGGATACGCTAACCTTTCGCGAACATGCACCTGGTATCATCACTATGTCATCAACACTTGCCTATGATATAGTCGCGCGTGTACCAGTAACTCAAAATTTATAATAACGATTAATCAACCATTTAATGATTCCCCTGATTAAATAGAGACAAAGTGTTTGAATCGTCTATTACCCTGATTACATAGAGACAATGTGTCTAGACAGACAGTTACCCTGTTTACATAGAGACCATGTGTCTAGACCGTAAATTACCCCGATTACACAGAGACCATGTGTCTAGACTCTCATTTCATAGAGGTAATGTTTCTTGACCGTCTATGCCCTGGTTTCATAGAGACAATATGTCCAGACCGTCTAGACCGTCACTGGAAGTTTGACTGCTTCCTTACCTCAATTGCCAAAGAGTGTCCGAAATGTTGACGGTTGTAATTTTTTATTTTTATCGCCACTAATTTATCAGTTTCATTCATTTTAATTTATTTAATGGATATTGTTATCGATGTGATTATCAAGTCCGTTAGACTCTGAAACACGAGCCAATAAATGTGCAAACGAGGTCATTGAACTTTAAGTGTTACTTTTAGTGTTACTATTAGTGAAAATATGTCTAAAACTTCGATAGGTTTGACATGATACAGCGATTATTACCCTCGCATGTTTCCGTACAGTAAATATTACATATTAGGAATAAAAATACTATTTTCTGTATTATGCTTGCTTATTTCCCCTTGGCCACAGCGGTTTTACATGGAAATCATTTATCATCGACACTAAACATATTGCCCGATCTATGAGGCAAAAATGTATACCCAACGAAGTTCTAACAAGATGATGACCTTGGTCAACTGTAAGACCTCTTCACCATTTGTCAGTTTTGCTCGCCATCATATTACAGTACCATGCATAATTCATATTCTTGGTCTCCTTCCCTTGCTGTAGGCGAATAAAGCCGCCAATAGTCTTCCTGTCGTTAGCGCAGACCACATTCTGTGGACGAAACCCAGCCAATAAGCTCGTCACTTCCAGGACTCTGCCCCGTTGTCCTGTCAGGGTGAAGTCAGTCGAGAGGAAGAGAGTCGGGGCCCGTCTCCCTCCATGTCCGACTACACGGTAGGGCCACACAATGGCGACAATGGCCAGGCAAGTGAACACGGATCTTAAGAGAATGGTCAACAATGCCGCTGTTGAGATCTCCCAGTTACGTTAGATTTGACAGAAGCGAAAACTAAGAACGATTAGAGGACGCTGATGGAGAAATCTAGTTTTGCAGCGCAATCAATGCCGAATCATCAGCACTGGGATGAAAATATACATCTTTTGTACATGGAACATTGTGCTGGTAGCTGAATATCAGAGGCAACGTCGGTGCGCTGTCTCCAGGGTGCGTTTCGGCGATTTGACCCGAGGTGGTGGGCGTGCAAGAACATTCAGAATGGCAAATTGTATAATAGTTTCAGTTTTTGAGTTTGGACTGATACTGTTTTTGTAACTTTTACCAGAGACCATAAAATATTTTTGGTCTCTGTTTTACTGACACTGACACTAAATAGAAGTCAATTTGTGACCCGTTCACATTTAGATTGCCCTATATCAGAAATGAAGAGACATTCGCACACTTGTATGTTTAGAATCACATGTAGAGATTCACATGTCGAGGAAAGAGAACAAACACTTACAATGCTCTGTAGCTCACCAGCACAATCAGACTAGGCTGGGTGGTACTTGTAGTGAAATCTTTAGGAAACAAATAAGAACAGTTGAGACGGCAGATGAAAGAAAATGATTCTGACCAACCACTCTCGTCTTCGTAAAACGCCTAGGAATGTATAAATAAGAACGTCTTTTAATTCATAATCTAAATGTCACGATTAAAAAATGTTCCCCGCTAAAATACTAGCTTACTTTGCCTTTTGTTTTCTGAGAAGATTATGAATAAGAAGCGTTTGTTTTTAATTTCATAAAATACAAATGAAAAAGAGAATTCCAAATTACGTTATGATCCTGGGCAAATGAATAAAGTTCAGCTTCTGTGGGCCTTGTGGTTTCAAAAGTTTGAATGAATTTTTGGGACTGACAAATCTGAGCAAATCTGAAACACTAAGTGTTGCTTCAAATTCCTGGACTGTGCGGTTCCTTAGAAGACGACTCTGAAAATATTTCACACAGTTTCATTTTGTGTCAACTTAAATTAATAAAAGACACCACTCGCAACAACAGGCGGGCAATGTGCAGACGGTGATCTCAACTCTTTGCACCGACCACACATGGTGAACTCAATGTTGTACACAGACCACCCGTGTGTGCTCAACTCTCTGCACAGGCCACCCTTGTGAGCTCAACTCTCTACACAGACCACCCTTGTGAGCTCAACTTTCTACACAGACCACCCTTGTGAGCTCAACTCTCTACACAGACCACCCTTGTGAGCTCAACTCTCTACACAAACCACCCTTGTGAGCTCAACTCTCTACACAGACCACCCGTGTGTGCTCAACTCTCTACACAGACCACCCTTGTGAGTTCAACTCTCTTCACAAACCACCCTTGTGAGCTCAACTCTCTACACAGACCACCCTTGTGAGCTCAACTCTCTACACAGACCACCCTTGTGAGCTCAACTCTCTACACAGACCACCCGTGTGTGCTCAACTCTCTACACAGACCACCCCTGTGAGCTCAACTCTCTACACAGACCACCCTTGTGAGCTCAACTCTCTACACAGACCACCCTTGTGAGCTCAACTCTCTACACAGACCACCCGTGTGTGCTCAACTCTCTACACAGACCACCCTTGTGAGTTCAACTCTCTACACAAACCATCCTTGTGAGCTCAACTCTCTACACAGACCACCCTTGTGAGCTCAACTCTCTACACAGACCACCCTTGTGAGCTCAACTCCCTGCACAGACCATCCTTGTGAGCTCAACTCTCTACACAGACCACCCTTGTGAGCTCAACTCTCTACACAGACCACCCTTGTGAGCTCAACTCTCTGCACAGACCACCCTTGTGAGCTCAACTCTCTGCACAGACCACCCTTGTGAGCTCAACTCTCTACACAAACCACCCTTGTGAGCTCAACTCTCTACACAAACCACCCTTGTGAGCTCAACTCTCTACACAGACCACCCTTGTGAGCTCAACTCTCTACACAAACCACCCTTGTGAGCTCAACTCTCTACACAGACCACCCTTGTGAGCTCAACTCTCTACACAGACCACCCTTGTGGGCTCAACTCTCTACACAGACCACCCGTGTGTGCTCAACTCTCTGAATAGACCACCCCTGTGAGCTCAACTCTCTACACAGACCACCCTTGTGAGCTCAACTTTCTGCACAGACCACCCTTGTGAGCTCAACTCTCTACACAGACCACCCTTGTGAGCTCAACTCTCTACACAGACCACCCATGTGTGCTCAACTCTCTACACAGACCACCCTTGTGAGCTCAACTCTCTACACAGACCACCCTTGTGAGCTCAACTCTCTGCACAGACCATCCTTGTGAGCTCAACTCTCTACACAGACCACCCCTGTGAGCTCAACTCTCTACACAGACCACCCTTGTGAGCTCAACTCTCTGCACAGACCACCCTTGTGAGCTCAACTCTCTACACAGACCACCCTTGTGAGCTCAACTCTCTACACAGACCACCCGTGTGTGCTCAACTCTCTACACAGACCACCCTTGTGAGCTCAACTCTCTACACAGACCACCCTTGTGAGCTCAACTCTCTACACAAACCACCCTTGTGAGCTCAACTCTCTACACAGACCACCCTTGTGAGCTCAACTCTCTACACAGACCACCCTTGTGAGCTCAACTCTCTACACAGACCACCCGTGTGTGCTCAACTCTCTACACAGACCACCCCTGTGAGCTCAACTCTCTACACAGACCACCCTTGTGAGCTCAACTCTCTACACAGACCACCCTTGTGAGCTCAACTCTCTACACAGACCACCCTTGTGTACTCAACTCTCTACACAGACCACCCTTGTGAGTTCAACTCTCTACACAAACCATCCTTGTGAGCTCAACTCTCTACACAGACCACCCTTGTGAGCTCAACTCTCTACACAAACCACCCTTGTGAGCTCAACTCTCTGCACAGACCATCCTTGTGAGCTCAACTCTCTACACAGACCACCCTTGTGAGCTCAACTCTCTACACAGACCACCCTTGTGAGCTCAACTCTCTGCACAGACCACCCTTGTGAGCTCAACTCCCTGCACAGACCACCCTTGTGAGCTCAACTCTCTACACAAACCACCCTTGTGAGCTCAACTCTCTACACAAACCACCCTTGTGAGCTCAACTCTCTACACAGACCACCCTTGTGAGCTCAACTCTCTACACAAACCACCCTTGTGAGCTCAACTCTCTACACAGACCACCCTTGTGAGCTCAACTCTCTGCACAGACCATCCTTGTGAGCTCAACTCTCTACACAGACCACCCTTGTGAGCTCAACTCTCTACACAGACCACCCTTGTGAGCTCAACTCTCTGCACAGACCACCCTTGTGAGCTCAACTCCCTGCACAGACCACCCTTGTGAGCTCAACTCTCTACACAAACCACCCTTGTGAGCTCAACTCTCTACACAAACCACCCTTGTGAGCTCAACTCTCTACACAGACCACCCTTGTGAGCTCAACTCTCTACACAAACCACCCTTGTGAGCTCAACTCTCTACACAGACCACCCTTGTGAGCTCAACTCTCTACACAGACCACCCTTGTGAGCTCAACTCTCTACACAGACCACCCGTGTGTGCTCAACTCTCTGCATAGACCACCCCTGTGAGCTCAACTCTCTACACAGACCACCCTTGTGAGCTCAACTTTCTGCACAGACCACCTTTGTGAGCTCAACTCTCTACACAGACCACCCTTGTGAGCTCAACTCTCTACACAAACCACCCTTGTGAGCTCAACTCTCTGCACAGACCACCCTTGTGAGCTCAACTCTCTACACAGACCACCCTTGTGAGCTCAACTCTCTACACAGACCACCCGTGTGTGCTCAACTCTCTACACAGACCACCCTTGTGAGCTCAACTCTCTACACAGACCATCCTTGTGAGCTCAACTCTCTGCACAGACCATCCTTGTGAGCTCAACTCTCTACACAGACCACCCTTGTGAGCTCAACTCTCTACACAAACCATCCTTGTGAGCTCAACTCTCTACACAGTCCACCCTTGGGAGCTCAACTCTCTGTTCCCACCACGCGTGTGAACACGCCTATACCCAGACCAGCCGTAGTGAGCTCAACGCTGCCCTAAAGAGTCGGCCACGGTGCTGGTTACATCTGATATTAAGTCACAACTCTATCGATGCAACTCGCAATGTAACAGTTGACAGGGTAACTCTGACACGCCGATAGATTTCTCTCTAAACCCCCACCAGGAAACTCCCACCCAGCAAGTCTCGTCTTGCTGGTGTACTGAAGTATACGTACTCGATAAATCTATCGGCTTAGAGCAAAAAATGTCCATGTTCTGACAAGATGTGATTCCAGCCATAACGCTTCGATAGTCAATATTCGATACAAAGACAGCAAAAAGAGGCACTGCCACTGGCGTCCGGTTGTCATGACGACAAAAACTGCAAGTGTCAAAACCTGGAATACTGTCCGCCATGTCGCGGGAAGGCGGATACAAATGAAGGATCCCACTCGGCCTCACTTACCGCTAATAGGCGGATTGAGCAGGCGCTATTGATCTTATTGAAAAGACCTCAATAAAGTCTATTTCACAATTAAATAAGCCATTTGAAGGATACTTAGCGATGGGCTTTTCAATGAGATTTAATTGTCAGTCACCAAGCTTTTGAGTGTTCTCTGAATTTGCTCGCATTTAAGCCGGAAGTCAGGGATTCCGCCATTTTAGCCAATGGAATTGGGCATCGGGTAGAATGGGTCACGTGATTAAAGAATTACAAAAATAGGTCCGAAACTGGCCGATTTATCGGTGCCTTACAAGCATCCTCTATTTGATAATCACGGCGCTTGTCCCTGCCTATAGCACGCTAGATATATGACACCAAAGTGCTCTTTATACAGAAAGGGTCGACACATTAGGGGGTCTAGACAAACTGCCCTTGTTTCGCTTGGAAACCGAATTACAACTCCTTCACAATACAGTAAACTACGGTTATAATGAACTCAAAGGGACTACTAATTTTAGTTCGTTATAACCGTAGTTCGTTATAAGCTCATATAAAGCATAACTACAGCAAGTCGTCGGGACCAAAAAAGCAAGTTCGTTATATGCGTGTTCGTTATAACCGTAGTTTACTGTTTGCTTGATTTTTGGCATGCATTTGCTTTTCGAAGCTGAAACTATTTGGACTGGTCTGCAGAATTTGGTCTATGATACCCATGCATCGTGGCACCACATACAGGTTCTCAAAATACATGATAAAGCCGTAGAGACACGTCTTTTGGTACGTTTTTTTAAATATTTATTTTTGATCACCGGAACTATCTGAACAAGCTTAGGGTCTTATTCAGTGTGAATCTAGGGTTCGATTTGATCAGATCCTTGCATGCACAAGGGACGTAACTGTGGGAAACGATATTGCCATGTGGAGCATCTGGAAGAAAGTCGATTGTATGAAAACATCATCACAAAAGAAAACAATTTCTACGAAAAATGCGATTCGTAAACGCATCTTACCTGAAAACGAGTAGAAATTTTCTAAAAATATAAAAACTATCATTTAATAGTGGTTACGAACGACTATGTTGATTCACCATACGACATATGTATGTTTGTTTGTTGGTTTGTTGTTTAACGCCGCACTCAGCAATATTCCAGCTATATGACGGCGGTCTGTATATAATCGAGTCTGGACCAGACAATCCAGTGATTAATATGATGAGCATCGATCCACGCAACTCGGATACGATGACGTGAATCAACCAAGTCAGCGAGCCTTGCCACCCGATCCCGTTAGTCCCCTTTTACGACAAGCATAGTCGCCTTTTACGGGAAGTATAGGTTGCTGAAGACCTATTCTATCCCGGATCTTCACGGGTCTGACATATGGTCTCAAGTAACAAAAAGGAAGGGCCCAACTCAGTTTCACTATTAAAAATAATTAATTATTACCAAAACCTACAATTATTCAATATTTACACAACTGCGATACAATCTGACAAAATACATTTGGTGAATGAAGACCAAGAACCATGATTGTAGTTTCAGGGAAGGTGCACGTGATTGTGAAACTGGATATAACCAGACTTCAATATCGCTGTCAATATTGCATGCATTTCGTGCAGTTGTTCGTCAGTGGTATTTCCACGAGGTGAAGCCACTTGTGCAATGGGGAATTTGGAATGAGTTGAATAAAACTTCAGGGTGAACTTGTTATTTCCAGATGCAAGTATGCTTGCAAGTAGATGCAAGTAGATGCAAAAATATGTAAAAAGTTCCAAAATGCATTTCGGCCCTTTTGGCTCAAAGCTCTTCAATTAATGAATACGTCGACATTTCAGACCATCTTGAAATTATACAGTAAAATGAATTGAGAAATATGCAATCTGATAAAATAAACAATTTTGAAAAAGTGGGATTTGAAATGAATGAAAATATGTTTTTAAGTAAACGGGAATCTACAATAGAATCACCTGTGTTAAGAGTTGAACATTTCAACCTCAAGCTGACACTTGCGCCATTTGTCTAATAGTTGATCACATCTCTTGTGAGAGTTAGTTGATCACGAGTCCTGGTAGATAGTGTTTCCTTTCACACATTCAACATCTGTGAGAGTCAGTTGATCACGAGTCCTGTAAGATAGTGTTTGCTTTCACACATTCAACATCTCCTGTGAGCCAGTTGGACAATAAATAATTTTCTAAAACACTCAGCGTGTTCTTTTATTCCATTAACTGTAAGGTTATAGAACACTATTCCTTTTTAGGAAGAAATTGTACATCTATATCCCAGATAAATCAATCAATCACTCCATCCATCCACCCATGGGCATTAAATATCATGACAGAATTGAAAAGATACAAGCATGGGCGTCATTGTACGTTTATTAATACACAAATAAGGAAAATTTAAAACTGGATTAAGCTTTTGCAAATGAATGTAAGTCGATTACCCCTCCAAAGGTAATCTTGTGCTTAAAGTATGTGATGAGAATGGTAAAGTCAATTGAGTCAATTGGGCATCACATGTAAGACAAACATGATTTAATAGTGGTTTTGCGTATGTGTGGTTATTCCAAGATGTTGGTGATAAGAACATGGTTTTGTGTGCATCTAGAAGACCCTTGAGAGATATTTATTTCCAAACATGGTATCACAGATTGGAGTCGTCTACTTGTTTAGTGCATTTTGCTAATATAAAATCTCTTCTGCAATCCAAATTATATGTCAATGTACTCAGAGACAAACGATTAGTTAGAGCAATGTGTAATTTCGAATATTTCTTCACAACTTTCGTAAAAGGTCATTGTTAAATATACCTCCTAAATAAACTTTATGTAAAGAATGTGACCTTTATTTAGTAGAGGATAAATACCATGTCTTTTTATATGTGAGAAATATATTCACTTCAGAAATAGTTGTCTTACCTCATTTCAGAAATATTTTTAAGATAGAATTACGTTTGCAAATTTATTTAACTCCTGTGATATCAATGTACTACGTTTGATGGCTTTATATTTATGTACATTATTTATGATGTGATAGACAAAGGTGTGACACTCTGGACCTAAACTTGATTGATTGACTGATTGATAAATTGTGATTAATTCGGAATAGAGATAACATGTGATCCAATGTGTCAATGTGGTAATCCATGTAAAAACTCATTTCATTATTTACTCGAGTGTCCATTATAAAACCAACAAAGAAATTTATGTTAATAATAATTCGTGACATTTTACAGAAAGCTAAAATAAAAACTGTTGAATTAGATTGAAGTTTGAAGTTAAACGAAAATTAATGTTTGTCCCTTATCGAACATCAACATGTGCAAATGTTTATAAGTATACAAAGAAATTTGGATAGCTCATAAATGTAAATACTAACTATATATCTTCTATTGCAGATTCCTTTTATGTCTAAACACATGGGTAGCGTATAAACAGAGGTTATCACGCAAGTGTGTTTGGCGATCGTAAATATCCTGTATAAGGAATAAACATTGTATTTAGAGAGCATTGGCGTTTGTTTTGTGATAGTAAATATACTATATTAGGAATAAACATTATATCATATAATGTCATTTTTTAATACTGTGCTCGAAAACTCTCCTTCCATCTCTCACAAACATTACCCAAACATTCCAGGAATGAGCGCATTAATATATATAACGTCAGAAAGGTAAGTGGCGTGTCCGTCGGACAGTGGCAACAGTCAATATAGTTCCATCTGAAACATGTTTCTGATACAGTAGCGTAACTACATATTGGCAAAACAACAATTGCCTACACAAATTGTTCCTACTTGCAGGATGTCCACTGGAGTAACTGCCCTTTATCAAAGGGAAGTTACTCTAACCCTAGTCTATGAGACGTCACGTTTGTTGACAGAGTCTGCCTGTCCTGTCATAATGTTGCCAAGTGCAGTCAGATGTACACACAGCGATAAAAATTAAAAAAAGTAAGAATCCTTACAAAATTCAGCCAAATCCAACTGTTTAAATTTGGGGATAAGGTTGCAAGCCGCAGAGGTCTTCATGGAAACTGGTCCTGCTACTGGCGCTATGCTAGTGTCCTCGCTAAATTGTTTATATCTCCAAAGTTGCCAAAACTTGTAAAATGCCTTAGCTACGTCACAGTCAGACACTGATATTCTGGATATCAGACTATTCTTTTGATAATGATAGCAATTATCCCAGTAGTTTATCCAGATTTCCTATGGGTAAATCTGACTCGATCGCCGAAAGACAATTAAAGGGCGACGCCATGTTTGTTTGTAAACACTGAAAGTAGTCCCTACTTGATCTTTGATATTTGCATCTTTATCCACACATGACCCAAACGGATATCGTTTTTATCCGTTGGCTTTATCCTGCCGAGAAACCTACCCATTACATGATAATCGTAGATACTAGTATTTCTATTGTAGATTCCGTTTATATCTAAACACTTTCTTCTTTTCTGTTCTACTTGTGAATGGTTTCACACATTTTTATAAATACCAAGGGGAGGGAGTCCTGAGTTGGATAACTTGTTCCCAATCCATTTCGATCTATATTGCATATGTTTAAAACAAAAGGCCCTATTTAATAACACATTGTCAGTAATATTTGTAGCAGAGGTGTGTGATTCACTCGATAAGGTCAACACTGCCTCGGGTGTGAATTATGTTTATTGATGATTCGGTTACATCCATGTTGTGTGCATCCTGAAATATGTAATATAATAACTCAATAAGAACACAATTCCCCACAGTGTAAATATAACAAATAAAACCAACCATACAAATCCAAATATACATACCAAATACATCATGCACTTACAGAAGTGTATATATGGACAGTTCCAACCATTCCATACAAATATGCAGTAAATAAAGAATTGCTGCATGTAACACCAACAAGATAGACCAACCTGCTTTACATTTAGTGCACATATAGAGGGTATGCATCAATGCCACATCTACAGATTCTTACTGCTGTAAAAACGTATATCAACAGATGAACCTAACTTTATATTTACATATTATAAACAAATATTCCAGGGCTAATCAGTGGCATCAAAATATCTAAAAATGTGAGACCCGTGAAGATCCGAATAGGTCTTCAGTCATCCATGCTTGCCGTAAAAGGCGACTGTGCTTGTCGTAAGAGGGACTAACGGGATCGGGTGGTCAGGCTCGCTGACTTGGTTGATGCATGTCATCGTATCCCAAATGTTTGGATCGATGATTCTGATGTCAATCACTAGATTGTTTGGTCCAGATTCGATTATTTACAGACCGCGTCATTATAGCTGGAATATTGCTATACAACAAACAAACGAAACCTAGAAATATATGGAAATATGCTAATGATACCAAATGTACATGTCAATAAAACCTTTCTACACAATGCACAATGTTTATCATATCACGTCAGTGCCACTATACATACATATGTACGGATCTGATCATAGCACTAATATAGAACACAATACCAAACATCCAAGTACTTTCATAAATGTCCACACATTAACAACACATCTACCACATACATGATAAAATCTTCATAAACATATTCAAATAATTGCCTGTCCTGGAGAATCGGGGCGGTGGGGTAATCTAGTGGTTCGCTCGTCACGCCGAAGGCCAGGGTTCGATTCCCCACATGGGTACAATGTGTGAAGCCGCTTTTAGCAATATTCCAGCAATATCATGGCGGGGGAAGCCAAAAATGGGCTCACACATTGTACCCATGTGGGGAATCGAACCCGGGCCTTCGACGCGAGGATCGAACGCTTTAACCACCAGGCTATCCCACCGCTGCTTTTGGACATATACATCTGTTGGTTTCATTAATTGACTATAATTATAGTTGTTAGATATTTCTGACAGTGACAGTGACTCATTCTGATAAAATGAGAAACACTATTTTTGACATATACATCTGTTGGTTTCATTAACTGACTATAATTATAGTCGATAGATATTTCTGACAGCGACAGTGACTCATTCTGATAAAATGAGAAACACTATTTATTCCAGCAGCTAGTGTCGCGCTTTCAGTACACAGGTGGCAGATAGTAATGTTCCACACATCTCTACTACATCAGGTAACACGTGTTCGCGAAAAGGTGAGCGTATCCTGCCCAACCGGTAGCACCCGTCACAAACACATGCAAAGGCAATTCAACTGTTCACCTAAAAACACGGAAACATGGAAAAATGGGGAATGGTCCCTGATTCGTCAAATTTCGTGATTTATTTCAGTTTGGGAACTATCATCAAGGTCATCATTTCCATAAATACTCATTTCTCACTATTTCCAAAAAATCAATAATATTTCAAGGTACACCCCCCCTCCCCCCCCCCCCCCCCCCCCAAAAAAAAAAGAAAAAAAAAAAAAGAAAAGAAAAGAATAAAAGAAAGAAAGAAAGTTGATTAGTCTAAAAATATTGATTGATTCTGGTTGGGAAGATACCGCCGACCCTTGATTAGTTTTTTGAGCCTATAAACTGCCGGCAAAATATAATATACATCCCTGTTTGATTGTTGCCCAAAATGAAACAAACCAGAAATGGTTATTCGATGTTGATGCATTGCATACGGGTATGATATGCGATAATACATACATCATGTCAATAAGCATCTCACAACAGGTCCGGGGCGGTCGGGTAGCCTAGTGGTTAAAGCGTTCGCTCGTCACGCCGAAGACCCGGGTTCGATTCCCGACATGGGTACAATGTGTGAAGCCCATTTCTGGTGTCCCCCGCCGTGATATTGCTGGAATATTGCTAAAAGCGGCGTAAAACCAAACTCACTCACTCACTCACTCACTACAGGTCCACCAAGAAACGTTTTCATAACGTTTGTATATTGGGGTCAAATCCAATTTTCAAGTGTTTATTTTATTTTGTCCGGCAGTTTATAAAGGAGAGGCAACATCATCCGCAGGAACATTGATGAAATCTGATTCCGACTGTACCCAGAAATAATAACGTCCTGGGTAATCTCTGCAAGAAGACGAAATGTTGATCTAAGATAAATTGCTTTTGGTTATTTTACCTTGAATTCTGGCATCCGACGGGGGAAAATACGTTTTATTTATCCATGATACTATTTTGTTTTATCGATGAATTGAAATAGTTTACGTTACTATCAAAGCAGATGATGATCGTGGTAACGAATATAGTTTCTATACTCTCAATAACATTCATGTGAAAGGACTGAAGGTAAGGTAAGATTGTTGTTTGTTTGTTGTCTGTTTCCAGCTATATGACGGCGGTCTGTAAATAATCGAGCCTGGACCAGACACTCTAGTGATCGACATCATGAGCATCGATGCACGCAATTGGGAAACGATGACATGCATCAACCAAGTCGGCGAGCCTGACCACCCGATCCCGTCAGTCGCTTCTTACGACAAGCATAGTCGCTTCTTACGACAAACATAGTCACCTCTTACGACAAGCATAGTTACCTCTTACGACAAGCATTGTACAGGTAAGAAGCCCGAAGTAGATTCCTACTTGGTATATGGTGCCAGCAGACCAGGCATCGGGGAGAATCTGGGATTCGAACCCAATCTAGCGGATCCTTGCATCGGCAAGGGTCACAGCATTTCATGACCAAGAGCGAAAATCTGACACACCTTGGACATCCGTGCCATCCGGTCTTTTCTATCTGCAAACCGGTTTTATGATGTAACGCTTGTTTACTACCTAACACATAAATTTCCATGTTTTCCTGATAATGGCTAGCCAACTATTTGCGATCTCTTACATCGCGCTATCAAAAGGAACTTCAACATTTACCGAGAGATCTTCCTTTGTTCTGGCACGACTGCTAATGTGTGCTACTGGTCTTCACACAGCACACTGTCTGCATCGTGTCTCATACGCGGGATTCCAAAATGACGTCTTCGCACGCACGCCTTATCCAGCCTCCAAGATAGCCAAATTGGCGGATCTTGCGGGCATGTTGATTCATAAATGTATATCCAATACAATCTGTTTGCTGAACACTTTCAGTTTATATGCACGGCTTGGAGATGGTCGTGATTGCGTCGGACGCGGCTGAGAGCGGTGTTCCAGGCAAAGCATGTCCTTTTCTCTACTCTGTTTCCTGAAATGAATAAATGTGATTTCTAACACATTAACATCGACCCGTATACCATAAAACCAGGTGTCTCCATAGGAACATAATAAGTCTGGCTGTCCTGTTGTAAAGCATGTACCCGATATCCCAAAACGCATGTCCGCACCATCAGGCATGAGTGAGTGAGTGAGTTGGGTTTAACGCCGCTTTTAACATTATTCCAGTTATATCACGGCGTGTCAGCTTAATGAGTGAGGAAAGCCCGAAGTGATGCTGGCCTCAGACGTTTACCACTTCGGTGAAACCCACGAGCACGGGTATGGTGCTGACAAACCTAGAAACATAATCGGGGCGAACCGGGATTCGAACCTACACTCCTGATTTTTGGCGTGTCCAAGGGACGCAACTCTGCACAGCGAATCGCGGCGCCTTAGACGACTGGGCCACCCGTGCCCCCATCATCGGTCACTGAATTGTGGGTATTGCTGCCTAGGTCTTTTCTGTTTTTTAAAATTGTTTTCCAGCATTTCGGAACAGCAATTTTGGAATAAAGCACGGGGATTACTACAGTAATATATTAATTTAAGAATAGGAATTGTTACGGTTGTCGTAAATATCTCAACTGAAGAATGGGAATTACGATAGTCGTAAGTTTGTAATCAAATGTGGGAATGTATTCTGGTCCACTGGTATTCCGCTACCTATATACGACCTCAGGCAGCACTAGCGTAGTGACACTGTACGATATCAATCTAATAAATCAATCCCTCCACATATATTTTGTGCAACATAATGGCCGAATTTGAGAAGCTTTTATGAGAGTTGTTAATATAAATAAGATATCCAATTCAGTTGCAAATATTTATATAAGGGTCACGACTGCCGTCACGATTGTGTCGTGTAATGGGAAACCCCCGTGAAGATCCGAGTTAGAATTGATCTTCGATAACCCATGCTTGTCGTAAGACGCGATTAACAGGATAGGGTGGTCAGACTCGCTGACTCAGTTGATGCATGTCATCATACCCTAATTGAGCAGACCAATGCTCATGATGTTAATCACTTGATTGTCTGGCCCTAACTCGATGTTTTACAAACATCCGTCATAGACAGGACAAGACAAAATTTATTTCATTTACCGAAGGCCAAAAACTATATACACAGAAAACAGAATTTCGCAAGACACGGCAAGGGGTAATACTTAGAGCTAATCCCACCCCACGCCATATATATTGTATTGCTGAGCGCAGCGTTATACAACGAACAAACAAAATGTGATAGTCACTTGAACGAGTGAAACTAGTGAATCTAGTTCCAATATAGATTTACCTCTGTGATGGTCGGGATACCTATGGTCATGACGTTAGCCAAGTAAATTGGACTTCAACAATCTTGCCACGTCGGTAGTACACAGAAAACTATGCTAGTGGCAAGAGATGACCAGTTGGATCGGGTGGTCAGGCTCGGTGAGTTGGTTGATAGACTGACCCGTAGCCCGGATCAGTGTTCATGACATCAACCACGGGATTGTCTTTCCATACTTGATTATTTACAAGCCATCATATAGATGGAATGTTGCAGAATGCGGCGTTAAAGAACATGCAATAACACACCAATAGTGATATGTCGGGGTGGGTGAGTGAGTGAGTTAAAATTTAATGTCGCATCAGCATTATTTCAGCCATATAGCGGGGCGGTCGGGTAGCCTAGTGGTTAAAGCGTTCGCTCGTCACGCCGAAGACCCGGGTTCGATTCCCGACATGGGTACAATGTGTGAAGCCCATTTCTGGTGTCCCCCGCCGTGATATTGCTGGAATATTGCTAAAAGCGGCGTAAAACCAAACCCGCTCACTCACTCACTCACTCAGCCATATAGCGACGATCGTGTTGGGCGGGGGCAGATTGTGCACCCTCATGTCAGTGAGTAATGTGTTCTAAAAACGATTTGATGTGAAATGAATGTAGCAGCACATCGTATCGTCACATGGCATGAAATAAGTATTGATTCGGGGACAATTCATTTGGACACACCATCTGTCCAAGGGGCCAACTCGTTTAAAAAGTTTGCATCCTAATATCTGATCATGTAAATGATTGCATTTGATTCCAACCAACATCTAGGTCCTCTCAGATCACTAATCATGTCAATTTTATATCCATTTTAGGAAGTACTTAATAAAGTCGCCTTGAGTAAAATAGCTTCTATCAAAGTTTGTGCCTTGAAATTTTAACAAGTACTATTCAATATTCTCCCCCTCCCCCCTCCAAAAAACATGTTCCGTGGTCCAAAGGTCATCCAAGGAAGAGGTCCATGACATGCATCTTGACTATCACATGGTCATCTGGACCCAGAAGTGACCTGCCACCATCCCACCTTCAGATGCATGTGGTTCTGTCAGCGGGGACCCGGGGATGCTAGCGTCATTCTGATCAATAGTCCCTCCATTGAAAGCCAATTACTACGACAGGCTTAAGGAAGACGGAAGGCACGCTTTTAGCGTCCCTCGCCAACGAGTCACGTGACTCTTTAGCGACTTCCGTTCCGATATATAACGGCATTTGATCCATCGGCCGTCCCAAAGTGTGTAGGGAACTGACCGTGCATTGAGCTTTGATTAGTGTCGAGGTGCGGAGCTTCTCTGAAAACACACGTTATGAAAGAGGACGACAGGACGTACTAGCTAGTGTATTGGAAACAGCCAGAGCCAGTTCAGGTAGGACTTATTTACACTTGTCGATAAAGAAAGCTTCGGTTAGAGCAGATTAAAGTATAAGAAAACAGGCTGCCTTTAGATCTTAAATAATATTTAACTTGCTAAGTAGGATCGGCAATTTGCAACTTAACGCTTTTATCACAAAACATTGCAATGCGCTTGCTATTTTTCTTAACTTAAACCAAACACGACTTTTTCATTTGGGTTGACGAATTCACGGCTTTTACTTTAAAACATGTCAAAGTTCTAATTTTAAAAGTTGAGTTTATCTAATCTTAAAGACCGGAGCGGCGTTGGATTTGCAAACATTTGTAATTTCGCACATTTGATTTTCATTTTTATATTGTTACTCAAAATTTGAATAATCAAATAATGAGTGAATGAGTATGGTTTTACGCCGTTTTTAGCAATATTCCAGCAATATCACGGCGGGGGTCACCAGAAATGGGCTTCACACATTGTACCCATGTCGGGAATCGAACCCGGGTCTTTGGCTTGACGAGCGAACGCTTTAACCACTAGGCTACCCGACCGCCCCTTCAAATACTGAAAGAAAAATTATGCAGTATGTTTTACCCTTAAGTAAATATATATCTGTCTGCATGATTATTCCTGAATGGGATGCAGACGGTTATAGGGTGTGCAAGGGTGGATGTAGATCTGAAGGGTAGGGCACTGTCTTTGTCACTTTGAAAGACCGAGCGAACCTTGATGCGTGTCTATAATTATACTCCGTGTGCAGGGATTTCTTTTGAATATGGAAAGGATTTTGTGGCTTATATTTCACTATCTATGAGGATTACATGGTGCATATGATTTCGTTTTTGAAAAACTACCTCTATTTCGTCTCTTATTTTGTTGGATTGCAAATAAACGTTTGAATTTGGAAACCCGAGACCGTAGACTATACCTCCTCTTAGAACTATCAGGACTGGGGACTCCCGGTGCACCCATTCATTCAGTAATCTACGAGGTGCAATGATAAAGTCCCACACCAACTTCCAACGTTATAGCTGTGGTAATCTTAAAAAGAAATCCTAAAACCCTTTGCGTTATTTGTTGTGTCATGTTTTGTGAAACATCACATACAGAAGACAGTCTATATTTTGTGAAAAGACGGATGCTATAGTTTGAGGGTAGCCTAATAATTTATTTAAAAATTGTATTACCAATATTGTGACACTAGCAGATTTGCTGTGAGAAAAAATTTTCTGTAAGGATATTTGCCTAAAATTTCATCCTAATTCAAAGATCATCTCATGATAATATTGTGAAATATGTGAAATACGACTTTCAAACCGTAGCGATGTACTACATAATGTCATTTCTAAATACATATAAGTTTTATTTTCGTTTCAAACAATTTTAATGATGGTGGGCTGAAAAGCCTCTTCATAAATATAAACCTTTTGTGATTTCAATTTCATAATGTTCATAATAACATACCGAACTATTTCCGTACCCGTAACTGGATTACTGTCTATCATGACATGTTGTGGCAAATACTGTGGCGCCGGATTTATCATATAACTCCAGTAAAACGATCGTAAACTATCATTTCGAAACTGATATTTTGTCATGTTAACGTCAATCAGTACAACAACATGTGTAGATTGTAAATTGTTTTCATTTTCAATTACGCGTCGTCGAATTTTTTGTTTAGATTGTTTCTAATTATTCAACTGGGAATAACGTACGTATGTATTTGAACATTCTAGTAACTAGAGCAAGTATAGAGTTACATTTCAATGCTTGATCACATCTCATCTTTTCATTCTCTATTTTATACAAATGTGTAACATGTAATAATATTCAACGTGTGTTTGTGCAGTTAGTGTAAAATCACACACATGCTGATCAAATATAAATAACATTCCGATTGTACAGTGACTGAGCAGTTTTCAAAACTTTGTCATACCTAAACGGAATTTCGAACAGATACATGATATCATTGTAACTTTTTCCTAAGTGAGCGCTTCTGCTTTTTGTAGTGGTTTTCTTACCAGATAAGTTTCATGATTATCTCCTTTTCAACGGATGTGCCCAAAAACCTTTCCCATTGCATTAAAGAGGAAAGATTTTAAGACATCCGTTTTAATCAGTGACAAATATTTAGCTGTGATATATACTGGAAGAAATAATTGTCAGCGCTTAAGAGAACACAAATCATTGACAGACTTCGTATCGACAACCGACGAGCAGATAATTCGCTTGTTGTTGCCTCAGCATTGAAGATATCCAGAAGGCCGGGTCGCTTTAAACTGGTATTCGTGCCTGCTGCTGTTGCAATTTCCGGTACTCGTTGCTCTCAAGGTCAAGACGGCAGGTCAAAGACCGTGTCGTTGAATGCGTGTACTGTCTTGTCCGTTGTTGGGGAGTAGTTTAGATCATGGTGACGTGGGTATTACGACATGGGCAATAGGGTCGCCTAGTGGTTAAAGCTCTCGCGCGTAACGCTGAAGGACCGGGTTCGATTCCCAACAAGGATACATGTGATTCCCATTTCTGGCGTCCCCGCCGTCATATTGCTGGAATATTGCAAAAAATAACATAAAACCATTCACTGTATTGGGAGATTTTATTTTCGATAGAAAGCATTGGGTTGAATGTTGAAATCACGAAATAAATAAGAAATAATTCATGATAGTTCATGATTGCCATTGAAACATCCCTGCTTCAAACGGACCTGAAAACAATACACAAATGACGCGTTGTTTTGGAATACAGGTGTTGTGTTGGTTGGTTTGTTGTTTAACGCCGCACTCAGCAATATTCCAGCTAAATGACTGCGGTCTGTAAATAATCGAGTCTTGTCCAGACAATCTAGTGATTGACAACATGAGCATCGATCCAAACATTTGGGATACGATGACATGCATCAACCAAGTCAGCGAGCCTGACCACCCGATCCCGTTAGTCCCTCTTACGACAAGCATAGTCGCCTTTTATGGCAAGCATGGGTTGCTGAAGACCTATTCTACCCCGGATCTTCACGGGTCTACAGGTGTTGTGTAATAACAGGATTGTTGTTTTACAGAGAGAGAAAGGACGCCCTAGATTAACTTAGAAATATGTGTTTTACTCTTCAAAGATGACGGATAGCTTTTGGGTCTGCTCAGCCGACATGTTTGAGGGCTTGCTTCTCATGGCTGGGAAGAGAGAGTATTTAACTAAATTTCGTTTCCAGGATTAACCAATCTACAAAATAAGTCAGACACGCAACTGACTTTGCATTGACCGATTATTCTCCAATCCAACAATTGCATGTTGGGCCGTAAGGAGAGAAAACAGTTTTCATCATAAAAAAAGATAGCTACGCGATAAATCGCAAAGAACAATGAAGAACGAAGTGTGTTTAATTTCACGATTAAACATTCCTCTATCGTGACGTCATTTCTGGAGATTCGAGTATGAACTCGCAACTTGATGACGTCATATATTGGACGACGTTATTTTTGAGAGGGGAGTGTCTAGTGAGTTGTTCCCCATTGATATAAGTTGGCTACGCAGATTAACGCGATGGCCGAACGATCGCACCCAAAAGCGGGGGCGCTATGACATTGGGTGTTGGGAGAAAAGGAACAGATAACCGACTTTGGGATTGTGTGAATATGCGGAAAGTTCCCATCTATGCATAAAATGGACTTGTCCGACATTGCCGAGGTCGGTTTCTATTGAGAAAGTCGACATTATAAATATTTTTAAAGTTTGTACATTTTATCATCATCATTAAAGGGATCTACATAATGTTGATATCTCTTTTAAGAAAAAAACAACTCTTGGTCGTTGTTTATCGTAGAATAACACACTGCAGGGAGAATAAACCAGTCGGGTCTGTGTTTAGTTTAGTTCTCAATAGAAGTATTCTTGTACAGCCAGGTTCATCTGGGGACTTGGCCAAGGGGCTGGGGTACAGGGGCTAGAGACAGGACGGGGAACGGCCGACTGGGGACAGAGGACGGGGGATTTGGGACGGGCCAGTCTACCCTTCATCCCAGATATCACGATAAATGAACAAGGAAATAATATCTTGGAAATTATTAAATTTTTTGATGAATATTTGTTGTGATACAAAGTATTAACTGATTGCGATATTTTCACATTGGGGATTCTGATATGTTTATATGAATACTATTCTTGCAGCCGGACATTCGGGTACTGTGTCGGTGGTAGCCAAAGTCTCATGTCTCATGATGTGTCACTTTACCCATGAGTAAAAAAATAATTTCGGATATATCGAGTTGATCTTACAGATCTTGCATGGTGTTAGTTACATCAAGATCTGGGTGGGGTATTGAGCATTGATGCAACACACAGCGTGAACTATATTTTATTATAAATTGGGACCCGTTTCACACATTACATTACTAAACTATTAGCATCGACCTACGAAGGCAAAGCCGTTGGATCCTAGGTCCACAAAGTCATCTTAGTACTACGATTGTAGTAGGTCTTCTATACACAAGTATGGAGATTACGACTTATCGTATCGCTAAGATCGCTTTGTGGAACAGGACGGTGATCGTACAGGTCCCTTTAGATGCGGTTCAATGATAGGTGCCATCCTACTTCAAGGTGGGGAGGTGAGGTGAAATGGGGTTTAATGTCGCGTCCAAGATTATTGCAGGCAGTTATATAGCAACGTGTATGCACATGTGTGTGTGTGTGTGTGTGTGTGGCTGATTGTACTAGTCCGGACTGATGGCGATTTATAGTGCTAGTACGCTGAGATACCATACCGCAGTTTAACATGAATACCCCTTGTTTTAGCCCCTCAATGCCTAGCGCCAGACAGGGTAACAACAAGTACAATCTTTTAACTACTTTTGGTATGACGCGGCCGGGGATCGAACCCCGGGCCTTTCGCTCTCCGGGCGGACGCTTTACCACTAGACCACGGAGGCTGTCTCCTCCGTCAAGGGGCAACACATTATCAGTAGGACTTCAATCGCTTCATTTACTAATTATCACTCCCATTTAACAAAATAAACACAAACAAAAGCTGTTATGTAACTATCAATATTAATCATTAGATGCAGCAAGAAAAAGCTATTATGAAATGACAGCATGAACTGAATATATAAACATACTTTAATTTATTATTTATTATTTTAGTTCATTCGTGTGTTATCAAGTGCATTCGTTTGAGGCGAGGGTACGGTTTTCAATACTACAACATAGATAACAATTGGAATTCTCTGGATGTCGCAATTGATTCACGACAGGGAGCTTCACTTCACAGGCTCATTCTCGATTGTTCAAAAGAGATTCAAACGTAACGGCGTCTTGACGTCAAAACAAAAGTGAAAATAACGGTATTCATCGCTCCGTGTGGGTCGAGAATGGGAAACGCTTCAGATAATGCATCTGCAATTTTTTATTGATGCATGTAGCAATGTGATCGATGGCTCCCGATTTTTATGTTTGATAATGTTTTGCTTGACATTTGGGATTGATAAAAGCGGTGTCTTCGTGGATGGGAACTGAAGGGCGATTTGTTAAGAGCGACACGGGAACGATCCAGGCTTGTTACCCAAATCAAATTGGCAATTGCGACCGTCAGTGAATCATGACAAGGAGTATAACCTCAGACATTGTTATATCTCCATATTATGCCAATTTCAGATTTCCTTTGTACGGTCGATGTGTCTCCGATTGTTTTTTCTTTGACGGGTACGTACGGAACATACCGATTGACGCCGAGTGACTATAATTGTTGTAACGGCATGACCTTAAATTGGCTGCAGTGGTTGTAAAATATTTCAGGGCGGATGGGTAGCTTAGCGGTCAATGCTTTCTCGACTGGGTTCGATTCCCCACATGGGTACAATGTGTGAAGCCAATTTGTGGTGTCCGCCGCCATGATATTGTTGGAATATTGCTGAAAGCAGCGCAAAACTTGGAAGGGATACTTATGATCTGATATCGCTCAATAACCAATATAAAATAGCTACGTCATAAATCGCAAAGAACAATGAAGAATGAAGCGTGGTTTATTTCACGATAAAACATTGTTCTATCGAGACGTCATTTGTGAAGATTCGAATATTCGTTCGCAACTTGATGACGTCATATTTGGATGACGTTATTTTTGTGAGGTCAGTGTCCAGTAAGTTGTTCCCCATAGATGTAGTTGGGCTACGCAGATAAACACAGTGGCCGAAAGATCACATCCAAAAGTGGGAGTGATATGACAATCGGTATGAAGAGAAAAGGTACAGATGATTGACGTTAGGATTATGAGAATATGCAGGAAATACCATACTTAACCCACCTGTTCGTAAAATGGACTTGTCCGACATTGCCGAGGTCGGATCCTATTCAGGGAGAATTCATTATTTAAATACGGGTAAATAGTTTTAAAGCTTGTAAATTTTAGTAAAATCCTTGAAAAGGCTGTACATAATATTGATATCTTATATAAAAAATAATCGACTCATGGTCGTTGTTTATCGTACGAAAAAAAACACTGCAGGGAGAATAAACCACTCGTCCGTCATGGTTCATTCTCACTGCAGTGTTTCAAGCGATTTTTGGGCGGTTGGGTAGCCTAGTGGTTAAAGCGTTCGCTCGTCACGCCGAAGACCCAGGTTCGATTCCCGACATGGGTACAATGTATGAAGCCCATTTCTTTTGACCCCGACGTGAGATTGCTGGAATATTGCTAAAAGCGGCGTAAAACCATACTCACTCACTCATACGACTCTTGCTCAAAAGATTTTGTTTGTTTGTCAGCAATACTCAAGCTATATGACGGCGATCTGTAAATAATCCAATGATTGACATCATGAGCCGATGATCGATCCACGCAACTGGGATACGATGACATGCATCAACCATGTAAGCGAGCCAGACTGCCCGATCCTGATAGTCGCCTTTTACGGCAAGCATGAGTTGCTGATGACCTATTCTAACCCGGGTCTTCACGGGTCTCAAAAGATGCCTTATCTAGATAATGACCTCAGTAAAGCTTTTAAAATCTTTTATGGTAGACATGTGGAGGACATTTCCAAAATTGACACATTAATAACAAAAGTGATGTCCGATGCAATACCCTTTTCGACTTGTAACATATGTTCCTGTGTTATTTCAGCTGAACAACTGACTTGCTTTTGCATGTGTTTGTGACGGGTGCCACAGGTGGGGCAGGATGCGCTTACCTTTTCGCAAACACCTGATATCATCACTGTTTGATAGTAATTTATAAACACATGCTCATGATATAGTCGGAATCGTTCAATCGACTGCTTTTGGCAGAGATTTCTAATGGATGTGGGAAAGGCTTTGTCGCTGTAATCTACACACAATTATAAATAAATTAACAAAAACTATGTTACAGTAAAATATCAGAATGAAAGTTGTAATTGATAAAGTAATGCATCTACATTTATTCAGAGCGAACGCAAGCTGTCCAACGAATAAAATTTCGCCATTGCTCGCAAAGTTATACCGAGTTCAACTCGGATTATAAAAAAACTCCTGACCAAAAAGCAAACTCTAAAGCTACGACTATATCGACTCCATATTAAACCAACAGTCTTGACATTTAGATCTCGTTCCGGAAAGAGGCATTGTCCAACTGGCACACACTGATAGTAATTATATGACTATCCATAAATCTATGCTAAAAAACGGAGTTACAACAGTATTATCGCTAAGATACCTTTAAGAACGGAACCCTTAGCCTATATGTTCAAATTGATCTTACAGTTATGACCATCGTAAATCTATTGTTGATTATCGGAGTTACGACAATCGTACGCATAACGCTAACATCGCATTGTGGAAGGGACCCTTAGCCTATATGTTCAAATTGATCTTACAGTTATGACCATCGTAAATCTATTGTTGATTATCGGAGTTACGACAATCGTACGCATAACGCTAACATCGCATTGTGGAAGGGACCCTTAACCTATATGTTCAAATTGATCGTCCTGACACGACTATCGTAACTCTATGATAGGTATAGGAGTTATACAGGTGTACGTGAAGCCCAATTACCGATTTGCGAAGCGTGGTCCCCTTTCCGCGATGTTAGCGCAACGACGATATATCCCTAGGCCTGGTAAATAGTTTATGGATCGGACTCAAGTTACCGACAATATTCTTATGTCTTCTCAACACGAATCGTTACCAGTAATCTAACATGCTCCATATTTCAAGCAATGAATCCACGTCAGCAATTGCCTCTTTTGTAGCTATAACTACAATCTTTAAGTTAAATTATTTATTGTTATTTCATCTGCATGTGTGATGGACCAACTATTGTGTTTTGTTTGTCTGTTTGTTTGTTTGTTTGTTGTCTAACGCCGCACTCAGCAATATTCCAGCTATATGACGGCGGTCTGTAAATAATCGAGTCTGGACCAGACAATCCAGTGATTGACATCATGAGCATCGATCCACGCAATTGGGATCGATAACATGCATCAACCAAGTCAGCCAGCCCAACCACCCGATCCCGTTTGTCGCGTCTTACGACAAGCATAGTCACCTTTTACGGCAAACATGGGTTTCTGGAGACCTCTTCCACCCCGGATCTCCAAGGGTCCCAACTATTGTGTAGTGGACCAACTATTGTGTGGTGGACCAACTATTACACCAAGAGCCGAAATAACGAATTGAATTGACAGTGGCATGGGTGTGGGAGTTACGGTGGTGATAGCGCTAACATCGCTTCGCGGAACCGCGCCCTGGGTTTGTGCACATGGTCAAGAGTGAGTGAGTATGGTTTTACGCCGCTTTTAGCAATATTCCAGCAATATCACGACGGGGGACATGTTCAAGAAGATCTGAATGTGTTTCAGTGTCCTTGCTGATGTTTCCTAGGATATCAATACACGCATACCATATGGATATCGTTAATATTTTTGTAGTCCTGCTGTCATTACCGTTATCGATCTCTGATTGGCTAATAATGGAATATTCTTTAACAATGTGGAAACGCTTCACGTTTATATCACAAGTGGGTTTTCATGGTTTTTGAACAATTGTAATTCCAGAATTTTGTAAATTCATAGAAGCTTTGCATTTGACGGATGAAGATGGGATGATTCTTTAATTATTTTATCATTCATTTTCCAGAATCTCGTCTTGCTGAAAACATGAGTACATGCAACTGCATAGATCGTACAACCGTAATACACATGTACTTGGAACTCGATTTCTATAAAAATAGTTATCAAAATATTTTCGAATCGAAAAACCCAGGGAACAGCCACTTAATGTTTCAATCAATATATCTCTCGGTATTGTTTCAAACAAAATCAGCCATTTTCACATCATATTTTCAGCTTGATCTAAAAGTAGATCCATAATTATCTAATCGATCATCTACCACTGCGGCATGCCGATGTCGTTGTTATAATCCACACGTGTCGATTTCCCATTTTGACACCTATAACACTCCGCTACCCTTTATAGAGCATGTCTGTGATGAAATCAACATCGGTCAATTGCAGCGTCACTCAGTCGTTAAGCATATTCATTTAGAAATTGATAACCAAAGATTTGGTGAAATATTCATCGGAGTGTGTGATTTGTTGTACTAATAGCGCAGGGGTATTGACAGTGAGTGCGCTGTGTTATTAGGGTCGTGTGTTATTCCCGATAATAATCCACAAGAAGGGGAACGAAGGTACTGTTCTTCAGATAGAGATACGGCCACGTCACAATATTGAAACACACATGAGGCTGAAAGGGAAATTAACCGTCATCCTTCATTGTTGAGGTGAAACAAATATCCATGGTTCTTGTGATTGATGATGTTTTGGTGATGTAAAATTGTAATTGCAAGACACTGTGAAATTGACACAAACATTGTTCTATCTCAAATTGTCGAGCAGATAACCGGTATAATTTTTCAAATGATGATATAAACACATTTGCTTGGCCGGTCGCCTTTGGAGAAATACTTTAAACCCGTTAGCTACAGAAAATCCAAGATGGCCGCCAATTTTCCTTACAAATGTCCATATTTTGTTCACAACATATAATGGTAATGTGTATTTCACTGGGAATGAATATGCTTGCTATTCTACGAAGTCTAAATCTTTATTGTATTGTTCTGGATATTGTGGAAATCCTGCAGCCATAATTTCCTCAAAACCGCCTCAATTGATTTTCATACAAAGAACAATATTTCCGTGCAAATTTCTTTGTATTAATACTGATAGATGTGTTTATACCAAGAGCGATCTAAACCATATTCATTAGTTATATCAATATTGTCCTGATATAGACATCTGCATCTTCATGTATATAATTGTTTGCGTAAAAAGAACTTGAGACAAATGAAACCCTTTTTTGTATTTCTATGATGTTTTTTGCGTGAAAGGTTGTCGCAACATTCTATACATATATTAGTAGAATTTTTCAGATTCAAAGTACAAAAGGATACTTTTTTTTACCAGTTTTCAATATGATATTAACAGTTTTGTAAACATGAAATGTTTTACATTTCACCGATTTCCACGTTTGCGTTGACAAATAATTCCAACAGATGAAGCTCATTTCGAATTTCACCAGACCTTAGCCGTTCATTGTGTTTATGTTAATATTAATATGATGAGCAGTTTCAAATATCCACACAAAAATGAGACAGTAATGTTATTCATGTCTTTTGAAGTAACTTGAGTCGACATCTGCACAATTAAATAATACTGTGTTGATATCTTTGTACAATATTGTTGCGATTGTATTACATTTTGTTTGTTTGTTTGTTGTTGAAACGCCGCACTCAGTAATATTCTAGCTATATGACAGCGGTCTGTAAATAATCGAGTCTGGACCAGACAATCCAGTGATTGACATCATGAACATCGATCCACGCAATTGGGATCGATGACATTTATCAACCAAGTCAGCGAGCCTGACATTCCGATCCCGTTAGTCGCCTCTTGCGACAAGCATAGTCGCCTTTTACGGCAAGCATGGGTTGCTGAAGACCTATTCTACCCCGGATCTTCATGGGTCGATTGTATTACATTGGGACTATTATATATGTGTAGGAATGTTGCAACTGTAATTGCCTGTCGCGGGATAGAACACACTAGGATGATACATGAGTGAGTGAGTGAGTTGGGTTTAACGCCGCTTGTAACAGTATTCCATTTATAAAACGGCGGGATGATAATGAAGTAGGTTTGTTGCTGATGCGATGCAACAGGCGAACGCCAGTCGTTTTCTGACGTAAAACAGAACGGGGCGATACAAAACATTTCATGGCGTTTTTCCCATAACCTTTCATCATGTCTGTTCGTGTTCTACCTGTAATCTAAAAACACTATATATTATTTAAAAAATCGACGTCAACATTGGTATGAACGTTAAAACGGATGAGCGCATAGTAGTGGGAACACCAGTTCTTCCGTTTATAACTCCATGAACATAAACATATATTAAAGTCAAACAAAACATGTTTAAATAAGTACGTCAACAATAAATATAACAACGACCCAACATCAGTGAAATCGGCCAGCGCAAAGATCAAGCCCGCTCTTTCTGTTATCAGCCAATTAAGAAACGGTAGTCCGTTAGCGTGGCAAAATGTTTTAGGTTTATTGAAACAAACGCTGAACTATTTGCTTGATTAGCCGATCAAATGTCACGGAATCTTTGCCATATTTTTATTAACCAATAATCATTACATAATATATTCTATTTTCCTATAATCAGCAGTAAATTACGGTTCTAATTTTTCAGTGAGTGAGTGAGTGAGTGAGTGAGTGAGTTGGGTTTAATGCCGCTTTTAACAATATTCCAGTTATATCACGTCGTGTCAGCTGAATGTGGGAGGAAAGCCCGAAGTGATGCAGGTCTCAGACGTTTACCACTTCGGTGAAACCCACGAGCACGGGTATGGTGCTGACAAACCTAGAAACATAATCGGGGCGAACCGGGATTCGAACCCACAATCTTAGGTTTCTGGCGTGTTTAAGAGACGCAACTCTGCACAGCGAATCGCGGCGCCTTAGACGATTGGGCCACCCGTGCCCCCTAATTTTTCAGTGAAATGGCAAACTGGAACTTAATAAGTCAAGCCCCGTGTATGTTTTACAGGATTTCGCCGCGCATCTTGCGCCGGCTACAGCCCAACTGACTCACTTTCTTATCTGGGACGGTCGGGTAGCCTAGTGGTTAAAGCGTTCGCTCGTCACGCCAAAGACCCGGATTCGATTCCTGACATGGGTACAATGTGTGAAGCCCATTTCTGGTGTCCCCCGCCGTGATATTGCTGGAATATTGCTAAAAGCGGCGTCAAACCATACTCACTCACTCACTTTCTTATCTCCATGACTTCTGAACACTGTATTTTTATTCAATCTGCAACCTCACATATCAAATGTAAGGAGGAATTTTAACATTATTACACAGTGTCAAAACAAGGGAAAACGATAGGAAAGATCAAAATCAATTTCCATTGGAAGATATTTGTCGTTAATGAGTCAAAACGATAAGTCATTGGCGATCTATGTTTTAATGAAAGTTTGCTGAAAAGATGAAAATAGCAGTCTGAGATGTTTTTAAAGTTGAGGGATGGTTATTAACATTGTTACCTTTTCGCGAACCCATGGTATCGTTACTATTTGATAGTGATTCATAAACATATGCTCATGATATAGTCGGAATCGTATTTCGACTCTTCTTTATGCAGAGATTTCTATTGGATATGGAAAGGGTTTTGACGCTGTATTTACAGACATGGACTACAGCACATTAGGAACTTGTATGGATTCGAAAAAAGTTGTGCTGACCTATTCCATGTGAACAATTCATTTAAAAGTATGACATGGAACGAATCAACGAATGTGATCAACGAATTTGGTCGTGTGTATGTGTGTGTGTGTGTGTGTGTGTGTGTGTATCTTAAAAGTGCACACACACACACACACACACACACACACACACACACACACACACACACACATATATATATATATGAACTGATTGAGTGAGTTGGGTTTTACGCCGCTTTTAACAGTATTCCAGTTATATCACAGCGTGTCAGCTTAATGTGGGAGGAAAGACCGAAGTGATGCAGGTCTGAGACGTTTACCACTTCGGTGAAACCCACGAGCACGGGTATGGTGCTGACAAACCTAGAAACATAATCGGGGCGAACCGGGATTCGAACCCACAATCATAGGTTTCTGGCGTGCCCAAGGGACGCAACTCTGCACAGCGAATCGCGGCGCCTTAGACGACTAGGCCACCCGTGCCACCCATTTTGAACTGAAACTGAATTCAAATAATTGAATTTATATCTGAACTCTTAAGTTTGAATTCAGTTTCAGTTCAAATGTGTTAATTTGATAAATATAAATATGATAGGATATGTAACATTCACATCCACATCAGCATCTTCCATCAACCATTTTATCAGCAGTCGTGTATTGTTGACTGAAGCATTTTAAAATCAATATTTGTCGGAACATTAATGACATGTAGTTAGCTCACGACAACAGCAAATGACAAAATCCCCCCTTCCCAACTCCAAGTCACAGCCTTCAATGCTGTTCTGGGCTATTACATGCCATCGACGTTCCAATTCTTGGGGATCCGTCTGACTGAAATTTCATTTTATCGCTGTTTAAGATGAAAGCCTTTGTTTAAAGATCCATCAATGCAAATGTCTACAAGCGAGTTTTTTACTCATCATATTTAGCCAGTATAAAAATCTATTATTTCTAGTTGTATGTTGTTTAACCAATTTGAAGTAAATAGCTTTTGCATGTCCAGCCCGCTGTTGTAAATTAACCTGTTTACACTGGCAATAACTACAAACGAGGGAGAAATCGAATACCGGCTTCTGAAGCGATCCAAGTTTTTGAAGTTTCCCCAGTCCTGTGTTTTGAGCAACGTTAGCAAACCTACACTCAAAGTCGGTAGACAAGGCATCGGTGTATTGTTCAAGACAAATATTTGCTGTCGGTTAACTAACATTATTTACATTGCAAGTAAATGAATCAAGCGTTAATAATCACTTCAGATTCAAAGTATTAACAGTCGCAAATTAATAATTCAAGGGGTGAGCCCTGTCAGGAAGGCCAAACTATTCCAGTGTTTGTATTGAGCCGCTGTTATAAGACTAATGGTTTCAATTTGAGCTAATTTAAGTAGTGTGGACTATTAGATAGGTATTGATTAGTATTTTGTGTCGTAAACAATAAATTATGAAAATTGGAGACAATGGAGTTTTACTGTTACACGTGCTTGTCTCCAAACGCTGTCATGTCTAAAGAACACACTATTAATGTTCATAGCATAATAGAGTGAGTAAGTTGTGTTTAACGCCGCTTTTAACAGTATTCCAGTTAAATCGCGGCGTGTCAGCTTAATGAGGGAGGAAAGCCCAAAGTGATGCAGGTCTCAGACGTTTACCACGGGTATAGTGCTGACAAACATAATCGGGGCGAACCGGGATTCGAACCCACAACCATAGGTTTCTGGTGTGTCCAAAGGACGACTTGGCCCCACAAGATTATTGCACTTATATAGCAACGTGTATGCAGGTGTGTACGTGTGTAGCTGCTTGTACTAGTCCGGACTGATGCCTATTTCGAGCTCTAGCACACTGCAATACCATGCCGCAGTTTAACATGAATACTCCACTCAGACACAGTATACTGACTCCTAGCCGACCAGTACTTGTTTTAGCTCCTTAATGTCGAGCGCCAGACAACAATTACCATCCTTTAATGTCTTTTGGTATGACGCGGCTAGGATCGAACCCTGAACCTTCCGCTCTCCAGGCGGAAACTCTACCACTAGACCACGGAGGCGGTAGTGCCATATAAAGCACAACGGGAAACTAATTTAGTCATATAGAGCATAGCATATAGTAACGCCATTTATGACCTAAGAGGGCAAACATATCGGTGTTCAGAAAAATCGTATGTGCCCTAGGGTCATATCACGTCACAGGGGGGGGGGAAGCCCGAAGTGATGCAGGACTCAGACGTTTACCACTTTGGTGAAACCCACGAGCCCTGGTATGGTGCTGACAAACATAATCGGGGCAAACCGGAATTCGAATCCACACTCATAGGTTTCTGGCGTGCCCAAGGGACGCAACTCTGCACAGCGAATCGCGGCGCCTTAGACGACAGGGCCCCCCGTGCCCCCACATATAGTAGAGGGAATGTGTTCATGACTGTACTGCAGTGGTACTTAATGGACAGACATTCTACCCGGTGACACACATGTTAACTAACAGGAATAAAGCACAAAAGAGTTCTAGACATTGAAAAAAGCTGTTTTCACATTCAAACGAACTTGGAAAAAGTGAGACTACACGAGTCCAATCCAATTTACAGGTCCTGTCATGATGTTAGTACTCCTTTTTGCACGTGTCTCGCATTAGATACATTAGGCAAATAAAATGGCAAAAAGTCAACAGGTTTTACGGAAGAAGACAAGCACATCTCCGCACGAAGGATCGCGTGTCCGAACTCACATGGGACAAACGAAATTAGGAGACATCGTTATCTAGATTGTCTTGCACTATAGTGAGCTTTAGTCTCCCCACCCCCGCCGGGTCGGGCACGAAGGGGCCTTCTCCCGCGTGGCGTTAATTCTAATTATATTATGTCTGATCAAGTGTCATTGCATAACGGTACATCAAGACATGACCTACATTGAGGCGGGGTCAGATGGCGTGTCTGGCTTCATCACAATTCCCACGCTGAGATGCACGTGGCACACTGATAGAAAACCATCTGTATGTGGTTTGCATACGTGGATCTAGAGGGTGTGTTACCCCCTCGGTATATGTACAATGTTGTCATAATGTTAGAGTGCACCGTAACGTCAAAATAGCGTAACGGTATCTATCTATCTATCTATCTATCTATCTATCTATCTATCTATCTAACTATAGCATCGCCTGCTCTCTCATCAACGGGGAACAAAGAAAATAAGGAATCAATGAAGCGTAATGAAAACAGATATATTCCGACCTACTGAATGGTCTCGGTCAGCAAAACAAATTAATTTTACACACTGTACGTAAAACTTAATGCCAAATATTCTTTTCAGTAAGAAATCCGTAAATGAAAAAAAAATAAACAAACAGGAGTTTCCTCATCATTTCACACTTGTCATTCTCCGAGTTAATTAAATTTAAAACCATGTCATTGAATGTATACATAAAATGTGTTCTTTTCCGTTGACAGACTAAACTATCCAATACAATCTCCGGGCATCTCTGGGGATCTCCCCAGTGTCTCGTGATATTTCTGTCTACGGTGTCTACTTGTCACCATGTTTCGTTTTTTTGGACGTTCCGCCATTGTAAACGTCCAAAAGATGACGTCATAATGGACCAACTTCCAGAATCCAACAGTGGTTCCAGGAGTGGCATATCGGCCCTGGGAAATACGGACTATATCGTGCCTCGAGCTCGTGCTGGTATTTCCCCCACGTCATTATTTCAGTGTTTACGTAGTCTCAACATTATGTAACGCGTCTTCAGCCCACTCACGTCACGACGATGAACAACAATCTCGGCTGTGAGACACGCGATCCAGATATGTTCAGATATTTGTACAAACCGGATATATTTGCTTCCGTGGTAATGAATTGTTGTGATATGAAAGGGAATAAAAAATGTGTTTGGGGGTTATCACGAATATGGGCGTCATTACTGACGTCATTTGAGCGCCATTGTTCCCAATACAAGTATACGACTCTGCTCCAACACTGCTACAGAGGTGAGACCGCCTCCGTGGTCTAGTGGTAGACTGGCCGCGCCATACCAAAAGACGTTAAAAGATGGTACTTGTTGTTACCCTGTCTGGCGCTCGGCATTAAGGGGATAAAACAAGGACTGGTGTCTGAGTGGGGTATTCATGTTAAACTGCGGCAAGGTATCTCAGTGAGCTAGCACTATAAATCGGCATCAGTCCGGACTAGTACAAGCAGCCACACACACACTTGCATGCACTTCGCTATATAAGTGCAATAATCAGAGTGTTCTAGGATTTGAACTCACGATCATAGAACCTATAGCCCAATTTCAAGTCACCTCACCTGTTACAGAGGTAGATGAGTGTGTGAGTGAGTGAGTTGGAGTTTAATGATGCCTTGACAATATTCTAGTTATATCACACAGTGCCAGCGTCATACCAAAAGACGTTAAAAGATGGTAATTGTTGTTACCCTGTCTGTCAATAAGGGGTTAAAAGGACTGATCTGTTCGGAGTCAGTATACTGTGTCTGAGTGAGGTAGTCAAACTGCGGCATGGTATCTCAGTGGAAAAGCACTATAAATCGGCACCAGTCTGGACTAGTAGAAGCAGCCACACACACACACACACACACACACACACACACACACACACACACACACACACACACACACACACACACACACACACACACAAATGCATGCATCTCTATAAGTGCAATAATCTTGGACGCGAAGTTAAACCCCCATTTCACCTTACCTATAATGCAAATGACGTGATGATATAGACATGTACATTAGTCAAGACACACCTGTGTGACGTATAATGCAAATGACGTGATGATAGAGACAGGCATATTATTCAAGACACACCTGTAAAATGCAAATGACGTGATGATATAGACATATACATCAGTCAAGACACACCTGTATGACGTATAATGCAAATGACGTGATGATAGAGACATGTGCATTAGTCAAGACACACCTGTGTGACGTATAATGCAAATGACGTGATGATAGAGACAGGCATATTATTCAAGACACACCTGTAAAATGCAAATGACGTGATGATATAGACATATACATCAGTCAAGACACACCTGTATGACGTATAATGCAAATGACGTGATGATAGAGACATGTGCATTAGTCAAGACACACCTGTATGACGTATAATGCAAATGACGTGATGATAGAGACATGCACATTAGTCAAAACACACCTGTATGACGTATAATGCAAATGACGTGATGATAGAGACATGTGCATTAGTCATTGCGAGTAATATAGTCTGGCAAAATGAAATCATTTATCACATTGATTCTCTGCGGACCTACATGATGAGGCTTGAGTGATTATTTCGTCGTTACATTTTATCCAGTGTTCCTGTGTCTGGTAATTGTGCGTGGGCGATATTGGTTAGACAGCGTTATGGTGCTTTGTTTTCAAGCTTTTTTCCTTATTGACGACGATGACGTCACAATACATATCCAGAATCAACAAATGAAAAAAAGAGTCGGTCAAATAAGGGAATGTGTGACATTGGCAAAGGGGCGGAAATAGTATTTCCTTTTAATTCTCCTGACATTTGTTTATGCAAGCACACGGGGATTTTCAGAGGCATCAAAATGTCGTGATGGTGTGAATGAAAAGCTGTTCAGATTGAACTGTGTTTGATATATTTTGTTTGTTTGGTTATTATGCATAAGATTCAATATGAGCGAGCTCATAAATATTCATACGAAACACGTGATAATAATTTCACACTATTGTTGAGGTAATACAATCGTCATTGTTGGCGTGAAATGAGAAATTGCGTCACAATGGTTGTGACGCCATTTCCCTTCATCGTCAATGTTTATTGCATTAGCTTTCCCGCATGGTTTTTGATATAGATATCATCTTTACATCTTATTATGAAATATTGAAAATAAATATATGATTATAATAAACAAATAAAGATACATATATGCAGCTAAGAGAGTTTGAGTGATCCTGGCACAGTCAGGCTGGTTAGGCTCATCATCAACTCAGGGTCCTTGCCCCCTCAACACGCAGACAAGACAGCGAATGGGACTTCTCCCAGGACGCGCTACCTTCTTTCTTTTTTTTGTCTTCTTCTTTTCCTCTTCTTCTTCTTCTTCTTGTTGAAATACCTTCATTTGAAAAGCCCAGTATGACCCACACTTTGCGGCCACAATGCCTCTCTTACGTGCTTGCTGGACTGTTGGTAATCTATTCTGATCCTTCCAGTGGTTGACAGTACGAGTTGGGATCCAGGTCATAGTGACCTCTATATCCTTATGTATCCACATAACCACATAACATATCCTGCATCAACCAGGTCAGCGAGCCTGACCACCCGATCCCGTTAGGATAAAATATTGTACCAATGTGGGAATTCTAACGCGGTGCGCAAAAGTGCTTACCACTATCTCACCCCCAAAAGTTGTTTATGCAAAGTCATAATGATATACAACAGGGAAAAGTACACAACAGTCATAGCTAAGAATTGAATAAGTAACTTCAATCGTGAGATTTTATCGATTAAGAGTTACGAGTAGTTTAATACGGTGCTATTTGAAAACACAAATTATGCATACCCCCAAACTTATTCCACGCGGGATGGAGAGACAGACAAACCAAGATGTTTCTGTTAGTATGGCGATGGAATATCAGTGAAACATTAATTACCAAAAATGTTATGGACCACCAGATTATTTCATTTTACCATACTAAATATGTTAAGGCGCCTTAAAGTTTACGTGGTATTTAATTTTGTTGTAATATATTTGAGTTTCTCACCTCACTGTCCCATACGCCAAGTCTCGTCTGCAACCGTGACGTTGGCAACAGCATCGTGTACCAGAAAACAGACAACTACGAGTATTATTCAATCACCGGCAAATATTTGCTCAGCATATTATCTTTCAACATCCACAGACATCGAAGGTATGTTCCATATAATTCAGCTGACATAATGACGACCTATTTACTTTCGAGATCATGTGGTTTGGAAATTATTTCTGGTCCACAATCAAATTGATTGCATAGATGCGTGTATCTCCTCCTCGGATCAGATCGAGGCTGCCTTTTCAAAAATATTTGTATCCATAGAATGCTTGATGTTTGTTCAACGGGTAAGCTAACAAGCCATGATATTTCTGTCTTTCCCTTATGGGGATATCGTTTTAACGCAAATCAGCACAATCGAACGTCCCATTGTCCGGACTCTTTGTTTAAGCGTACGGTGCGTGTTAACATTTGGATTTCGATTAAAATAATCGATTTTGGTACATTAAATACTACCGTGTAGTCACAGCGCTTGTTTCTATGTCATGAACTTTAGACGTGTATTGGAAATACAATGTTTTTGTCTCGGAGTTTAGTGTGTCTTGAGTACGTAGCAGAACGGTGTGGACTTGCAGCTCGTTCAGGCGTTGTTCATCCATCTGATGGCCAGGTTTCACCCCCCGGATGGATCGAATGAGCGGGTGAGTATGGTTTTACGCCGCTTCCGGAGAAATATCACGGCGGGGGACACCAGAAATGGGCTTCACACATTGTACCCATGTTGGGAATCGAGCCCGGGTCTTCGGCGTGACGAGAGAATGCTTTAGCCACTAGGCTACTATGCTCCCCCGAAGCGGCGTTAAACCCAACTCACTCACTCACTTGGTGGATGCCAGAGATGCAAAAGATGCCATGGCGTTAACGCCACCTACTCCGTCTCAGTCTCTACTGTTGATGCGGGCAGGGGCGACGCTGTCGTTTCGCTGTGCAGTTAGTTCCATAGGTTCTATGATCGTGAGTTCAAATCCTAGAACACTCTGATTATGTTTCTAGTTCAGTCAGCACCATACCCGTGCTCGTGGCTTACACCAAAAAACCCGTCTAAAAGCTGCCTCACTTCGGGCTCCCACGTAAATCCTTCACACACCGTGATATAACTTTAACTTTAAACCCAACAAATTTGCTCCATCTGCATACTTTTTACCATTTTTCTTTGTCGATATAGCAATATAGTTTATACTTACTCAATCATTTTGAACAAAGTATAACAATGTCTTAAAACAAAGTTAAGATCACCTCGCCATAAATAATGTAAGAGTTATAACAACAGTAGAAATATTTGTGTTAGTTGTTTTTTTAAAAGCAAGTTCTTTAATGTTGGATTATAGATAAAATGCATTACAATGTCGAAATATAGGAAATATAGAAACGATATCTCAATATATCTGTAGTGTCATCCCTTTAATAAAATCTTATAGAAAATATTTTTCCACATTGAGGTAACACAGTTATCAGAAACCCCAAACAGCTGATTCATTGATGAAGACCAATAAGACATCTCACATCCAACATGCGATAAAGTTAAACTCCGTTCAGTAAACCGAACATCAACGTGGTTGAAGGTATTACTCAAAGTCGTAAAGAAAAAAACGTCAGTTAAAAAATACCAAAGACTATATGCTCGCAAAGGAGTGGTGGGGAAGTTGCTGATATGTCCACCCGACCTTGTAAATTTCAATCTCGCAATCCGACGTTCGTTGGGTCATTTCAACCTGTGAAACAAGCTGTTAAGAATTTGATTCTCTTCATTAGATGCTGTGACGTCAGTAAGTTTGATTTTCTGAAATCAGCGTTGATCACACAGACCTTAGAAAGGGTATCAATAAGAAGCCAATTATATCTCTTTCCACTCAGCATAGCAACACCTTCTGGCCGTTCTCTGTGATATCATCTAACCGCCAGTTGCTATGTTCTTTGTCGTTAACCGATCGTCTTTGTTGAAACTAGAAAAATCCCAGAACACATGTTACGCAAGATGTCAATCAAATATAGCAAATTACTTTGTACATTGATCCCAACATGTGTCATGTAAACATATCATGTATATAGTCAGTATTCACCCGACCCGTGAAGATCCAGGTTAGAATAGGTCTTCAGCAACCCCTGCTTGCCGTAAAAGGCGACTATGCTTGTCGTAAGACCACTTTCTAAAAGATCCAGGTTAGAATAGGTCTTCAGCAACCCCTGCTTGCCGTAAAAGGCGACTATGCTTGTCGTAAGAGGCAACTAACGGGTTCGGGTGGTCATTGTTAGTTGCCACGTCATCGTATCTCAATTGCGTGGATCGATGCTCGTAATATCAATCACTGGATTGTCTGGTCCAGACTCGATTATTTACAGACCGCCGTCATATAGCTAGAATATTGCTGAGTGCGACGTTAAACAAAAACAAACAAACAAATAAACAAACAAACAAACAAACAGTACTCTTCCGGTGAAGGAGCAGGAGGCATGAATACACAATGCCATTTAGAAAGTGGTTAAATGTAACAAATGTTATGTTTGGGATAACACTTTCTTCGTACAGATTCTAGTACCTTTTTGAACGCACATTCTTAGAGTGAGGTACCTAATCGCCAGCACACAAAGTCAGCGGTCTTGCCCACTCAGCCACCGAGGGGTCCGACAACTGGTAGTCTAGATCACGTACTTTGTGTACCCCTCTGAGGAGTGTAAATTGGCTGTACTTTACTAAGAAAGTGTTACCCCAAATATAACATTCGTAACATTTGACCACTTTCTAAATGACGTTGTGTATTCAAGCTTTCGGCCATGGAAGCCGTGCCAATTTACACTTGTCAGAGGGGTCCACGAAATACGTGATCTAGAGTACCAGTTGACGGACTTTCATTTTTGTGGAAACCCGGACACCAGGTGTTCGCGAAAAGGTGAGCGTAAAGCACCATCGGTGGCACCCTAGCCTGTCTCCCTGGCCCTTGACAATATAATAAAATGGCAATCCAAATCAGGTCTAGGATAATTTGGCAAGTCTAGATTGCCTCAGCTACAGGAAATGAAACATTGTTCTGGGCTCCATTTGGATTTAATCTTTTATTTTGAAGATCTATATGTTGAAATAAGATAACTATATTTCTGGGACTAAATGTTAGCCCAGTGGCACCCATGACATGTCAGCATAACGGGGTCAATATACAGCCGCTAGTCAGTGTGTATGAAGTGAGATAGATAAGACTTGGAAGGAGCATCAGCCCCTGTATAACATTAGACGTAGCACAGAAATCCCACTTAATTCAACCGTGCATTAGCCGAATCAACAAATCTCAGACAATCGTGATTTCAAGCTCCCAGACACGCCCAGGGTACAACTTCCGGCTCTTTCGCTTTGATTTGTTCCTAACCAAAGCTCCGTACAGAGAACAAAGGGTTCAATTAACTGTTGTAGCTTGTTGATTGTGTAAATACATGTATGTGTATAATGTATATTGGCACAAATAAAACTCTCCTTCATGTCATATTAGTGTACATGATAAAATTGATTAATTTGGTGTTTAATGTAACTTTATACTTTATACAGTAAACTGCGGTTATAACGTACACGCTTATAACGAACTGACGGACATAACGAAATGTTTTTTCCAGTCCATTTGTTGTATATTTGCTGTACATATGCTCATAACGAACTACGGTTATAACGAACTAAGATTAGTGGTCCCTTTGAATTCGTTATAACCGCTGTTTGCTGTATACATGTATAGGACAATGAATACGATTTTGTGGATGGAAATATGTGCATTGATAATGTAATCATATTTGGTACTAATTTCTAATTATTAATTAATAAATATATAATTACATAATTCAAGAGCAAGCCGAGAAAACGATAACATCAAATTAAATAAGTTGTCGATCTTTGTTGATTTACTCTCCCTACGCTGCACTGACGTAGATAGCCAAACCTTAGATCTACTGCACACGTGACCGTATTTCTGTTATTGCGAAAGAACTAGGTTCAGAAAACTAATTATTTTACCACAAAAGAGCTTTTGATCATTTTCATATTTATAGAAGAAAGCACAAGATCTTTTCTAGTAAATTATTAAAATATGTAACCAATTTTCAATCTAAAAACGATAATATTAACAGTTCAGTCAACAATGATTAGATGATTGCAACACATAACTTCATCTTGACTACCACATGTGCAAAGTCCTGTTTATTTCTATAGACTACAATGGTTACTATTCCAGTTCAATATTTTCATATTTAATAATGTTATTTGTTTTTCGGTGTACTTCATGGAATCTGCATTGCACAGTGTCATGATATTGTATTGATAATTTTGGAATATTTGTGTTACCCCGCAACATGAACATTAACAGTCAAGGGTTCACACATGCAGTGAGTTTGACACGATCACCTTTTCGCGAACACCTGTGTCATCACAATTCAATAGTGATTCATTGACACGTGTTCGTGATATAGTCGGAATCGTAGAATGGACTTCACTTTTCGGATGTTAAGCAAGGCCGTAGTGAACATTTTCTGACGGGGGGAAGGGGGGCGGGGGGGGGGGCAAATATTTGTACAAGTATCAGGTCACCGATGAAACAATACTCCAGCATCGTTGTATGGCGTGTAAATCAGTATTTTTGTTTTTACCAAAAAAACAACAAAAAACAAAAAATGACAGAGGGGCTGAAGCGCTATCACACGGAAGGTCTCTGGTGATAATATAGGTTTTACATTACTTATTGCCATTTACTATTTACATTGTAACTTGGTAACAGCGGAAGTAAATGTAAGATGGAGGCTTGACGAATACACACCTGTATAGCCGATGACGTCATCAAGTGGGCGGGATGATTGTGCCACTATTTTTAAAGCGAGATATATTATGTAAAGGTTATTATGTCGACCGCTTGTTTCAAGTGCATGTTTCAAGTGCATGGTGGGGCCAATGTTAGTTGAAATCAACACTTACATCTTCAGCTCTAATGAAAACTGCAGCCAAGCATTATGCTCAAATTCAAAATCAACAAAATCACAAAGAACTTTTACCCTCACTTGTGTTTTCCCTCGCTAATATTGAAGTTTAGGTCGTCTCAATGGATTAGTTCTTCATTTTTGCTTGCAAACAACCTTTGATTCTTCTTTTTTATAAGATAAAAAAATGAAGATTTAACCTTTTAACAAATTCAAACACGAGACCATATCTCTAAAAACATGGACGACGGGCGGTCAAGCATGCGGGTCCAATGACGGTTATTTCAAGCTGACTGAAATCCTTATCAATCGATAAGCAATCTGTCCGTCATTAGCTTTAAATCAGGCCCGATCTTTTATTAAAGCAGTTATAATTCAGACAGTGGATTGAGTGAAACCTATCGACCCGAAAACAAACAAAGGATCAACGACGTGATCATCGACCCCATCCATAGTTAAGAGGGTGTGGAATGACATCCTTATCTCGTCCCATCAGTTCTGTCAACTGTGGTCGTGTGTGTGAGGAAATTAAGGGTGAATGGTGTGATTAAACACTTAAGGTTGTTAAGACCATCACTTGTTTATTGTTTATAGACAGGTTAAAGAGGGGCTGCATTATTGATGGGAGATGTTGTCAAAGAAAGTCAAGAAGTGTTTTGTTGTGTTAATGCTCCCACTCAGTAAATATTAATGAAGAGTGGTTGTACCGGATAGTCGTGGTTTGTTAATGAAGGCATTACTGTTATATGGATTAACCCAAAACTGGAGTTACAACTGATACGTTTATTTGATAATGGCTGAATATTGTATTAACACAAACTTTAAATTAGAAGCAAGTTGGGGAGTGTTTGACCTTGCAAGTACTCTGACGTTATACTGGTCGGTGAGGGGAGGTGACCTGCGGTTTAACGTCGCGTCCAAGATTATTGCATTATAGCGACGTGCATGCACGTGTGTGTGTGTTTGTGTGTGTGTGTTTGTGTGTGTGTGTGTGTGTGTGTGCGTGCGTGCGTGCGTGCGTGCGTGTGTGTGTGTGTACTAGTTCGGAGTGATGCCGAGTTTTTAGTACTAGCCCAGTGAGATACCATGCCGCAGATTAACATGAATACCCCACTCAGACACATTTTACTGACTCCGAGCCGTCCAGTCGACGTCCTTATTTTAGCCCCTTAATGCCGAGCGCCAGACAGGGTGACAACAAGTACCATCTTTTAACGTCTTATGGTGTGACTCGGCCGGGGATTGAACCCCGGACCTTCCGCTCTCCTTCCGCCAGAGATATTTGATCGTGGGTTCGAATCCCGGTCCGTCCCGATTATGTTTCTAGGTTTGTCAGGACCATACCCGTGCCTTTGGCTTTCATCAAAGTTGTAAACGTCCAAAACCTGCGTTTTCTCTGACATGCGTTGCTAGGCCGACACTCACATTAAAGCGGCATAAAACACAACTCACTCACACAAGGTCGATGAAACCCTCGTTAAAGTCCACACAACATGAGACACGCAACACGCAACATGAGACATGAGAAAACGTCGCAACAACCTAATTCCATTATTGCTTTACCAGTTTTGATTTGTGTTTTTTACGACATTTTGACTATTTTTTTAAAAATAATGTGATCTAACATGAGCACCCCACAGTTGCAAACTTAAACAACGTTTCCATGTTAAATAGCGGCGCCGAGATTCTGCATAGCGTATGATTAACACTAATTACCACACCCGGAGTGCATTGTGACGTCTCCTTCAGCCATCGGATCGTCAGTGGCTATGAAGTAATGACCACAAACCGAGCCAGGTAATCATCTGTTCACGGGATCCTGACGCTGAAACAGACTTAACGAGGCGTGTCTTGACTTATTGGTCAAATGGAACCAATTCGATTATTTTACGCCCGACCGCTGGCGTTGTTTCTGTGAGGCCGTTAAGTGTGCAGAGGTACAGTACCTGGCGACAGGAGCGGACAACAGCAGCCGACGACACAATGTTAAAGGGGCACTCAGGCTGCTAATAGGCCGGTCACGTCTCATACACTGGAAGAAATGTGTACCTTTACATACTTGTAAATGTTTGCAAATCACGCCTTTACACGCTTAATCATTGGAGAATACCTGATTTTCAGCGTTCCATTTTAATAGTTTTCACCACTATTTTACCTTTAAGCATGAATCTGTTTCGTCGGATATTCGAGACTGGTTATTACCTGGCGTTGGTGTTAAATAGTATATGGTAAATATGAAATGTACATGTCTAAGCATATATTCATATACATTTATGTATGAATGTACGAAAATGTACGTACATTTATATTTAAATACATATAAATATTTAGATAAATTTATGTCTAAATTTACAAATTTGAATTTTGAAGACGAGACTGGTTGCCATCTTTGTTACTTCACAGTCAACATTTTTGGAAGTTTTTAACCATTAGAAGAAAGACTTTCATCAAATAATGTTTGCTTTCTGGAATGTGCTGACCTGTTTGAGACTGTTTCACGAGGTTGCAGTGGGATCATATGTGTAACCTACACAGTGACAATGAGGTAACAGAGGGACTACGAGGTTACAGATGGATCATGAGGTTACAGATGGACCATGAGTTTACAGATGGACATTGGGGTTACAGATGGACAATGGGGTTACAGATAGACAATGAGGTAACAGAGGAATTATGAAGTTACAGATGGACCATGAGTTTACAGATGGACAATGGGGTTACAGAAGGACCATGAGGTTACAGAGGGATTATGAGGTTACAAATGGACCACGAGGTTACAGATGGACAATGGGGTTACAGATGGATCATGAGGTTACAGATGGATCATGAGATTACAGATGGATCATGGGGTGACAGGAGGACCATGAGATTACAGATGGGCAATGGGGTTACAGATGGACAATGAGGTTACAGATGGACCATGGGGTTACAGATGGACAATGGGGTTACAGATGGACAATGAGGTTACAGATGGACCATGTGTGGGTCAATAAGGAGGTGTAGCAAATCCTTTTCAAAATGCTCAAACTCAATGCTCATGTCAATGTAGCATGTAAGGAGTCCTAATGACAATGTCTTCACACAGGACATCGTTACAAGACCTAGACCCAAACTCGGAATAGGGACCGTATCGTGGACCAAAGTCCCCTTGAAGTGACATGTCCCAGTAGGCTAGCTTCTCTCGTAAGTTACCCGGCCATGGCCTGTTGTGGTGGCCGCAGATTCATACTTACATGTTTTGTACAGACTGGTCTATTTACAATCATTTCAACACTTTGCCCAAGTGCGTTCTTTGTTCTGAGTATGAGGTAATTCACAGTGTTTATATTTGATGCAGTCATACTCACATACATCAACCTTCATTCAGGCGCACAACATTCTATGACAAATCATGATCTTCCGGTGAACCCTACTTTACGACATCAACATGGCCGCCGGTACTTTACGACATCACTTTACCACATAAAGGTCGTTGTCAATGAACGATACTTAACGACATAAGATATTTGTCGACGAACGACCCTTTACGACATATAGGTGGCCATTTGACGAGCGATATTTTACGCAGCTCTCTACCACAAAAAGGTCGTTGTCAACGAACAATACTTTACGACATAAAGACATACAAGTGGCAATTTGACGAGCGAAACTTTACGACATTAAACTTGACGGGTTAAAGGTGTGACGTTGAAGGTGTGATGTGACCTTAAAGGTGTTAATGGAATACAAATACGCCGATATTAGCTTTTAGTGAGGTATTTTTAAAAAAATAAATAGCACGTCCACCCACAAGGCCCGCCCGTTCTTTGACCTAAAGCAATACATGCCATCAATCTCTGTGTCGCACAAGTATTATCAAACCAAAATTGTGAAATACTCACGTGATTTCAAACAGATAACAGCAAGTATTGACAATAGATGCTGCTTTCGAGCACATGGTTCTATTTTAAGATTTATCTATAATTTGCCGATCATTGTTTTAGTTAGGGTGGGTTGTATCAGTTACAAGAGGCATATGATTCCATGGTTAGATAACGGTTGACGAAGGCTGAAAGAACCTAGACATAACTTCCCACACCTTGACGGGCCTCCTTCCACTAACGCTATTTACGACCCCATCCCATATCAATATTTATTGTGCTCAATGTGGTATAATTAGCAATAAAGCGACTGGGTTCACGGAAAGATCGAAGTTGGCGGAAAAAGCTTAAGTAGAGAACCTTGTAGTAGGTTTGTCCTACCTTTGATACGCAACTCTCGAGAAATCTCGCACAATGACTGCTCCCGTCAACGTCATGCGTGGCTTCACAATTTGGGAGGCTGGAATATAGTTACAAGGTTTCTGCCGTTCTTTTCGCTGCAAAGCTAACGGTGATGCATGTTTTAATTTTTATTGGATATTCAGAAACCTGAATTTACGGGCTTTAATGGAATGAGGCTGATATTTGTGCCTGATCTAGTGAAAGTGTTTTTTTTTTCTTCTGACGGAATCTCTCTCAATTTGTAAGACGTGATAAGCGGAGTACCTGGCGTCAGTGCCGCCATGATGAGGGGTTTAATGATACTCAAGTGCGTTGTTATTCTTCCGTTTATGTAAAGAAGGGAATGCTTTTGTTATGGCGCACGGAACATTACTTTTCGAAAGGCACAATATATGTGGAAGTAACACATCTCAAAATCCATTGTGTCAAATTGCCACACATTCACTTCAGAGAAGTGGCGTACGTGAATTAAATTATGTTAAGAGCGACATAAATTATGTTTTTTTTTATATCAATTGAGAAAGTATTATACGAAACCTCATGCATACACTGATGGCAATTTGTATTGTTAAGCACATATATGTCATTTACATACATATTTGTATCATTATCGGTAGAGTCAAAACGGTCACAAATTGAGTTACATATTTACAGACACAAAATAATATCTACATACTGTACTGCGCAAAAGAAACGTTCCCTCTGTCGCGGTGTGGACGTAACATGGTTACAGTGTTATGGTGATCATGGAACATTTGGTTTATTTTCAACCAGGTCATCTGACGCCACCATGACCGTCACGCACAAGTCGCGATCGGCGGAGTGTGACTTCGAACAATCATGCAGCTGAGCTGCTAGATATTTCGTTGACTGGAAATAAACATCAGAGCAAACTACAAATAAATAGAAGCGAAAAACTCTTAAATTTCCATAATCAATCTGAGCTGAAATCAGAGTCCGTTGTCCGATTCCGTCGATATCATGAGCATGTGTTTATAAATCACTATCAAATACTGATGGTATATTACCAGGTGATCGCAAAAAAGTGGACGTTTCCAGTCCCAACGGTAACAGACCCGTGAAGATCCGGGGTAGAATAGGTCTTCAGCAATCCATGCTTGTCGTAAAAGGCGACTAACGGGATCGGGTGGTCACGCTCGCTGACACTGGTTGATGCATGTCATCGGTCCCAATTGCATGGATCGATGCTCATGATGTCAATCACTGGATTGTCTGGTCCAGGCTCGATCATTTACAGACCGCCGTCATATAGCTGGAATACTGCTGAGTACGGCTTAAAGCAAGCAAGCAACCAACCAAACAACCACCGGTAACACCGTCACAAACACATGCAAAGGAAAGTCAATTTGTCAAGGCCAACCAACAAATTGATATAATAGAGCGTTCCTGTTGCATAGACATGCACATACGTGCAGGCAATGTATGACAGGACATGCTCATATATACTGAACAAAACAAGTTAGGGATCATGAATATTTTGGGGATTTTTGTAAGTAAATTATCCCCAAATATATTCATGATTCCTAACTTATGTGTTCAGTATATATCCGACTTCCGTTAAACCTACGTCACTGATACACTGACGCATAGCAGACCACATGCGTGTACTGTCTTTATGGGTTCATAATGGATATCCCCAACAACGACTATCGACTTAGCAGAAATAGAATTATCAATTCGTAACCATTAATCCAAAGCGAGTTTATTACCTGATCGTTGTAGCCACGGAGTGGTTCGGTACTCCTGGCTTTGTGAATGGTGGTGATGGGAACACATTTACACAAATAACTGTTGATGACAACTAATCACAACTGAAACACTTCCACGTAGAGCTATGCTGTTTGCAAGCTAACAATTAATCTAATCCATAGCAAACATTCATTGTGCAATGATTGATATTGTGATAAAAGCATTAACATGACTGTGTGGCCTACCTCCACGGTACGCAAATTACAAGGTTATTGATAAGAGTGAGTATGGTTTTACGCTGCTTTGCGCAAAATATTCCAGCAATATCGCGGCGGGGGACACCAGAAATGGGCTTCACACATTGTACCCATGTCGGGAATCGAACCCGGGTCTTCGGCGTGACGAGCGAACGCTTCAACCACTAGGCTACCCGACCGCACCTGTTATTAAAAAGAACATTAACCTGTAGAGAGAAGAGGGTGAAAGTACAAGATGCCAAATTCTTGTCTTTGTGTTAATTTTTGTCTTAATTAATATATTAAAACCCAGAAATTATATATATACATATATTGCCCTACTCACACGAATCGGGTGTTAAAGAAAATCTCGCTTTAAACCGCCATAAAGATGCCGCAGCGCTAATACAGCAAGTAGGAATGTCTGTGTTGGGCTTCGTTGCAGCATGTGACACTGTTTTTGTTTAACGCTGGTCGCTACCGTGACTCTGTTTCAACCGAGACTGCTCCCTTGACATTTGTGTAAATTCGTGTTTTATCTCGAATTTTGATTATTCATTCTGCTTTTTAAGGCCACACTGTGTATGCAATAAAGGCTGACTTCTTTTCGTATGCTTGTGTACTTTATAATGTATGTATACATCTTTAACTATAATTAGGTGAATAAAACCCTTTCCATTTCCAATAAAAGTCTGTGTTTATGAATCACTTTGAAATTGTAACGATACCAGGTGTTCGCGAAAAGGTGAGCGTACCCTGCAAAACCGGTGGCACTCGTCACAAACACATGCAAAGGCAAGTCAATTGTTCACCTGAAAAAAACTTTGGAACATATGGTACAAGTCAAATTAGGGAATTGCATCTGACATCATTTTTGTCACTGATGCGTCAAATTTGGAAATGTCCTCTACACGTGTACCATAAAACTTATTGAAAGCTTTACTGAAACCTTGAATGTTGTAACCTTGATCAAACATCTTTTGAGCAAGAGTCGTATGACGCTCTTTGAAATCTTGGTAGAAGGAGCATGCTCGATTGTATCTCAAAAGTTGCGAAATGTAAACACCAAACGCTGGAGCTGCTGGAATATTGCTCGACATGAAGGAAAAGTTGACTATTGGAAAGTTGAAGTCATCCCTCTTGTCAAACAGTCTTGTGGAGAGTGTTTTGTCAATCTGAGCTCTCTGTAGAGCCATAACACTCTCTCTCTTTTCAGGCTCAGAAACGGAGACCATCTTAAATCGCGTTAAAAGGGTGTGACTTCATATCTTCTTTGGGCCCCTTAAATGTTAGTGCTCTGTCTGTGAGAAATACTAATAATTATGACGACTTAAGCACACTCAGAATGAGTGAGTGGGTTGGGTTAATGACGCTTTTAACAGTATTCCAGTTATATCATGGCGTGTCAGCTTAAAGTTGGAGGAAAGCCCGAAGTGATGCAGGTCTCAGACGTTTAGCACTTCGGTGAAACCTACGAGCACGGGTATGGTGCTGACAAACCTAGAAACATAATCGGGGCGAACCGGGATTCGAACCCAAGGGACACAACTCTGCACAGCGAATCGCGGCGCCTCAGACGACTGGGCCACCCGTGCCCCCTGGCCAGAATCATATAGAAAAATATACAACTTATTCCTAGTCTGAAACAAACCAGCCAACGGTCAAGCATAATACTCTCAAATCGTTGTTCGCAATACATAAGTGGTCCCCCTACTGAAACTATCTCGATCAACAAGAAAGTTGCAGCAACTGACGTTAATCCGCATCAATACGCCCATCATCATGCACCCTACCCGAGTCGGTTAGGACCGTCAGGTGAGTTTCCTCGACTGTCAATTAATCCAAAATAGACCTCACTCAGACCGATATGTTGGCATAGGCTCACGTTAGCATTATGGGAAATCGGCTTGTGAGACACAGGCAACGACTGGGATCGATTCCAATCACAGAGGGCCACGATGTTCTAATGAGGGGACTATCTGGGATCACACATGATCCGGCATGGTCTCGGATACGGCGTTCTTCTGATACCATCTTTGCCGGACAAATTCCTGACGATGTACGCTTTAAAGTTTAAACTCTAATGCATAGTGAATAGTGCTTGCCAGCGTCGATCGCGTCGTAATCTGTTTCTAGTGTTTGCTTGGCAATGTCAGAGCTATGTATAGAGCTGTGTGTAGCGCTGTGTCAGAGCTATGTCATACCAGTGTTCGGAGCTTTGTGTAAAGCTGTGTGTTGGTCAGAGCTGTGTCATCACAGTCTACTGTGCTTTGTGTGGCGCTATGTCATAATGTGTAGTGAGTGAGTGAGTATTGTTTTACTTCGCTTTTAGCAATATTCCAGCAATATCACGTCGGGGGACACCAGAAATGGGCTTCACACATTGTACCCATGTCGGCAATCGAACCCGGGTCTTCGGCGTGACAAGCGAACGCTTTAACCACTAGGCTACCCGACCGCCCCCAGCACTGAACAGAGCAAGATGCGTGTGTATTTAAGGACCAACCAATAATTTAAACACTTAAGTTATTCATTTTGGAGATCAAGATCATGTTAGATCATGATCTAACAATGGGCTTCACAAATTGTACCCATGAGGAAACCGAATCCGTGTTTTCGGCTTGATGATCAAATGCTTTACGCATTTGCAACTAAAAAAGAAACATGTTAATATATTGTCATTCGAGTGATAGCTACTTTACACAGTTAAAAGCGTCATGCCGATTAGACAGTATTCATTATCCCATAATTATTAATAATGCCAGATAGTATAACGCTTCTGTAATACTGTTTCTTAACCTATTCTGTTGTGGACTATCCATCAACTGAAGAAACAAATCAGATCTTAATGAAATAGAAGTCGCGCGTGTTGCTTGTTAGGATTAGAGTCCAAATTTATAATATAATAATTTATCACAACGTAAACATATAGGCCACAAGGGTACCCTCGTAAGTAACGTCCTGAAAAAAACTACATTTCTTTTCCCTACATTATGTACAAGCAGCCTCCGGACCAGCCTCGTTATGCCACACGAGCAATACATCCTTCAGTGGAGATGTAAGGAGATGTGACCTTATTGTGTACTTTGTACTAAACCAAAGTTAAATACAATCCGTTCAGTGCTAAAGTCAATAGTGTAAGTCAATATTCCGAAACTTTGCCAACCATGTTATATAGTTACTTACAATCTACAATCACTAAAACCATTGATTTCCACCTGGTTTGTTTATCCAACTTTCTGAATCCGGAAATCGATACAGATTGAAGCAAAAACATGTCAAAATTCAACATGAAAAGTATTCGATTTTGTTCATTGTGTAAAGGTCCCTCAGTTGATAAAATCTACTGGTGTTGAGTAGAAACTAGTGATGGACAACGGACTCAGCGTTCAGCAAGCTTTCAAAGCCACAAGAGCGGAAACGAGCTAAAGAATGTTGGTTCAAGTGTCCACATCGGTAGAAAATACTTCTGGGAGTAGAGTCGAGATCTCTGGCAATCTTTGTATTCCGACTTGCCTTTCTCCCTGTTTTGCTATTGTAGTTAACGATTGACTTAAACAAGGCTTTATTCGCCTGCCTGTTATAGTCGGGGCAGCTGAAAGACCAACTCGGGGTTAACCAGGAGTACTCCCAAGCATTGATGAAGAGGGGGAATAATTTCCTGTCTGCTTTAAGCCATTAAGATTTCGCCAATCTTCATCGATGTCGCCTCCGTATGTCCGGAGAAAAGCCGGTGCGGCTTTTTGGCCCTCCCTATCGTCAAAACGAGGCTGTAGAACCAACCTTGATCGTTGTCTAAACGGTGCTTTGGTGTCTTCAAGTAGGCGATGACGTCATGGGCATGGTGTTTGAATGGCTCTTCCTGTCTAGGAAGTCGTTGTATTCTTGGGTTGACATCAGATGTTAACCCTGTTCTGTTCTTCAGACACGACAAACTGCATAATTCATCCAGAAGGGATTATTTTTCTATTATTGACATTTTGACAAGACGACCATGCGAGCTTCTGTAAAACCGATGAGGCATTTCTGCATGGGAGTGATACATATTCGTCTTCAGCGAAGCAAGATCGAACTTCACTTAGCTATGCGCCCTTATTCAAATACTTCCAGAGAAAAGAAACATTGCACCCGTAAGGTTAATAACTGTACATATGTTTTCATCTATTAAGAATTACATTTCAACAAAATCATCATACAGGCATATCTTTATCAATAGGGCGGACAAAGAAGGTTTGTAATGTATCAACAAAACCCGAAGAAACAACTCCCCAAAACAATAAAAAAACACATCATTTTAAACGTTGCCATTTATTTTAAGCCTGTTAATCAGTGTATCCATATGGAACTACGACTTGCAAAATATTATTGTTTCTGAAGTTCGGTTTAAGGTGTTTACTAGCTTCATGGAACTGTGCTATGTAACTGGGATCCGTTAAAAATATGTACTTACTATTGCCACATAACCCTGAGGGAAGCTACAACTGCATCTAGCGGGTAGACATTCACTGAGTGAGTGAGTGAGTGAGTGAGTATGTGGTGGGGGTGAGTGAGTGAGTGAGTGAGTGAGTGAGTGAGTGAGTGGTGGGTGAGTGAGTGAGTGAGTGAGTGAGTGACTCTAACAATGGGCTTCGCACATTGTACCCATGTGGAAATCGAATCCGTGTTTTCGGCTTGATGATTAAAATGCTTTACTCATTTGTCAGCTAAATAAACACATGTTAATATATATTGTCATTCGAGTAACACCTACTTTACACAGTTAAAAGCTTCATACCGGTTTGTTATCCAGTATACATTATCCCATGGGTCTGGGTGGGTGGGTGTGTACCTGGGTTGGTTTAAGTGAGTGAGTGAGTAAGTAAGTGAGTGAGTGAGTGAGTGAGTGAGTGAGTGAGTGAGTGAGTGACAAATCTTGACAGTTAATACACTTGACATTTCCCGAGGTTACTATGACTAAAGGATAACAGACACCTGGTGACAGATATTTAACAGCCATCTTGTCCCTTTTGTGGAAGTAATTCACACATAGACGACACAATCTGCTCTCGCCTCGACGAGCAACTGGAGTGACCATTGCTGTGACAACAGCTACTATACTCAATCCATTGTTTGTAGCAGTACGTAGAGCGAAGATATGACTACGTTTGATCACAATAATGAAATTTCTTAACCGGTCGAGGGTAAAATACTTGGAAAAAGTCAAGAACAAAATTAGTGCATGAATTGGATACTCTGGGAACGCAATTTCTGTGAGTGAGTGAGTGAGTGAGTGAACGAGTGAGTGAGTGAGTGAGTGTGTGAGTGAGTGAGTGAGTGAGTGAATTGTTAATATTATTATGTTACATATGTTGTACACAGAAGATACATGTGTACATACATAAAGTCTGCCGTAAAATACGGACCAGGCAAATCCAGTTTTTGGCCGATGAAACACTCTAAATACTAAAATACAAAGGATAATATAAGACATCAACTACAGTGTATAAAATGTCATTACATGCAAAACAACATAGGTACATACAGGGATAGGAGCCCATCACCACATCAACCGTGTACACATACATGCGCACATAGACGGCGCGCACATGTACATCCACGAACAAGGCAAATGCCGACTTTAACCTTTTTATCTCAACATACATGGTCACATTCACAGGATTTGGGTGTCACATAAGATGCTAGACCTGAAGGCTCATGTGTGTGTCGCAAGCCGATCAGCGCCCCCTCGCGAGAGACTGACGACACACACCAGGTGCATTAAGCCCAATTACCCACATACTTAATCCGCCGCCATGGTTCATTGTCGTTTCTGAAACGTAATGTTATTCAATGTGGCGACACCAGACACCCTCCGCTTGACAGGGATATTCTAACTCGCCTTGTAAACGCCAGGTGGCACTACTCTTCATAGTACGAACATGGTTGACAAAGGTTTCTTCGTTTTGTACGTGTTTGTAAATACAGCAGAATTGATGAAATGAGGTAGCTTAGTGGTTAAAATGTTGCCTTGTCATGCTGAATAATTAGGTTCGTGTCCAGCACGGGTTTAGCCTTCTAATTCTTTACTCGTCGGCTTATTGCGGCCTAAACCAATATTCACACACCCTACTTTGATACTGATCAGATGTATTGATGTATGACCTTCCTGTTTTCTGAAATAATTTAAAAAAATAATAATAGGAGGAACACCGTCCCTTGGATTGGCTTGTCAATTTAATTTATACGGGTATGATATTGCGATAGTTTGCATCCCAATGCTTGCCTGTTTTCATATGTATCTGTTGTATTGAATATAGCCAATTCTCTGAGCAGGAGATCAAATATGAAGTTAAGGAATGTTTACAAAAAGTACAAGTCATTAAATTTCATTTTTCATGAGATTGATATATGCAAGTAGATACCCGACGTGTACAATAATATTAATGTACACGAGCGACGTCACGACCAGGCGGTCAGCTGTACATGAACATGACTGGACTTCTCTGGACATTGCGTTACAGTCTAGACAAGGAAGGAACTGATTGGAGAATGTTCCGGAAGACTTCAAAGAACTACCAGCTTATTGATGTGTGGCATGTATGCAAACATATGTCTGAACCTTTAAACGTGTTTCATGTAGAGTGTTATATACTAATGCCAAATCCAGTATGAGACTTAATGCAAGACAAGAATAAGAACCAAGGCGGATGAATATGAGGGAAGGCAGAATATGAGGTAATGCAGATGGATATGAGGGAAGGCAGATGAATATAAGGGAAGGCAGATGGATATGAGGGAAGGTAGATGGATATGAGGGAAGGCAGATGATATGAGGGAAGGCAGATGAATATAAGGGAAGGCAGATGAATATAAGGAAAGGCAGATGGATATGAGGGAAGGTAGATGGATATGAGGGAAGGCAGATGGATATGAGGGAAGGCAGATGGATATGAGGGAAGGCAGATGGATATGAGGGAAGGCAGATGGATATGAGGGAAGGTAGATGTATATGAGGGAAGGCAGATGGATATGAGGGAAGGCAGATGGATATGAGGGAAGGCAGATGAATATAAGGGAAGGCAGATGTATATGAGGGAAGGTAGATGGATGTGAGGGAAGGCAGATGATATGAGGGAAGGCAGATGAATATAAGGGAAGGCAGATGAATATAAGGGAAGGCAGATGGATATGAGGGAAGGTAGATGGATATGAGGGAAGGTAGATGTATATGAGGGAAGGCAGATGAATATAAGGGAAGGTAGATGGATATGAGGGAAGGCAGATGAATATAAGGGAAGGTAGATGGATATGAGGGAAGGCAGATGGATATAAGGGAACATAGATGAATATAAGGGAAGGCAGATGGATATGAGGGAAGGCAGATGAATATAAGGGAAGGCAGATGGATATGAGGGAAGGTAGATGAATATGATGGAATGCAGATGAATGTGACGGAAGGCAGAAGAATATGAGGGAAGGCAGAAGAATATGAGTGAATGCAGAAGAATATGAGTGAATGCAGAAGAATATGAGGCAAGGCAGATGAATATGACGGAAGGTTGATGAATATGAGGGAAAGCAGTTGAATATGAGGGAAAGCAGATGAATATGAGTTAATGAGAGATGATAATAAAGGCCAAAGTGTTATTTGAAGAATAAAGGACTAACGTGAGATTTCAAAGTAACGGTATTACTCAACCAATGCATTAAAGACGCTAAGCACATTGAGGAGACATAGTGTCTTGTGACGTCATACATGAAAGGGAAATAACCTCAGTTGCAATTACTGACGAGGTCAGACTGCTGATTGTGAAGATGTTGGTGGTTGTTTAAATTGCCTAATGGTCTTGTTCACTGGATCTTAAGCATGCTTTGTTACAAATATTTTTTTACATTCATTTCGAATGATATTGATTGAACGTAATTCCCTGAAAGGATTAGCGGGGCATAGTAACCCTGTCTGAATCTGTCATTTACCACCCAAGGTAGGAGTTCGCAGCATAAGTCGTCTTATTTTTTAAGAATGTGTTTTCTATAAAAAGAATACATTGAAGTGATTGCCTAAAGTCGTTAAGGTCAATTAAGTGGCATAATTGTAACTTCCGCGATCTTCACGCACATTATAAAAATTAACATACATAAATACAACATTGCTTTGAAAGTACACCAAGCGCGAAAGGTCAAAATTGATTAAAATAACATTCCAGTTGAAATGATTTTAGCTCTTTTTGGAAGTTTTGCCAAAGCAGCGATGTCTTCAACTTCAGTAGAGTACCTTCGCCGCTATCTGAAAGCGCAAAAAATACCGGTTATAAAAGTAATTAATTTGATACTGTTATGTTCCCAAATAGACATCCTATCATAGACAATGACTTTAATTTGCCAATCAAACATGTCATTGACGTAGCGGATGTGTAATTCTAGATTTAAAAGAGAAAATACTAGTTAAGTTCTTGGAATCGATAGCGCAAGCATCGGGGTCTCGCCTCGTGTGCGAGAACATAGGGTCTTTCATCCTTTCCGTTCCTGACGCTTTATTTCACATGCCGTTTGGCACATCTAATGATTCCTAGATTGAAGGGCCAATATAATTGCAAATAGCTCGTGCTTCCTCTGGCCAAGACCAACTTTTATTCCGTGCCGTCATTTAGATTCAACTCTTGTCGATGGGCGGGTGATCGTTGACTCTCGGATTTGTTCCTATACGATAGCTTTGAATGAGCGAATCAAAAATCTACATGTATGAATATGGCTTGTTTAAAAAGAGGAATTGTGTAATGCCGTCGCGACAAAAACGAACCAAGATTGTGATTTCAGTGCCTAATGTAAATGTGCTTGAGAATTCAAATGAAATGCGGTTTTTGATAGCTAAAAGCGATAAAAACACAAAACAGAAGACGGTGCATTGAAAGGGTTTGTAGTTTTAATGCTTTGTGACGTTGCTAAGCAACAAGAAGTTACAGCTGCACAGTATTAACGCGTGTGCCTGTTTGTCTCACACATATTGTCTCACACATATTGTCTCACTCAATGCCAGGAAAACACAATATATACCGTATTGATTAGAAATAGTCTTTGATCATTTGTTGTGTATCACAGTCGGACACCACGTCATCCACATCCCTAGCTGCATCCCTAAGCATCTCATCAATTATTAAGCTATTCTGCTATAAGTTTCTTAAATAGAAATCAAAATTAAGTAAATAAATAAACATTTTTATGAAAAACTCCAACATTACTCCCCACCTTTTAAATAGTTATATGTGCATTTTTCTTACTTGCGTCGGTCCCAATGTATTAATTATTTTATTCGATATAATACTATTCAGATGCAATTTGTTGTTTTTGTTGTTTACGTCACGTCCTGTCAATAGGTCTTTCTGAATTGGGTCGATTATAACCATAAGGAAAATCACTACCGAAGGTCCGATGACTTCCTTATCGTCAGTTGCTTCGCGGCCGTGAGGTGGTGGGACATATACATTGTTCTTTGTTTAGTACAGGCGGAAGAGTCAACATAAGGTTTCACATAAAAGAAGTGTTTGTACAAGTGGCATTAATCGATTTGGTTCAACTAAACACGGCAATACTAGTAAGCGTGTAAAAGACTCCGTTTTTGAAACAGACACTTGGCTGTCCACAGTGACTAGATTTTACGATAACCGAAAAGGGACGGCACGAGCCGTAGTCCACATCAGAAGTGATCTGCACTCTCGCACTCCGCACCAAATGGAATCGACTGTTCTGATTGGCTGTAATTATCGACACATTTGAGGAGCGGTGATATTAGAATCCCCAACGTTGTTACATCACATTTATCAGAATGAAGTCAAGCAATAGGGAAGCATGCTAGTAATTTGTAATTCACATGGCTCGTGGAATTGATTGACAGGGCTCGGCTGTAGGACTACAGTTGATTCTGAGAGGTGAGTGATATAGACATTTTGACACTAGAAATTGACATGAGATGGATACTGCTTTTAAGTGTTTATATACAGGTCTCCAGTGAACGGTATCGACATTGTTACCGGGAACAACAGTTCGTGATTTCTAATCTATTAAAAAAAGCAAACTAGTTAACTGTCGGAATACCAGACGTTTGTTCATCAGCACCAACAAATAGTAACAGATGATCAGCTGATTTAATCAATTTAGATCGGGCAATAAAACTCTGTCTGTAACAGACCTTCATTGCCCGTTTGCCTCCGCGCGGCGAAGTGCATTTCATCACGGTAGTATTGGAAAGTACATTACCCAAGTACATCCTGAGTAAGGGCCCCACGTTGGACATCATCAGCCAGGATATTGCATTAGTATGTTAAAACAGTATCAGTGGGATAGATTCTAGAATGAAATTGTGCAGTTCGTCACTACTCGTCTCAACGGAGAGTTTACCCCATTGGAATGGCGATTAATGTATGTGTTCTGTATAATGGTTCCGTCTGTGTATATGAACCCTGGTTGGAGTCCGATATCCGCGCGCGCGTGTGTGTGTACAAAGTCGAGCAATGTCCACCGTCAGTTGTGATTGCAAAGGTTTGTATAATCATTAGTGGCAGTCCCGATCTGATCAGTTTGACCCTCTGTCTCAATGGGCCCGGTTTACATTATAACAGTGAACCCCGTTTATCCGAACAATAACATTCTCACTGACATTCCCCGGATAATAAATATACGGATAATCGGACGAGTGTATAAAGTAACGTCCTTTTGTTTGAGGCACATGCATATTGGTAGACCTTCACATTTAGCCCGGTATTCGGATTAACGAGGTTTCGGTTTAAGAAGGTTTTCACTCGTCAAATTGGCGGAAACGTTCATGTCCAACTATATTTTTTTGTCCCTCCGTTTGTTTAATGTACATTGAAATGACTGTGCTATTGATGTATCAAGCTCGTGTTTCCATCACGCGAAGCCAGCGGGTGTGTGTTTAGTTTATTTGTTGTAAGCTCCGTATACTGTCATACCTGAGTTGAAAGAGAGGTGGTTGTGGACGAGGTGTAACGTTCGCTGTAAAATAAATGTAGGCTTGCATTTGGTGTTCTTCGCCTGACCCCAATCATTATCGCTAAGTGTAGCAAATCATTTTCAGTTAATTTTCGAGATTGGAATACCCTTAATGGCTATACAGTGGATTGATTGTGGCGTGTCTCGTCATCTTTCATTGCACATCCATCACATCGGTGAGGTAGACGTATCTCCTGCTGCCGAATCCGGGTTGATGGTTATATAGCAAGCGCTGACATTCATCATAAGCATGATTCCACTAGAATATAAAATGGTTACACACCTAAGACCAAGGGTAGAATGACGGTTACCTGGGGTAACCAGGTTGTGTTCCATAGGGCGGGACATGCTTACCCTTTTCGCGAACACCTGGTGTCATCACTGATTTTCTGTGGTTTATATTCATATAATTCCCACAGCTATTTGCCCTTTACGCCAAATGCCTGTTTCGGCAGAAAATCTAGGCTGGTTATTCTCTTGCATTGACAATTTATATACATTAGGGGGAGAAGTATAAAAAAGGGTCAAGACTATCATGGGTATATACATCATCTATGCATTACGTTAATTAAATTAGGATATTTCAGTATGACGGAGATGTTGTAGTGTGGTATAACATGTATCATGTTATAACATCTGGCCTATATTATAACAGTGCGTTATGACATGTAGTGTGTTATAAAATGTAGTCCGTGATGTGACTTGTCACCTGGTTATAACATGAAACCTCCTCGTGCCTGATATTTTAGTACATACTGAAGACACATGCTGTTAGAATTAAGTTTGGTATTACTAATTTCTCCCATGATAAACATCCCAATACTCAGCAACATCATTCACTCACTCACTCGTAGCTCTACCCTGCATCACCTGTCAGTCAGTGATTCAGTGGAGGTGATGACACAAATTGCTGAATCCATAGTAACCTATATCTCCCCTACTCGGGTAAGTAAACGTGTTAATCTACCCGTAATACATCTATAAATACTGACCGTACAGTGTATCGCCTGAGGCAGGAATCGTTAACGCCACGCGTTCTCACCACGGTGTTATTATGCAGCAATGGCACAACATACACTGAATGTTTATAGACAATAATCATTCTGTTTCTTTGTCACCTGACAAAATCGTCAAAGCATAGATCAGCGGAATGACAGAAAATAAGCATGAGTGAGTTGTGTTTAACGTCCCTTTTAACAGTATTTCAGTCATATCACGGCGCGTCAGCTTAATGTGGGAGGTAAGCCCCAAGTGATGCAGGTCTTAGACGTTAACCACTTCGGTGAAACCCACATGCACGGGTATGGTGCTGACAGACCTACAAACATAATCGGGGCGAGCCGGGATTTCTGGCGTGCCCAAGGGACGCAACCCTTCATAGAGAATTGCGGCGCCTTAGACGACTGGGCCACCCGTGCCCCCAAACAGAGCATGAGGACCAATTAGATATTGTGAAGTAGTATTTGTAACACAATGAACCATCTTATAAAGTAACATACATTGATCTTGCGTTAAACGACTGGTATACCAGCAGTGCAACGTCCAAAGGCAGTATCGACTAACGATGCCGACTAGATCAGTTGTATAGTAATCACTATCGAATAGTGATGATACCAGTGTTCGAAAAGGTGAGAGTATCTAGCCCCACTGGTGCACCCATCACATTAAACGTCACTGAACAATATCAGATCATCGCTATACCTGAAGTTTTTGTTCTTTACCAAGTTACCTTGTTTTACCAATCCGAGCAGAACCGATTCATGTGTATAAGGAAACAGATCAACAAGAGGGGAGCTCAGTTACTGCCCATGGGGATGCCTACTCCTTGCCTAAATGTCTTACCGCCAAATTTCGCATGGATGTTATCAATGAGGAAGTTCAGCATTTCACATACAGTAAACCTCGGTTATAACGAACTCAAAGGGACTTCTAATTTTAGTTTGTTATAACCGTAGTTCGTTATAAGCATATATACAGCATAACTACAGCAAATAGTCGGGACCCAAAAGTAAGTTCGTTATATCTGTCAGTTCGTTATAAGTGAGTTCGTTATAACCGTAGTTGACTGTATTTATTTCTCAGTAAACTTCAGATGACCTTTGGTGCCATTTTTAGACAAATTGTCTTGAACCTCTGAAGACAAACCTTACAACGTTCAAACGAGGAGTTACTGTCATCCGCATCTTGGAATATTAAGGCGAATGGAGCTTTGTGATGGAAAACAGATGCCTTCTAATAAGAATCATTGTTTGAGGAATTTATGCATGTCTAGACTAACGAATGCTACAAAAATGGTCGTGGTGTCCCGTTGTCTGCATGATGTGTCAAAACTAATGATCCTGTTGTAGAGTAGTACTCTAATGTAACGGTTAAGATGATTTACTGTCATTTAAGGTCGGTGCTAAGAAATTCTAACAGACCCTGCTCCATCAATAGAACCCAAACTGAAGATTATTTTGAGAAATAGAAAATTGTATCTTGCAATAGACCACCGATCCAGAAGGTCCATTATAACTGGTGGAAATAGCAGGTGCTACAAAAACAGAAAGGAAGCAAAATATTATGACACAAATTGATGGCCCTTGTGTCTGTATAAAATAGGGGAGGTTGTGTTATCATCATATGACCTTACACAGAGAACTGTTTAACACTCCATTTCCCTCCCTGCCAGCTATTCCGATTAACACAATCCATTTCATAGAAATTAAGCACGTTATATGCCTTTATAAAAAAATAATCTCGATTAAAATCACATCAGTAGAATAACTCTGAAATAGTGGAAGGAAACATGTTTCAGGAAATAATGCTTATGAAAACATATGGTGCACTCAGTATTGACAAAAGCTGCGCCCGCTTTTTGTGGATTTGCACATGTGCTTTTGTCATCTCTTATCCGGAAGTGTTGATCTAGTGCATGACGGGACGGCCCCGAAAGTCCCATGGTGCGTGACATTTCCATCGATTCTTTTGACGTTGATTAAAAACACACACGCACGTACAATTCTGGCACTGGTCGTAAGAAAAAATGGGCAAAAGTCACAGGAGAATATATTGAAGTGAAAAGAGCTAGATGATCATGAATTCAAACAGCTGGCTCTGAAGAGAGGATTGTACACGATGAATGTTCTTCAAAATACATGTTAACATCTCCATTGACACATAAACGCACACATCTAAACACACAAACATCGTGAAGTACTGGGTTTTAATGATGCCAGATTTCTATGATTGGTATTTTGTTAGCGTTTCTTTGAGTTTGGAAATATACTTTACATTTTAACTTACTACTTAATGACAGATCTGGCTCTGAGAACAATTGACTAAGTTACATTCCCGATTTACAAATATACCAACCATAAACCACTGTATAATTAAACCTAATCATGCAGAGTGTGTCAACAAAACTACGCTTCGAGATGTTTCTGTTATCGTACTTTACCGCTTAATACTGTCTAGATTCCGAGATGCTAGACATACACAATGCGTTAAATCGGGGAGGATGCCGGTTTGTTCGATGGATTTAACTGTTATCGGCCCCCCACTCTCGGAAATATTTTATTGCACATTTTGTTCTTCTGAAAGTGATTTTACAGTTGTCGCTTAGGATTTTTTTATCATCTAGACAATTGTTATGAAATTAAAATCCGATGTTCCGCAATGAGTGCATGCAGGAGACTGAGAGCTCCTACGGCCTGCTGTGCAGTGCCTGGGAGGAGAGAAACACGGGGGTACTCCCAGTAGCAATGAAGACAGATTGGTTGGTCATTTCTGCTTTGAAATGTATCTGGGGAAACGTGACTGTGTTATATAATTCGTGTTTTTAACAGGACAAGTACTTTAATTTTGAGATAAAGTCGCCCTTTGCGTTTGAATGTTCCTGAGAAGCTTTTCTCCATTTTGTAGAACAGTGTGAGAACTGTTGATACTTCAGAAAGGTTGCCAAACGTCGTTCCAATGTAGCAACGCATGCATAACATTCTCCAATGAAGCATATTCAGAATCTTGAGTATATCGTTATTAGTTTCAACAAAATCTAGGCAAGTCTAGATCAAACTAAACCAAGTCTAGTTTCCTTGATTACAGCAGAAGAGGAAATGTTCTTTTGATGAAAAAAAGATAATTATTTTAAAGTGTTAGTCTATTATGTTGTCTATTACGCCCAATAGACTGCGTTTCGTAGGATAATGGCTTTGGCGTTTTAAATGTACCTATAGTAACTGTTTTTATTCTCACTCAAAAAGTGTATAAATTATTCATTCTCGACGTAAATGGATTTTATGTCTCACATTGGAGTGGCTGTATGCAGTGTACATGTATATATTATATATTATTTTGTGCAAGTTTGTATATTTAAGGACTAAAGGGAGGTAAGACAACCCCATCCACACAAACACACCTGACCAACACGCTTACACAATGTAGCACCTGCATGTACGTGTGATGCTCCAATGTTAATGAATGCGTGCCGGTGGGTCCAGGTAATGACATTGTTTGTCTCGCCTGCAGTGGTAATCAACCACACAAGGGAGTATAGGACAGGTGTATTGACACAATTAAGCTTGTACAGTGTTGTGACGGATGACCTAACTTGGTGGCCTTGTGCATCAAACATCTTGGATTTGGTTCGTGCATTTGGTTCTTCATCGTCGTCGTCGTCATCGTCGTCGTCATCATCATCATCATCGTCATTTAATACATATAAAAATAAATGGATGTAGCCAAGAGGGTTTGGGTGATCCTGGCACAGTCAGGCTGGTTAGGCTAATCATCAGCTCAGGGCCCTTGCCCCCTCTACACGCAGCCAAGACAGCGAATGGGGCTTCTCCCAGGAAGCACTGCCTAGTCAAACCCACCCAGAACCTCTCGGAGAATGTGAAACTCCCCAACACTTCAGCCTTCTGCATTACCCAGATTGTCAGTAGGGCTGTATTGTCTCCCAATTTCAGTCAACAGATTGGGAGGTACCAAATCTAAGGCACAGAGAACAATGGGGAGTCGGACAACTTGGTACTTCGGATGCGAGCGTGACATTAGCGTCAAAAGGGAAAGAAATTTCAATGATATAAATGATTTCATTGGATTAATCAAAAAGGACAAGATCAGGTTTGTTGGCCTGGACACGTTTGAGGTTGTAAACGTGCCTATTCCAAAGAATTATTATTATTATTATTACACAATGTTTGCGATGTGGACCGGTGATAGCTAGCGTATCATCAGACAATAGCTTTGAGGTAGTGTCGAAATCTGTGTTATATCCGAACACTGTGTTATTTCAGCTAAACAATGCATCATTCATCTTCTGGCGACGCACCATACTAATGTCGACGGTGATACTAATGGCTTCGCGTGCCACGTAACTGAGATCAAGGACACCGTATTGACCAATGCCTACAGCTATTGTCAAATACTCGTGTTGACAAAACCCGGTGACATCCGAAAATATAGTTTGCTAATTGAATCAGTTACATAATGATTATTACAACGATAGTTTATTGACATAGTTTGTGGACATTGTTTACTGACATTGTTTATTTACTCGCATGATACATAATGATACGTAAACAGCATGAACCGAGTTAAAGATTACAGTGATGAGAGTGTGCGCAGTATTACAGTCTGTACCACGGGGTAGGTGATGGGGGATATTGCAGTCTGTCGGGTCCCTCGGGGTGGGGTGATGGGGGATATTGCAGTCTGTCGGGTCCCTCGGGGTGGGGTGATGGGGGATATTGCAGTCTGTCGGGTACGTCGGGGTGGGGTGATGGGGGATATTGCAGTCTGTACCTCGGGGTATTTGATAGGGGCTATTGCAGTCTGTCGGGTACTTCGGGTTGGGGTGATGGGGGAATATTGCAGTCTGTCAGGTTTTATCGGGGTTGGTGATGGGGGATATTGCAGTCTGTCGGGTACCTCGGGGTTGGTGATGGGGGATATTGCAGTCTGTCGGGTCCCTCGGGGTGGGGTGATGGGGGATATTGCAGTCTGTCGGGTACGTCGGGGTGGGGTGATGGGGGATATTGCAGTCTGTACCTCGGGGTATTTGATAGGGGCTATTGCAGTCTGTCGGGTACTTCGGGTTGGGGTGATGGGGGAAAATTGCAGTCTGTCAGGTTTTAACGGGGTTGGTCATGGGGGATATTGCAGTCTGTCGGGTACCTCGGGGTTGGTGATGGGGGATATTGCAGTCTGTCGGGTACCTCGGGGTAGGTGATGGGGGATATTGCAGTCTGTCGGGTAACACGGGGTGGCTGATGGGGGATATTGCAGTCTGTCGGGTACCTCGGGCTGGGATGATGGGATCTCGGGGTGGCTGATGGTCGATATTGCAGTCTGTCGGGTACCTCGGGGTAGGTGATGGGGGATATTGCAGTCTGTCGGGTACCTCGGGGTGGCTGATTGGGGATATTGCAGTCTGTCGGGTACCTCGGGGTATGTGATGAGGAATATTGCAGTCTGCCGGGTACCTCGGGGTGGCTGATGGGAGATACTGCTAAAAAGAGTTTTTGTCTCTGAATCGTTACTTACAGATCTAACTATGTAACCGACGAGGTACTCACCTTTCGGCGAACACCTGGTGTGATCACTATTTGATAGTAATTCATGAACACATGCTCATCATATAGCCGGAATCGGACAATCGACTCGGCTTTTATCAGGTATGTCATTTGATTATGGAAAGGGTTTTGTCGCTTTTATTTAGACTTTAATGTCGATACAGTAAATCTTTCTAATTCCATAAGCACGGCATGTACAAGTTGAAGTGATATCAGTGTCAATGGCGTTCTCCAGGTCCCCAGATTTACAAGCCAGTCATGATGTGATAACCTTAACATGTTAGGTGAGGTGAGGTGAAATGGGGTTTAACGTCGCGTCCAAGATTATTGCACTTATATAGCGACGTGCATGCACGTGTATGTGTGGCTGCTTGTACTAGTCCGGACTGATGCCGATTTATAGTGCTAGCTCACTGAGATACCATGCCGCAGTTTAACATAAATACCCCACTCAGACACAGTATACTGACTCCGAGCCAACCAGTCCTTGTTTTAGTCCCTTAATGCCGAGCGCCAGGGAGGGTTACAAGTAGTACCATCTTTTAACGTCTTTTGGTATGACGCCGCCGGGGATCGAACCCCGGATCTTTAGCTCTTTGGGCGGACGCTCTACCTCTTAACATTTTAACATCATGCATTAAAGACAAGGCCAGTAATCCACTTTTTGCATTACAATAAAATGCATTTTCAACATATAAAATGTCATATTGGCAACAAAACATGTTGAATGTTTAAGCTCACCGTATAAATTACGGTTTATTTCATATGAATAATTCCATCTATAAACAACATACGATGTATGAATATATCCAGAACCCTTCATTGCGTGCTGGTTGCCATGGAAACAGCATGTTCGAATCTGAAGACACAAATACTATATTCACCGCGACTAATATTTATGAAAACATCACTAATTGGCGAGCATTTAGATTTGTAAATATCCCGTCCACCACCTTGCATGGACACTTCTAATCATTGATTGGTGATTGGGATGAAGTTAGGACTAGTACCCCGGGGAATACTTTCCCCGACTGAGAGTAGTGAGTCTGTTTAATTGAGTGCTGGTTACCGTACAACTATTTACTAATCAATGACCACCTCACGCGGATTGGTTTTTTATCATTGCCGGCCACGAAAGACAATGAAGCCACATCATTGGTCGTTGATTCTGTTGACGCTGTTTATTGACGTCGACTCCCCACAAGAATGTAAATACTGATTTTTCTCATACACAATTAAGTGGTGCTTCGATTTTTGGCGGACAAAACAATGTGGTTTATTAAGCTTTTTGCCTTGTTAATGGGCTCATTTTAGCACAAGTTTATTTATTGTTACCGTTTTGAATGACATTTGATACATTGACATTTCTACACTGACTGTTATCGGTCATTATACAGTGTCCTATTATGACCGTATATATTATTACTATATAATATTGCTGGGATATTGGTATAGCTGGCCCGCTTGTCCAAGACAGCGGTATTCGTTTTGGAGAATTGCGTCCCTTAGGCTTGCCAGTTACCTGTGACTATGGGTTCGAATCCCGGTTCTCCCTAATTATGTTTCTAGGTTTGGTAGCTGCACACTGACTGACTGACTGACTGACTGACTGACTGACTGACTCACTGACTGACTCACTGACTGACTCACTCGAAATTCTACTACGCCACAGGTGATGTGAACAGACGCGATTACTCGAACTCCACCTGAGATATAGTTCGAGACAATGGTGTTTGCTCCTAACTCGAGATATAATAGCTAGAATTAGCAACCATGTTACCGTAAGAAAACATTCTGAACTAAACGTTGACTACTCGAGAACTAAACGTTGACTATTTATAAGGGATTCAGAAGCGTTAAGAAAATCGGGTCATTTAGGAGACCGAACTGGGAGTTTATAGGACATAATGTTTCATTTTGCAAACACGTCTCTTGTTTATGCGTATTGATAATGCGTAGTTATAATAATTAATCACAGAATTTATGTTGAAAAGCACCCTATACACCCTTTAGCGTATGCCAACGTTTGACAAAACTGACAAACATTACCAGATCTGGAACAGATCATTAACAGTCACAACATCGTAACGTCACAACATCACAACGTCACAACATCACAGCGTCACAACATTACAACATCACAACGTCACAACATCGCAACGTAACGACATCACAACGTCACAATATCACAACATCACAACGTAACAACATCACAACGTCACAATATCACATCGTCACAACATCACAACGTAACGACATCACAACGTCACAATATCACAACGTCACAACATTACAACGTCACAATATCACAACGTCGCAACATCGCAACGTAACGACATCACAACGTCACAATATCACAACGTCACAACACCGTGAAAGCCTCCGGACAAAAACGCTTGAGTCCGCTTCCAAATGGTTTACAATCAATACCACAAGTGTCATCACGTCATACACCACTCAACACTATATCGGTAGACTGGCGCATGAAGTGCTCTCACATCTATACCTCGTATCGATACGTCTTGAAAAGGCAGTTGGACAACAACTCTAGTCCTTCAAGTCGGTACCCAGAAGCTGCACCATAACAGAGCAGCTATTTACGGCCTTATTGACGCATTATATTTTGAAAAACCTCCCGAAATAGACTGTAACTATGAAACATTAGTATGCACACAACATGTCGTGGCAGTGTTTTGTGCGGTCTTGATTGTGTTCAAGATTGTGTAGCCTACTTTTCAGGAAACCCAAACACCAATGTGAAACCCTACAGGTTTGATGTTTCAATTACTGTTGCCAAAGTGTTTTATATATTCGGAACCATCTTAATCGTCAGACATATAAGGTATTGTCTGAGTAAAACTAGATTGTTTACAGGCCGCGTCGTATTGCTGTGCGGCGTTAGGCAATAAACAAGGGCTTATTTTTTTATATCATTCAAGCTGGTGGCGTTTGGCAACACGCACTTACTTTTTAATCCATATTGTGTGAGTGGCGGGTGCTGCCGGTACCTTTTTACCTTTTTCGCGAACACCTGGTGTCATCACTGATTTTCATTGATCAATTCAAGTATTTTCACCACTATCTTGCTCTTTATGCTCAGTGGAATCGAAAGGAGTTTCCTTCCCTTCCGTGATTGTCCCACGGCAACAAAAGGGGTCGCCCGCCGGGTTCTTACAGGCGTTTCAAATACTTACCCAATCTGCGTCCTCGTTCTCGTGCTTAAGCTGTGATACTTCAGGGAAACACTATACTTTATCACACTATACATGGGGGTAGAGCAACTTTATTTCCTAATTTCCTAACAGCTAAAATTGTCAATTATGAGGTGAGGTGAGGTGAAATTGGGTTTAACGTCGCGTCCAAGATTATTGCGCTTATATAGCGACGTGCATGCACGTGTGTGTGTATGTGTGTGTGTGTGTGGCTGCTTGTACTAGAACGGACTGATGCTGATTTATAGTGTTAGCTCACTGAGATACCATGCCGCAGTTTAACATGAATATCCCACTCAGACACAGTATACTGACTCCGAGCCGACCAGTCCTTGCTTTAACCCCTTAATGCCGAGCGCCAGACAGGGTAACAACAAGTACCATCTTTTAACGTCTTTTGGTATGACGCGGCCGGGGATCGAACTCCGGACCTTCCGCTCTCCGGGCGGACGCTCTACCACTAGACCACGGAGGCGGTCTGTCAATTATGAAAACGTATAAAGTATGTTATTTTTTTCCATTTTAATTCGGGAAACCCATTTGTCCAGAAACTCTCCACGCTGTGGCCGGTCTCGGTCAAAAGTATTTACAAAATTTAACATGCTGTTTTCATTAGCACATACTAAGGAAGAAATATATGAAGGTGTTTCTACAAATATCATGGCACATAATTCAAATCAGTTTACTTAATCCTACTAATTTGTGGCAAATTTAAAGAAAATTTAAGATGTTCATGTATGCTCAAATGTGACCTGACCACGTTTCATCAATAAGTTATATTGTTTATATCAAAGCATCATTACAGCATGTGGTATTTCACATCAAAGTTTTCTACATCTTTTGATATTCTCCATCCTTGCTATCGGCAAAATCCACCAGCTGCCCTTTGACGGTTGATTAACTGTTTGTTAATACGCTTCTACAGTTATGTATATAAATGTCAACAAGTAGTATATCTTACACCAAAGTGCCCTATGTCGCGCTATAGGTTTGCACCAAGTGCGCATCTTTTGAAAACAGCATATATCGGCATCGATTTCTTGATAAAGCAGAACGTTCCCACCGGTCGGTCTATAGTCATGTCGAAGTCGGTAATGATCTTTTCGTGTTTCTGTGACAGATTTCCACTCTGACAAATATTTGAATTCCAGTTCTCATCATGGTCGTTTGTGTTATAACCTCCCCTCGAACTCGGGTGCGATGACATTGTATGGCTGTGACCAGGCTCAGCAACATACGTCCCGGGATGATGAAAGGCTTGGGTAGGACTGTTAGATTCAGATCGTTATCCATCAGTCGATCTTGTCAAACGGCCCGGTTCCGACCGCTGTTCCCACGCTTCAGTGAACCCCAGTGCTCACCCTTAGACAAATACCTCCTACGTGAGAGGTGGACCTTGTGGTCGGAGGAGGTAGAATGGGAACAAACAAGATACAGCCTGTACGATGGAGGCACTATGTTGATAAACTACATGTACAATATAAACTGCCTGGAAAAAGAAAGTTGACCGATAAAGGCATAAAATACTTTGATATTGCTCTTCAGTATATATATATATATATATATATATATATATATATATATATATATATATATATATATATATATTGATATTCTATCTTCTATTCTATAGTCCAGTATATATATATATATATATATATATATATGACTATAGAACAGAAGATAGAATATCAGTCTATCTATCTATCTATCTATCTATCTATCTATCTATCTATAAACACACACATACATACATATATATATATCTGTATATCTATCTATCTATCTATCTATCTATCTATCTATCTATCTATCTATATATCTACACAACACACACACACACACACACACACACACACACACACACACACACACACACACACACACGCACACACACACACACACACGCACACACACACACACACACACACACACGCACACCTGTCGTTATATGACATGAACATTGCGGTAGCCCTGTGGTCACAGTGTTTGCTTATTGTCCGGGTTCTATTCCGTTCAAAGAGAAGCCTACACTTGGTCAATCGCCAGGTGACTCAATCATTTAACAAAGGCAGTACACGGAATAATGCTATCCTAGACTGTGATGCCATTTGTGAAAGGATTACTCATGCCAAAACAACCCACCATCCCTTGTAAACAGCCAACATTCCCACACACCTTGTAACAGGACCGCTTGCACAGTAAACCAAGAGATAAAATACGCTGTTGATAAAACCGAGCCTCCAAATCAACTGTTAGCATTTCCATAGGCCGGGACTGTATATGTGCACTACATGCTAAGATGAGCACGTCACTATCGATTGCCCTGAACATACACAGTATCAACCCAGTGTCTATTTGTGATTACTGCCAGTAGGTATAGCACTTAGCTAATGAGAAACAAGGTCATGCTTACTGTCATCGTGTACATATTTTACTGTCACGGCAAATGGTACACCGAGTGGTGGAATTTCGGCGTATAATTAACGTTTAGCGCCCCCTTTCAGTGCAGACCCATATTATTTTATAGCCATTTAGAAGGATTCTCCACAAGCGTGCGTCGAGGGTGCGGTTCAGTCGTGGTAAAAGCTTTGTTGCCACAAAACAACCTGTCATGATTTTACATCGACTCACCCAGTGTCTCTTTCTCCAACGCCCGGTGTTAAAACGCAGCTTCTGAACACCGTCTTAATGCGGTGTTGAATGTTGATGGTGTCACAGATACGTACCTTTGATTGGCGTAGCCCAGTAGTTAAAGTGGTCGCTCGTCACGCTGAAGGCCCATGTTCGAATCTCCCTCGCATGGGTACAATGTATCAATGTAGCAATGTATCGATGTATTTCTGTTGTTGTTGGAATACTGCTACAAGCGCCGTACAACCAGCCTCTCCTTACCTTTAGAACCCGTGAAGATCCGGGTTTGAATAGGTCTTCAGCAAGCATCGTTGTCGTACGAGGCGACAATCGGGATCGGGTCGTCAGGCTCGCTGACTTGGTTGATGCATATCATCGTATCCCGATTGCATGGATCGATGTTCATGGTGTCAATCACTGGGTTGTCTGTTCCAGACTCGATTATTTACAGACCGCCATACAGCTGGAATATTGCCGAGAGCAGCCTTAAATAACAACAAACACTATATCTTCAGTTCTTGGTTCTTTCTCGGCAATTTAGATCAATTGTTTGGCAGCACAGTAACCCTAATCGTAGGTCTCACCAAAGCGGCAAGCAATTCGTAGAAATTTCATCACATATTACCATGTCGATACAGCCAACTCAAGACTACCTTTTCTTGCAGGTTCTACACGAACAGCTCCACCTAGACACGATGACGGTGAAGGAGTTCCTGTCCACCACCAACATTAAGGAGTGTATCTCCACCTCCAGCTGGGGAGGGTGTATAGCCAGATGCCGCCAGTCCCGGCGCCTCGTTCTCATCATAGTCTTCATCGCGTTGTTCCTCGACAACATGCTCCTCACAACTGTCGGTAGGTGGCGCCTGCGCAAGTTAATATTTCAGATATTAGATTAATATAAACTCGAACCCCGTTAACTCGAAATCCGGGATACCAGATAATTGTTCGACTTATCCGAGATTCGACACACCCGACTGAACCTTAAAGCCGTCAGAAAACATGACGCAAATGTACCACATAGTGTATTTATACGTGACAAGTTGAACACATAATTAAGAATTGAATTAGTTAGAGTTTGTATAATAAATACACAAAGATGTATGAATGTAGAAATGACAAATGCTTCTGTTTGTATCTTGTCACAGAAATGAAAAAAAATGTAATTACATGCACGATGGCTAGGTGAGCCGTAATGTTTTGACGTCGAGTTGAGAAAACCATAGATTTGTACTTCAGATAAAATCAAAACGTAAATTCAGAGGAAATGCAAGTATTTAGCGGTAGTGGTCAGCAAGGACCTTTATCATGCCCCATCCTTTGGTCAACGATAGCCATGCTCACTGTGTCCTTTCCTTGTTGTCAGTTCCGGTTGTGCCGAACTTTCTGAGGAGGCTGGAGAAGAGCCACAGGAAGAATACGACGACAGTTAAAGTTATAAACCAGACGGTTACAGTGTGTACGCTGGTCCCAGATGAAAGATATTTTCCTACAACTGATGTTAAAAATATTTCAGAGGATTCTCGTGGTTATTCATGGGATGGACTTTCGGATATTCCCCGCCATTACGTCATGACGACGTCAGTGCCGTATATATGTGTATATAGCAATGAAACAAACCTTACCAACGTCATCACGACGACTGACAATAAACTCGATCATAAGGCCCTTGCGAATGAAAATGTGCAAGTTGGGCTTATGTTTGCTTCTAAAGCTATAATGCAGTTGCTAACCAACCCGTTTATTGGACCTCTGACGAACAGGTATGTGTTCAGTATATCACATAGGTAGTTTATCGCAACGTGTCATACATATGGCTATATACCACTTAGACAGGGCAATATATCAGGAAACGAGGGAAATATATCTCATCGATATATCTTACATAGAGAGGACAGTGTATCACATCAAGAGGACAATATATTACACAGGACAATTTATCACACTGGACAATATATTACAAAGAGGGTAATGTAATACAGAGAGAGGGCAATGTATGACATAGAGAGGACAATATATTACACAGGCCAATTTATCACAGAGGACAATATATTACAAAGAGAGAGTAATGTATTACAGAGAGAGGGCAATGTATGACATAGAGAGGACAATATATTACACAGGCCAATTTATCACACTGGACAATATATTACAAAGAGAGAGTAATGTATTACAGAGAGAGAGGGCAATGTATGACATAGAGAGGACAATATATTACACAGGCCAATTTATCACACTGGACAATATATTACAAAGAGGGTAATGTAATACAGAGAGAGGGCAATGTATGACATAGAGAGGACAAAATATTACACAGGCCAATTTATCACAGAGGACAATATATTACAAAGAGGGCAATGTAATACAGAGAGAGAGGGCAATGTATGACATAGAGAGGACAATATATTACACAGGCCAATTTATCACACTGGACAATATATTACAAAGAGGGTAATGTAATACAGAGAGAGGGCAATGTATGACATAGAGAGGACATTATATTACACAGGCCAATATATCACAGAGGACAATATATTACTAAGAGAGGGTAATGTATTACAGAGAGAGAGGGCAATGTATGACATAGAGAGGACAATATATTACACAGGCCAATTTATCACAGAGGACAATATATTACAAAGAGAGGGTAATGTTTTACAGAGAGAGGACAATGTATAACATAGAGAGGACATTATATTACACAGGCCAATTTATCACAGAAGACAATATATTACAAAGAGAGAGTAATGTATTACAGAGAGAGAGAGGACAATGTATCACATAGAGAGGACAATATATATCACAGGCCAATTTATTACTCAGGACGATATATTACAAAGAGAGGGTAATGTTTCACATAGCGAGGCCAATGTGTCGCACAAGACAATATATTACAAAGAGAGGGCAATGTTTGACACAGAAAGGGCAATGTATCACGTAAAGAGGGCAATGTATCACATTGAGTATAATGTATTATATCACACACGCATAGGGGTAATATGTCAAAAATAGATTAATATGTCACACATAGAGGGTAATATATCACGCATAGGGGTAATATGTCACACATAGAGTGTAATGTATCACACATTTAGGGTAATATATCACACATAGAGGGTAATGTATCACACATAGAGGGTAATATATCACACATTGAGGGTAATATATCACACATAAAGGGTAATAGATCACACTAGGAAGGTAATACATTACACACATAGAGGGTAATATATCACGCATAGGGGGTAATATATCACACAAAGAGTGTAATGTATCACACATGGAGGGTAATATATCACACATAGAGTGTAATGTATCACACATAGAGGGTAATGTATCACACATGGAGGGTAATATATCACACAAAGAGTGTAATGTATCACACGTAGAGGGTAATATATCACACATTGAGGGTAATATATCACACATAAAGGGTAATAGATCACACTAGGAAGGTAATACATTACACACATAGAGTGTAATATATCACACGTAGAGGGTAATATATCACACAAAGAGAGACAATATAGATTTATTTCACAAAATAATTATATGTACACGAATTGCTCTATTTACTTTACAAACTTATATTATTGAAAGAGAAAGTTTAAATTGAAATTATATCAATACATGCACTTTGTATATGTGTACAGTCTCATCATGCTTTTCTCTCTCCACAGGGTTGGTTACAGTATTCCAATGTTTGTTGGATTCTTTGTCATGACAGTGTCAACTATTAGTAAGTATTCGAGTACACATTACCATGTCAGTGTCAACTATTAGTAAGTATTCGAGTACACATTGCCATGTCAGTGTCAACTATTAGTAAGTATTCGAGTATACATTGCCATGTCAGTATCAACTATTAGTAAGTATTCGAGTATACATTGCCATGTCAGTGTCAACTATTAGTAAGTATTCGAGTATACATTGCCATGTCAGTATCAACTATTAGTAAGTATTCGAGTACACATTGCCAAGTCAGTATCAACTATTAGTAAGTATTCGGGTATACGTTGCCATGAAAGTATCATTTATTAGTAAGTATTCGAGTACACACTGCCATTTCAGTATCAACTATTAGTAAGTATTCGAGTACACATTACCATGATAGTATCAACTATTAGTAAGTATTCGAGTACACATTGACATGTCAGTATCAACTATTTGTAAGTATTCGAGTATACATTGCCATGATAGTATCAACTTTTTGTAAATATTGGAGTTCACGTCGTCATGACACTTTTAATCTATTAAAACCTATATGTTTTGAAGTCAAGAGTTTCATAGTGGCGTAATGTCTTTTTGTGATATTAAACGGGAGTCACAATTCAATGTTTCATAATTGTGTAAATAACATCACTCTTCTTCAAGCATGGTCTCAGTTCATAGCAGATTGTATCCTTCATTCACTCATTGCCATGTGACATCAGGGGAGTGGAGTAGCCTTATAGTTATCCCGTTCGCTTGTTGTGCCGAAGGCCCGGGTTCGATTCAACTCATGGGTACAATTTATAAAACCCATTTCTGGTGTTTCCCTCCGTGATATAGATGGAATATTACTTAAGCTGGGGGAAGCCTAACTCAATCACTCAGCTATATTAGGTCTTCGCTATGAAAGTGAGACTTACATATATACTTACCCGTCGATACCACGCGGAAGTAGCCTATACCTACTGCGTCCTTTAAAAGCGATCGGATGGTCAGGCTCGGTGACTTGCGCGTCATCATTCCCTGGTCGATTGTAGCTCATGCTTTCAGTCACTTTCAGTCTGACCCTGACCTTTTTGGTACCCGCTGCCGTGATATAACTGGAATAGTGCCACTGTGGCATTAAATATTCATTAACTCAATACTGATATGTGTATACTCCCCAGGGAGCTGAGAATGAAAATCGAGTGCTCACTGACCCACTGACCGGGGTAATAATAGTGTAGCGCTATGAGCATCCACTTGGTGAATGGAATCTGGCGCATTATAAATGCATTTTTTTATTATATGCATGATTGAGATTGTAGATCTGTGTAGTGCCCTTCTATTTCATACACTCTTTCATTTCAGTTTTTGCCTTTGGACAGAGTTACACCGTGTTGTTTATAGCTCGGACTGTACAGGGAATAGGGTCCTCGTGTTCCAGTGTCGCCGGTGAGTATACTCTGCCTCTGTCTGTAGTATAGCCATACCCAAGAACAGAAAGGGTTCTTGACCAAGGTCACGACAACATTTTGAATCTGATAATGTGTTACTCCCGTGAGTTAAGTCTTTACTTGGCATATGTTGAGTCAAAAGTCAAACTGACATATTCCTGAAGGTAAAAATGAGGTGAGGTAAAATGGGGTTCAACGTCGCTTCCAAGATGATTCCACTTATATAGCGAAGTGCATGCACGTGTGTGTGGCTGCTTGTACTAGTCCGGACTGATGCTAGCAGACTGAGATACCATGCCGCAGTTTAACATGAATACCCACCCAGACACAGTATACTGACTTCTAGCCGACCAGTCCTTGTTTTAGCCCCTTAATGCCGAGCGCCAGACAGGGTAACAAGTAGTACCATCTTTTAACGTCTTTTGGTATGCGACCGGGGATCGAACCCCGGACCTTCTGCTCTCCGGGCGGAGGCTAGGTAAAAATGGATTCATATTGATTGAAGGTAAAGATATAAATTCGAAGCAAACCTTTATATTTCTTATTTGTATTATTGAAAGTAAGGCACTGGTTGCCTGGTCATGATCATCCGGAGTTTTTCCGAGTGATAAATCAGATCGTCAATTATTTCCCGACTTAAGGTTTTTGGTTTATCAGCATCATTCTCCTGCTCGTGGGCTACATCAAACTGGTAAACGTCTGAGACCTACATAACTTCAGTTTTTCCTTCCAAATTAGTGAGTGAGTGAGTTGGGTTTAACCCCGCCTTTAACAGTATTCCAGTTATATCACGGCGTGTCAGCTTAATGTGGGAGGAAAGCCCGAAATAATGCAGGTCTCAGACGTTTACCACTTCGGTGACACCCACGAACACGGGTATGGTGCTAACAAACCTAAAAACATAATCGGGGCGAACCGGGATTCGAACCCACAATCATAGGTTTCTGGCGTGCCCAAGGGACGCAACTCTACACAGCGAATCGTGGCGCCTTAGACGACTGGGCCACCCGTGCCCCTATAACTGGAAGACTGTTTAAAGAAGCGTCAGACATAGCTCATTCACTCACTCATTATATTTTGAAACTACCTGATAATGATTTATAAGATAAATAAACTCGGATTTGTTTTACTTCCGTACGATGTACAACATCGTGACCCCCTTTGGTGTATAATCTGCATCCTTTCCTATGTATGACCTAAGCAAGATCATCTGGTGCTATCACTGATTTACAGTGATCCATTCATATAGGACTCCGAGACTGATTATTCTCTGGTAGTGACGTTTTATATTTACATAGATCTATACACATGCACAAGTGTAACATCTAAATATCTACTGTCTGAGAACGACCATCTTTCATAAAACACAACACCCCATCAGAACGATATTAGAAGTTGTTACAAGTTTGACAAGGTAGCGTCATCATTATCAAAGACAGAATGCGCCATCTTACCAAGCACTGGAGTCAAGCCCGGGGCTCAATAGTTAAACTTTAGGCCAAGGGGTGGTGAAGCTCACGATACAAATAGATGGCTCAATCACGATAAAAAAGAGTCCATCTTTATTTTTGGGGACGATGAAAAGGAATGAGAGTAATAGACGCCATAATTGAATGTCTCTAGAGGTGACCTTCGTCATGTCATTTCTATCGTCCATTCCTGGTCATACACAGACGACTAAAGCTGTTAATTTGTCTTTTCACGAAGCCTACCGGGGCCTCCTTACAAGATGGCTTTTAACGCAAGCCTACTCCATACACTCGATTCGTACATAGTCGACGGGAAGATTTTAATCCCAGCGTAAATAAATCCTTTTAATCCAGATCTGTCACTCTGACCTTTCGTCAAAGAAGTAACCGGAAGTAGTGTGAGACCGAAGCGGGGTTCTTGAGTAGTCGCATAGAACATGGATAAATCAATATCGGTATTTATCTCCCTTTGGTAGGAACTGTTGGCGTCTTTTTTGGTTAGACTTTCTAGACGTGAATTATTCAGGAGTAACCACCGAATACTTTATTGACCAATAAATGGATCCCGTTGTCTGTTGGTGCGGGACGTATGTGACCGGAAATAGTTTATGACGATGTCTTGAACAAACAGTATCTTAAAACAGCATTGACATTTGCAGATGGAACAAGTGCGCAGAATGGCCTAGCTATATGACAAACACAACGACAGAAATGTCTTAATTAAATATCATGCGTCTATTTCGTGACATTTGCTAATATTACGTCAAACAATATTTCGAATCTACCGCGAAACCAAAATTAATTACTATTTGCTTACGTAGAAGTCTCATTGATTTGCTTCCCTAAACAATATTGGGTAGCAATATGAAATAACAGTCATGATTACAGCATTATTCTAATATGAAGCATTACGTTAATGTGAATCCTTATATTAATATGCATCACTATTTTCATATGAATCAGTACTTTCATATGAATCTGTATTTTTTTATGAATGGTAACTTTAATGTGAATGATTACTTTAAAATGAATCACTACTTTAGTAAGAATCACTTCTTGACTATGAATCATTACTTTTATATGAATCGTTACTTCACATGAATCATTTCTTTAAAATGAAAAGGGGCGGTCGGGTAGCCTAGTGGTTAAAGCGTTCGCTCGTCACGCAGAGAACCGGGTTCGATTCCCGACATGGGTACAATGTATGAAGCCCATTTCTGGTGTCCCCCGCTGTGATATTGCTGGAATATTGCTAAAAGCGGCGTAAAACCATACTCACTCACTCACTCACTTTAAAATGAAACTGAAACTTACTGTGTAATCATTCCTCATTATTTTGCATAATGGTGGTCACGTAGAAGATATGTTGTTCAGAACCAACGACAGGCTCCGATAATGACAATGGTGTTACATACATCAAAGACATCAATGACATAATTGAGCACGAAGACGACGATGACAAATGTAATGTTCTCGATGATAACGATGACAAATGTAACGTTCTCATTGACGACGATGACAAAATAATTTTCTCCATTACGATGATGACAAATGTAATGTTCTCAATGACGACGATGACATATGAAATGTTCTCAATCATGAAAATGACAAATGTAATTTTCTCCATGACGACGACGACAAGTGTAATGTCCTCAATGACGATGATGACAAATGTAATGTTCTCGATGACGATGATGACATATGAAATGTTCTCAATCATGAAAATGACATATGAAATGGTTTCGATGACGATGATAACATGTAATATTCATGATGACGGGGATGAAAGTGATGTTCTCGAGGATGATTCTTACGATAATGACATATGTAATGTTCACGGTAACGATGATGACATATGTAATATTGTCGATGATGACGATGATGACGATGACATATGTAATGTTCCCGATGACGATGATGACATATGAAATTGTTTCTATGTCGATTATAACATATGTAATATTCTAATGACGATGATGAAAATGAAATGTTCTCTACGATTATGGTGATGATATATCTAATGTTCTCTATGACAACAATGACAAATGTAGGGTTCACGGTAACAACGACAAATGTAATGGATTCGATGATGATGGCATGAAATGTTCTCGATGACGACAATGACAAATGTAGTGTTCACGGTATCAACGACAAATGTAATGGATTCGATGATGTGCCATATGAAATGTTCTCGATGATGACGATGACATATGTTATGTTCTCGATGACGATCATGACGAATGTAATGTTCTCGATGAAGACGATGAAAAATGTGATGATCTCGATGACGACAAAGACAAATGTAATGTTCTCGATGACGACGATGATGTATGTAATGATCTCGATGACGACGATGACATGTGTAAAGTTATCGATAAAGTTGACAAATGTATTAATCACAATATCAATACCAAAGCTATTGCCGATGCGACAGTGACGACAAAGGTGCTGGTCGTGATGAAAGTGAAGCGTTGAATTAAAAATTCTGATCACAATGATATAGATAGCAAAAGTGATAATAGAGGCAGTGGCGACACGGACATTGACCACGGCGATCGAAATATTAATCACGATGACAGTCATTACGAGCATATGGATCATGATGACGTAAATGGCAGATACTGATCACGGGATGGCTTTAGTATTGATCAGGGCGAAGATGCTGTAACAGATACTAATCATTGAATGAGAATGATAGGGTGATTCTGATTTCGCCGAAGACAAGAACCGTTACCATTTGTCGTTTTCATAACATACCTAATATATGGAATTAAAGGGAAAACGGGGGTCCAACGTAGCTCTGTATGTTTTTAATTTTGTTCTCGGAAATCTCAGAATCTTGATGTATTATAACTCGATGTAATTTTCTGGGCATCATGTTAAGGTGAATTTTAGAAATGTTCATATGTACCCAGGTGAGTATAAAACTTGTTAAGAGGTCACGATGCAATATCTCAAAGCAAGGAAATGTGGGAAGGTTGAGAAGAAATTAGCAAATGAATTAACATTGAATGTAGATCGTCTAGAAATAACGTTGACGCTGGCGTCCAACGGCTGTTTGTTCTGAAGACCACTTGGACTTCCACAGGGGCCCTGCCGAGTAGTTGTTATGGCGCAGGCCAATTGCAGGGGCAATTCAGGCCATTATTCTCCGTTCTCGCAGTTTCACGTCTACCGAGCAGGGTTTACAGTGATTTGGCGTTATCAATACATCCTTTGAATATATTCCATTATTTCTGAGGGCCGGTGTCACCAAACACAAACCCTTCACAGACAGGCATATGCAATTCTGATTTTTGATTACTTCACAATTATTCTGTGTAGTCATGCGCATCAGATTCAATCAAGAAATGCCGCTTGCTATTCAGAAAAGGGCAAAGAATCGATGGGCTGTGAGCCAGCCATACGGCGTGTTACGATCAGATCACGGCATCAGGGTCTCCGTTTAACATGAGAGGGGAGCAAGGAGAAGGGGTGAAGGGGGTGAGGGTAAGATAGAGGGGGGATTTCGGATGATGGGGATGGAGTAAGGAGATATGGGGGTTGGGGAAAATAGCAGGAAGAGCTGGGGATGTGATGTGTGTGTGTGGGGGGGGGGGGGGGGGGGGGGGGCAGTGAGAAGAGCTCAGGACGTGAGGGTGATAGGGAGAGAAGTGGGTAGGGGAGTATAGCAAGAAGAGGCCAGGATCTGTGGGGGTAGTAAGAAAAACTGTTGGGGATAGTGAGAAAATCTGAGCTGTTGCTGGGAGATTGTGACAAGAGTTGATGGGTGACGGGGATAATGAAAGGAGCTGAGACATGAGGGATAGAGAGAAGAGCTGAGTGATGAGGGGATAGAGAGAAGAGCTGAGAGATGAGGGGATAGAGAGAAGAGCTGAGTGATGAGGGGATAGAGAGAAGAGCTGAGAGATGAGGGGATAAAGAGAAGAGCTGAGAGATGAGGGGATAGAGAGAAGAGCTGAGAGATGAGGGGATAGAGAGAAGAGCTGAGAGATGAAGGATAGAGAGAAGAGCTGAGAGATGAAGGGATAGAGAGAAGAGCTGAGAGATGAGGGGATAGAGAGAAGAGCTGAGAGATGAAGGGATAGAGAGAAGAGCTGAGAGATGAAGGGATAGAGAGAAGAGCTGAGAGATGAGGGTTAAAGAGAAGAGCTGAGAGATGAAGGGATAGAGAGAAGAGCTGAGAGATGAAGGGATAGAGAGAAGAGCTGAGAGATGAGGTTAAAGAGAAGAGCTGAGAGATGAAGGGATAGAGAGAAGAGCTGAGAGATGAGGGGATAGAGAGAAGAGCTGAGAGATGAGGGGGATAGTGAGAGGAACTAGAGAGGAATGGAGGACTGATATCGAGTAGAGAGGAAATAAGGAAAGGTGGGAAGATAGAAGGTTGAATAATGCGTGGGGAGGGAGAGAGCAAATAAGTGATAAAAATATAGGAAGAACACGTGGTGGCGTCGATAGAGATAAATAGAGAGTGAAGTGCAGAGTGTATGCTTGGTTTGTGTAAATGAACAAACACGTTGAGAGGAATAAAAGCATCTTGTAGAAGGGACATTCCGGCCCTGAGGTTTGTACGGGTGGGTTTTGGAACTAAGAACGCCTCGAAGATCTCGAGTGTATTTTTGTCACAAATACACGCGTCTCTCACTGACACACATAAATTTAGTTGAACAGTTACATGTATGAGAAGCATGTGCAAGAACTCAGCCTTTGGCCCTTGTGTCAATGATCGGTTTCGGGAGGAAAACCCGAAGTGATGCCAATCTTTGACATTTACAACTTTGGGGAAACCTACGGGCGCAGGTGTGGTGCTGACAGGTCTAGAAACATATCAGGGCGAACCGGGATTCGAACCACGAGCACAGTGTCTGTGAAACGTAAGGGGCGCAACTCTGCACACAGCGAGTAGCTGCGGCTTAGCCGACGTGTCCAACCATGCCCTCATAAGCTTGTAATATGCTATTGTAACTGTTATATCATTCATAGAGTATGAGATGTTGTAAACACTTTGACGAAGGTGCTGATGTTGTTTCAGGCATGGGGATGCTGGCAGACAGATACCCGGATGACAAGGAGAGGGGGAACGCCATGGGCATAGCTCTTGGAGGGTTGGCCATGGGGGTTCTTGGTAAGTCACATCGCCATCTGTTTGTGTGTCCATGGTCACCAGACTACGTCATCCGGCTCCACAGGACAGAGTGAACAGCGCCGTTGCTGTCTGTACTGGTTTCAGAGTTGTTCATACTCACGGCGATCTGCCGACGGACATTCGGGGCAAACATTTGCTCACTCCCCGTAATTGTGAATCAGTTTATGAAAATACGGTTCTCGGTGAGCATCTTGTGTGTTACACTGTTTGAAAGGTGACTCTGGTTGTTAACCTTCTAGCGCCTAATAGGCAGCTTGGGTTGTATACTCCCCAGGGAGCGGAGAATGATTCTTCAGTGACCGGGGTAAAAAAAGCGGTTTGAGCGTACCCTGAGTGGTGTGGAGATATGCGCAATATAAATGGTATATTATTATTATTATCATTAATACTACTACTACTAATACTAATACTAATAATAATAATAAACCTTTAGATTTACAAAATGCCACAACAGCAAAATAAAATTGTTCCAGTTTCAGGTATCTGTTCTTCTGTTTTAAACGATTTCAAAAATGCTTCAACAGTAAAATATAATATATTGTTTCGTTATCAGGTATATGTTCTGACGCCGGTTATTGTCTTGTATGCCAGGTGTCTTGTACAAAGATACAAGTGTGTTGTATGTTTACAGTCGGGCCGCCCTTTGGCGGAGTGATGTACGAGTTCACGGGGAAGGCGGTCCCCTTCCTCATCCTTGCTGCTCTAGCCCTCCTTGACGGATGTACGTACCCTTCATCTTCCTTTCCCTATGTCATCGTGTATACCGACAATAGAGCAGGAGCATTAAGCTTATCTTTGGAGAAGTGATTGGAGTTGTTGAAACAATAGTGTTGTAGATAGGGACCTTGATTCAATTGATCGAACAAAAAAATTATGACAAGTAAGTTATATATATATCATGAACAGAAAGACAAATGTTGAAATATAGTTAAAATCACTAAGAATCTTTCGAATTTAAATTTTAGTCCTCACTCATAAAATAAGATGAGAAAGACGTCTTCTAGAACCCGTCACAACGTGTAAGAGTACCCGCAAATCTTCTCTAGCAACAGAAAAATTGCAGTTTTTTTTATGTAGACACAGTCAAACGAATGTATTGATATGTCACTATTCTGTTCCACTCTGAAGATATATCTATGTCAGTGTAGTTTTTCAGTTCCTGATCCAAAGCTAAGAAAGCTTATTTAATTGATGGATCCGGGTGTATAATAACTATATAATTCTTGTGTGTAATTGTTGGGACTTGCTATGCTTAAACATAATTCTTTCCTGACAATACCAGGAAAAGATACCAGGAAGAATAAATGGGCCCCTTGTGAAGGATGGAAATTCTTATTTCAGTGCGAAATTCAGTTTAAGGGATATCTTGAGTCTTGTGTTTTCATTCAGTGTTGTGTAATGCTGGTTTCATTGTAGGTCTGCAGCTTCTGGTTCTTCAGCCATCCGTCAAGCCAGAGTCGCAGGAAGGATCCTCTCTGAAGAACCTCCTCAAGGATCCCTACATCCTTCTGGCTGCAGGTGAGAATTTGGGGTTTAAATTAGTCCCTAGCATCTATGCTGGTCGTAGGATGCGATTCTACATCAAGGGATCGAGGACTGGTTTCGCGAATAACTGGTATCATCACTATTTGACAGTGATTCATAAACACATGCTCGTGATATAGTCGGAATCGTACAATCGACTCTGTTTTATGCAGAGATTTCTATTGGATATGCAAAGGATTTTACTGCTTTATTGTCAAGTTATCGTACCTCGACGACGTTGATCGTTACTTATAACATCAATCATTGGATTGTATGGTCCAGACTCGATTATGTACGGGCCGCGATCATGTGGCTGGAATATTCCTGAGTCCGGCTTTGAAAACAAACAAACAAACAAACTGCAGGAACAGTTAATGCTGATAGTCCGAATGGGACAAGAGAAGAGAGTTAATAAAGCTTCGCGCATCCTACAACAATGTTGACGTAAAGAGACACATTTGGTGACGTTACTGTGTACTGACGTCACATCCATTGTGACACTGTCGCTGAATAATACCCACACTTGGGTAATAATCTCGGTATGGTTGGGTTCGGGGGATGTTCTTAGCGTTTATGATTCCACTGTCTTGGGGATTGGATGGGTAGTATGGCAATTGAATGTGGGCGGGATTGTTCAATGGATGTCATGTGGGAATATAAATTGAATCAGTACATCCACTAGGACTTCAATCGATAGGATGTTTAGCGAAGTTCTCTAAAAGAAATGTATTCAATACTGACGCATAGCATATGTGCTTGTCATGTCGTGTCGTGTCGCGAAGCTGAATTGAAATTGAAATATTTTTAAATTCTAGAAGGTGTTTATTTCCATTATTGGAAGCATAAATATTAAAAAAACAACAACACATGACCAACGACTTTATTGCTGTTTATGTTTCACGAAGAATGAGAAAGTCTAATCAAACAATTATATGTTACGTCATCGCTTTATGGTGTGTTTCAGGATCCATCACGTTCGCCAACATGGGTATCGCCATGATGGAACCATCCCTGCCAATCTGGATGTACGAAACCATGGGTGCCAAGGAATGGCAACAGGGTAGGTTAACTGTGGCTTAAACTCATTACGGGGGGCACGGGTGGCCCAGTCGTCAAAGGCGCCGCGATTCGCTGTGCAGAGTTGCGTCCCTTGGGCACGCCAGAAACCTATAATTGTGGGTTCGAATCCCGGTTCGGCCCGATTATGTTTCTAGGTTTCTCAGCACCATACTCGTGCTCGTTGGTTTCACCGAAGTGGTAAACGTCTGAGACGTGCATCACTTCGGGCTTTCCTCACAAATTAATCTGACACGCCGTGATATGACTGGAATACAGTTAAAAGATGTGTTAAACCCAACTCACTCACTTACTCACTCACTTAAACGCATTAGAAGCAAACAACTTGCAAATGGTGCATCACTGTAGCTCGAGTTTAATCAATCACAATTCAGAGGTTTTAAACCAACCCTTCGTTATCAACCATATTAAATGTTATGATAATAAAATGGAACTGTGCAAAACATTAATATTTTTCCAGATTTTCAGAATGATTTTCAGCTACTTTTCTGTTACAGGGGTGGCCTTCTTACCAGCAAGCTTGTCCTATCTCATTGGTACCAATATATTTGGTCCTCTGGCCCACAAAATGGGGAGGTGGGTACAATATGAGTGCTTTGGTTTTTGGATTAGAATTGGACCTGCGTCTGGTCGTAAGAGGCGACTAAATGGAGCGAGTGGTCAGCCTCGGTGACTTGGTTGAACGCGTGCTTCTGTACCCCGACGGCATGCATTTGTGCTTATGATATCAATCACTGGATTGTTTGGTCCAGACTCGATTATGCACAGGCAGTCGTTGTATGGCTGGAATATTGATGTGTGTGTTGACAATCAAAAAATAAATGAATTAAGCTTGTTGAGGGCAGACCAACATGGCATAACAGGTTTGGAATGAGATATTCAAGTGGATTTTCAGTTATCCAGTACTGACCTGTCAGAAGCAATAAGTATCAAAACATATGAACATTTAAAATTATTTTTATAACATTAAATATTGTGTATTTATAGCATCACAAGTTGAATATCCACTTTGAATATGTAGCAAAATGTGGGTTGATATAAATTGTGAATTGTTATCTAAGAACTGTCAGTTTTGCAGTAATTAATCGTAAAAATGTCTGTTTGACTTTATCGCTTTATAAGGTTATCCATGGATGCTATTTTCCTTTAGAATAAGTTTCTCATAACCAGCGAGTATTTCGTTTTCAGTGCAATTAACGAAGCAGTCAGTGCTCATTTCCCTTGCTCAGTAGCATATACAGACACGCCATGCAATTTGTGTTCAGTAAACAAACACTTACCTTTTTACGCAAACTGCGTCAGTGGCGTGTGCTATCGGTAGAGTAGGACATGCTTACCCTTTTCGCGAACGCCTGGTGTCATCACTGATTTCAGTGATCCATTTATATACATATATATTCTTGTCACCACTGTTTTGCTTTTACGCCCCATGGAATCTGTTTCGGCAGAAAATCAAGACTGATTATTCTCTAGTGTTGACGTTTAATATTTATATTATATTTAGTACGACTAATCACGAAGCCGTCTTTATAGTAGGGCGATTCATGATGACGTCTTGCAGTAGGACTAATCAGGAATGACTTGAACCATACGTGGCAGGAATGTCTTTTGATCCAAGTGGAGGCCCCATTGATTATTCTCTAGCGTTAACGTTTAATATTTATATTATATTTAGTAGGACTAATCATGATACCGCCTTTATAGTAGGACTAATCAGGAATGGCGTGAACCAAACGTGGTAGAAATGCCTTTTAATCCAAGTGGAGGCCCCCTTTAAAGAGTCACTCACTCACTCACTCTTGTTTCAGGTGGCTGAGCGCAATGATCGGCATGTTCGTTATTGGAGTATGTCTTTTCTTCGTAAGTATTCACGGCCAAGTGAACACGTCAGCACAACAATTATGACCCACTAGAACGAGCTTCCAATAACTGCACTACTTACATCACTGTAGCCTTTACTGAAACAACCGAATGGTAGGGACATGAATGGAGGCCATTAACTGAGAACAAGGCAACACATCAGACGTGCTTAAATTAAAAAACAAATACGTTTGATGACATATTAAGTGGAAGTAACGTATACCACCTAACTTCCCGGGGCAATGGAGTTCACTGACTGTAAAAGTCTAGTTTCCACCCTTGTCGAACAAGGCTGGAATTATGGAGTTATATTTTGTCTGGACTAACGAGTCTATGCATTATCCAATCAGAATCGCGTAACGAAATCGACATCCGGTTTATAAACAACATGGATTTCAACCTGCAGATCTCTGTCGACTGCAGGATTTGCGAAGGGTGTGTACCGTAAACTGGTCGTCGACAGAAATTTTCCAAATCTGGTTATGTTTTTAATCAAGTAGCTCACGTGATTTGATTCACTTCGCGAGATAAGACCAGTTTTATCACAATATAGATCTTGATCATCGATCAGATCATTTTGACTGGAGGCCGCCATTTTGTTTGATGCAATGCAAGTGATACGAGAGGTATCTGATTGGTCATTAGTAGAGGCATAGAATTAGGGACATTAGGGACATCACTCGTATAGCCACGGGTGGAAACTGGACTTTCAGAGTCAGTTGACTCCCTTGCCTCGGGAGGATACCATCCCGTAAAGAAAGTTTAACAATTTTTCAAAAGTAGTGTAGAAAAAAACCCCGAGCAGAATTGGCCAGGCATTAAAACCGACTGCGACGACATGTGATGTGAAGTGCTCTGGCTAATCAATTGCTTCCAGTTGGGTTATTCATCATAGGATCGGGGTTTTACGAGACGTGTACTTTTCAGCTTAAACCGAATGTAAATCCTTGTTTAGCCCTGTACACCTGGTCTCAATTTAGACACTGACAGACCCACATCTATCATGTCATTTTATGCTATTTATTTCAGATCCCATTCTCCAAAAACATCGGGCACCTTATAGCGCCGAATTTTGGACTAGGTTTTGCAATTGGTAAGTATCAATTCCTTGCGTAAGAGCTTTACCTGGTAGCCGGAAATGGATCGTTAACAAACCGGAAAGGAACTCTTCTGCGTCTGAGATTGATAGATCGGGGCTTTTACTTCAACAAGACACACGCCCTCCGTTAAGGAGTCGGATTATGTTTTAAGCTATGAATTATTGCACGCTTGTCACAAGGGTGGATGTGGGTTGGGTAAAGGGTGACCTTGAGTCTCTTATTATAAGGTGGAATATTGAAGCTGGAGCCGGGCGAGGTGATGTGGGATGCAGACAACGATTGTTGATTGTTTAAACTGTACTGTTCATATCTGCACCGCGCCCACGTCTCTTCATCCCACAAGGACCATTGCACTAACAACACCTGCAGCAACTTTTACTTTAAGAAATTCTCCCTTAACAAGAACTAAGTTCCATCTACTGCTACTACTACTACTACTACTACTACTACTACTACTACTACTACTACTACATCCACCTCACCATCACCACTACTACCATTATTGCCACTACTACTACTACTACTACTACTACTACTACTACTACTGCTACTAGTACTACTACTACTACTACTACTACTACCACTCTACAACGAGAACTACCTACTGCTGCTACTATACGTCTACTAAAAATAGGACTACGACTACAACTGCTACTACTACACGACCGACTACCACATTACCTCGTTTCTTACTCAATATATATATATATATATATATATATATATATATATATATATATATATATATATATATATATATTTTGTCACGGCTACGAGGGGGGCACGGGTGGCCCAGTCGTTTAAGGCGCCGCGATTCGCTGTGCAGAGTTGCGTCCCTTGGGCACGCCAGAAACCTATGATCGTTCGTTCGAATCCCGGTTCGCCCCGATTATGTTTCTAGGTTTGTCAGCACCATACCCGTGCTCGTGGGTTTCACCGAAGTGGTAAACGTCTGAGACCTGCATCACTTCGGGCTTTCCTCCCACATTAAGCTGACACGCCGCGATATAACTGGAATACTGTTAAAAGCGGCGATAAACCCAACTCACTCACTCACTCACGGCTACGTTGGCCCGTGCACTGATATCCCACTGATTGCAGGTATGGTGGACTCGTCGATGATGCCGCACATGGCCTACTTGGTGGACCTCCGTCACGTCTCCGTCTACGGCAGTGTCTACGCCATCGCTGACGTCGCCTTCTGTCTCGGATTTGCAATAGGTGTGTCTTTTCTCCTTATACACCGAAGTTCCGAACGCTATTCCCTTCCACGAATTTCACTCACGTTTAATTGCCACAGCAAGCCCTTCAGAGGGTCCCACTTACATAAGAGCGAGTTTTACGCCATGACTTCTTTCCTTTTTCTGTAGCATCTTTAGCTCCATGTAGTAAAACAAGCGGGGTCTTTTCCAGTTGGCAACGTTTTTCATAAATGCACATGTATCAGTTGTTCAGTGTGTTGGTCCTCTTTTCAGGTCCAGCCATAAGCGGGTCCATTGTGCAGACAATTGGTTTCTCGTGGTATGTATTACTAAACGCTTGCAGTCGGTAGATTATGATTAACATATTATGACGTCACGAGTGATGAATCAGCTTAACACCACAGACACTATGTCCTCTACCACCAAGAAGTTTGTTCACTTGCATTATATATATTTGATGTGTATTACTGAACCAGATTATCGAAAGCCACATATCGGTGCATTTTTAATTTATCTTATAAATCAGTTGATCTTTCATGAAACAATTAGTGCTTTGATAGTGATTGTGATCCTACGATTTACGATTTATACATTAATTATTGTAGCTTCATCGTGCAATAATGCTTGTAGTTTCATGAATCGATAATACTTTTACGACAGTTTTCATCCTAGTAGGGGTGGTCGGGTCGCCTAGTGGTTAAAGCGTTCGCTCGTCACGCCGCAAACCCCGGTTCGAATCCCGACATGGGTACAATGTGTGAAGCCCATTTGTGGTGTCCCCTGTCGTCATATTGCTGGATTATTGCTAAAAGCGGCGTAAAACCTCACTCACTCACCCTAGTAACGTTTTGCAGTTTTCAAGTGTATGGTTTTTTTTGCCCGCCAGGTAAATTGACAAGACCTGGTTAATGAACGTCACTGTCATTTAATGAACATGGGACACAAGTATGATGTTCAGTTTCCTATTTTAGTGTTGGACCGACCATATGATATTCTGGGGTGTGGGTGTTGTGGGTTTTGTACTGAGACAGATATTTTTCCTCTACAACTGCAAAACCAGATTTAAAAAAAAATTAAAGTATGAGCCAAAATATGTTTTTTGTTCTTTTTAAAAACACATTGCAACAATGGGGTTTAACGTCGCGTCCAAGATTATTGCACCTATATAGCGACGTGCATGTACGTGTGTGTGTTTGTGTGGCTGCTTGTACTAGTCCGGACTGATGACGATTTATAGTGCTAGCTCACTGAGATACCATGCCGCAGTTTAACATGAATACCCCACTCAGACACAGTATACTGACTCCGAGCCGACCAGTCCTTGTATTAGCCCCTTAATGCCGAGCGCCAGACAGGGTAACAACAAGTACCACCTTTTAACGTCTTTTGGTATGACGCGGTCGGGGATCGAACCCCGGACCTTCCTCTCTCAGGGCGGACGCTCTACCACCAGACCACGGAGGCGGACTTCAACAATGTACTTCATACCAACAATGTAAGAATATAAGGGGGTATTTCCCCCCTCCACCCACCCCCCCCCCCACCCCCCTCCCACCCAATATCAAACAGGGCCCCTACTACACAAATTATATAACCACGACCCATCAAGCCATACCCTTGAAACATTTATGTTTTACATGCAAATCTGTCAACTGTCAAGAGAAAGACGTTATTTTTTTAAATGTTGATTTTCCCAGGTTGCTGTGGATCATCGCCATTGTGAACATCCTGTACGCCCCGCTCATGTACTTCCTGCGCAACCCCCAGGGTCGGGAGGAGAAGATGGTAAGACGCATCACACGGCCATGTGACATTAAAGGCAACACAGACAGAAATATCACTATATCAATTGCAATTACGTTCAGTGGAAGACTGTCGATGTTATCAATACATCCTGAAATAGAGGCGCTTTGATAGATATCGAGTCGTACTTTTTTACCAAAGGCAATGCTGCGTTTTCTTGAAGCGATGAGAGTTGCAGCTTCCGTTTTACATGCAGGGTAAACTTGGTGAATGCGGACCACTATATTGAGCCGAAAGTGATTGTCACGTTGTGACGCTGTCTTTGATTTATTGCTAGTGGGCATTATGCGAGCTGACATGAGTCATGTGTCAAAACGTGCTGATATGAAACACGCTTGTCAAGATTTAGATGAAAAGCTACCTGCGTTCATGTCTAAAAGAAGAACATTGCTTTAGCCGCAGGTCATAGGTCAAAATATTGACCAGTATACAGATGGTTTTTGGTTTGATTTGTTGTTTAACGCCGCACTCAGCAATATTCCAGCTATATGGCGGCGGTCTGTAAATAATCGAGTCTGGACCAGACAGTCCAGTGATTAATATCATGAGCATCGATCCACGCAATTGGGATCGATGACATATCTCAACCAAGTCACCGAGCATGACCACCCGATTCCGTTAGTCGCCTCTTACGACAAGCATAGTCACCTTTTACGGCAAGCATGGGTTGCTGAAGACCTCTACAGATGGAAACATTCGGATATGTCAACGTTTAAAGAAACCTTTCAAATTTAAACTACCCGGGTATTTGGGTCAATATAGATCGGCAAGGGTGGGTCTGAACTGTCATAGTCAGTAAACTTAGTTGCCCTGGGAAGATGCTATATACACGCCATCAGTTGTTATTTTCATACTGTATTAAGATTCATGCGGTAGTTATATACCAAGGAGTTGAATATCAAATCCATATCTAAACCAAAATATTTTTCTTCTGTATGAATGTTATAGAATGATGTATGCCACTGGCTAATCATACTGTCACGCATTGTCCTGTCAATAACGCCATCCACTCACGACATTTAAGCATAGATTGGATTGCACTGTGAACTCCGATTCCGCATTCATTTACTTTAAACTTTTCGCTTTCTGTTCCCAGTCGCTGATCATGAATGACCAATGTCCAGTGCAGTACGTGACCTACAATCAGACCACGCGCAGCAACGCCAACTCGGATGAAGAAGATGGCTACTTTGAAGATTAGCCGAGGCAACACAGGCATTCAGAATAGATCGTTATGTTCCGGAAACTAAGGAACATCTTTGACTTCAAACTGATTACTAGTGTTGGAATAATGACCTTAGTTTGTAAGGAATTGATAAGGATACAAAGAGTTACCTAAATCGGATTGTATTGGTTGGATTGAAGATAATAGAAAATATTTATGAAGAGCGTACGGACGTTTGATGGTTGCTTGTGAATATGATTCATTGCGTGGGCGACAGATATTTTCACAATTTTATTCTGTAATATATTGCAAAAAATCCGTTTCGAGATCATTTGCGAAAAATCGTCTCATTCCGGAACAGGCATTTTGTTGTATTGCAAATTACGGAAAGACCCGAGTGACAACGGATGGTAAACGAATGGACTTGCATGAATTTGAACGTAATTATTGTTGACAAAAAAAGTGGTATCGGATGACGACAATGATCACGTTTCTTGGTACTGGCATTTCTTGGAGTGACTTAAGAACAGGGTTGTTCGTTAATCCGTAGTCATATTGGTTCCTTACCCTGATGTAAATTCCGATGTAGAGCAAATCAAACAAATATGCATGACGTTTCTAGGTGTTTGTGATACATGTAGATGATTAGACGTAGAGCAAACCCGCAGTTAGTCACCTGTTGGCATGGAAACCCATATATGTTTATAAAACGGTGTATATTTATATGATGTATTACATGTATATAGATTTATGAAAATGATATCAGCGTCTTTATGATGTAAATGAAATAGATTTCGTAATCATATTTATATTTATGTGATGGTTACAGTTTCTGTTTAGTATACGACAAGTGTCCGTATTCATAGCCACTTCATTTTTCATTAATTCATAGACATATATTTACTACAATTGTATCCCCGATATTGCTGCAAATGTTGCAACTTCATTTCGTTGTAGGACAGTTACAGAATAAAAATAAGAATAAGACTGAAGGTTAATATAAAATGTCACTTACATGTAAAGTAAACTATGTTATTAAAGGCCTTACACCTCTCCCTTCAACACAATTAGTACCAAATCACTGATGACTAATAATCTTATCGACCCAGGGTTATAATAAATGTCCTTTTATAGAGTAATTTGATAATTTGTACCAATATTAAGCGTCATATCTAGAAATTAGTTTGATTAATCGTTTGTGATAGTTACATAACATGAATGTCAATACCCAAAATTGAGGAAAAGAACACGCCTTGTGTAGGGAATTCTTGTAAATACCACTGAAAATGAAAAAGGCTCGATCAGGGTCGCAGTGCGGCAATACACGGCCCATACTGAGTAGTAATAAGTGATGAGAGTGGTAGAACAAATATAGTATGTCATCTCTCTGATATGGATGACGGACTTGTTGTGTAGTCTTATTCGGGGCCCAAGGTATCGTCGACATATTGTAGAAATGTATAGTATATGGTACATGCATATACCATAAGTTGACAGCTCTATATATCCCTATTCAGGGCGGGCGGAGAAAAGCGTGAAAAGGCCATGTGAATGTATTATATCAAATAGTAGAATATGTATTGTCTGGTTCCAATGTCTCTGGTCACCTGAAAGCCCTTGTTCATTACAATGCAGTGCCCCAAACGAGGATTATGTATCGTACTAGTCTAGTTGGCTGGCGTATTCAGTATGTCAGCTTGTAGCTATATGTAAACCTTGTTCAGGGCTGAAGAACAGCTCTACAAAACGTCTAATGAGGATATAATGTTGTAATCTTACCATATAAAGTACTTTCTCTTTGACATAAATAATTTGCCCGTATGACAGTACAATGTTAATCCTTGCTCGGAGCCCAAAGGCGGAAATGTATCGCTGTGATCTAAGTATACTTTTTCTCTTTGACATGCATAGACCGGATGGCTGGCCTATTGAAACTCTCGTTCAGGGCAAAAGGTGGTACCACAAGACCGTAAAAGAGATTATATAAAATCTTGATAGGAACGGCATGATGTCTGATACAACATATAAAGCACTCGCGCTTATAACCATGTTCAGGGCCAAACATCAGTAATACACGGCTCGTAATTAGGAACTATCGTTAAATATTGACAGGAACTGTATAGTGTAATATATATTTAACAGGCGACAACCCAGCGTGCTATAGCAATAATGACTGTGTTGTTAATAAAACCCTGTGCTTACAAGCGTCCCATGTGATATTCCGTGTAGACTACACCAGGCGTGTACAATGTACCTATCATCTAGTTGTGTGTACAGAGAGAGTATGTAGTGATGAAGCTGCTGTGGCTGCTGAGACATTGTTTCAATAAAAGCAATTTCCCTACAGTCGCTGGTCGTTATTGATAATTTCAGTATCTACTTAGAGACTAACCATGAGACAATGACAAGTTGGAAAGATTTTTCATCACCGTTTCTGTCTTTATAAAAGGCAATGAGTGAGTAAATATTACTTTATTTGTTTGTTTGTTTGTTCATCGCCACACGCACTATTTCAGATATGACGTCCGGTCTTGACCATGAACTTGTATCCGACTAAAATCAAGCGCCGACCCCTCATACAACTGAGAATAATCTCTGACCTTAACCTGTGCATTTGCCACAGTGGAATACCAGTTCCTGTTTGCAAAGTGAATTGTCAAAGAATGCTTCTACATGGTTGTATTTATTTGTAAAATATAATTTGATTTAAAACTTTTAAAAATAAAACAAATTTCCAACATTTCGAACGTTGAAGGGGTCAAGTGGTTGTAAGTTTATTTCCTTACCCCAGTCTTCATTAAACCAATTAATTACTACTACTACTGCAAGTATACTATACCTTGAACTGCTACGGCTACTACTACTACTACTACTACTACTACTACTACTACTACTACTACTACTACTACTACTACTATCACAATCTACAATAACTTCAAGTGTACCATAACTTTAACCTACTACTACTTCTACTACAACAACAACTACGACTACTACTTCTACTTTTACTACTACTAATTCTACTACTACTACTACTACAACAACAACAACAACTACTACTACTGCAAGTATATTATACCTTCAACTACTACTACTACTACAACTACTACCACTACTACTACTACTACTACAACAACTACTACCACTACTACAACTACTACCACTACTACTACTACTACTACTACAACTACTACTACTTCTACTACTACTACTACTGCAAGTATATTAAACCTTCAACTACTACTACTACTACTACCACTACTACTACGACTACCACAACTACAACTACTACCACTACTACTACTACTACAACTACTACTACTACTACTACTACTACTACTACGACTACCAATACTACAACTACTACTACCACTACTACAACTACTACTACTACTACTATAACTACTACCACTACTTGTACTACTTCTACTATTTCTACAATAACTTCAAGTGTACCATAACTTTAACCTACTACTACTTCTACTACAAAAACAACTTCTACTACTACTACTACTATGAAAAAAGGGGCGGTCGGGTAGCCTAGTGGTTACAGCGTTCGCTCGTCACGCCGAACACCCGCGTTCGATTCCCGACATGGGTATAATGTGTGAAGCCCATTTCTTTCTGACCCCAGCCGTGATATTGCTGGAATATTGCTAAAAGCGGCGTAAAACCATACTCACTCACTCACTCACAATGAAGAAATCTACAATTACTACTACTACTACTACGACTACTACTACTACAATTACAATTACTACTACTGCTACAACTAAGACTACTACTTATTCTACCACCACTACTTGTACTATTTCTACAATAATTTCAAGTGTACCCTAATTTTAACCTACTACTACTACTACTACTACTACTACTACTACTACTACTACTACTACTACTCTACCACCTTTGCGGCATTATACCCAACTCACTCTCCTAACAGTTCATGGTGCCACTACTACCTCCACCATTCATTAACTTTATTTCTTCTATTTGCGTCTTCAGAAAGTTCTCATACATTTTTCTTTGAAAGTTTATGCAGCGATGAAAGTGTTGGTATTGGCAGCACTTTCTGTACATCTTTGTTCAGCACCGACATGAACATTCTAAAATAGTTCATGATCACACAGACGCTTAATAGTAAAATATCATTTGGTGTGATCTTGTTTCAGGACATACAACAACAATCACGGCCTCTCAACTGCCCCCTGACCCCCTCACACACTGCCCCACGTACTCCCCCAGAGGGGACATTAGTTATGTGGACAACCCACGTATGTTGACCCTTCAAACCAATACGGCCATTCTTCCTACACGACAACACGTTTGAGTGATGCTTTGTCTACTAACAAATGTTTTGACCGGTTCTTAATTGATGGGTGACCATTTCCTCCTTTACCTTGTCTATATAAATGCTGGGTGGATGTGGTTCCGCATAACACTCACAGAAGTCTATAGTATCTGCAGCGAATATTGTCCAGGGTAAGTATGCAGTTTCATATACGTTTGACCTTTGAACCAGGTTTGGAGTAGTGATCTGTGTTGAAGCTCTCAAGGTTCAACTTTCGTATTTTGTTCTTTTCTAAAATTCACAAATTGTTGGCCTTAAACTGTTATTTTATTGTTGGAATATGCATCATTATAGATTCTACCATGAAGGCAATTACTCGATTGGTCCATCAAAGATTATTACCCCCTTGATTGAAACAGCTTGTTTGACGACCGCATCCCTGTAGAAGCTTATATTCATAGAACAGTACATTTTTCAGTCATTGTCGGTAGGCATATTTAAATAATTATATGTACAATCATAGGCAAAAAATGGAAAGTTGCGGTTGCTACGGATGTGTGACAGTACGTTTTGTTCAGAAAACACGATAGAAAACTGCAAGGGGCTGTTTTGCGTTTTTCTATATACGAATGTGACGTCATATCTTGTTCACGTCACAGTGAGCAACATAACGTCATAATAGCGACGCAAGGTGTAGAACGAAATCTTTGCAAGGCTTGTTCAGTTTTCTTCAGAGGTGCGCGTTCGGTTTTAAATTCAATTTAGCGCGGTCAGATCTACAGGTAACCAAGCTCTACATTGAAAACACAATGTGTTCACTTCCTAAATACCAGTAGTACATTGTTCCTCAGAGCTTAATTGCTTGTCTGTACCTAGTCTTTGGGAAGTTGTTCCATGCTTATATCAATGATGTTTTGTACTAAAGTTATATTCTCTGTTTCTTCTATTCAAGGGTGCAGCCATGGCAGCAAAATCCATCCTTGCCGTCGTTCTCGTCTCCTGTCTCACAAACCCGACAACTTCTCATTTTCCTTTCTTGCCAAGACGTTTTCCTATAGGAATGCACATGCCATTTCCGTTGCCTCTACGTATACCAATGCCTATCCATATACCAATGCCAATTCCTGTGCTAATGCCTATTCCAATGCCCATGGCGTCTCCTCCCCTCATAGGCCGTTCCGTCGTTGGCGGGGTAGTTGGTGTGGGTGGTGGAGCGGTCCCAGTCCCAGTAGGTGCGAATGTTATTGACGGAAACGTCAACGTCGTTGGAGGAGGCGTTGGTTTGGGTGGTGGAGCGGTGGCTGTCCCAGCCGCTGCCAGTGTTATTGACGGTAACGTGAATATTGTTGGAGGGAGCGTTGTCGGTGGATCGGGTTACAACCTCCCAGCAGGGTTGTCTGTTGACGGTGACGTTAATATCGTCGCAGGAACGCCGGGAGTAAACATGGTTGGTGGGGCGACTTATCCTGCATACTATGGTGATGGGGTCGACATTTCACGCCCTGATGTATCGGATAACTGTAAGTGTTACGAGTTGGTGTTTGTTTGTTTGTTTGTTGTTTAAAGCCGTACTCAGCAATATCCCAGCTATATGACGGCTACGAGTTGGTGTGTTAGCCAAGTGGTCAAACTGTTCGCTTGTCACAACGGGTTCGATTCTTAAGTTGGTCATGCGCTGTGCAGTCCAGGCATGGTGTTACACATCCTTATAAAGCTGGAACACTGCTTAAGGCTCATTTGCTTATGTAAGAATGTATTTGCCAAAACTAATAAGTGAGTAAACTCTTGTGTGGTAGCGAGCGACACGATCTCTGATTGATACAGTGAACATCGATGCATGTCGTCATTCAATCATTCCCTCAGCCATTTAGATATGAGGGTGACTTGTTTGACGGGCAACCATACAACTACTATCAAACCCAACTGATAATTGTTTGACAATCGGAAAAGGAAATCACAGAAAGGCAGGGCGGGCCATGTTCAAATATGTAGCACTTGATGATAACGGTCAAAACGTGCATATTTGCAAAAATGTCCGAAAAATACTACTGAAAGGTTTTTATGTAAACTACGAGTCTCTGCAGAAAGAAATTGATGAATATTTCTCTTGTTTCTATTTCAGATGTGGTCGGCTAATTTGACCTCACCCTGCCATTTACACAAATCACTTGACCAGGAGAAACTTGAGATGCTTTGAATATTCATCCTGACTGTTTGTTTGTTTGTTTGTTGTTTAACGCCGCACTCAGCAGTGTAGCAAGGTTCTGAGAGCAGTCTGTAAATAATCGAGTCAGGACCAGACAATCCAATGCTTGACATCACAAACGTCAATCTTCGCAACAAGGACACGATGACATTTTTCAACCAAGTCAGCGAGTCTGACCACCCGATCCCGTTAGTCGCCTCTTACGACAAGCATGGGTTGCTGAAAACTTATTCTGATCCCGATCGCCTTACCCAGGGGTAATAGTGAGGATATTTATACAAAAAGCCTAAAAATATATATGTATGATATATAATTGTTACATATATCTGAGATACGTGTCTTGTAGATTATGTTTGTTTTGTTGGAAGTTTATATTTCCCGGTACATGAATCTATTTACTTTCTGTTTACACTCTACCATCAGCACATGATGTATTGTTGTATGTTTGTTTTTATTTTTTTTCGTCATCCAAGTGATGAGCAGATGTAATAAAAATATTGTCTATATTGGCTGTTGATTGTTCATCTCAATGTTTTTTTTAAATTCAGTTATGCACTATACATCAATGAAATTGATAAGGATACAAAGACTTACATTGAACGGATTGTATTGGTTGGATTGAAGAGAATAGAAAATATTTATGAACAGCGTACGGACGTTTGATGGTTGCTTGTGAATATGATTCATTGCGTGGGCGACAGATATTTTCACAATTATATTCTGTAATATATTAAAAAAAAATCCATTTCGAGATCATTTGTGAAAAATCGTCTCTTTCCGAAACAGACATTTTATTGTATTGCAAATTACGGAAAGACCCGAGTGACAAAGGATGGTAAACGAATGGATTTGCATGAAATTGAACGTAATTATTGTTGACAAACAAAATGGTATCGGATGATGACAATGATCACGTTTCTTGGTACTGGCATTTCTTGGAGTGACTTAAGAACAGGGTTGTTCGTTAATCCGTAGTCATATTGGTTCCTTGTCCTTATGTAAATTCCGATGTAGAGCAAATCAAACAAATATGCATGACGTTTCTAGGTGTTTGTGATACTTGTAGATGATTAGACGTAGAGCAAACCCGCAGTTAGTCACCTGTTGGCATGGAAACCCATATATGTTTATAAAACGGTGTATATTTATATGATGTGTTACATGTATATAGATTTATGAAAATGATATCTGCGTCCTTTATGATGTAAATGAAATAGATTTCGTATATCATATTTATATTTCTGTGATGGTTACAGTTTCTGTTTAGTATACAACAAGTGTCCGTATTCATAGCCACTTCATTTTTCATTAATTCATAAACATATATTTACTACAATTGTATCCCGAATATTGCTGCAAATGTTGCAACTTCATTTCGTTGTAGGACAGTTACAGAATAAAAATAAGAATAAGACTGAAGGTTAATATAAAATGTCACTTACATGTAAAGTAAACTATGTTATTAAAGGCCTTACACCTCTCCTTTCAACACAATTAGTACCAAATCACTGATGACTAATAATCTTATTGACCCAGGGGTTATAATAAATGTCCTTTTATAGAGTAATTTTGATAATTTGTACCAATATTAAACGCCATATCTAGAAATTAGTTTGATTAATCTTTTGTGATAGTTACATAACATGAATGTCAATACCCAAAATTGAGGAAAAGAACAAGCCTTGTGTAGGGAATTCTTGTAAATACCACTGAAAATGAAAAAGGCTCGATCAGGGTCGCAGTGCGGCAATACACGGCCCATACTGAGTAGTAATAAGTGATGAGAGTGGTAGAACAAATATAGTATGTCATCTCTCTGATATGGATGACGGACTTGTTGTGTAGTCTTATTCGGGGCCCAAGGTATCGTCGACATATTGTAGAAATGTATAGTATATGGTACATGTATATACCATAAGTTGACAGCTCTATATATCCCTATTCAGGGCGGGCGGAGAGAAGCGTGAAAAGGCCATGTGAATGTATTATATCAAATAGTAGAATATGTATTGTCTGGTTCCAATGTCTCTGGTCACCTGAAAGCCCTTGTTCATTACAATGCAGTGCCCCAAACGAGGATTATGTATCGTACTAGTCTAGTTGGCTGGCGTATTCAGTATGTCAGCTTGTAGCTATATGTAAACCTTGTTCAGGGCTGAAGAACAGCTCTACAAAACGTCTAATGAGGATATAATGTTGTAATCTTACCATATAAAGTACTTTCTCTTTGACATAAATAATAATAATGACATAATAATTGAAACTCTCGTTCAGGGCAAAAGGTGGTACCACAGGACCTTTAAAGAGATTATGTAAAATCTTGATAGGACCGGCATGATGTCTGATACAACATATAAAGCACTCGCGCTTATAACCATGTTCAGGGCCAAACATCAGTAATACACGGCTTGTAATTAGGAACTATCGTTAAATATTGACAGGAACTGTATAGTGTAATATATATTTAACAGGCGACAACCCAGCGTGCTATAGCAATAATGACTGTGTTGTTAATAAAACCCTGTGCTTACAAGCGTCCCATGTGATATTCCGTGTAGACTACACCAGGCGTGTACAATGTACCTATCATCTAGTTGTGTGTACAGAGAGAGTATGTAGTGATGAAGCTGCTGTGGCTGCTGAGACATTGTTTCAATAAAAGCAATTTCCCTACAGTCGCTGGTCGTTATTGATAATTTCAGTATCTACTTAGAGACTAACCATGAGACAATGACAAGTTGGAAAAGATTTTTCATCACCGTTTCTGTCTTTATAAAAGGCAGTGAGTGAGTAAATATTACTTTATTTGTTTGTTTGTTTGTTTATCGCCACACGTAATAGTTCAGCTATATGACGGCGGTCTGTAAATAAACGATCAAGTGATTGATATAGTGAGCATCGATCCACACGATTGGGATCCACGCATCAACCAAGTCAGCGAGCCTGACCACCCAATCCCGTCAATCGCCTGTTGCATTTTTTGCTGAAAACCTAATCTAACGCGGATCTAAACGGGGGAAATATTTCTTTAAGCCGCATCAGCAGTATTGCAGCTGCCCACGGCTATAAAAGACATGTAACGGTATATTGGGCAATCAAAACGAGTTTATGACTAATATCCTTTGTAACATATGTAATATTTGAGATAGCACTTTCTTAGTAAAGTACAAATTCTTGTACCTTTTGGGTTAAGTCCCAGTCGGTACTCGAACCCACACTCTCAGAGTAATGCATCTAATCGCCAGCACACAAAGTCAGCAATGTAGCCAACGCAGCCACCGAGGCATCCACAAAATGGAAGTCCGACATCTGGTAGTCTACATCCGGTTTGGGTACCCTGAACCGTCACTTTCTGTTTGTCCAGCAGCTGGCCAAGAGATAATCCCCATCGTGTTTGTTTTAGCAGCATACATCCGTAAAAACGTGCATCTAGCATTCTTTTAATTTAAAATTTAAAACAAAGAACCGATAAAAGGTATGAACTCTGTACAAAACATTGTCTTATTTGTCGAATTTCTATTCTACATTCCCTTTTAAGTAATTCACAGTCCAACTAGATGAGAAACGGCATTGTGATAATCTTTCACTGGTTTCTGGTTGGCAAGAAGTTGTCGCTTCTTCCTGACAAGGGCATGGCCTAAGTTCCGATAATCTTCTTCTTGGGTGACATCGAACTACCTGATCGAAGCTTGATGATTGTGGTCTCAGTACTGTCTTCCCCAACCTGTAGTATCTCCATGGATTGAGATGGCTACTTCAAGTCTTCTCAGGTTTGAATGCCACCCCTCGAGGTGATTTGTTTGTTGGTAGTTTGTCAGAAACTTCACCAGTGATTCATCAGCCTAATGCTGATAGATAAGATTGTGCTTCGTGACAAAGTCATCGTTTGTGTTAATGGTGGCTGGACATTCTCTTGGAGAACATTTCGAGTTTGAAAAAAATTGGAAGTATGACGTCCGGTCTTGACCATGAACTTGTATCCGACTAAAATCTAGCGCCGACCCCTCATACAACTGGGAATAATCTCTGACCTTAACCTGTGCATTTGCCACAGTGGAATACCAGTTCCTGTTTGTAAAGTGAATTGTCTTAGTAGACACTCAAAGAATGCTTCTACATGGTTGTATTTATTTGTAAAATATAATTTGATTTAAAACTTTTAAAAATAAAACAACATTAATACACAACTTTTCTTTATGAATAAATATATTTCCCTTTTTCGACACAAATTTCAAACATTTCGAACGTTGAAGGGGTCAAGTGGTTGTAAGTTTATTTCTTACCCCAGTCTTCATTAAACCAATTAATGTTTAGCCATGGGCTACCCACCTTGTGCATCAGTGTGGAGACATATATAACTGTGTATCTTGTCATTTCTTCGGATAAAGCCATGTTTGACGGTCAAGGCCACTATGTGTGGGGCCAAGACGTCATAAAAGAGAATATTCATTTCGTAGTGGTCAAAGGGAGTTAACTGCACATACACATACCATAATTCCCGAACGCTAGTCCCAAGGCACAGATAATGGTATTTTATATTGAAGAGATGTAGGTTCAAGTTCATTTCACAAATTTCCCCTGAGCAAAATTTGATTTGTAAAAAACGCACGCCATGTGAGCAACAGTCAACAGTCAACCGCACCTATTCGACGAGATGATATGACGCCATGTATGGTTGTGGCGGATGTCAACACTACTACTACTACTACTACTACTACTACTACTTCTACTACTACTACTACTACTACAACTTCTACTACTACTACAACTTCTACTACTACTACTACTACTACTATTACTACTAGTATTACTTCTACTACTACTACTATAACTACAACTACTACTACTACTGCAAGTATACTATACCTTCACTTACTAATACTACTACTTCTACTACTACTACTACTACTTGTACTACTTCTACTATTTTTACAATTACTTCAAGTGTACCATAACTTTAACCTACTACTACTTCTACTACAACAACAACTACGACTACTACTACTACTACTACTTCTACTACTACTACTACTACTACTACTACTACTACTACTACTACTACTACTACTACAACAACAACTACTACTACTGCAAGTATATTATACCTTCAACTACCACTACTACTACTACTAAAACAACAACTACGACTACTACTACTACTACTTCTACTACTACTAATTCTACTACTACTACTACAACAACAACAACAACAACTACTACTACTACTGCAAGTATATTATACCTTCAACTACTATTGCTATAACTACTACCACTACTACTACTACAACAACTACTACCACTACTACAACTACTATCACTACTACTACTACTACTACAACTACTACTACTACTACTACTGCAAGTATATTGTACCTTCAACTACTACTACTACGACTACCACTACTACAACTACTACCACTACTACTACTATAACTACAACTACTACTACTACTGCAAGTATACTATACCTTCACTTACTAATACTACTACTTCTACTACTACTACTACTACTTGTACTACTTCTACTATTTCTACAATTACTTCAAGTGTACCATAACTTTAACCTACTACTACTTCTACTACAACAACTACTACTACTACTGCAAGTATATTATACCTTCAACTACTATTGCTATAACTACTACCACTACTACTACTACAACAACTACTACCACTACTACAACTACTATCACTACTACTACTACTACTACAACTACTACTACTACTACTACTACTGCAAGTATATTGTACCTTCAACTACTACTACTACGACTACCACTACTACAACTACTACCACTACTACTACTATAACTACAACTACTACTACTACTGCAAGTATACTATACCTTCACTTACTAATACTACTACTTCTACTACTACTACTACTACTTGTACTACTTCTACTATTTCTACAATTACTTCAAGTGTACCATAACTTTAACCTACTACTACTTCTACTACAACAACAACTACGACTACTACTTCTACTACTACTTCTACTACTACTACTACTACTACTACAACAACAACTACTACTACTGCAAGTATATTATACCTTCAACTACCACTACTACTACTACTACAACAACAACTACGACTACTACTACTACTACTTCTACTACTACTAATTCTACTACTACTACTACAACAACAACAACAACTACTACTACTACTGCAAGTATATTATACCTTCAACTACTATTGCTATAACTACTACCACTACTACTACTACAACAACTACTACCACTACTACAACTACTATCACTGCTACTACTACTACTACAATTACTACTACTACTGCAAGTATATTGTACCTTCAACTACTACTACTACGACTACCACTACTACAACTACTACCACTACTACTACTACTACTATAACTACTACCACTACTTGTACTACTTCTACTATTTCTACAATAACTTCAAGTGTACCACAACTTTAACCTACTACTACTTCTACTACAAAAACAACAACTACTACTACTACTACTACTACTACTACTTCTACTACTACTACTATGAAAAAAGGGCCGGTCGGGTAGCCTAGTGGTTACAGCGTTCGCTCGTACCCTAATTTTAACCTACTACTACTACTACTACTACTACTACTACTACTACTACTACTACTTCTACTACTACTACTACTTCTACTACTACTACTACTACTCTACCACCTTTGCGGCATTATACCCAACTCACTATCCTAACAGTTCATGGTGCCACTACTACCTCCACCATTCATTAACTCTATTTCTTCTATTTGCGTCTTCAGAAAGTTCTCATACATTTGTCTTTGAAAGTTTATGCAGCGATGAAAGTGTTGGTATTGGCAGCACTTTCTGTACATCTTTGTTCAGCATCGACATGAACATTCTAAAATAGTTCATGATCACACAGACGCTTAATAGTAAAATATCATTTGGTGTGATCTTGTTTCAGGACATACAACAACAATCACGGCCTCTCAACTGCCCCCTGACCCCCTCACACACTGCCCCACGTACTCCCCCAGAGGGGACATTAGTTATGTGGACAACCCACGTATGTTGACCCTTCAAACCAATACGGCCATTCTTCCTACAGGACAACACGTTTGAGTGATGCTTTGTCTACTAACAAATGTTTTGACCGGTTCTTAATTGATGGGTGACCATTTCCTCCTTTACCTTGTCTATATAAATGCTGGGTGGATGTGGTTCCGCATAACACTCACAGAAGTCTATAGTATCTGCAGCGAATATTGTCCAGGGTAAGTATGCAGTTTCATATACGTTTGACCTTTGAACCAGGTTTGGAGTAGTGATCTGTGTTGAAGCTCTCAAGGTTCAACTTTCGTATTTTGTTCTTTTCTAAAATTCACAAATTGTTGGCCTTAAACTGTTATTTCATTGTTGGAATATGCATCATTATAGATTCTACCATGAAGGCAATTACTCGATTGGTCCATCAAAGATTATTACCCCCTTGATTGAAACAGCTTGTTTGACGACCGCATCCCTGTAGAAGCTTATATTCATAGAACAGTACATTTTTCAGTCATTGTCGGTAGGCATATTTAAATAATTATATGTACAATCATAGGCAAAAAATGGAAAGTTGCGGTTGCTACAAAATTGGATATGTTACAGTACGTTTTGTGCAGAAAACACGATAGAAAACTGCATGGGGCTGTTTTGCGTTTTTCTATATACGAATGTGACGTCATATCTTGTTCACGTCACAGTGAGCAACATAACGTCATAATAGCGACGCAAGGTGTAGAACGAAATCTTTGCAAGGCTTGTTCAGTTTTCTTCAGAGGTGCGCGTTCGGTTTTAAATTCAATTTAGCGCGGTCAGATCTACAGGTAACCAAGCTCTACATTGAAAACACAATGTGTTCACTTCCTAAATACCAGTAGTACATTGTTCCTCAGAGCTTAATTGCTTGTCTGTACCTAGTCTTTGGGAAGTTGTTCCATGCTTATATCAATGATGTTTTGTACTAAAGTTATATTCTCTGTTTCTTCTATTCAAGGGTGCAGCCATGGCAGCAAAATCCATCCTTGCCGTCGTTCTCGTCTCCTGTCTCACAAACCCGACAACTTCTCATTTTCCTTTCTTGCCAAGACGTTTTCCTATAGGAATGCACATGCCATTTCCGTTGCCTCTACGTATACCAATGCCTATCCATATACCAATGCCAATTCCTGTGCTAATGCCTATTCCAATGCCCATGGCGTCTCCTCCCCTCATAGGCCGTTCCGTCGTTGGCGGGGTAGTTGGTGTGGGTGGTGGAGCGGTCCCAGTCCCAGTAGGTGCGAATGTTATTGACGGAAACGTCAACGTCGTTGGAGGAGGCGTTGGTTTGGGTGGTGGAGCGGTGGCTGTCCCAGCCGCTGCCAGTGTTATTGACGGTAACGTGAATATTGTTGGAGGGAGCGTTGTCGGTGGATCGGGTTACAACCTCCCAGCAGGGTTGTCTGTTGACGGCGACGTTAATATCGTCGCAGGAACGCCGGGAGTAAACATGGTTGGTGGGGCGACTTATCCTGCATACTATGGTGATGGGGTCGACATTTCACGCCCTGATGTATCGGATAACTGTAAGTGTTACGAGTTGGTGTTTGTTTGTTTGTTTGTTGTTTAAAGCCGTACTCAGCAATATCCCAGCTATATGACGGCTACGAGTTGGTGTGTTAGCCAAGTGGTCAAACTGTTCGCTTGTCACAACGGGTTCGATTCTTAAGTTGGTCATGCGCTGTGCAGTCCAGGCATGGTGTTACACATCCTTATAAAGCTGGAACACTGCTTAAGGCTCATTTGCTTATGTAAGAATGTATTTGCCAAAACTAATAAGTGAGTAAACTCTTGTGTGGTAGCGAGCGACACGATCTCTGATTGATACAGTGAACATCGATGCATGTCGTCATTCAATCATTCCCTCAGCCATTTAGATATGAGGGTGACTTGTTTGACGGGCAACCATACAACTACTATCAAACCCAACTGATAATTGTTTGACAATCGGAAAAGGAAATCACAGAAAGGCAGGGCGGGCCATGTTCAAATATGTAGCACTTGATGATAACGGTCAAAACGTGCATATTTGCAAAAATGTCCGAAAAATACTACTGAAAGGTTTTTATGTAAACTACGAGTCTCTGCAGAAAGAAATTGATGAATATTTCTCTTGTTTCTATTTCAGATGTGGTCGGCTAATTTGACCTCACCCTGCCAAATTACACAAATCACTTGACCAGGAGAAACTTGAGATGCTTTGGATATTCATCCTGACTGTTTGTTTGTTTGTTTGTTGTTTAACGCCGCACTCAGCAGTGTAGCAAGGTTCTGAGAGCAGTCTGTAAATAATCGAGTCAGGACCAGACAATCCAATGCTTGACATCACAAACGTCAATCTTCGCAACAAGAACACGATGACATTTTTCAACCAAGTCAGCGAGTCTGACCACCCGATCCCGTTAGTCGCCTCTTACGACAAGCATGGGTTGCTGAAAACTTATTCTGATCCCGATCGCCTTACCCAGGGGTAATAGTGAGGATATTTATACAAAAAGCCTAAAAATATTTATGTATGATATATAATTGTTACATATATCTGAGATACGTGTCTTGTAGAGTATGTTTGTTTTGTTGGAAGTTTATATTTCCCGGTACATGAATCTATTTACTTTCTGTTTACACTCTACCATCAGCACATGATGTATTGTTGTATGTTTGTTTTTATTTTTTTTCGTCATCCAAGTGATGAATAGATGTAATAAAAATATTGTCTATATTGGCTGTTGATTGTTCATCTCAATGTTTTTTTTAAATTCAGTTATGCACTATACATCAATGAAATTGATAAGGATACAAAGACTTACATTGAACGGATTGTATTGGTTGGATTGAAGAGAATAGAAAATATTTATGAACAGCGTACGGACGTTTGATGGTTGCTTGTGAATATGATTCATTGCGTGGGCGACAGATATTTTCACAATTATATTCTGTAATATATTAAAAAAAAAATCCATTTCGAGATCATTTGTGAAAAATCGTCTCTTTCCGAAACAGACATTTTATTGTATTGCAAATTACGGAAAGACCCGAGTGACAAAGGATGGTAAACGAATGGATTTGCATGAAATTGAACGTAATTATTGTTGACAAACAAAATGGTATCGGATGATGACAATGATCACGTTTCTTGGTACTGGCATTTCTTGGAGTGACTTAAGAACAGGGTTGTTCGTTAATCCGTAGTCATATTGGTTCCTTGTCCTTATGTAAATTCCGATGTAGAGCAAATCAAACAAATATGCTTGATAGAACCGGCATGATGTCTGATACAACATATAAAGCACTCGCGCTTATAACCATGTTCAGGGCCAAACATCAGTAATACACGGCTCGTAATTAGGAACTATCGTTAAATATTGACAGGAACTGTATAGTGTAATATATATTTAACAGGCGACAACCCAGCGTGCTATAGCAATAATGACTGTGTTGTTAATAAAACCCTGTGCTTACAAGCGTCCCATGTGATATTCCGTGTAGACTACACCAGGCGTGTACAATGTACCTATCATATAGTTGTCTGTACAGAGAGAGTATGTAGTGATGAAGCTGCTGTGGCTGCTGAGACATTGTTTCAATAAAAGCAATTTCCCTACAGTCGCTGGTCGTTATTGATAATTTCAGTATCTACTTAGAGACTAACCATGAGACAATGACAAGTTGGAAAAGATTTTTCATCACCGTTTTTGTCTTTATAAAAGGCAGTGAGTGAGTAAATATTACTTTATTTGTTTGTTTGTTTGTTTATCGCCACACGCAATATTTCAGCTATATGACGGCGGTCTGTAAATAATCGTGTCTTGACCAGACGATCTAGTGATTGATATCGTGAGCATCGATCCACACGATTGGGATCCACGCATCAACCAAGTCAGCGAGCCTGACCACCCAATCCCGTCAATCGCCTGTTGCATTGTTTGCTGAAAACCTATTCTAACGCGGATCTAAACGGGGGAAATATTTCTTTAAGCCGCATCAGCAGTATTGCAGCTGCCCACGGCTATAAAAGACATGTAACGGTATATTGGGCAATCAAAACGAGTTTATGACTAATATCCTTTGTAACATATGTAATATTTGAGATAGCACTTTCTTAGTAAAGTACAAATTCTTGTACCTTTTGGGTTAAGTCCCAGTCGGGACTCGAACCCACACTCTCAGAGTAATGCATCTAATCGCCAGCACACAAAGTCAGCAATGTAGCCAACGCAGCCACCGAGGCATCCACAAAATGGAAGTCCGACAACTGGTAGTCTACATCCGGTTTGGGTATCATGAACCGTCACTTCCTGTTTGTCCAGCAGCTGGCCAAGGGGTAATCCCGATCGCGTTTGTTTTAGCAACATACATCCGTAAAAACGTACATCTAGCATTCTTTTAATTTAAAATTTAAAACAAAGAACCGATAAAAGGTATGAACTCTGTACAAAACATTGTCTTATTTGTCGAATTTCTATTCTACATTCCCTTTTACATAATTCACAGTCCAACTAGATGAGAATCGGCATTGTGATAATCTTTCACTGGTTTCTTGTTCTTCCTGACAAGGGCATGGCCTAAGTTCCGATAATCTTCTTCTTGGGTGACATCGAACTACCTGATCGAAGCTTGATGATTGTGGTCTCAGTACTGTCTTCCCCAACCTGTAGTATCTCCATGGATTGAGATGGCTACTTCAAGTCTTCTCAGGTTTGAATGCCACCCCTCGAGGTGATTAGTTTGTTGGTAGTTTGTCAGAAACTTCACCAGTGATTCATCAGCCTAATGCTGATAGATAAGATTGTGCTTCGTGACAAAGTCATCGTTTGTGTTAATGGTGGCTGGACATTCTCTTGGAGAACATTTCGAGTTTGAAAAAATTTGGAAGTATGACGTCCGGTCTTGACCATGAACTTGTATCCGACTAAAATCAAGCGCCGACCCCTCATACAACTGGGAATAATCTCTGACCTTAACCTGTGCATTTGCCACAGTGGAATACCAGTTCCTGTTTGTGAAGTGAATTGTCTTAGTAGACACTCAAAGAATGCTTCTACATGGTTGTATTTATTTGTAAAATATAATTTGATTTAAAACTTTTAAAAATAAAACAACATTATACACAACTTTTCTTTATGAATAAATATATTTCCTTTTTTCGACACAAATTTCCAACATTTCGAACGTTGAAGGGGTCAAGTGGTTGTAAGTTTATTTCTTACCCCAGTCTTCATTAAACCAATTAATGTTTAGCCATGGGCTACCCACCTTGTGCATCAGTGTGGAGACATATATAACTGTGTATCTTGTCATTTCTTCGGGTGAAGCCATGTTTGACGGTCAAGGCCACTATGTGTGGGGCCAAGACGTCATAAAAGAGAATATTCATTTCGTAGTGGTCAAAGGGAGTTAACTGCACATACACAATACCATAATTCCCGCACGCTAGTCCCAAGGCACAGATAATGGTATTGTATATTGAAGAGATGTAGATTCAAGTTCATTTCACAAAATTTCCCCTGAGCAAAATTCGATTTGTAAAAAACGCACGCCATGTGAACAACAGTCAACAGTCAACCGCATCTATTCGACGAGATGATATGACGCCATGTATGGTTGTGGCGGATGTCAACACTACTACTACTACTACTACTACTACTACAACTACTACTACTACAACTACTACTACTACTACTACAACTACTACTACTACTACTACTACTACTACTACTACTACTAGTATTACTTCTACTTCTACTACTACTACTACTACTCCTACTTCTACTACTACTACTACTACTACTACTACAACTACTACTACTACTACTACTACTACTACTACTGCAAGTATATTATACCTTCAACTACTACTACTACTAATACTACTACTACGACTACCACTACTACAACTACTACCACTACTACTACTACAACTACTACTACTACTATTACAACTACTACTACTACTACTACTACTACGACAACCACTACTACAACTACTACTACTACTACTACAACTACTTGTACTACTTCTACTATTTCTACAATAACTTCAAGTGTACGACAACTTTAACCTACTACTACTTCTACTACAAAAATAACAACTACTACTACTACTACTACTACTACTACTTCTACTACTACTACTACTACTATGAAAAAAGGGGCGGTCGGGTAGCCTAGTGGTTACAGCGTTCGCTCGTCACGCCGAAGACCCGGGTTCGATTCCCGACATGGGTATAATGTGTGAAGCCCATTTCTGATGTCCCCCGCCGTGATATTGCTGGAATATTGCTAAAAGCGGCGTAAAACCATACTCATTCACTCACTCACTTGCAATGAAGAAATCTACAATTACTACTACTACTACTACTACAATTACAATTACTACTACTGCTACAACTAAGACTACTACTTATTCTACCACCACTACTTGTACTATTTCTACAATAATTTCAAGTGTACCCTAATTTTAACCTACTACTACTACTACTACTACTACTACTACTACTACTACTACTTCTACTACTACTTCTACTACTACTACTACTACTACTACTACTACTACTACTACTACTACTACTACTACTACTACTACTCTACCACCTTTGCGGCATTATACCCAACTCACTATCCTAACAGTTCATGGTGCCACTACTACCTCCACCATTCATTAACTCTATTTCTTCTATTTGCGTCTTCAGAAAGTTCTCATACATTTGTCTTTGAAAGTTTATGCAGCGATGAAAGTGTTGGTATTGGCAGCACTTTCTGTACATCTTTGTTCAGCACCGACATGAACATTCTAAAATAGTTCATGATCACACAGACGCTTAATAGTAAAATATCATTTGGTGTGATCTTGTTTCAGGACATACAACAACAATCACGGCCTCTCAACTGCCCCCTGACCCCCTCACACACTGCCCCACGTACTCCCCCAGAGGGGACATTAGTTATGTGGACAACCCACGTATGTTGACCCTTCAAACCAATACGGCCATTCTTCCTACAGGACAACACGTTTGAGTGATGCTTTGTCTACTAACAAATGTTTTGACCGGTCCTTAATTGATGGGTGACCATTTCCTCCTTTACTTTGTCTATATAAATGCTGGGTGGATGTGGTTCCGCATAACACTCACAGAAGTCTATAGTATCTGCAGCGAATATTGTCCAGGGTAAGTATGCAGTTTCATATACGTTTGACCTTTGAACCAGGTTTGGAGTAGTGATCTGTGTTGAAGCTCTCAAGGTTCAACTTTCGTATTTTGTTCTTTTCTAAAATTCACAAATTGTTGGCCTTAAACTGTTATTTTATTGTTGGAATATGCATCATTATAGATTCTACCATGAAATTGGAAATTACTCGAAAGGCTATTAAAGCTCATCTGACTGAAACAACTTGTTTGACGATCGCATCCCTGCAGAAGCTTATATTCATAGAATAGTACATTTTTCAGTCATTGTCGGTAGGCACACTTAAATAATTATATTACAATTATAGGGAAAAAATGCAAAGTTGTGATTGCTATAAAATACAAAGGATGCGGGGCAATACGTTTAGTGCAGAAAACACGATAGAAAACTGCAAGGAGCTATTTGGCGCTTTTCTATATACGAATGTGACGTCATATCTTGTTCACGTCACAGTGAGCAACATAACGTCATAATAGCGACGCAAGGTGTAGAACGAAATCTTTGCAAGGCTTGCTCAGTTTTCTTCAATGGTGCGCGTTCGGTTCTAAATTCTATTTAGGGCGGTCAGATCTACAGGTAACCAAGCTCTACATTGAAAACACAATGTGTTCACCTCCTAAATACCAGTAGTACATTGTTCCTCAGAGCTTAAAGGGGCACTGATCTAACGCAATTCCCCGGGACTGGTTGTTGCCTTTGTTATTGTTTTTTCCCAGTGAGTACCCGGATGTAGAGCAGAAATCTAGACTAGCTCGCGACCTCTGTTGCGCCATTCGTAAGCGCATTAGTCACTTTTATGGATACCGGTAGTAATAAGAGCGTATGGTCACATTGATCAACAAAATGAAATACAGTTTTCGAGATAATAAGGAAATGTAGGTATTTTTGTGGGTAGCATCGGTAATGGTGACGAAGTTTTGATAAGTCACTTGCTTGGTAATTTTGCGATTTTCGTTTACACTATTTTGACTTGCAACACAAAGTAAATATTTCATCTGAGCATTGCTTTTTTTATAGTGTGTATATTTTTTTACTGTCAAAATGTGTAACATATTTATTAAACGTATAAATATTCAGTTATTTTACAAAGTGACTGAAAAACATTTCCATCTGTATTATTATGATAACGAATTCCAATCATTTTGATGTTTAATGTCATCACCAAGAGACTGAAAATGTTACGTTGAAAAGTACATGTCTATGTTGTTTGGCTTCTAATCCTACATAATAATCTGTTGTGATGTTTGTAGGCCCTTTTGATCGTCTTAATCAATCTGGACAGATCTTTTAGTCAAAATGACTGAAATATTTACACATTTTATAAATTGCCTGAGAGAATCACATTTTACAAATTGACGGTAATCTATACAAGCTTACAAAGGAAATGACCTGTGAAAACAACGTCTATCGCGCATTGAAGAATTTCCCAACCAAGACGTAGAGAAACAAGAACGAATCGGTTCAAATGAAGGAAAACAAAATGCAAATACCATAATTACAACTTACCAAATTTATGTGTATAAATAGGCAGCTTCCTTGTTCGAGGAATGTATCCGTGAATATCCACACAAAGGAATAATGTCCCACTCATCTGCAGCTATACAAAATAACTTATTCGATGTCACGTGTCTCTGTAACTATCAAATATTCTAAAAGATATATATCGTTTCGGGATATTATAACCAGTGTTCGTTTCTCAACTGATCACTTGGATTGTTTCCAAGGGTTGGCTGAGAAAGGCCACGTGACAACTATTTTCATAACGTCCACGGTTCTTAAAAAATCCACTGAGTTTGATAACAATGAGCAACCAATCAACGTATTATCAGTTAACCCTTTGAACAAAGTATGTTGTTTTTACATCGGCACTTCACGCCATGATATGAGTGTATTCCCTTTGTTTTAGTAAACCTAGACATGTAAACACTCACTTTTGACATATCCACTGTGCAAGATAACAGTGATTAATCAATCAACGTATTTTCTGTTAATCCTTTGATGACTAGGAACGATCCGTTGATTTACCTAAAAAAGTAAATCAACTGATCATTCATCTCTTGCTGGGCTGCCACGTGCATATTACATAACGCACATTTCACCTCACTTCAAACCTGGATATAGATTGAATAATTACCCCAGACACAATAAATGCCAAATGAGAACCTTTGTCAGGTAATCTAAGTGGTGCTACCACTAATTGTACCTGTAATAAATTCATTAACTGAGCATCAAGTGAATGACGACAAATACACAAGTGTAGGGTTATACGAGAAAACGTTGATGACAACAAGGGAGTAGTAATCGTATTATCGACGCAATCCGAAATCCGAAAATGCTTTCACTGCATGGATACCTTTTTTTTAGTATTAAACTATAACCATCTGGGGTATTTCCAAATGACGACTTCCGATGAGCTCCGCCGTTCTTTTTGTCTGTTTGTTTAGGCTGAAGAAATTAATTAACATGCGCCCTTTGTCGAATCTTTATAGATCACATTTAACTAATCAGTGTTTATTCAAAAATGCGTAAAACAAATATTGCCTCCAGCCTCCAAGTTTATTTAGCTGTCCTTGCAGACGGTAGCCCAGTCTCTGGTCACGCTCAGTTGCGTTGCGTATCATCCGGGTACTCACAGGGGAAAAAACAATAACAAAGGCAACAACCAATCCGGGAAATGGCGTTAGATCAGTGCCCCTTTAATTGCTTGTCTGTACCTAGTCTTTGAGAAGTTGTTCAATGCTAACTTGAATGACGTTTTGTACTAAAATGATATTCACTGTTTCTTCTGTTCAAGGGTGTAACCATGGCAACAAAATCCATCCTTGCCGTCGTTCTCGTCTCCTGTCTCACAAATCCGACAACTTCCCATTTTCCTTTCTTGCCAAGACGTTTTCCTATAGGAATGCATATGCCATTACCGTTGCCTCTACGTATACCAATGCCTATCGATCTACCGATGCCTATTCATATACCAGTGCCTATTCCTGTGCTAATGCATATTCCAATGCCAATGGCGTCTCCTCCCCTCATAGGCCGTTCCGTCGTTGGCGGGGTAGTTGGTGTGGGTGGTGGAGCGGTCCCAGCCCCAGTAGGTGCGAATGTTATTGACGGAAACGTCAACGTCGTTGGAGGAGGCGTTGGTTTGGGTGGTGGAGCGGTGGCTGTCCCAGCCGCTGCCAGTGTTATTGACGGTAACGTGAATATTGTTGGAGGGAGCGTTGTCGGTGGATCGGGTTACAACCTCCCAGCAGGGTTGTCTGTTGACGGTGACGTTAACATCGTCGCAGGAACACCGGGAGTAAACATGGTTGGTGGAGCGTCTTACCCTGCATACTATGGTGATGGGGTCGACATTTCACGCCCTGATGTATCGGATAACTGTAAGTGTACACGAGTTGGTGTTTGTTTGTTTGTTGTTTAAAGCCGTACTCAGCAAAACCCCAGCTATATGACGGCTACGAGTTGGTGTGTTAGCTGTTCGCTTGTCACAACGGGTTCGATTCTTAAGTTGGTCATATGTTGTGCAGTCCAGGCATGGCGTTACCCATCCATATGAAGCTGGAACACTGCTTAAAGCTCACTTGCTTATGTAAAAATGTATTAACCAAAACTAATAAGTGAGTAAGCTCATGTGTGGTAGCGAGCTACACAATCTGTGATTGATACCATGAACATCGATGCATGTCGTCATTCAATCATTCCCTCAGCCATTCAGATATGAGGGTGACTTGTTTGACGGGCAACAATACAAGTACTATCATACCCAACTGATAATTGTTTGACAATCGGAAAAGGAAATCACAGAAATTAACATCTCTCTTTGGATGATTAACCTCCTGAAAGGCAGGGCAGGCCATGTTCAAATATGTAGCTATGTTTTAACGAGTAAACACTTGATGATAACGGTAAAAACATGCTTATATTTGCAAAAATGTCCGAAAAATGCTCCGAAAGGTTTTCATGTAAACTACGAGTCTCTGCAGAAAGAAATTGATGAATATTTCTCTTGTTTCTATTTCAGATGTGGTCGGCTAATTTGACCTCACCCTGCCATTTACACACGTCACTTGACCAGGAGAAACTTGAGATGCTTTGGATATTCATCATGACTGTTTGTTTGTTTGTTTGTTGTTTAACGCCGCACTCAACAATGTAGCAAGGTTCTTAGAGCAGTCTGTAAATAATCGAGTCAGGACCAGACAATCCAGTGCTTGACATCAGAAACGTCAATCTTCGCAACAAGGACACGATGACATTTTTCAACCAAGTCAGCGAGTCTGACCACCCGATCCCGTTAGTCGCCTCTTACGACAAGCATGGGTTGCTGAAAACTTATTCTGATCCCGATCCCCTTACCCAGGGGTAATAGTGAGGATATTTATACAAAAAGCCTAAAAATATTTATGTATGATATATAATTGTTACATATATCTGAGATACGTATCTTGTAGATTATGTTTGTTTTGTTGGAAGTTTATATTTCCCGGTACATGAATCTATTTACTTTCTGTTTACACTCTACCATCAGCACATGATGTATTGTTGTATGTTTGTTTTTATTTTTTTTCGTCATCCAAGTGATGAATAGATGTAATAAAAATATTGTCTATATTGGCTGTTGATTGTTCATCTCAATGTTTTTTTAAAATTCAGTTATGCACTATACATCAATGAAATTGATAAGGATACAAAGACTTACATTGAACGGAATGTATTGGTTGGATTGAAGAGAATAGAAAATATTTATGAACAAAGTACGGACGTTTGATGGTTGCTTGTGAATATGATTCATTGCGTGGGCGACAGATATTTTCACAATTATATTCTGTAATATATTGCAAAAAAATCCATTTCGAGATCATTTGTGAAACATCGACTCATTCCGGAACAGGCATTTTGTTTTATTGCAAATTACGGAAAGACCCGAGTGACAACGGATGGTAAACGAATGGATTTGCATGAATTTGAACGTAATTATTGTTGACAAACAAAGTGGTATCGGATGATGACAATGATCACGTTTCAGGGTACTGGCATTTCTTGGAGTGACTTAAGAACAGGGTTGTTCGTTAATCCGTAGTCATATTGGTTCCTTACCCTGATGTAAATTCCGATGTAGAGCAAATCAAACAAATATGCATGACGTTTCTAGGTGTTTGTGGTACATGTAGATGATTAGACGTAGAGCAAACCCCCAGTTAGTCACCTGTTGGCATGGAAACCCATATATGTTTATAAAACGGTGTATATTTATATGATGTATTACATGTATATAGATTTATGAAAATGATATCAGCGTCTTTATGATGTAAATGAAATAGATTTCGTATATCATATTTATATTTCTGTGATGGTTACAGTTTCTGTTTAGTAAACGACAAGTGTCCGTATTCATAGCCACTTCATTTTTCATTAATTCATAGACATATGTTTACTACAATTGTATCCCGAATATTGCTGCAAATGTTGCAACTTATCATTTCGTTGTAGGACAGTTACAGAATAAGGAAAATAAATTGCAAGAATGTTAATATGAAATGTCACCTACATGTAAAGTAAACTAAGTATGTTATTGAAGGCCTTACACCTCTCCTTTCATCACAATTAGTACCAAATCACTGATGACTAATAATCTTATTGACGCAGGGGTTATGATAAATGTCCTTTTATAGAGTAATTTTGATAATTTGTACCAATATTAAACGCCATATCTAGAAATTAATTTCATTAATCTTTAGTGATAGTTACATAACATGGATGTCAATACCCAAAATGGAGGAAAAGAACAAGTCTTGTTTAGGGAATTCTTGTAAATACCCCGAATATAAAAAAAGGCTCGATCAGGGTCTTAGTGCGGTAATACACGGCCCATACTGAGTAGTAATAAGTGCTGAGAGGGGTAGAACAAATATAGTATGTCATCTCTCTAGCTACTCAGCACACAAAGTCAGCAATGTAGCCAACGCAGCCACCGAGGCATCCACAAAATGGAAGTCCGACAACTGGTAGTCTAGATCCGGTTTGTGTACCATGAACCGTCACTTCCTGTTTGTCCAGTAGCTGGCCAAGGGATAATCCCCCTCGTGTTTGTTTTAGCAACATACATACATTGTATACATTCACAAAAGCGTACATCCAGCATTCATTTACTTTAAACAAAATAAATAATTGATAAAAAGTGTTAACACTGTACAAAATATTGTCGTCGAATTTCTATTTAACATTCCCTTTTACATAATTCACAGTCCAACTAGATGAGAAAAGGCATTGTGATAATCGTTCACTGGTTTCTGGTTGGCAAGAAGTTGTCGCTTCTTCCTGACAAGGGCATGGCCTAAGTTCCGATAATCTTCTTCTTGGGTGACATCGAACTACCTGATCGAAGCTTGATGATTGTGGTCTCAGTACTGTCTTCCCCAACCTGTAGTATCTCCATGGATTGAGATGGCTACTTCAAGTCTTCTCAGGTTTGAATGCCACCCCTCGAGGTGATTTGTTTGTTGGTAGTTTGTCAGAAACTTCAACAGTTAGTCATCAGGCTAATGATGATAAATATTTACCAGTATACAGATAGTTTTTGGTTTGATTTGTTCTTTAACGCCGCACTCAGCAATATTCCAGCAATATGGCGGCAGTCTGTAAATAATTGAGTCTGGACCAGACAGTCCAGTGATTAATATCATGAGCATCGATCCACGCAATTGGGATCGATGACATATCTCAACCAAGTGAGCGAGCCTGACCACCCGATCCCGTTAGTCGCCTCTTACGACAAGCATAGTCATCTTTTACAGCAAGTATGGGTTGCTGAAGACCTATACAGATGGAAACATTCGGATATGTCAACGTTTAAAGAAACCTTTCAAATTTAAACTACCCGGGTATTTGGGTCAATATAGATCGGCAAGGGTGGGTCTGAACTGTCATAGTCAGTAAACTTAGTTGCCCTGGACGATGCTATATACACGCCATCAGTTGTCATTTTCATACTGTATTAAGATTCATGCGGTAGTTATGCACCAAGGAGTTGAATATCAAATAAATATCTAAACCAAAATATTTTTCTTCTGTATGAATGTTATAGAATGATGTATGCCACTGGCTAATCATACTGTCACGCATTGTCCCGTCAATAACGCCATCCACTCACGACATTTAAGCATAGATTGGATGGCACTGTGAACTCCGATTCCGCATTTATTTACGTTAAACATTTCGCTTTCTGTTCCCAGTCGCTGATCATGAATGATCAATGTCCAGTGCAGTACGTGACCTACAATCAGACCACGCGCAGCAACGCCAACTCGGATGAAGAAGATGGCTACTTTGAAGATTAGCCGAGGCAACACAGGCATTCGGAATAGATCGTTATGTTCCGGAAACTAAGGAACATCTTTGACTTCAAACTGATTACTAGTGTTGGAATAATGACCTTAGTTTGTAAGGAATTGATAAGGATACAAAGAGTTACCTAAATCGGATTGTATTGGTTGGATTGAAGAGAATATAAAATATTTATGAAGAGCGTACGGACGTTTGCTGGTTGCTTGTGAATATGATTCATTGCGTGGGCGACAGATATTTTCACAATTTTATTCTGTAATATATTGCAAAAAATCCATTTCGAGATCATTTGTGAAAAATCGTCTCATTCCGGAACAGGCATTTTGTTTTATTGCAAATTACGGAAAGACCCGAGTGACAACGGATGGTAAACGAATGGACTTGCATGAATTTGAACGTAATTATTGTTGACAAACAAAGTGGTATCGGATGACGACAATGATCACGTTTCAGGGTACTGGCATTTCTTGGAGTGACTTAAGAACAGGGTTGTTAGTTAATCCGTAGTCATATTGGTTCCTTACCCTGATGTAAATTCCGATGTAGAGCAAATCAAACAAACATGGAAACCCATATATGTTTATAAAACAGTGTATATCTATATGATGTATTACATGTATATAGATTTATGAAAATGATATCAGCGTCTTTATGATGTAAATGAAATAGATTTCGTATATCATATTTATATTTCTGTGATGGTTACAGTTTCTGTTTAGTATACGACAAGTGTCCGTATTCATAGCCACTTCATTTTTTATTAATTCATAAACATATATTTACTACAATTGTATCCCGAATATTGCTGCAAATGTTGCAACTTATCGTTTCGTTGTAGGACAGTTACAGAATAAGGAAAAGAAATTGTAAGAATGTTAATATGAAATGTCACCTACATGTAAAGTAAACTATGTTATTAAAGGCTTTACACCTCTCCTTTCATAACAATTAGTACCAAATCACTGATGACTAATAATCTTATTGACCCAGGGGTTATGATAAATGTCCTTTTATAGAGTAATTTTGATAATTTGTACCAATATTAAATGTCATATCTAGAAATTAATTTCATTAATCTTTAGTGATAGTTACATAACATGGATGTCAATACCCAAAATGGAGGAAAAGAACAAGCCTTGTGTAGGAAATTCTTGTAAATACCACTGAATCAAAAAGGCTCGATCAGGGTCGTAGTGCGGCAATACACGGCCCATACCGAGTAGTAATAAGTGATGAGAGTGGTAGAACAAATGTAGTATGTCATCTCTCAGATATGGATGACGGACTTGTTGTGTAGTCTTATTTGGGGCCCAATGTATCGTCGACATATTGTAGAAATGTATAGTATATGGTACATGTATATACCATAAGTTGACAGCTCTATATATCCATATTCAGGGCGGGCGGAGAGAAGCGTGAAAAGGCCATGTGAATGTATTATATCAAATAGTAGAATATGTATTGTCTGGTTCCAATGTCTCTGGTCACCTGAAAGCCCTTGTTCATGACAATGCAGTGCCCCAAACGAGGATTATATATCGTACTAGTCTAGTTAGCTGGCGTATTCAGTATGTCAGCTTGTAGCTATATGTAAACCTTGTTAAGGGCTGAAGAACAGCTATACAAAACGTCTAATGAGGATATAATGTTGTAATCTTACCATATTAAGTACTTTCTCTTTGACATAAATAATTTGCCCGTATGACAGTACAATGTTAATCCTTGCTCGGAGCCAAAAGGCGGAAATGTATCGCTGTGATCTAAGTATACTTTTTTCTCTTTGACATGCATAGACCGGATGGCTGGCCTATTTAACTCTCGTTCGGGGGCAAAAGGTGGTACCACAAGACCTTAAAAGAGATTATGTAAAATCTTGATAGGAACGGCATGATGTCTGATACAACATATAAAGCACTCGCGCTTATAACCATGTTCAGGGCCAAACATCAGTAATACACGGCTCGTAATTAGGAACTATCGTTAAATATTGACAGGAACTGTATAGTGCAATATATATTTAACAGGCGACAACCCAGCGTGCTATAGCAATAATGACTGTGTTGTTAATAAAACCCTGTGCTTACAAGCGTCCCATGTGATATTCCGTGTAGACTACACCAGGCGTGTACAATGTACCTATCATCTAGTTGTGTGTACAGAGAGAGTATGTAGTGATGAAGCTGCTGTGGCTGCTGAGACATTGTTTCAATAAAAGCAATTTCCCTACAGTCGCTGGTCGTTATTAATAATTTCAGTATCTACTTAGAGACTAGCGATGAGACAATGACAAGTTGGAAAAGATTTTTCATCCCCGTTTCTGTCTTTATAAAAGGCAGTGAGTGAGTAAATATTACTTCATTTGTTTGTTTGTTTGTTTGTTTATCGTCACACGCAATATTTCAGCTATATGACGGCGGTCTGTAAATTATCGTGTCTTGACCAGACAATCTAGTGATTGATATCGTGAGCATCGATTCAGGCGATTGGAATCCACGCATCAACCAAGTCAGCGAGCCTGACCACCCAATCGCCTGTTGCACTTTTTGCTGAAAACCTATTCTAACCCGGATCTAAACGGGGGACATATTTATTTAAGTCGCATCAGCAGTATTGCAGCTGCCCACGGCTATAAAAGACATGTAACGAGTTTGTTTTGTTCGGTAATGATATAATCGTTCAACGAATGTTAATTGTCCGGATTTTAACAGAAGAGTTATCTTGCCATTGCCAGAATGCCGTCACGATTGCTGTCAAGCGTTTCTGAGTACGGGGGAAAACATCTGTTGATCATGTCATTCTGACTATAAACTGAGGATCAAACGCAACTATACCTCTCAATTGGTTTTATCATATGTTAGATTTGCAAATGAAAATATCTTAAAGGGCAAATGAAAAAAATGATGGCGATTTTGATGCTAATGTAATTTTTTTCTAGATACATTCAGTCAATTCCCAAGAGAAGAAATATCATAACATTCGCTGAAAGTATTTAAATGTCGAAGTGAAAGTGCTGAAATCACACGCTCCGTAATCGGATTCCAAAACAAAACTATTTGGGGGCGTGGCCTCAAGCTACCGGTGCAGCGATGCGTGACGAATGATTTCATTAGCTGATATGTCGACTTGTGATGCTTAGCAGCGTCAGGAAGCGGTCAATCTAAAAGTGTTGCTGTTTCTGTTAATCCTACAAAAATAACATTGCATGCATTGCTGAGGGTGTGAAACGATCTTCGATTTTGATATTGTGAATAATTAGAATTTGATAATAACAACAAATAATGTGACATCGAACTACCTGATCGAAGCTTGATGATTGTGGTCTCAGTACTGTCTTCCCCAACCTGTAGTATCTCCATGGATTGAGATGGCTACTTCAAGTTTTCTCAGGTTTGAATGCCACCCCTCGAGGTGATTTGTTTGTTGGTAGTTTGTAAGAAACTTCAACAGTGATTTATCAGTCTAATGCTGATAGATAAGATTGTGCTTCGTGAGAAAGACCCCTTTTGTGTTAATGGTATCTGGACACCCTCTTTGAGGACATTTCGAGTTTGTGAAAATTGAAAGTTTTGCGTCCGGTCTTGACCATGAGCTTGTATCCGAGCAAAATCAAGCGCCGATCCCCCATACAACTGGGAATAATCTCTGAAATTAACCTGTGGAATACTGTTTTCCTGTTTGTAATGTAAATTGTTCAAGCTCTTAGTAGACACTCACTTTTTTGGGCACAAATTTCCAACATTTCAAACATGGAAGGGTTGCAAGTTCATTTCTTACCCCAGTCTTCATTAAACCAATTAATGTTTAGCCATGGGCTACCCACCTTGTCCATCAGTGTGGAGACATATATAACTGTGTATCTTGTCATTTCTTCGGGTGAAGCCATGTTTGACGGTCAATGCCACTATGTGTGGGGCCAAGACGTCATAAAAGAGAATATTCATTTCTGAGTGGTCAAAGGGAGATAACTGCACATACACATAGCATAATTCCCGCACGCTAGTCCCAAGGCACAGATAATTGTATTTTATATTGAAGAGATGTAGGTTCAAGTTCATTTCACAAAATTTCCCCTGAGCAAAATTTGATTTGTAAAAAACAAGTATCAAAAATGACAAAATGCAAAACCTGATCTCGCACGCCATGTGAGCAACAGTCAACAGCATCTATTCGACGAGATGAGACGATGCCATGTATGGTTGTGGCAGATATCAACACTACTACTACTACTACTACTACTACTACTACTACTACTACTACTACTACTACTCCTCCTCCTCCTACTACTACTACTACTACTACTACTACTACTACTACTGCAAGTATACTATACCTTCAACTACTACTACTACTACCACTACTACTACTACTACTGCAAGTATACTATACCTTCAACTACTACTACTACTACTACTACTACTACTACTACTACTACTACTACTGCAAGTATACTATACCTTCAACTACTACTACTACTACCACTACTACTACTACTACTGCAAGTATACTATACCTTCAACTACTACTACTACTACCACTACTACTACTACTACTGCAAGTATACTATACCTTCAACTACTACTACTACTACTACTACAACTACTTCTACTACTACTACTGCAAGTATACTATACCTTCAACTACTACTACTACTACTACTACAACTACTTCTACTACTACTACAACTACTACAACTACTACTACTACAACTACTGCTACTACTAGTACTACTTCTACTATTTCTACAATCACTTCAAGTGTACCATAGCTTTAACCTACTACTACTACAACTACTTCTACTACTACTACTACTACTACTACTACTACTACTACTATTACTACTACTACAACTACTACTACTACTACTACTACTACTACTACTACTACTACTACTATTACTACTACTACTACTACTACTACTACTACTACTACTACTATTACTACTACTACTACTACTACTACTACTATTACTACTACTACAACTACTACTACTACTACTACTACTACTACTATTACTACTACTACTACTACTACTATTACTATTACTACTATGGAGAAAAGGGGCGGTAGGGTAGCCTAGTGGTTAAAGCGTTCGCTCGTCGATTCCCGACATGGGTACAATGTGTGAAGCCCCTTTCTGGTGTCCCCCGCCGTGATATTGCTGGAATATTGTTGCTAAAAGTTGCGTAAAACCATAATCACTCACTCACTACAATAACTACATCTACTACTACTACTACTACTACTACTACTACTACTACTTCTACGACTACTACTGCTACTACTACTACTGCTACTACTACTACTACTACTACTACTACTACTTCTACTACTATATCCACCTCACCATCACCATCACCACTACTCCTATTATTGCTTCTACTACTACTACTACTACTTCGTCTACAACTACAACTACTACTACTTCTACTACTACTACTACAGCTACTTCTACGACAACTACTACTACTACTACTACTACTACTACTACTACTACTACTACTTCTCCTCCAACTACTACATCCACCTCACCATCACCATCACCACTACTCCTATTATTGCTACTACTACTACTACTACTACTACTACTACTACTACTACTTCTACTCCCTCTCCTAACAGTTCATGGTACCACTACTACCTCCACCACTCATTAACTCTATTTCTTCTATTTGCGTCGTCAGAAAGTTCTCATACATTTGTCTCTGGAAGTCCATGCAGCGATGAAAGTGTTGGTATTGGCAGCACTTTCTGTACATCAGCACCGACATGAACATTCTTAAATAGTTCATGATCACACAGATGCTTAGTAGCACATATATTGAAATTTAAAATATCATTTGGTGTGATCTTGTTTCAGGAGACACAGCAACCATCACGGCCTCTCAACTGCCCCCTGACCCCCTCACACACTGCCCCACGTACATGTACTCCCCCAGAGGGGACATTAGTTATGTGGACAACCCACGTATGTTGACCCTTCAAACCAAACCGGCCATTCTTCCTACACGACAACACGTTTGAGTGATGCTTTGTCTACAAACAGATGTTTTGACCGGTCCTTAATTGATGGGTGACCATTTCCTCCTTTACCTTGTCTATATAAATGCTAGGTGGATGTGGTTCCCCATAACACTTACAGAAGTCTATAGTATCTGCAGAGAATATTGTCCAGGGTAAGTATGCAGTTTCATATACGTTTGACCTTTGAACCAGGTTTGGAGTAGTGATCTGTGTTGAAACTCTCAAGGTTCAACTTTCGTATTTTGTTCTTTTCTAAAATTCACAAATTGTTGGCCTTAAACTGTTATTTTATTGTTGGAATATGCACCATTATAGATTCTACCATGAAGGCAATTACTCGTTTAATCCATCAAAGATTATTACCCCCTTGATTGAAACAGCTTGTTTGACGACCGCATCCCTGTAGAAGCTTATATTCATAGAACAGTACATTTTTCAGTCATTGTCGGTAGGCATATTTAAATAATTATATGTACAATCATAGGCAAAAAATGGAAAGTTGCGGTTGCTACGGATGTGTGACAGTGCGTTTTGTTCAGAAAACACGATAGAAAACTGCAAGGGGCTGTTTTGCGTTTTTCTATATACGAATGTGACGTCATATCTTGTTCACGTCACAGTGAGCAACATAACGTCATAATAGCGACGCAAGGTGTAGAACGAAATCTTTGCAAGGCTTGTTCAGTTTTCTTCAGAGGTGCGCGTTCGGTTCTAAATTCAATTTAGCGCGGTCAAATCTACAGGTAACCAAGCTCTACATTGAAAACACAGTGTGTTCACTTCCTAAATACCAGTAGTACATTGTTCCTCAGAGCTTAATTGCTTGTCTGTACCTAGTCTTTGGGAAGTTGTTCCATACTAATATCAATGATGTTTTGTACTAAAGTTATATTCTCTGTTTCTTCTATTCAAGGGTGCAGCCATGGCAACAAAATCCATCCTTGCCGTCGTTCTCGTCTCCTGTCTCACAAATCCGACAACTTCTCATTTTCCTTTCTTGCCAAGACGTTTTCCTATAGGAATGCACATGCCATTTCCGTTGCCTCTACGTATACCAATGCCTATCCATATACCAATGCCAATTCCTGTGCTAATGCATATTCCAATGCCCATGGCGTCTCCTCCCCTCATAGGCCGTTCCGTCGTTGGCGGGGTAGTTGGTGTAGGTGGTGGAGCGGTCCCAGTCCCAGTAGGTGCGAATGTTATTGACGGAAACGTCAACGTCGTTGGAGGAGGCGTTGGTTTGGGTGGTGGAGCGGTGGCTGTCCCAGCCGCTGCCAGTGTTATTGACGGTAACGTGAATATTGTTGGAGGGAGCGTTGTCGGTGGAGCGGGTTACAACCTCCCAGCAGGGTTGTCTGTTGACGGTGACGTTAACATCGTCGCAGGAACGCCGGGAATAAACATGGCTGGTGGGGCGTCTTATCCTGCATACTATGGTGATGGGGTCGACATTTCACGCCCTGATGTATCGGATAACTGTAAGTGTACACGAGTTGGTGTTTGTTTGTTTGTTTGTTGTTTAAAGCCGTACTCAGCAATATCCCAGCTATATGACGGCTACGAGTTGGTGTGTTAGCCAAGTGGTCAAACTGTTCACTTGTCACAACGGGTTCGATTCTTAAGTTGGTCATGCGCTGTGCAGTCCAGGCATGGTGTTACACATCCTTATAAAGCTGGAACACTGCTTCAGACTCACTTACATATGTAAGAATGTATTTGCCAAAACTAATAAGTGAGTAAACTCTTGTGTGGTAGCGAGCGACACGATCTCTGATTGATACAGTGAACATCGATGTATGTCGTCATTCAATCATTCCCTCAGCCATTCAGATATGAGGGTGACTTGTTTGACGGGCAACAATACAAGTACTATCATACCCAACTGATAATTGTTTGACAATCGGAAAAGGAAATCACAGAAATTAACATCTCTCTTTGGATGATTAAATATGTAGCAATGTTATCACGAGTAAACAGTGGATGATAACGGTATAAACGTGCATATATTTGAAAAAAATGTCCGAAAAATACTACTGAAAGGTTTTTATGTAAACTACGAGTCTCTGCAGAAAGAAATTGATGAATATTTCTTTTGTTTCTATTTCAGATATCGTCGGCTAATTTGACCAGAAACCTCACCCTGCCATTTACACACGTCACTTGACCAGGAGAAACTTGAGATGCTTTGGATATTCATCCTGACTGTTTGTTTGTTTGTTTGTTGTTTAACACCGCACTCAGCAGTGTAGCAAGGTTCTGAGAGCAGTCTGTAAATAATCGAGTCAGGACCAGACAATCCAGTGATTGACATCACGAACCAGGACACGATGACATTTTTTAACCAAGTCAGCGAGTCTGACCACCCGATCCCCTTTGTCGCCTCTTACGAGTTGCTGAAGACCTGTTCTGATCCCGATCCCCATAACCACGGGTAGTAGTGATGGTATTCATACAAAAAGCCTAAAAATATTTATGTATGATATATAATTGTTACATATATCTGAGATACATGTATTGTAGATTATGTTTGTTTTGTTGGAAGATTATATTTCCCGGTACATGAATCTATTTACTTTCAGTTTACATTCTACCATCAGCACATGATGTATTGTTGTATGTTTGTTTTTATTTTTTTTCGTCATCCAAGTAATGAATAGATGTAATAAAAATATTGTCTTTATTTGTTGTTGATTGTTCATCTCAATACTTTTTTTAAAATTCAGTGACACGCTATAAATCAATGGTACATGCTCGCCTATATATCATTATCATTTCTTCAGACAGGATCAAACCACCGGTCCTCCTGGAAGTAATTGTATTAAGTGTTGAAGTGGATATGTGCTTCATTGATACAGTGAAACATAATTATTATTTGGGTGCACGGTAAACCCAGTCGTCTAAGCTACACAACTGACTATGCAGAGTTGCGTCCCTTAGTCGTGCCAGGAACGTATGCTCGTTGGTTCGTATCTCGTCTAAACCCTGCTTCACTCAAGGCTAGTCTACTCCATTAAGATAAGCATTAAATGGCTGAGTTTTCTTTAGAGGGCACATACGGTTTGCATACACAAAGTGCTACTATCTGTGGATGGCATCCATCGACTACATATTCATGTTATTTATAACCAGATATGTGCTATAAATCCAATATAGGACAGGAAGTTGGGACACGGGTGGCCCAGTCGTCAATTTCACTGTGCAGAGTCGCGTTCCTTAGAAGTGCCAGAAACCTAAGATCCTTGGTTCGAATCCTGGTTCGACCTGATTGCTTCTGTTTATCAGCCCCATTCTGTGGTCATGGGTTTCAACCAAGTGGTTACCGTCTTGAACGCGAACACCTGGTTTTATCACTTTTTGAGAGTGAATAAAAAACCCACATGCCCATGATATTGTCACAGAAATTGAAATAAGACAAATATATAATTATCAAATCCATCGCAAATGTACTCACACTTGTACTTCGATCATCGATGACCTACATTTTGTCATTATGAAACAAATGATTTGTATCTATACACGATGCTGTAAATGATCCTTCGAATCAGTGATGTTGATACTTTGAACGTTGATGCTTTTATGTCGAATCCAAAGTCTTCAAATCCGATGCACTTCCTTGCTCCTTTAAAGAATCACCCAGCAATGTCAACTCTACCGCGTTGATCTTCATCCCGCTTTTTGTTCAGATGGACTTGCCGAGTTGGTCTTGGCCGCATCAAACATGGACACCTTGTCGTGGGTTTATCATGGCCGCTCTTCCTAGATGTCAATTCTCACGTCCAAATGGATATGAATCTAAAGATGATGCTTGCCAAGTTTCAATGACCTACAGTAAATGTTCCTTGGGTATCTAGTAAAGAAACATTTTCAAGCCAATAACCTTGAGGGTGATTATGACCCATGACATGAATGATTTCAAAACAATTCCCCATGACATAAAAACATATACCTAGAATGATTTCCAATCACTTCGCATACAGGAATGCGTGGTGAGTTTCAAGTTGATTCGTTTTTAAAATAGCGATTAACCAAGGAATACACTCAAAACTATGCGTAGAGAGTTGTCTATGCACCCGGAAAAAAGCTAAGCATCGCTTCCTCTATGTTTTTACATCAAATAAACATTTTTAACAATCGTATCCAGTATTACTTTGGGCGCGAAATTCGTTTTTTTCACAATCTGACATACTCATATTGGATTACAAAAATCAATGATGATCTAGTACCATGTTTTGTAACTTTTCCGCTGCAATAGTTTTGTGGGTCCCCTTTCATATCCTTCCTCGGCTCTTTTATACCACATAATGGGAGCCAGCACTTGTGTCAGTCGACAGTAACATAGTTAGTGTTCCTTTACCCGCGATCCATAGTGCTCGTGACATTTATCACAATGAGATGAGTTTCATCTAATTGTTTCGAAGGGGTACAGAGAAATTCAGGACATAGTAAAATAAAGGAATGATGTTCACACGTATACATGTAGATGCTGGTTCACAAATTTGTTGAAAAAGACTGCCTCGTGTGCCAATCTGATTAAAATCAGATCTTAGTTTTCGCTACCGCTAAACAAAGATCTGAGGACATCCCATTACGGGTCACGTCAGACCGACCTTGCGCGAACTTTGACTGACCAATTGAATGACCAATCAAAAGGCAGCTTCTCCTAATTTCAAATTGGCGACTACGCTTCGAAACATATTTTGACAAATTCTCGATTATAAATTTGAAACCTGAACAAAGGAACATTCTAGAATGGCTAACAGATGGTCTAGATTGTATGGATTCAGTCGTTAAACCCGTAACTATCGTTCGGAGTTAAAGTTTTCGAGGTTGCATGATTAGAATGAGTGAGTTACATCGGCAGTATTTCAGCCATATCGTGACGATGCATGATTAGAAATCACATTCCGACTGTCGCTTTCATAATCTGGTAAGCGATGCTCTGACTGGTCGGATGAAAGGTCGTTCTGACGTGACCCCTAATGGATGTCCTCAGATCTTTGTTCAGCGGTAGCGAGAACTAAGTTCTGATTTTAATGAGATTGCTCGTGTGCATAATCACACTAAGATTGCACACATAATTAAGTCGTACATTAGACGTAGGCAGAGGCCCTATCAATGTTACTAGAATAGTAAATAAACCCTATTCGTATGCAAAGAAAACAGGTGAGGTAGGATTACCGTACAGCGTATCAATACCTAGTACCTGTAACTGTCTAAATGTTCTTTCCCCAAAGATACTGTCAATTCGGAAATCCAGCAACTCGCATATATTAGTATCTGAATATTTCACAGTAAAGCTATTTTCTGTTTTAATAAATTGACCACATCCTTAAAAAGTTTGATAAAATAAAATGTTCCAACTCTTTCCTTGGACAAAAAGCCCTGCTAATGAGAGATGTGTGTAATTCTTCTTTTAATTTACCATCATGAATAGTTGTGTAAATGGTGGAAAAATCAAACGTTTTAAAACCTGCGTTCTGGGTACCGTTTCACAAAGCCGTCGTACGTCTTACGTGCGTGTAAAACTGGCGTAACTTGGAAATACTGAACCACGGGCGTTTCACAAGCTACTGTGATCTTCCGTCTGAGTAAAATTTGCGTAACATCTAAGAGCGTGTAAATGTACGACTGATTTATGAAACGGAACCCCGGTCTGATATTATAGAACTTCAAGCCAATCTTGACTTTTTCAAGATTTACATGTGATTAACTCCACTTGTCTTATATTCTCTGACAGAATTGAATTATTTCCAGAATTTAATTGCTCGTAATTAAGGGTGTATAACACAAGAGTGCGTATTACACACGAATAAATATGTCTTGTGCACATTGATCAATCGTAAGGGGTTCTAATTGGGATTGTTCACTAGCCAATATAATGGCAAATATCGCCGTGGGGGCTTATTACGTCAAATACGATAACTGGTTCATTTCCTCGTTTGGCCCACTCCATGGCATACACTGCTACATCATCTATGATGACACGGGAATAATAGTCCAAACTGATGGTTAACATGTGTAATGGCCTCAAGTCGATGTTGGTAAGACCTGGGGTCAAATTACTTCTGACCCGTGAAGATCCGGGTAATAATAGGTCTTCAGCAACCCATGCTTGTCGTAAGAGATGACTAACGGGATCGGTTGGTCAGGCTCGCTGAACTGTAGGATGCATGTCATCGTATCCCAACTGCTCAGATGAATGCTCATGGTGTCATTGGATTGTCTGGTCCAGACTCGATTACTTACACACCGCCGTTATAGAGCTGGAATATTGTGGCGTTAAACAACAAACAGACAAACAACCAATCAAATTACTTCTTCCTCGGTATTAAAAAGGAACATACAGTAAACTACGGTTATAACGAACTCAAAGGGACCACTAATTTTAGTTCGCTATAACCGTAGTTCGTTATAAGCATATGTACAGCATAACTACAGCATATAGTCGGGACGAAAAAGTAAGTTCGTTATATCCGTCAGTTCGTTATAAGCGTGTTCGTTTTAACCGTAGCCTACTGTATATTTCTTTTTTTTTATAAATCTCAGACAGCAACCCCAACCACCTGTATACTTCACTGTCTGTCCTTTCACTGATTGCATTCAACCATATTGAAAATCTGTATAATTATGAACTAGCGGAGAAGGATTTCAACTTGTATAACTTGTTCCAAATCATCTTCTCTTTGGTGAAGATAATATGTTTAAACGAAACACAGCGATGTTGTTATGCTATGTAAAATGTCCACCAAACCACCTGCTACGACCCATCAATTATCACTTGCGTCTATGCATTCCGTGGCATTAGTTAGATTTGTAACCTGTCACTCACACTGACCCGGACGCCTCCGGGACTTGACTGACCCCGGCACATAGCTAGCCCAATTATTTCTTTAAGTCTGATTTAACACCCCTATCTCGCCCCCACCCCAACCCTACACTCTTAGCTGTTCGAAGGTCCACCTGTGTCTTTTATTATACTACTGAAAAGAAGTGAAAGAACACCCGATTTTTCATATGACTGTAGCTAATTTTTCATTGCATATCTATGCCTACAGAATTCATTAAATCCGTGCATCGGGTGGTCGGGAACATGGCTGATGGTACCCCTACTCCCCAGCAATAGACTTAATGGATCGGGTGGTCGGGGACTTGGTGGAAAGTACCCCAACTCCCCAGCAATAGACTTAATGGATCGGGTGGTCGGGGACTTGGTGGAAAGTACCCCTACTCCCCAGCAATAGACTTAATAGATCGGAGGGTCAGGGACTTGGTGGAAAGTACCCCAACTCCCCAGCAATAGACTTAATAGATCGGGTGGTCAGGGACTTGGTGGAAAGTACCCCTACTCCCCAGCAATAGACTTAATAGATCGGGTGGTCAGGGACTTGGTTGATGGTACCCCTACTCCCCAGTAGTAGACTTAATAGATCGGGTGGTCAGGGACTTAGTTGATGGTACCCCTACTCCTCAGTAGTTGACTTAATGGATCGGGGGGTCAGGGACTTGGTTGATGGTACCCCTACTCCCTAGCAATGCACTTAATGGATTGGGTGGTCGGGGACTTGATTGATGGTACCCCTACTCCCCAGCAGTAGACTTAATGGATCGGGTGGTCGGGGACTTGATTGATGGTACCCCCAACTCCCCAGCAATGAACTTAATGGATCGGGTGGTCGGGGACTTGATTGATGGTACCCCTACTCCCCAGTAGTAGACTTAATGGATCGGGTGGTCAGGGACTTGGTTGATGGTACCCCTACTCCCCAGTAGTAGACTTAATGGATCAGGTGGTCGGGGACTTGGTTGACTGTAACCCTACTCCCCAGTAGTTGACTTAATAGATCGGGTGGTCGGGGACTTGATTGATGGTACCCCTACTCCTCAGTAGTTGACTTAATGGATCGGGTGGTCGGGGACTTGATTGATGGTACCCCTACTCCCCAGGAGTAGACTTAATGGATCGGGTGGTCAGGGACTTGATTGATGGTACCCCTACTCCCTAGCAATGCACTTAATAGAACGGGTGGTCGGGGACCTTGTTGATGGTACCTTACAGCGTCATTCGTTGCTCCTATTATTATTGCCAATATTGTCTGGTCCAGACTCTATTATGAACAGGCTGCCTCCATGTTGCTGAGTGCGGCGTTAAACAACAAACACCCCTAACCCCCTGACCTTCTCACACACTGACTCATGCACATCCCCCGAAGGGACATTATTTACAACCCACGCATGTAGACCCTTCACACCCATCCATTTTACTCAGGCCATTCTTCATGCATGACATGTTTAAATGATGCTTTGTCTACGACACATTTTTTACCGGTTGTTAATTGATGGGTGACAATCGCCTTCTTTACCTTGGCTATATAAATGCTGAATGACTCTGATTCCTCCAAATTTACGGTGACAGCGCCGATTGCCGATTAGTGTTCCAAGGTAAGATATTTGCTTTATTTTACTTACGTTGGGTCATGACTGTAGTGGGTCAAACGCCTCATTCATCTTGGCGCCGCAATTCACTGTCCAGAGTTGCTTCCCTTTGCCTGTCGTGAAACCTGTCATTGTGGTTTCGAATACCGGTTCACCCCGATTATGTCTCTAGGTTTGTCATCACCTTACCCGTGCTCATGGGTTTCACCAAAGTGGTAAATGTCTGCATCACCTCGGACTTTCCAACCACCTAAAGCTGATACCAGTGATATTACTGGAATACTGTTCAAGGCGGCGTTACCCTTAATTAGCTCACTCACTCAGTGAAGCTAATTCTCCTAGGGGGGACGGGTGGTTTGTCTCCCAACGTTTCAATTCTGAAAATTACTCCATCCTCTGCATGTAAGTTAGGATATTAGAGAACATATACCATCCATATAATGGCCTTAAATGCGCCGCGATTCACTGTGCAGAGTTGCGTCCCTTGGGTACACCAGAAACCTATGATTGTGGGTTCGAATCCCGGTTCGCCCTGATTATGTTTCTAGGTTTGCTCGTGGGTTTCACCAAAGTGGTAGTCGTCTGAAACCTGCATCACTTCGGGATTTCCTCCCACAATAAGATGACACGCCGCGGTATAACTGAAATACTATTAAAAGCGGCGTTAAACACAACTCACTCACTCACTCACTAATTCTCCTAACATCACGATCTGACAACATATCATTAATCGTATTATCAGTTCGTCGGGACTGATACAGTTTCATTAGTCTAGTAATTGAAATGTTGGTGGTATCGTGTAATGAGACAGGTAGACGATTTATACTAAAAAAAAAGTTGGAGAAAACTGCATTAAAATGCAGACAGTTTTTACTTATTGTCAACATCAGGTATATATACCGGTTGGACAGGACATGCTTACCCTTTACGCAAACACCTGGTGTCATCACTGATTTTCATTGATCCATTCTTCCAATTTTCACGACTTTTTGCATTTTACGCCCAATGGAATCTGCTTGGGCGGATAATCGGAACTGATTATTCTGTTCCCGAGATTTTGTTACCCTTTCGGGAATCATATTTTTGCTGTTTCTTTTTTCAAGGGTAAAATGGCAGCAAGATTCGTTCTCGCCTTCCTCCTCGTCGCGTCTTGCTCCGTCACATCGGCTCTATTCCACCTTCCGTTATTCCCACGGCGTTTCCCCATAATGCACATGCCTTTCCATGGGCCCATGGCAATGCCTTTTAGAGGATTTGGTGGTGGTTTTCCGAGAATGATGGTGCCAAACGTCGTTGGTGGTCCCTTCATTGGCGGGCAAGTAGGTGTTGGCGTTGGTGGTGCCGTGGTACCAGGGGGAGTTGGCCTTCCTTTTGATGGCGACGTGAATTTCATTGGAGGAGCTCAAGCAGGAGTCAACTTGATTGGTGGGGCGTCCCTTCCCGCCTCCCGCGTCGTGTACTACGGGGATGGGGTCGACATCTCTCGCCCAGACGTTTCGGATAATTGTACGTATCAAATGAATGAGTGAAAAAAGTTGAGGGTCATAATACGCAATGCGCGTCGTGGTGGATATAAAGTTGTATAGCCAGGGCCTGGAAAACCATTTGTTGGCAGTGATAATATACCGTGAGTGATAACACAATACATAAGACAGCTCAGCATTGCTATTTCCTGGTTGTTATGAATTCGATAGTCACAGTTGATTGTCACCACATCATCTCACTTTGGACATAATTGCATTTCATTTCGAAAACTATATTGAAGAAATTAGCTTCACTGACACAGTGCTGTTGAATACTAATGTTTGAGGTCACACACACATTCACACACACAGAGAACAAACACGCAAACACACACACACACACACACACACACACACACACACACACACACACACACACACACACACGCACACGCACACGTACACAATCACATGATTTGAAACACAATGAAACTAAGAAGAATAAGGCGTACGCGTTAGCTTAATCCGGGGCATGGGTGGCCCAATCGTCTAATCAACCTATGAATGTGGGTCTATCTATCTATCTATCTATCTATCTATCTATCTATCTATCTATCTATCTATTATATCTAGCATATATTATATATATAATCACAAGGTACATGGGGTACACACACATAAATACAAACAGACACGCAAACAAACACACAAGCACTCACACACTGACACTCACAAAACACACTTGAGAAAGTGATTAAAAGTGAGTAAAACTTGACACTGCCGTCGGCAGTATTTCTGCCACGTCATGATCACACAAAGGGAACCTGTCTGATGTATATATTTTTTGTATCAACTCCAGCTGAGTATCTGTTCTGTTATATTTTCAGACGTGATTGGCTGATTTGACCTGACGTCACCACGAATTCAGGTCACGTGACCAGCACACGGAGTAAACAATCCTCAGCGTATCGCCTCCATATTGCAAAATGTTATCCATGAAAAGAATGTGTGTATATCTAGGGACTGTATTGTTTGTTCTGCGGAAATTATATATTTGCATTTTACATTTACTTTTACTTATTTAACCCATGTTTATGATGAAGAGGATCTATTGTTGTGTTGTTCATTTGCTTTTTGTTGTGTTGTTTATTTGTTTTTTGTTGTGTTGTTCATTTGTTTTTGTCATTAATTAGGAAATGTGATAAAACTATTGTCAACAAGTCTTAACTCTGCTGTTTTTATTTCTCTATCATTTTTAGTTGTTATTGAAAATATGACGAGTAAGGAAATACCTTTGTGAAAATATTCACTGCAAACATATAGAATTTGCGGAATCATTATGCAATAAATACTCCAATACAAATCGCAGAAATTTAAAAGAAATCAAGTAATCTCACACTCAATTGAGCTCTTCCGACGCACATCTCTGATCTTTTTACAGCCCGTCCCTGTCAGTCCGTTAGACACAAGGTCAGTTTTAACCAGACTGTAGATTGTTCAAGGGTATACAATATGTTTGTGAGTTAGTTGGAGAGTGAGTGAGTGAGTGAGTGAGTTGGTTTAACGCCGCTTTTGACAGTAGTAATATGGGAGGAAAGCTCGAAGTGATGCAGGTCTCAGACGTTTACCTCTTCGGTGAAACCCACGAGCACGGGTATGGTACTGACAAACCTAAAAACATAATTGTAGCCAATCATAGGTCTCTGGTGGGCCGAAGGGACGCAACTCGTAACCCCCACCCCCCACCCCTTAAATGCAGTCGACCTTATAGAATGTCCACAGAAAATCTTTCGATTCAACTGTTGTATACTACAATGCCATGTGAATGTGATGACAAAATAAACGACGTTGGCAGTCTTTAGTACCAACGAACAGTCAACGTTAATGTATTGAGTCTGTTTTCGGTATCTCAAAGACGTCGACGTAGCCATGGTCACAAGAATGGACGAAAGCCAAATGATGCCATTCATTTGAAAGATTTGTTGCCTCTCCTTCAGGAACTATAGGGACTGCACAAAGTAAGAACAAAATTATAACTCTGTGTCAGTGAAAGAAATTGAACGACTCCAACCACTTTTCAGATGGATATGTCTACGAACAGCAAGAGTCCACAATATCGACGAGAGAGGATAGTTCTTGATATTACTTTGAAACGTTTGGCCAAACCAGAAACGCTACATACCCGAAACAGACTAAATCAGACAAAGACCGTATGTTCTTGAATTTAAAAGTTAGCAAACAAGGGAATTGATACCTTAAATTTGAGTAACATACTTTCCCAACACAGTTTCCCCAAATGTGCCACAATATTACACATTTCAGGAACCAACAACAATTTAATTTCTCTATACGATCACAATTTCATCCCGGTATAGGTAAGTGTTGCAGAACGTGGACATGGCTCATGATGTAAATTCCACTACTTGATGAAGACATGTCCATTCCTCTATTTACTGGATTCCAAAGATCCATAAAATCAAAGAGATATATTTTTGCTGGGTTCAGCAAATGTACCACCCTATCTCAAAGATTACCAATAATCCTTTATACAATCAAGGAAGGACTTTCTTTAAATTCACATATTGTATTTGAGACAAGTGGAATTAATACCATGTCTCAAGAACTCAAAGGATTTGCTTGACTTTTTACAATCTCCGAAAAGGACCAGGTTCAATTCTGTCAAAACATTTGATTTTTCAACTTTGTAAACCACTATCCCACATGACAAACTTAAGGAAAAACTTTATCCCTTGAACCATGGGGCTTTACATACATACAAGTATGATCTTCAGAGCTTCGGGGTAATTTGTCAAAAATGAAAGCAAATGCCATCTGAAGTTAACTGAGGAGACAATATGTGAAAAGATGAACTTCCTCATTGATAACATATATATGTATAATTTTGCGGGTGAGACATTTAGGAAAGAAGTAAGCATCTCGTGGGCACCAATTGCACTTCCCTTCTTGTTGATCGGTTTCTTTATGCGTATGGATCAGAATTTCTGCTCGCATTGGCAAAGTAATAATCCTAATCTGATATGCACATGTAGAAACATTTGTGAAAGTGTAAATACTCAATGTCAAAATTAACCTTGCGTGAATGGATTAGCGAACATCGCTGGCTTGGTTGATGCATGTCATCGTATCCCGAATGTTTGGATCGATGCTCATCATGTCAATCCCTGGAGTGTCTGGTCCAGATTCGATTATTTACAGACCACCGTCTTATAGTTGGAATATTGCTGAGTGCGGCGTTAAAACCAAAACAAACAAAACAAATCTTGCAAAAGACAACAGTTCACCTGGTTGATATTTATCTTAAATTCCATGATAAAGGAGAGAACATTATTGGAGCTCCCGAGTGAATCCAACTTGTTTCTTTAACCAGTAGCTGATAACTTGCCCAACATTACATAAAGTGAAATATCAATAAAAAGCGCCAGTGGACTACCAGTGACAGTGTTATGAATGATGATGATGATGATGATGATGATGATGATGATTATTACAGAACTGAATTACCGTATATCGTTGGGTTTTTGAGTTCTACTCCGTACACTGACCCTCACACACTTGCATTCATTTTATGGCTGGAATTCCCAGATATGTATGTCCATACTTTAATGATGTGATATTTGATGTAAAACAACCCCTTTGGCTTTGAGTATTTGGTGATCTAATTGCCCAGTGTTCATTACTACTTCGCACTGCTTAGCAACACACACTCACATTCACACAGGCATGTATATAATATATATACATATATTATCATTCACACATATATACCCTCACACACATACGTATACAGAGGCTCAGATACACACAAAGGCACGAATACACACACACGGGCTCAGATACACACACGCAGACACACTGACATACCCTCACACGCACACAGGCACAAATACACACACAGGCAGGAACACACACACACACACACACACACGCATACACTGTCACACACAGGCACAGAAAAACACACGCACACACACAAACCCACACCAATGGACACAGCAATGTCACCTTTGTGAATGCAAGTAATGTTTTAAAAGTCACATATTTCTTCACCTAAGTCGTAGCTGTAACAGCGGGAATTCCATTATGACGTATTTAGATCACGTGTTACTTCCTGTCTTCCAGTCCATGAGTATCGTTCGATGGCTGCCTTCAACGTTCAGTGATTGGCACAACACATGCAGCAGTGAAAAGTCAAGTGATAATATGTTTTCTGTAGGACAATATCCTCAACCAACCAACAACAAGAGTGAGAACAGTTTCTGGTCGATTTCGTTTTAAACATGGTGTCATCATTGTCAGTTGCTTTCTTTTTGTAAGAACTGTGACTGATAGACAATCCGCCATGGAAGGATCATCGGCACTGATCCTTTCACAAGAGACGACAATAAAACAAATAATAGTTTAACAAAGTAAGACTTTTTACCATTTATTTTACATCATGTTGATGGCACTAGACACAGAACGAAACAAACACAACTTCAACATAACACAACACGTGCTGCATTTAAACACCGAGATTTGCAACGTCTTTAGTTTCTAGGTAACAGAAAATTCGATACATTTTGCATCTTGTATATCAGAGTTTCATGCCAAGTTTTTTTGGTTATAATTTAACAGTAACTGCTCAGCCTCGAGTCTTGAAGGGGGAGTTTTATTGTCCTCTTTGGAGTTTTGTCTTCTCGAAGCCGTTCAACCAATCACATCTGTAATAACGAAAACAGATTATGATTAAAAGTTTAATACACGCTGATACATATATGTTTTTGATTTAAGAAAATGAACCTTTTCACCGTTTTATATTATAAAAGCATTGCCAATTTAACTGTAGCGATCACGTGTCAGGCTTCCTTGATGGCTTGGCAGTTTTAGAGTCTATCTTGAGAGTTCGGCTTGCCACGAGGTATAAAAAAGCTAAATGTGCAACATATCATGCTGTCTAAAATCTTGGACAAATTGGTGTTTGAACGTATTACATTCATTATTAATTTATCGCGTTTTAAAAACCTAAGATTCTTTACATTTAATGACGTTAGGCTCTATGTAAACACATATAAACCCTAAAGCCTTAAACCCATAAATATTTTAATGAAACCATTTTTAGATACGAGTGGGCCGGTTCATTTACAATGGAATAACATACAGGTATAAATTCCGACTTCATTGACTCATTTACTTCTTTAGCATTACGCCCTTCTTTATCAAATTACCCGTGACACACCTTTCGGAGGAAACAGACCTCTGACGATATAGCAAAAACGGGGGAACACGGTTAATCGGGAAACGCCATGGGTTCGGATACCATTAACCGGAAACTCCTACTTCCCGACGATCACTGATGGAACCTCGACAAGGGACATTGTTCGTATGCTTGGTTAGTCAGACACGGAATCATGTAAAAACGTCGGTTCATTATACATTATACTTCCATAACGCATTCCCGTGATCAGTGTCACAAACATCTACATATGACTGGAGTGCTGAATGAAAACCACGTATCAGTCATACTATACATGTTGTGCTAACAACTTTAGTTGCCTGAACCGATAAAAATGAACGAAGCATTATGGATGGGTGACATGGTGACGGGTTAGATGTAGACAAGCATTTAGACTTACAGTGATCTGGTGTGTCCGGCCCGTCTCCCAAGTACACCACCGAAGAATGACCTTGACCAATGCCTCCTCCAACAACGTTCAAGTCACCGCCAATGCCGTTGATGACTCCGGGAACCCCGACACCGTCGCCAAGGACGCCACCACCAATGACGCCACCGCCAAGGACGCCACCACCAAGGACGCCACCACCAAGGCCGCCACCGCCAAGGACGCTACCACCAAGGCCGCCACCGCCAAGGCCGCCACCGCCAAGGCCGCCACCGCCAAGGACGCTACCACCAATGACGCCACCACCAAGGCCGGCACCGCCAAGGACGCCACCGCCCAAGGCGTTGATGCCGCCTAAAACTGGAGGTATCCCCATTCCAGGGTAGCCCCCAATTCCACCATAATGCATAGGCATGAGACGACGCACGGGAAGATGCATCGGGACAGGCAGGCGCATTGGGAAGCGCCTTGACAAGAAGGGAAGATATGCCGTGGTTGTTGCCAGGGTGCAGAGGACGAGCAGGACTATGGACTGGATGGCCATTTTGGAAGCTAGTATACAAAAACATATTTTGGAGTAAACGAAATGTTCCAGGCATTTTTTTTGACAACCTGTTGTACAAAGGATCATTGTATCGTGTCTTAAATTCCACAACAATTTTGCGTTTATAACCAGTGAAGCCGAGACTCATTATTCTCTGACGTTAACGTTATTTATATGAACAATCCTACAACTTGACTAAAAGTAGTATTCAAAAATTTTTGTCAATGTTTGCAAATAATAGTATCTCCATACTCCATATTAGACTGAGATGAAGAGTGAACCAAGTCTATGCATGTTTGGTCAATGCCTATATGAGAAGCAAAGGACAGTTCCAAGCACAATGACGTAGCCATTGGCGACCTTAAGCACGCATGAAGTTCTACCCCACGTCTCGCTTTCAATACGAGTGTTACAGATGTTTGTTTAAAATACTATCGCCAACTTCATGTAATGGTGTTCACGAAAAATGTATACATTTTGTAATTTGGTTTTAATCACGAAGCAATGTACAGATACTAAACAAACTTAAAGAATAAACAAAACAATGAAACGTTTGTATAAAAATATCATCTGTACAGCTTTTGCACCATGAACAGTTGAAACACGACTACAAAATCATGCTAAGTGTATACTTACGGGGGTAGTTGTGTGGTTTGACGATGAATTCTTGGAAGCCCAGCATTTATACAACACTGGGGACAGTGTTCATTCATCAACTGACCGATGGTCAAGAAGTCATCCTTGAGACAAACACGGTTCATCTTGCTGGCTGTCACCGTTTATGTGAATTGATCTAGTGGCCTACATAGGATGATAAACAGTGACAGTAGTCATAGATAGGAGGTCGTAGAGGCTGCCTTCATTGAGTGAGCTGCGTTTTAAAGTATACCATTGATCATGTCAGTATTTGTCACGGTGTCTTAGTTTTATGTGATCGCCTCCGTAGTCTAGTGGTAGAGCGTCCGCCCGGAGAGCGGAAGGTCCGGGGTTCGATCCCAGGCCGCGTGATACCAAAAGATGTTAAAAGATGGTACTTGTTGTTACCCTGTCTGGAGCTCGACATTAAGGGGCTAAAACAAGGACTGGTCGGCTCGGAGTCAGTATACTGTGTCTGAGTGGGGTATTCATGTTAAACTGCAGCAGGGTTTCTCAGCACTATAAATCGGCATCAGCCCAGACTAGTACAAGCAGCCACACAAACACACACACGTACCTGCACGTCCCTATATAAGTGCAATAATCTTGGACGCGACGTTAAACCCAATTTCACCCCACCTCACCTTAGTTTTATGTGAGAGGACAAGACATATTAGATATTAGATAAGTTTGATATCACACATGATATGAAGCACTTCCGTACTGTCTCGGGTATAATGAGTGAGTAGGGTTTTACGCAATATATTTCAGCAATATCACGGTGGGGGACACGAGAAATAGGCTTCAACACATTGTACCCATGTAGGGAATCGAACCCGGGCCTTCGGCGTGACGAGCGAACGCTTTTACCACTAGGCTACCCTACGGCCCCGGGTATAATGACGTCACTGTTGTCATAAAGTGTAACATGAGCCGAATTTAAGACAATAAATCAATCGGAGGTTTCAACTGCCAGACATACCTTTGATTCAAATGATGAGTCATTGGGTTAACATGAAGTGAGTCGATTTAATGAGACGTGATTGCATGCGTTAATGGCAAAAGCTCACTGGCGCATTTTTACACAAATCTAGTTGAATCCTAAAAATATGTTAAGATACATGTGGTGTGGTGTGGTGTGGTGTGGTGTGTGTGATTTAGTGTGGTGTGCGTGGTGTGGTGTGGTGTGGTGTGGTGTGGTGTGGTGTGGTGTGGTGTGGTGTGGTGTGGTGTGTGTGATTTATTGTGGTGTGGTGTGGTGTGGTGTGGTGTGGTGTGGTGTGTGTGATTTAGTGTGGTGTGGTGTGGTGTGGTGTGGTGTGGTGTGGTGTGGTGTGGTGTGTGTGATTTAGTGCGGTGTGGTGTGGTGTGGTGTGGTCTGGTGTGGTGTGGTGTGGTGTGTGTGATTTAGTGTGGTGTGGTGTGGTGTGGTGTGGTGTGTGTGTTGTGATGTGGTGTGGTGTGGTGTGGTGTGGTGAGGTGTGGTGTGGTGTGGTGTGGTGTGGTGTGGTGTGGTGTGGTGAGGTGTGGTGTGGTGTGGTGTTGTGCGGTGCGGTGTGTGGGTTTGTGTGATTTAGTGTGGCGCGGTGCGGTGCGTTGCGGTGCCGGATGGAGAATGTGGCGGTGAGGGATGTGTGTATGTCACACAAGTCTGAATATGGAGGCGTAATAAGACAATGGACAGTTGACCTTCCCAGCAATTAAACCCTCATGACGCATGTTTTGCGTGAGGTCCGAAGGACATAAAAACTCGGAATTTCGTGATCACCTGGTTGACATTCAAAGATGATATATATCCGCATAAGGCTTAACTGTAGCCATCAATCAGTATTTTGAAAATCAGAATGTATATATATATGTACAGTCCATAGAAATATAGTCACGGAAATAGTAGGGACGTAATTCCTGAATACTGTTGGAAATAATAGTTTACCTCGTGTCAGCACTGATTTTGAGTTATCCACTCATATAATTGTCACTGCTATTTTGCGTTTTACGCTCAATGGAAATTGGTTTGTTGGATAATGGAGACAGGTTATTCTCTGGCGTTGACGTTTTATATCTATAAACAAAGAAAGTGAACATGAAAATGAAAAAAAAATCGAACATAATAGATGTAAACATCACAGTTGTTTAATAAGTGGTCTTTATGTACAATGGCAACTACATGAAACATCCCCCTTGATGAAGATTTACAATTATGGACGTTAGAATACACCATTATGCCAAAACTATGTTCTCTATGTTCTCATGCATTGTCCTCTGTATACCCATGTATAGTCCTCTATGTATCATGTATTGCCCTCTGTGTACCCATGTATTGTCCTCTATGTACCATGTATTGCCCTCTGTGTACCCATGTATAGTCCTCTATATATCATGTATTGCCCTGTGTACCCATGTATTGTCCTCTGTGTACCATGTATTGCCCTCTGTGTACCCATGTATTGTCCTCTGTGTACCATGTATTGCCCTCTGTGTACCCATGTATAGTCCTCTGTGTACCCATGTATTGTCCTCTGTGTACCATGTATTGTCCTCTGTGTACCCATGTATAGTCCTCTATATATCATGTATTGCCCTGTGTACCATGTATTGCCCTCTGTGTACCATGTATTGTCCTCTGTGTACCATGTATTGCCCTCTGTGTACCCATGTATTGCCCTCTGTGTACCCATGTATTGCCCTCTGTGTACCCATGTATTGTCCTCTGTGTACCATGTATTGCCCTCTGTGTACCCATGTATAGTCCTCTATGTACCATGTATTGTCCTCTATGTACCATGTATTGTCCTCTATGTACCATGTATTGCCCTCTGTGTACCCATGTATAGTCCTCTATGTATCATGTATTGCCCTCTGTGTACCATGTAATGTTCTCTATGTACCATGTATTGCCCTCTGTGTACCCATGCATTGTCCTCTATGTACCATATATTGCCCTCTGTGTACCCATGTATAGTCCTCTATGTACCATGTATTGTCCTCTATGTACCATGTATTGTCCTCTATGTACCCATGTATTGTCCTCTATGTATCATGTATTGCCCTCTGTGTACCCATGTATTGTCCTCTATGTACCATGTATTTCCCTCTGTGTACCATGTAATGTTCTCTATGTACCATGTATTGCCCTCTGTGTACCCATGTATTGTCCTCTATGTACCATATATTGCCCTCTGTGTACCCATGTATTGTCCTCTATGTATCATGTATTGCCCTCTGTGTACCCATGTATTGCCCTCTGTGTACCCATGTATTGCCCTCTGTGTACCCATGTATTGTCCTCTATGTATCATGTATTGCCTTCTGTGTACCCATGCATTGTCCTCTATGTACCATGTATTGCCCTCCGTGTACCCATGTATAGTCCTCTATGTATCGTGTATTGCCCTCTGTGCACCCATGTATTGTCCTCTATGTACCATGTATTGCCCTCCGTGTACCCATGTAATGTTCTCTATGTTCTCATGTATTGTGTTCTGTGTACACTTGCCTACCACTTGCCTATCTTCGTGAAATCCAAGGGTCGCAGTTGTCACTTATTGTGAAATCCAAGGGGTGCAGTTGTCAGTTATCGTGAAATCCAAGGGGTGAAGTTGTCAGTTATCGTGAAATCCAAGGGTTGCAGTTGTCAGTTATCGTGAAATCCAAGGGTCGCAGTTGTCGTGAAATCCAAGGGGTGCAGTGTCCATTATCCTAAAACCCAAGGGGTGCAATTGTCAGTTGTTTATTTGTTTTTCTTTCATTTATAATTGTTATAATATATATTTAATTAATTAGATCACAATATCAAATTCGTACGCCATATCATATCCAAATTGCACAAGTACACCTTTAACTGTAAATGTTGGTCTTGTTAATCCTCCTTTAACTGCAAATGTTGGTTATGTGTGTCCGTCGCCGTGGTCACACAGCCACACAATCACACCAAGCCCACACCACACTGTCTGTCACTCTCGAGTGTAAGGTAGCTGGTAAATCTTCCGAAACATGATGGAGATTCAACAGTGCCACGTCACACCCGTGGTTTAAACTTTGGGCATTCTCTAGATTCAGCTGACAGTGATGTAATCAGAGAGTTCATATGACATATTGTCATCTCTTGAATGGCACATACTGTTCAAGGTCACGTTGACGTGACCCCAGGACTCTCTAGATCATGATGGTTCAGGTGTGTAGTGTAAATATTACACACAGGCACACACAGAAAAAAACTAAGACACACACAGGCACACACAGAAAAAAGTGAGACACACACAGGCACACACAGAAAAAACTAAGACACACACAGGCTAAACTAAGATACACACAGAAACAAAGAGAGAAATTAAGACACACACAGAAACACAGAAAGAAACTAAGACACACACAGGCACACACAGAAAAAACTAAGACACACACAGGCACACACAGAAAAAACTATGATACACACAGAAACAAAGAGAGAAACTAAGACACACACAGAAACACAGATTGAAACTAAGACACACACAGGCACACACAGAAAAAACTAAGACACACACAGAAACACAGAGAGAAACTAAGACACACACCCATACATAAAGGGAAACTAAGATACACACAGACACACAGAGAGAAACTAAGACACACACAGAAACAAAGAGAGAAACTAAGACACACACAGACACACACAGAAACTAAGACACACACAGGCACAGACAGAGAAACTAAGACACACACAGAAACAGAGAGAAACTAAGACACACACAGATACACAAAGAAAAACTAGGACAGACACAGGCACACACAGAAAAAACTAAGACACACTCAGAAACACAGAGAGAAACTAAGACACACAAAGAAACACAGAGAAACTAACACACACACAGATACACAGAGAAAAAGTAGGATACACACACACAGAAACTAAGACACACACAGACACACAGAGAGAAACTAAGACACACAGAGACACACATAGAGAAACTAACACACACACACAGATACACAGAGTGAGTGAGTGAGTTAGGTTTAACCCCCCCCCTTTTAACAGTATTCCAGTTATATCGCGGCGTGTCATCTTAATGTGGGAGGAAAGCCCGAAGTGATACAGGTCTCAGAGGTAAACCACTTCGGTGAAACCCACGAGCAGGGGTATGGTGCTGACAAACCTAGAAACATAATTGGAACCGGAATTCGAACCCACAATCATACGTTTCTGGCGTGCCAAAGGGACGCAACTCTGCACAGCGAATCGCGGCGCCTTAGACGACTGGGCCACCCGTGCCCCCCAGACACACAGAGAAAAACCAGGATACACATAGACACACAGCGAGAAACTAAGACACACAGAGAGAAACTAAGACACACACACACACACACAGAAACTAAGACACACACACAGATACACAGAGATGAAACTAGGACACACACAGACACACAGAGAGACACTAAGACACACGCAGAGAAATTAAAACACACACAGATACACACAGATACACACGGAAAGAGAGAGAAACTAAGACACACAGACATGCAGAGAAAAACAAGGACACACACAGACACAGATGTGAAAACTAAGCCACACACAGACACACACAGAAACACAGGGAGAAACTAAGACACATCAAGACACTAAGAGAAACACAGACACACAGAGACATATAGAGAAAAAAAGACACGCAGGCACACACATAGGGAAACTAAGCCACACACAGACACACACAGAAACACAGAGGGAAACTAAGACACACAGGCACACAGAGTAACACTAAAACAAACACAGACACACACAGAGAAACTAAGACAGACACAGATAACTTAAGACACACACAAGAAGATAACTTTCCAATGTGTACCACATAATGATAAAACTAACAATCAGTCAAGTGGTACCACAGAGTGTCTTTAATCTTATCACGATGTGCTGGAGGTGATTTCCAAACTTTACACACAAATCCTGCACGAGACAAATGGTGCATCTCGAGTCAATGATCTATGATGTCACATTTGATGCGTTCATGAGCTTCGGTTCATACAACATACCAGTATGTTCGTTTGTGCTTTTAACCAAACTAATATATCTTGAATATTAGTAATTCCCCATACTGTGTCAACATGGACTGGTCGGCTCGGAGTCACTAGTATACTGTGTCTGAGTGTGGCATTCGTGTTAAACTACGGCATGGTATCTCAGTGAGCTAGCGTTATAAATCGGCTTCATCGCCGGACTAGTACAAGCAGCCACTCACACACGCACACACGCACGCACGCATGCATGCACGTCGCTATATACACTACTGCCTAGAAGTTCATTCCCCTTACACGCATGGGCAACGCGTTACGCAACCCGTGTGCACCCCGTTGGTCACTCGTGTGGAACCAGTCCGCCACGCGTGTGATACCCGTGTGCAACGCGTGTCTAGCTGAACCTGGAGGTGGTAACAAGGAGATAACTTTTTGATTTCCTGACGAAAAATGTTAATACACATTTCATTATATGTACTTGCTGATGTTTCATTTTTAGATGTGATTACATGATGTCTTGCGATGGTGTTAAGAGAATACATGATCCTGTTACATGTTATTGCTATTCAAATGCTTTTTTTTTGTGATTTGACATTAAGCGTCTGTAGTACGACTTTCAGTGATCATGTTTATGAGGTTTGGTGGCGCATTGTTTTTATTGGACCCTAATTACTTTATGATGGTTGGGCCTCTTCGTCTCAGCTTCATGGCTATGACGCTGGAAAAGGGCAGCATGTAATTAATGAGAGTAGAATATATCCTGGAGGATACACTTGAGGGAGAGGGTTCTACTAATTACCGTACCACAGGAAGAGACCTGTAGACGTGAGCGCGGGGTTGTGTGTAAGATGGCCGTCGCATAATGGCCGCCAGGAGTGGTACACATTGAACTAAAGCAGTGTTGTTTCCACGGGCCTGTTGAATAAATTTCCAGCGCTGCTGTCCATATATCTTCTACTTGATCCTGGATACATCATTTTGGCATTTACATTATAATAATTTTCAACGTACATTAATGGTTTACTAGTCATATATTTTAGAGTATTTGTCAATTGTGTTGAACGTACAAGCAATAACTGTAATTTGTGGTGACATCTAAATTTAAACGTATCATTTAAAACAATAAGTAAGTACGATAGTAAATAATAATATTCAAATCGCATTAGAATACATTGATAACAAGATTCATATGTAACCCTAAAGCCTGTGTTCCACATTCATAGCCAGGAGGACACCTACTGACTAAACAAAGGGAAGAAGCCCTTACATATATGTAGAGACATCATCTGAATATGACTATATATGAAAATGTTACGAAACTGTACCTATCTTCACGAATTATTAAAAAAATGGGCATAAAGTTCACGGAGACGAAAGCTATAGATACAATACCATATTTTATTTTTTAGATGATAAAGTGCGCCTACGTGCATGTTGTTAGTGCGGGTATAGTGCAGGTTAGTACAGTGTTAAGTCTATGAACCTAACGTGCCTCAGAAGCATACCCGACCCTTAGATCGAGGTCTCCAGAGGTCTTATTTGGGTACCAGTGACCATGGGAGTTGGGAAACCTGGCCCTGGAGAGTCTCCTGGTGATGCCTTTTGCCTAAAGTATGTCTTATTGGCAGACATATTCCAATAGATGTCTTCTTGGTCATTTTCCGCCCCCAGAAGTCTTGTTGGCACTCCTCTAATGCTTCCAGTGTTTCTTCGTGACAGTCAATTGCCACTGAACAGCTTCTTGGCAAACATTGCCTCCAGACGTCTCCTTGCAACTCGTCTGTGTCTCTTCTGTGATTTGTTACAGATTATCCTCTTGGACACCAATGTTTCCAGAAGAAATCAAGGCACCTTTCAGCCTCAATGGTGTCGTCGTGACAATGAAGTGCCACTGAATATCTTCTTGGCAGTCATTGGTTCAAGAATTCTAGGATGTCTTCTTGACAGTGAATTGTCACCGAATATCTTCTAGGAAACAATTGCTTCATGAACTGCAGGACGCCGTCGTGAAAGTGAATTTTCACTGAAAATCTTTTTGGCAATCATAACTCATAGATGGTTTATTGGCCCTGTCCTGCCTCCAGGGTGTCTTCGTGACAGTATTAATGGAATGCTTCTGCCCCCAGGATGTGTCTTTGTGACAGTGAAGTGTCACTGAATATCTGTTCAGCAATCAATGCCTCGAAATGTCCCCTTAGCACACTTCTGCCTTCAGTTTGTCTTCGTGAAAGTGAATTACCAATGAATATTTTCTTAGCAATCAATGCCTCGAGATGTCCTGATTGAATTCTGTATCCAGGGCGTCTTCGTGACAGTATTAATGGGACGCGTCTGCCTCTAGGGTGTCTTCGTGGCAGTGAAGTGTCACTGAATATCTGTTCAGCAATCAATGCCTCGACATGTTCTATTGAAACGTTTCTCCTTCCAGGGTGTCTTCGTGACAGTGAAGTGTCACTGAATATCTTTTCAGCAATCAATGCCTCGAAATGTCCCCTTAGCACACTTCTGCCTTCAGTTTGTCTCCGTGAAAGTGAATTACCAATGAATATTTTTTTAGCAATCAATGCCTCGAAGATGTCCTGATTGAATTCTGTATCCAGGGCGTCTTCGTGACAGTATTAATGGGACGCGTCTGCCTCTAGGGTGTCTTCGTGACAGTGAAGTGTCACTGAATATCTGTTCAGCAATCAATGCCTCGACATGTTCTATTGAAACGTTTCTCCTTCCAGGGTGTCTTCGTGACAGTGAAGTGTCACTGAATATTTTCTTAGCAATCAATGCCTCGAGATGTCCTGATTGAATTCTGTATCAAGGGCGTCTTCGTGACAGTATTAATGGGACGCTTCTGCCTCTAGGGTGTCTTCGTGACAGTTAAGTTTCACTGAATATCTTTTCAGCAATCAATGTCTCTTAGCACACTTCTGCCTTCAGGGTATATTTTTGGCAATCAATGCCTCGAAATATGCACTTTGATCTCTTCTGCCCCCAGGGTGTCTTCGTGACAGTGAAGTGTCATTTAATATATTCTTAGCAACCTATGCCTCGTAATGTCCTATTAGATCTCTTCTGCTGTCACTTCATGACAGAGAAGTGTCACTTGATATATTCATGGCAATCAATGCCTCGAGATGTCCTCAATGCATTCTTCTGCCTCCAGGGTGTCTTCGTGACAGTAAAGTGTCACTGAATATCTTCTTAGCAATCAATGCCTCGAAATGTCCTCTTAGAAATCTTCTACCTCCAGGATGTCTTCGTGACCGTCCTTATAGAATTCTTCTGCCCCAAGGGTGTCTTTGTGACAGTGGTTCGTTGGTTCGTTGTTTAACGCCGCACTCAGCAATATTCCAGCTGTATGACGGCTGTCTGTTAATAATCGATTCTGGACCAGACAATCCAGTGATTAATATCATGAGCATCGATACACGAAATTAGGATCGATGACATGCATCAACCAAGTACGCGAGCCTGATCACCCGATCCCGTTAAACGCCTTTTACGACAAGCAGAGTCACCTTTTACGGGAAGCATGGGTTGTTGAAGACATATTCTATCCCGGAATCTTCACGGGTCTTTTGTGACAGTGAAGTATCATTGAATATATTCTTAGCAATCATTGCCTCGAAATGTCCTATTAGATTTCTCCTAGAGAAGTGTCACTTGGTATATTCTTGTCAATCAATGCCTCGAGCTGTCTTCCTGGATCTCTTGTGCCTCCAGAGTGTCTTCGTGGCAGTGAAACATCGCTGACTATCTTCTTAGCAATCAATGCCTCGAAATGTCTTCTCAGAAACCTACTGCCTGTAGGGTGTCTTCGTTACAGTGAAGTATCATTGAATATATTCTTAGTAATCATTGCCTCGAAATGTCCTCTTAGAAATCTTATGCTTCCAGGGTGTATTCGTGTCAGAAAAGTGCCACTTGATACATTCTTAGCAATCAATGCCCCTATATGTGCAGTTTCATACCTTCTGCCTCTCGTGACAGTGACGAGTCACTGAATATCTTTTTAGCGATCAATGCCTCGAAATGTCCTCTTAGCTCTCTTCTGAGGTGTATTCGTGCCAGTGAGGTGCCATGTGTCACTGAATACCATCTCAGCACTCAATGCCTCGAAATGTTATCTGCATTCAGGGTGTCTTCGTGACAGTCCTATTGGATCTCTTCAACCCTCAGGGTGTCCCCAGAGAAGTGCCACTTATTACATTCTTTGCAGTCATTGCTTCGAAATATCCTCTTGAAACTTTTCTGCCTCAAGCTTTCTAAGTATCAAAACTTTAATAAGTTTATTTATAATCTGAACTTATTTACATAGTAACAAAACGATTTATTTGCAGCATAATGCAGATTATGTAAAATAATCAAACTATTTGTAATTGTATGACTCCTTGCTGAAATCGGAAGCACATACAGCATTGTACATATCGAAGTCTAAGTTTTGAAGCCGAAATCGGAAATAGTCATGGATTCTACGCTCGATGAATTTTGAATTGTTTTCTGAAACAGGGCGGCGGGGATAGATATATAACATATTGATGTGACATAATTGTACCCAAAAAATGGTGTTATTGGTCTATCATTGCAAGAAAGACAATGTAGAAAGTCTTTACAAACTTTTTCTGAGAATCTCCCGTTCTCAGAACGTTTTAACCACTATGCTATCCGACAGCCCCTCTCAGAACGGATGAAACAAGATACACGTGATGTTTGTGATGTACCATAAAAATATTTTCTACCCAAAATGCTACGTGATTTTGTACCAATGAATATATAACAATCGATCTATATAATTATATTTCTTTTTACATGTATATTGCTAACTAATATTTACGTATATTTTGCAACTAATGCAAACTTATTCAATCAACGGAAATTATGGGTACAAAATCACTACATTTCAATCGGATTTCGTGGTGTGATGGGATAGTAAAAAGGAGAAATATCGCCTGTAGGTTTCCTTTTCACATTTTAAAACAAGAATGTTTTTTTATATTCCATGTTTGTGCTACCTTTTACTGGAGAGTTGCAACATGGATTCTTTCCAAATGTAAGAAACAAATTCTAATATAAATTTTGTTATGTGTGTACTTTATGAAACATTATTATTTTTTTTAAATTCAACATTGTGCGACCTTTAACGTGAGAACTGATACACGGGTGCTTCCTTTTACTTGAGAGTGATAAGTTCGTCTGATGCTTCATTTGAGGACTGAAAAGGCTCCTCAACCATTCGGCCCAATTTCTAACTTGCCATTTAACAAATATATAGAGGTCACCTAAACCCGAATTCTATTGTCATTTTGTTGCTGTCATATTTTTTTAATGGATCAAGACAATGAATGATAGGAGATCAGATGCATGGACTATTTTGCCTGTCTCAGAGTTGCTCTCAATGCTGAATGTATTGGTTAAGGCCAAGGAAAATTAAATGTTTCATTTTGTGCCGGGCTTATTGGCTGATGATTTTTAATTTACAAACTCGTGGGAAAATCATATATATTTAAATATTGTTGAAACATTTGTGAACAATTTGCACATTGTCTTGAAAGTTGTTTTGGAAAGTAAATATTATATCACGAAATTGTTCACGTAATTGAAAACATTTTGATTTTTTTCTTGGCCGTATTTGAAACTATGTATACCGAGGTACCCTGCCAGAAGACAGCGCATTTCATTAACATGCTCTTTCATGGATAGAGTTCAAAGTGAATTCAGCTTGCAGAATGTAGTGCTTGTTACATCATGTCTCATATAGATTGCTACAAACATTTCAGGCTGACTGGGCGGTATTGAGAAATAAAGCAGGCGTAATCTAACGTTGGGCCAACGTTGGCTATCAACGTTGGGTCAACGTTATTTTGATCGGCGGTCCTACGTTGGGCCAACGTTGGCGCAAAGTTTGATTATGATGTGTATATTTTCGGAAAAAATATGATTCTTTACATGTTTTTAACTTTGAATATTTCTTTATATATCAACTCTTTCATCGTCAGAGTTCAAAGTGAATTCAACTTACAGAATGTAGTGGTTGTTACCTCATGTTTTAACTGGATTGGTACAAATATTTCAGGCTGACTGGGCGGTATTGAAGAATAAAACAGGCGTGATCTAACGTTTGGCCAACGTTGATCGGCGGTCCTACGTAGGGCCAACGTTGGTGCAATGTTTGATTTTGATATGTATATTTTCGGAAAAAATATGATTCTTTACATGTTTTTAACTTTGAATATTTCTTTATATATCAACTCTTTCATCGTCAGAGTTCAAAGTGAATTCAACTTACAGAATGTAGTGGTTGTTACCTCATGTTTTAACTGGATTGGTACAAATATTTCAGGCTGACTGGGCGGTATTGAAGAATAAAACAGGCGTGATCTAACGTTTGGCCAACGTTGATCGGCGGTCCTACGTAGGGCCAACGTTGGTGCTATGTTTGATTTTGATATGTATATTTTCGGAAAAAATATGATTCTTTACATGTTTTTAACTTCGAATATTTCTTTTTATTTCAACTCTTTCGCAGATATATACTGGGTCAAATTAAAAACTTCAAATTTTTAAAAGTAATCCCATATATGATATACAACGGACAAATGTTTCAGAGAAGGTGATTTTTAATGATTTATGTCCAAAGAAGGATTTTAATTAACGGTGGTAACCATAATTTGTTCCAAGCACCTACTGTATTCGGTAATAACATCAACAGTTTAAATCATAAGTCCCAAGCACGAGAATCTGATTCTCACAAGTTCAGTAACGTGTATGACCACCATGTGCGTTGACAACTGCCACACAACGCCTCCGCATGGACCTCGTGATGCTTGTGAACACATGATTGGGAAGACGACGCCATTGTTACTGCAAAATGGTGCCAAGATCTTGCAAATTCTGTGGTTGGTTCTAGAGAGTGCGCAGACTTCTGCCAAGAGCATCCCAGACGTGTTCGATGGGATTGAGGTCGGGAGACCTTGACGGCCAGTCCATGACGTTGACTCCCGCATTCTGAAGGAAATTCCTTGTCAAACTTGCTGTGTGGGGTCTGGCATAGTCGTGTTGGAAGATCAAACCAGGTCCATGTGTTGCCATAAAAAGCAGCAGTTCTGGTGCCAGTATTCGCGGTAAGCAGCACCGTTGAGGCTGCCATGGATGACAAGAAGCCTGGAGCGTTTATTGCCACAGAAAGCTCCACACACCATGACACTTCCGCCTCGAAATCTGTCAACTTCCTGTACACAACAATGGGCGAAACGTTCATGACGGCGCCTTCACACCCTCGCCCTACCATCAGCAAATCGAAGATTAAATCGGGATTCATCACTGAAGACGACTTGATTCCAATTCCTCTGAGTCGATCGTAAGTGTCGCTATGCCCACAATTGACGTTGACGTCTGTGTAATTGAGTCAGAATCGGCCCGCAGTATGGCCGTCGTGCTTGAAGGTGATCAGTTCTCAGACGGTTTCGAACAGTTTGCGCACTCAGTCTACCCCTAACCAGTTCAATTTTGGTTGATGTAGCCGTCAAAAATCGGTTACGGAGGTGACGTGAAAGACAATCTGACGATCCTCTGCATGCGACGTCACACGTGGTCGACCTGGCCGAGGGCGATCAGCGGAGGTACCCGTTTGCTGTAGATGCGTCTATAAATCATAAACATGCCGATGGCACGTTCACGTTGCACATTTGAAAGGTGTGGCATGACAAATGGCCGTAAAGACTTTTGTTTTCTTGTGGGTTTGTTTTATTAATGACTGCTAACAAGTATGGCTGAAACACGTGCGGTATTATGGCCACGTGACCAGTTGCACGTGAAAAAACACTTTTGCCACTATAGTGCTGTGCACATAATTTGGATCGATTCACCTGCACAAAACGGGTGTTATCTGAAGACAATACGTGGCCATTACTGTTTAAATACACAATAAGGGCCCTCAATGATAACTGATAAAATTTTAGGATTGTGAAGTTTTTGATTTGGTTCAGTATAGTTCAAAGTGAATTCAGCTTGCAGAATGTAGTGCTTGTTACATCATGTCTCAAATAGATTGGTACAACCATTTCAGGCTGAATGGGCGGTATTGAGGAATTAAAACAGGCGCAATCTAACGTTGGGCCAACTTTTGGTCAACCTTATTTTGATCGGCGGTCCTACGTTGGGCCAACGTTGGTGCAAAGTTTGATTTTGAGATGTATATTTTCGGAAAACAAATATGATACTTTACATGTTTTTAATTTCGAATATTTCTTTTTATTTCAACTCTTTCATGGTCAGAGTTCAAATTGAATTTATCTTGCAGAATGACGTGCTTGTTACCTGATGTCTTAACTAGATTGGTACAAACATTTCCGGAAAACTGGGCGGTATTGAGAAATAAAACAGGCGTTATCTAACGATCGGCCAACGTTAGCTTTCAACGTTGGGCCAACGTTATTTTGATCGGCGGTCCTACATTTGGCCAACGTTGGTGCAATGTTTGATTTTGATATGTATATTTTCGGAAAGAAATAGGATTCTTTACATGTTTTTAACTTTAAATTTTTCTTTTTATTTCAACTCTTTCATGAATATAGTTCAAAGTGAATTCAGCTTGCAGGATGTAGTGCTTGTTACATCATGTCTCAAATAGATTGGTACAAACATGTCAAGGTGCCTGGGAGGTAGTGAGGAATAAAACAGGCGTAATCTAACGTTGGGCCCAGTGATCTGTGTCATGGAATGTTGTTTGTGATATATGATAGGAGTAATTGTATATGTGTGATATGCCATATGCGCCATGTATCCCGTGATATATGTCATGTAATGTGTGTAACTGTATATATGTGATGTGTTTTATACGTCATGCATCATGTGATCTGTCATACAATGTTTTTGTTGTAATATGTGATGTGATCAATTGAATATTTGTGATGTGCCATATATGTCATGTATGCGTGCCATATGCGTCATATCATAGTCATTGTATATGTGTGATGTGGCATGTGCCATATCTGTCATGTATCCTGTGATATGTGTCATGTATTTTTTGTGTTATGTGAGTAATTGTATAAGTGTGATGTGCCATGTGCAATATGTGTCATGTATCCTGTGATCTGTAGCATGCAATGTTTTTGTTGTAATATGTGATGTGATCAATTGATATTTGTGATGTGCCATATATGTCATCTGGTGTTGCGGTAATGTCCGAACTCCCTACCCTTATTCTGGTGTAGAAACTTTAACATTTCCTCTGATTATGTAGGATATATGGTAGCATTTACGTGGTTAATAGCTCCTTACCGATATGTAGTTCGCTTTGGGACAGCACGCTTCAGATCTTGCCCCACGTGCGGGCACGTGCGTTTGTCGCTTGCATGCCGATTTAGTGTTTTATGGTTATAAAGGTGGGTTGGACGGGTGGATTTAATTAGGAAATAATGTAAGCTATGTGATGTAGCTACATTGACCGATTGTGTTGGGAGGTTTGGAAGGGTGGTTTGTATGTCCTTGTAGACTGTGTTAAGGATGCTGTAGTGATTATTTATTAAAGTGGCTTAGTTAGGGGTTTGTTCGTCTGCTTTAGGCTGCTTCTGGGTTTTATTCTTAAGGTATAAGTAAGTAGGATGTTTGGCTTAATAATGTAAATTTTAGTTAGGAATAGTATTGATTAATTTGTAATTGTTGTTTTATATTTTGTTGTGTGTTTTTTTATTTTCTGTAATAAACTGTTGAAACTGGATTATATTTTGTCGTGCATCACCTCCCTACATCCAACGAACTGAGGTCGTAAAGGACAGACGGAGGGACCGTAGACACATTCTTTAGTATTTTCGGCATCAATATCTCCTTGATAAAAAAATCACAAAGCAAAGTCATGAAAATATTAGGTGTCTAAATGTGCCCAAAGCCTGTCCTGTTACAAGTGACACACCAAGCTGTCACTAACAGGTGAGGTGACCCTCCTAACACAAGTACCCCACCCCTACCCTCATTGTTTTTACCAATCACCCGTCTGACTGATCATAATTACCCAACGGTAGGTGTTGACAAGGGCGCAGGTTTTATCACACGGTTGTTTTACAACATGGATTTTTTTTGTGAAATCACAGTGTCTATCAAATTATATTTAATAAAAGCATAACTTACGTTTGGTGATATTTGTATTTACACGGTTATGTTTCTTCAAAACAAAGAAATGTTTTTTGAGTGAAGGAACACGCGCTGGTTCATGGGACAAATGTTTACATGACGCTAAACATTGAATTATATTAGACATCGGTTGAGTTATATGTCTTGACTGCCAAAAATATCAGACTTGTGCAAAGGAAAATTGGTCACCACGTGGTTTTTCGACAACATATTGCTGCGCTTTTCACACCTTATGATGTCTCAATGGAAACAACACGATCAACTGTGTAAAACCGGCCACAATGCTTAGAGTTTCTGGACAACATATGTTTAAAGAATGAAAATTGGACGTGGTATAGATAAGGGTAGAAAAATCTTTACCTCGTTGTTTGTCCATTGAACTGTCTCCATGTGGGTCGGGCAGGGTTCGGGCTTGCAATTGCTGCGTGCTTGTTTTTTTTCTCCAGTGTGTGGGAGGGGGTTGTGTTTGTAAAAAAGTCATATAGGCAATATACACCAGACGCACATTTCTCAATCACCGACTTCTTGGAATGCTCTCTGTGAACACGTTTTGGTGGACGTCCATTTTGGGGAATCACGTCGACTATTCATGTCTACTCTTCCTCTCTTCGTTCCGTTTTCTTTATCATCAGTGTATGTTTCAAACAGTTCATTTTCAAAATAAATTCCATCACGTTGTCCAAGCCGTCTGTGTATTGCTTTGAAAATGTCAATGCGTGTATCCTCCACACTTTGGATATCGTAGGCCGTCTTCCTTGCTGTGAGAACTGTTCAGTGCTTCAATGACCATGCTCGGGCTGCCTATTGTTTGTTGATTGCCTGGACGCTGGGTCAGCCAGCAGTGACAATACTTGTGTAAATTCGCCTTCACATTTGTTTACATTTTGGACACTTGATTTTAAGCAAAACGCTCAATAATGTTCATGATTCACTCACATATACCCATTCCGGGTTGCTTCAAGGTCACTTTACATTATTTTTGCACAACATCATCTCATGATTAACGCGATTGTGACGGAGCATTCTTTTCATCGACATGCTATTCAGGCGCATGCGCATCCTGCCATGATCCACACTAACACCCAATGTGAATACGTACCAATATACATGTTGCACTCAATGTGTTAAATCTGATTCATTTAGGCAATTTCTAAAATGTCTAAATATTTTAGTCATTTTACAAATTAAGTGACAAATCTGTTCATTGTACATTGACACGCTGACTGATTATACACATTGTCTGAAACATAATGTTCTGTGTTGACAACCGGGCTGTGCACATGTAGCACTTTAAAAAGCCACGTTGTATACTGACATCCTGGGTGTACCTGTGTCACTGTATATAGCTACGTTGTATAATGACATCCTGGGTGTACATGTGTCACTATATATAGCTACTTTGCAAACTGACATCCTGGGTGTTCATGTACCACTATATATAGCTACGTTGTATACTGACATCTTGGGTGTACATGTGTCACTATATATAGCTACTTTGCAAACTGACATCCTGGGTGTTCATGTACCACTATATATAGCTACGTTGTATACTGACACCCAGGGTGTACATGTGTCACTATATATAGCTACTTTGCAAACTGACATCCTGGGTGTTCATGTACCACTATATATAGCTACGTTGTATACTGACACCCAGGGTGTACATGTGTCACTATATATAGCTACTTTGCAAACTGACATCCTGGGTGTTCATGTACCACTATATATAGCTACGTTGTATACTGACACCCAGGGTGTACACCTTTCACTACATATAGCTACATTATATACTATCATTCTGGGTGTACATGTACCACTATATATAATTCTAGATGTACATGTGACAGTATATATAGCTACGTTGTAAAATAACATCCTGGGTGTGCATGCGTCACTTTATATAGCTACATTGTATAATGACATCCTGGGTGTGCATACGTCACTATAAACAGCTACATTATATACTAACATCCTGGTTGTGCAGGTGTCACCAGGTAAACCTGTTTCAACGTATAGCTACGTTGTATACTGACATCCTATGTGTACATGTGTCACTATATATAGCTACGTTGTATACTGACATCCTAGGTGTACATGTGTCACTATATATAGCTACGTTGTATACTAACAACCTGGGTGTGCATGTGTCACCATAGATAGCTACGCTGTATACTAACATCCCCGGTGTACCTGTGTCACTATATATAGCTACATTCTATACTAACATCTTCGGTCTACATGTATCACTATATATAGCTACGTTGTATACTGACATCGTAGGTGTGCATATGTCACTATGTATAGCTACGTTGTGTACTGACATTCTTGGTGTGCATGTATTACTATATATAACTGCGTTGTAAACTGACTTCCTGGTTGTGCATGCATCACTATGTATAGCTACACTACTGCCTTGAAGTTCATTCCCCTTACACGCATGGGAAACGCGTTACGCAACTCGTGTGCACATAATATATCAGTGAATTGTGAGTGACTCCGGTTATCTAAAAGCGTGTAATAGTGTATTTACATTTAGAAGACATAAGATTTACAAATTTTTCATATGATGGATTAGTGTGAAAATATGTATCAATAAAATGTAAACGTAATGTTGAATATGAAGTACAAATAAGGAGGAAATGATATTCATTTTCAATGTAGTTGAAGTCCAATTTTTGACATTGTGGGCAAAATCTTTTGTTTTCTTCTATATTGGTATGACGTCCAGTTTCGATCATAAGTTTATGGCAGCTGCATCGGAATCTTGTTAGGGTTTCTTCATAGATCTTCTTGTTTACTTCCTGAAGGTACATTTCTATTGTTAATACCGATTTGAAAGTTAAATATGTTTTAAGTTTTGATTTTTGAGATAGGTTTTCAGTCCAACGTTGTTGACCACAGTCCACAATACGTTGTTTGAATTGTGAAATGAATATTTGCGGATCTCCAACATCTTGAATTATCCAGGCGTAGCCAAATCCATACTTGAAAAGAATGTTTTTTATATATGTTGCCCATGATATACGGCCAGCTTCATCTAATTTGCACATCATTAAATACGTTTGCTTCGGTAGACGATCAGTGTTCATAGAGATTAATTTGTCCAATATTTAATACATTTACTAATATAATACACATATAATCGTTGTCTTCCAGTTTCACCAAGAACAGCGTCATTGCTTGCATTATTTGGTAGGTAAAGAATCCGTTTGTAATATTTAGTCTGTACCATCTCTATAGTTTCGTAGTATTGGAAACCCCAAACTTTAGAGCCATATGTTAATATTGGTTAAACCATGGATTCGAACATCTTGATTGCAGTAGTGATTGGTAATCCTCCACATAGATAGTTTATTTTATAGATATAATGACATACTTTTTCTGCTTGTTGTGAAAGTGTTGCCGTTGTTTTTGTCCATAGCAATTTAGCAGTGACAAATAGTACCAAATATTTATAAGATGAAACAGTCTCTATCTTTTCTTCTCTGTAAGTCCAATTTTCATAGTTCCTTAAACGTCCACCATTTCTAAAAACGATTATCTTTGATTTGTTCATATTTAGAGACAGTCCCCATTTTTTATAAAATTCACTTACACAGTTGATCTGTTGTTGTAATCTTCCAGTGGTATCGGCAGTGTTGGCAACATCATCGGCGTATAATAAAGAACACATATTTGGTGCTTCTTCTGAGATGAATATTCCACGACAGTCAGATTGATTTAGTTCGTTGACCAATTCATTTATAAACAGGCAAAAGAGTGTCGGGCTGATCATGCATCCTTGTCGTGTTCCAATAAAACAGTTAAAATATTCAGTTAAACCATTATCAGTTCTCACACAAGCTTTTAGTTTCGAATACATATCTCGTAGATTTTTTAGGACGTTTCCATGGATACCATATTTCATATGCCGATGCCAAAGCAAGTTATGGTGAACACAGTCAAACGCTTTACTGAAGTCAATGAAGAGACAATGAAATCTTCCACCGGTTGATTTTGATAGGTATTTCTGTATCATTCCATACAATGTGGAAATACTGTCGACTGTTGAGCGTCCTTTTCTAAAACCAAACTGGTTTTCATATAATATATTATTGTCATCACACCATAGCTGCAGGCGTTCGTTGATAATGTTTGTGAATATTTTCCCCAAAACGGGTAATAAAGAAATGCCTCTATAATATTTACACTGTTCGTATCTCCATCTTTATACAGCGGACATATAACTGCTCTGCACCATGATTCCGGATAAACACCTGATTTCATTATCTCGTTGAACAGTTGCACAAATATAGGAACAATAATATCCAAAGAATTCTGGAATAGTTCAGAAGAGATCCCATCACATCCTGGTGCTTTATTTGATTTCATGTTGATAATGGCTGTCTTCACTTCATCACTTGATATCTCTCTGTTTACGTCTTCAGGCGATCCACGTTCACAGGCCTCACATACATCATTGTCATGCTGTGATATGTCTGATTTTACTAAATCTCCAATAGATGACTTCGAACGGGGAGAATTTAATAGATTCTGGAAATATGAAAACCATCCCCAAGAACTGATACTGTTTGTTTTCCTGCAACATTTAATTTTCTTGATTTCCTTCCACAGTTTGTTGTTACCACTTTTTATCGCATTAAATCTATCTCTGAGTGAACGCTGAAATTCATCTTGTTTCTGTTTGCATAATTATTTAAAGGTTCGTCTGTGCTGTTTATATACTTGGTAATCTTCATCTCTATCCGTGTCTCTGAATCTATCCAGTGCAAAATACTTCTCCGACTTCACTCTATCACACTCTGCGTCCCACCATGCAGGCTGAACCTGGACGTGGTAACAAGGAGATAACGTTTTGATTTCCTGACGAAAAATGTTAACACACATTTTATTGTATGTACTTGCTGATGTCTCAATTTCAGATGTGATTTTGTTGGAAAATATGAGGAGTACTGTTGTGGCTTTTACATGATGTTTTCCGATGGTGTTAAGAGAATACATGATCCTGTTAAATGTTATTGCTATTCAAATGGTTTTTTTTGTGATTTGACATCAAACGTCTGTTCTACGACTTTCAGTGATCACGTTTATGAGGTTTGGTGGAGCATTGTTTTCATTGGACCCTAATTATTTTATGATGGTTTGGTCTCTTTGTCTCAGCTCCAGCCGTGACGCTGGGAAAGGGCAGCATTTAATTAATGAGAGTGGGTTATATCATTGAGGATACACTTGAGGGAGAGGGTTCTACTAATTACCGTACCACAGGAAGAGACCTGTAGACGTGAGCGCGGGGTTGTGTGTAAGATGGCCGTTGCATAATGACCGCCAGGAGTGCTAAACATTGAGCTAAAGCAGTGTTGTTTTCACGGGCCTGTTGATTAAATTCTCGGCGCTGCTGTCCATATATCTTCTACTTGATCCTGGATACCTCATTTTGGCATTTTCAACGTACATTAATGGTTTACTAGTCATATCTTTTAGAGTATCTGTCAAATGTGTCGAGCTTACAAGCAATAATTGTAATTTGTGGTGACATATAAATATAAAACGTCTCATTTAAAACATGAAGTAAGTACGATAGTAAATAATAATATTCAAATCGCATTAAAATACAATGATAACAAGATTCATATGTAACCCTAAAGCCTGTGTTCCACATTCATAGCCAGGAGGACAGCTGCTGACTAAACAAAGGGAAGAAGCTTGCCTTTACATATACTGAACCAAATTAAAAACTTCACAATCCTAAAATTTTGACAAGTTATCATTGTGGGCCACGTATTGTCTTCAGATAACACCCGATTTTGTGCAGGTGAATCGATCAAAATCATGTGCACAGCACTATAGTGGCAAAAGTGGTTTTCCACGTGCAACCGGTCACGTGGCCATAATACCGCACGTGTTTTCAGCCATACTTGTTAGCAGTCATTAATAAAAAAAAAAGGAAAACACAAGAAAACAAAAGTCTTTACGGCCATTTGTCATGCCACGCCTTTCAAATGTGCAACGTGAACGTGCCATCGGCATGTTGCAGACGGGAACGTCCGTAGCTGAAGTCGCAAGGACGATGGGTTGTAGTCGACGGACTGTTTGTGATTTACAGACGCGTCTACAGCAAACAGGTACCACCGCTGATCGCCCTCGGCCAGGTCGACCACGTGTGACGTCACATGCAGAGGATCGACAGATTGTACGGGATCGGGTGGTCAGGAACGCTGAGAATTGGTTGATGCATGTCATCAATCCCAATTGCGTGGATCGATGCTCATGACATTTATCACTGGATTGTCTGGTTCAGACTCGATTATTTACAGACCGCCGTCATATAGCTGGAATATTGCTGATTGCGGCGTTAAACAACAAACCAACCAACCAACCAACCTTTTATGACAGCACATGGACCCGGTTTGATCTTCCAACACGACAATGCCAGACCCCACACAGCAAGTTTGACAAGGAATTTCCTTCAGAATGCGGGAGTCAACGTCATGGACTGAACGTCAAGGTCTCCCGACCTCAATCCCATCGAACACGTCTGGGATGCTCTTGGCAGAAGTCTGCGCACTCTCTAGAACCAACCACAGAATTTGCAAGATCTTGACACCATTTTGCAGCAACAATGGCGTCGTCTTCCCAATCATGTGTTCACAAGCATCACAAGGTCCATGCGGAGGCGTTGTGTGGCAGTTGTCAACGCACATGGTGGCCATACACGCTACTGAACTTGTGAGCCATCAGATTCTCGTGCTTGGGACTTATGATTTAAACTGTTGATTTTATTACCGAATACCGTAGGTGCTTGGAACAAATTATGGTTACCACCGTTAATTAAAATCCTTCTTTGGACATTAATGATTAAACATCACCTTCTCTGATACATTTGTCCGTTGTATATCATATATGGGATTACTTTTAAAAATGTGAAGTTTTTAGTTTGACTCAGTATATATGTAGAGACATCATCTGAATATGACTATATATGCAAATGTTATGATACTGTATCTATCTTCACGAATTATTAAAAAATGGGCATAAAGCTCACGGAGACGAAGGCTATAGATACAATACCACATTTGATTTTTTAGATGATAAAGTACATCATTTGATAATAAATTCAATTATTGATATCTAAAAACCGATTTGCCATATTAATAAACATTTCATGATAAAACAAAATCAAATGTGTGATATAAATTCATTCTTTAGTATCCATATATGAATTATTGATATCATATAACGAATAAATAGTAAACAGGCGCCATATATATTGTTCTTTGTGGACTGTATTAAGTAACGCATTTGCATCACGGCTATAGTGTTAATTGCTAGTCTGTTTTTCTGCACCATCATTTCTTTCATCTTATGAAAAACTGTTTAAAAAATGGAAACTTATAATTAACCAAGGTAATAATACTTACCCGACCTGTGTTTATTTATCTCTCTGTCATTTTTATCGGTAACATGTGTCTACTTTTAAGTGTAAATACTTATGCCATACATCGTACTGGTTAAGGAATGACACATCATCGTGAGATATATGTACTCCATACACATGAGCACAACGGTACTTTGATTCTATAGCACAGAAAATCGTTTCCCCGAGTTACTGTGTAAAGGTTCACCCCTTGTTTTCAGGCGTCTCATTCAGAAAAATAAGTCAGGTGTGACAGTTATCACAATAAAAAGATTTTATACCTGCCGACTGACACTCTTGATGGGTCAGTGATTAAGACAACAGATCAATACATATGCTTCCTATTCAGGCTGTGTGTACGCATGGTATGTATGTATGGCTGTGTGTATGATTAAATGTATGTAAATTATGTATGAATGTAAATGTATGTAAGCCTAGATTACAAAATAAATGCTTTGGTCGTTTGAAGCCAGAAGGCAGAGGTATTCCCGGGAAAGAAGCCAACTCTCGCAGTTGGTCACTAGAGCTGAAACTTCTCTCAATCGTTTTGAATAAGGAGAATGGACCAGAGTAAGCTTAGGGATTATCGGCTGTTGTGTGAAAACAATACTTTAGAAAGAACGACGTCCTGTCCCAATGAACAAACCTACAGATTACGGATTGAACGTTAAAAGTGTCTGCAGGTTTCTTAATGCTTAATTACTTTTGCTGGAGAATATGTTTCTTGTACAAGCGCTATCAAACATGTTAACATACAAATATATCAATGTTGAAGCTAGGCTTCACTTCAGCTTTCCTTTATTTAGCAGGCCCCTCATACTGAAAAACAGCCTAACTGTTTTATATTACTATATCCTTCTGTGCTTTACACCTATCAAAGCTATACATTACTAATATATATGGGCTTAATTTTATCTATATTGCAAACTTTCTCCCCCTGTAACAAAATCCATATGTTCTAGTATTATATCTGATATATCCGTATTTACATATATACATCATTTATAATTAATAGTCAACATATATACCTATAAATGTTTACTAGACTAAAAAATGTAACGTAATGTAATACATTAAACTCTCTCCCCCCCCCCCCCCCCCCCCCCCCCCCCCCGCCCCCTCTACAATTAAGTTTGGTGGTTTATATCTATTAAGCATATTATTTATTATTCAACCCGACTTACCCCGTCGATGAAATACAGGACTGTGAAGTTGACGTAAAACCTAAAACGTGATGGTGATGATAATATATGAATGTTAATGCACAAGCGGTGCGTGTGAAGATATATTGAATACGTTTGACACATTAACCTATTTCTACACCTTTTTAACGGTAAAATTAGATACATTTAAACGTAAGTAGCATATTACCGTTGAAATTAAAAGGTCTTCAAGAATATGTATTTCTTATAATAGAAGGTCCATAAGAGTATTTCGTATTTCGTTATGAAAAAATAGTTCTCTTGATATTCAATACTGGACATTTCACAACACCCCACTTTTTTTTTGTTTATGGTAAAAGTTAATAAGAGGTTTGGTGGGGGACTAGAGGTAACATTTCAGATGGTGTTATTCTGGCATTACCCACTATTTACTGGAGGTTATTGGAAATGAATATAGACTGGCATGCTGTCTGACTACAGATAGGAATTGGTATCTTAACAATCATTGGGGGTTTCACATTAGAGGTGATTTTTACAATTGCCCAAATGATCCTGCTGAGTATTGGTGCTTAGTGATGTCAAATGGAACTTTTTATTATTAGATAAATTTGGTAGTGAAAACTTACCATCTATACAAGATATCTTCAGCCCTTTCTTTCTCTGTGTGTAATTCTGATGGAAACAGGTCACTCAACCAGTTCATGCATTCCATGGTAAAAAAAATCAGACTTGGTTAGAATCCGTGTTTATCTCCGACAACTTCCCACTGGTGACATTGTAGTGAACTTGGGAAGTGGTGATGACTTTTTATATTCATATTATTATAATCTGCCAAACTGTACATAAATGTGTGTGTTAAATCATAAAATTCAAAGGGACTGTTCCCTACACCCATCAATATCATAATGAATGAACATTAGTTTATTGTATGGATTATAGAAAGCTCTCACTAAGTATATGTTTTACATGCATGAAAGATGGGATTAAGGGAGAAAGGAAATATCTTCCTGAACGTTTCCAATAACTAGTGGAGGAAATTGGAAATGGGTGAACCTGTAGATAGCATCAAATCCGTGAAGGATTTGACAGATCTCACAGGGTAACATTCAGCAGGCTCATTACCTTCGGATCGTGTTAACATTTTTTCTTAACAGTTTAGCAAAAGAGAAAAAAATTGAAGTGAACTACATTGGAAAATGAGAGAAGAAATTTATTGTCAATGTTTTTATCATAAAAACTCTCTGTTCAGTAAACAACAGTTATTATTTTAGTACTTTCAAGAGGAATCCCAAACTTTCTCTTACTGTTATGAATGTCTAAGTGAAAGCAAAAAAACATTAAAGTGCAACAAAGCATTTCCATGGACTTTTTAATTTGCTATTTTGATATACATGTGTTCAGACTGATTGAAAAATATACAATATCAACTATAAATTTCTTCCGTGTGTGAATGCGTGTAATACTCGCATATTGGCTCCCCAGTTCTCATAATGCTTCATATGAAAGCAAAATTGTGTGTTATATTAATATTATCTCTTATGTCAGTGACTGATTTCAAACCGCGTGTCTTGGTGTTACACAGCCAGTGTCCCAACTCTCGTGTATCTACATTAATGTTTCGCCCTCGCGATCTAACGTTATAACATTTCAGGTCATAGACATCCTCTTATACACAGCAGATGCGTTCTGGACATATTACCTTTCGGCTCCATAGTCTGTACTGTCTTAAAATTGACTTTATTAGTCTTCGGATGTTACGTCTCATACACACAAACGGGACCGTTTAGCCTAGTACATAAGGAATGTAGCAGACAGTGGATCTTCGAGTTGGCTAACTGTCTGTTGGTAATATCCGTTTTCTTTTAGCAAATAAGAGGATAGTTAGTTACAAAGATATACGATATACAACGCATATTTGCACAACTATCACAAAACCATTCGACACTGACACCACATCAAACCCCGCTGTAGACTGGACGTATCCATCAAACCCATCGCGCTGAGTGAATTCTATTGTCCAGAGGCCGCAGTCGCACCGGCGTAGAAGTTATTATTATGTAATAATACAGCATCACTACCTCGTGACGTGTCGTCCGTCGGTCAAGAACTAGATGAAGACAATGCACAATTCATTGACTAGGGAATCACTCTAAGTCAAAATGTACGCCGCGATTACTATAAAGTCAAGCATCTCCACTGGTCAGTACACAACACCACTGACAGTAAACTGCTTGACTGTAATCGTTCCTCTTCTTCTTATTAAGGTAAGAAACATTTTATTATTGGATACATTTGGTCCTATATTATATATATGTGTGTGATATATTCTAGATAGTCTGTGTTTCTATAGATGGTTAACTCTAACAAGCAAATGTAAGATTGTGGAGACATATTTGCACTGTGCATGTGCACGGGTCCCTTGTATGTTTAAATAATGAAGCGTTCATTATTACCTATGTACGTATGAAAGATCAAACACAATAACGTGCGTGTTTGAGATATTTGTTTACCAGAACTTGTATGTACTATGAATAGATGTTTACTATACTTTGTATGTTTTATAAAATGTGTTTAGTACCACACGTGTCCGTAAATGAGTAGTAATTACCTATTAATTGAATATGATTTTCCATTATCAATATCCGAATATAAACCGATATATCCGAATATATCAGAACACAATATGTATCAAATAAATGTCATGAAAGTAACGTTAATCGGGCGGTATGTTGAACGATAAAGACACGGACAGTTAGTCTGTATATCTAATGTTCGGCCGTTACAGAAACTGTTACATTATCATATTTTGATACAAACGATGACAAAGCATTGATGAACTTAGAAATAAAATCTAGCATCGTGATAAGTCAACTCCATGCAAATGATACTATTCTGATTATCAATATCGTTCATATCCTACATCTACATGTTTTATTATACTTGGTTTGAGGTTATTGTTATTATCGTTTATCGCGTATATGTCTATCTACATTTAGTAAATAGCGCGTCTCGCTTCAGACGTAATAAGCCAAGCGTATTTATAGTGACGTTACTTACAAATGCAGTCACAGGTCATAATGTTGGTGTCATGATGTAATGCTCTCTCTAGACATGAAAGTGTGCTTAGCTCTACCTATAGCTATATCCCCTACCTTTCCAGCTTTCCCCCTCAAGTGTTATAACCGTTACAGCAAAAAAAATGCAGTTTCCCGGATACCTCACAGGATACCTCAATCTGGGTGTCCAAGGATCCAGCACTGGATACCAAGGATCCGGCACCGGATACCTCATTCTGAGTTTCCAAAAACATGTGACAATTTGGGGGGTGCAACACCTAAATTTATATTGGAAACTAACCAAGAAAAATGAACATTGCTGAAGGTATCTGGAAGGTATCCGGATGCAATTTTTCGAGATGCCTTATTTCTGGTAAATAATGTTAGCCTGGGCATATCAGATAGCTGTAGTAATATTCTGTGTCATTTTAGTTGTAAATATCCCCTTAAAGTTGAGATCTATGGGCATGTAGTTTTGGAGAAGACAATTTTTTCAATTTCATCTATAATTCTTTTTAGATGTTAAGCTGTTTCATGAACAAACATAAGTTCTAATACATGTATGAGGATATCCTTAAATGTCATGTTCAGACTTCCAGATTGTTCTGTGAAAGTATAAACTCATCGACTGTGTGCTCACTTGGGCCTTTGGTCCTAGTGAGATGATAATATGATTATTTGTAAAGGTACAAGTACTTGTTACGAGCATACCAGCTTTATTTAAGTTTGAAACACAATATGCCTCACTCTGAGGGTGACATGTACCAGATTTCATCACACTACATAGAGCTGTTCCTCAGTTACTGTGAACATTTTTACTGAAAGACATTGAAAGCTAATTTGACCTTCAATATCAGTTGCGACTATTGCAAAAACAATTGTAAAGTGCTTCATTCAGTGTAATATTGACAAACATATGACAATGATATACAATTATATGTATAAGAGTTATTTAGATTTCTGCAGGAAAAGGCACATTAGAGAACAAGAGTCATCAGAAAGATGACATATCCTTCCGGCAGCTGTCTGTAAAGTAACCACTAGTAAATGTGCAATTCTGTATGTAATGAGTCAACAGTTTAAAGTTCTTTAAGAAGCATACATTGTTTACCCACAAAAGATCCACCATGGTCACACCCATATGAATGCCAAGTTTCGATCAAATACATCGAATGGTTTTCGAATTCTGCCCCGGAAACGAACCCTATCCCCAATTGAGTCTATGTCCAACTTCATTCCATAAAAATTTAAAAAAATAAAAATTAGAAAAATCCAAAGATATCAAAAGGCACCACTTCAGTATGTGCCTGATAGATTTGCCAAGTTTTGATCAAATACACTGAATGGTTTTCGAATTCTGCCCCGGAAAAGGAAATGATTACGGACGGACCGACGGACGGACGGACGGACGGACAGACAGACTGGCTGATCGCTATATTCCCCCGCATTATATGCCGGGGGGATAAAAAGTAAGTTTATGACCTTTTGCCAACTTCTATCCCTGCCCTAAGGAAGAGTTTGGCCATTAACAATTTTTTTTGTCTGGCTATGACATTGACCTTTGACATAGCAGATCAATGCGTTATTCCAAAGATGTCCAAGCAATGCATGGTTTCATACAATAACTGTGGCTATCAAACTGAGGCAAAATATTGGTAAATCCCCATTTACACAGCTGGCTAATGAAACATAAACAACAAACAAATTATCAATTTCTTTTAATTATATGCCTATATCACACATTGAACAGTGTTCACATGATGGTTCCTGATGCAGTATGCAATTTCCTCCTATTCTTCAATACTAATAACAGAGCAGGATAACTGTTCGCTTGAAAGCATCAGCAGACCATGCTCACCAGTTCAGAGTTACTTGCCCTCAGACATCCTTTTCCTTCTATATTGCCATGGAAAAACAGGAACCAGGATGAGGGGAGGCCAGATGGGCTCTGTCCCTGTTGCATTGTGTTAGTAGAATTGTGAACATTATATTTGGTGTTTGGGTCCACATTTATAGACAAGTAGTCGCATACATCATTCCTTTCAAGTGATTACCACATGGCCAAAGACAATAATTTCTTCAACGTCCTTGAAGGGTCCCACTCCGACTTGGCAGTGGTTGGTCTTCTCACATTAGCCAGACCAGCCTTTGTGAGTGTGTCCCAGTGTCAACTGGCATATAACTTCTCAGTAGGCACTCACTGAAATAACAGGACTCTCCTCATCGCTGACTGCCAATCACTTCGGAAATCTGGAAGGGTCCTTCCAGACTGTCAACCTGTCATCTCAAGCTGGACTTCAGTTTCTGCAGAATTATGTATAAAGATTGTAGCAATAGAAAAGATTTGTTGCAACATGTACTTACAGATAAAAGGCAGCAAATACACTTAATTTATCATCTTTGAGTTTTGTTATATATACCAAACAATTGAGATATATATTGTTCCATGCTGATGAGTTGAAACAATCATTAACTGACATCTCTTAAAAATGTTCCTAGCAACCTATGCCTGCCATACAAGCCAAAGTAATAGATGAGGTAGCAAGTGGGCTCATTGATCGCTCGTAATCGTACCCAATAACGTGGGATGTTGTCCATAACAGTCATCATCCGTGCGTCTGCGGCATCGTATCGCGGCATTTGTGATTTCCGGTAGTTCACGCGGGACACGCCTCTTAGCAGCTGTCTATTTATGCTAATCAGTAACCAGGAAGTGCTCACTTCGTAAACAATTTCAATTTCCTCGGAATGTTCCGTCTGCTGTAAGTAAGGAGTTATTAATGCGTTGATACACATTTCTGGCATCTTTTGTAATATTGCCTTACCCCCATCTATCAATGGCCAACGATATAACCCGCAGTTCCCCAAGTTAACTTTCTCTATCGACCTGAACTAGAACATCTGCATATTCATGGAGACTAATAAGGTAACGGAAGTTACGTAGTCCGCACATTTTTCCCCGCTTTGTGTCCAGAAACTATTGGGAGATCATAAGGGCCATAATGCCAAACTTAGAAATACGTTCTTCACTTGTAGCCAAAAGATAAATACATACTTTGGGCATACTAGGAGTGTTTTTTTAAATATTTATTGTTAACGTTTAACATTTTTCCATTATGTGACATTATTGTCATCCAATCTTTTAAAAACGATCTTGGAATATCATTTCTGATATTTTGTTTTTGATTTTTAAAATACTTTTCTCTTACTTTTCTGTAAACATGCATTGAATACCTATTACAGATAACACATTTCGAATTTTACTTGTGCTGTCTTTGCACTTGTCTGGACAAATCACTGATATCTGGCATGATCATACTAAGTGGTTGGTAGAATTATGTCCTCTTTTTGTCCAATTCGGACCTCCATACACAACTTTTCTCTGTACCGCGATACGATCGAGTTCTCTCCCTTGTCAAACTGAGCGCGAGGCCCGGCTTTTACTCGGAGCTACTAATGTAAATAATGAACTTTTATCAGTAAAATATGCATTGTTAGATCAAATAAATGATATCTGATATAGAGAACATGAATAATCATAACGGTTAGTGAGTGCATTTTGTTCCGTTCAGCCTACATGACAAGTACCGCGATACCCCGAGGTTGCAGGCTATATCGATACACGAGGTTTGTTTACATCCATGTTCTAAATTGGCGCCCTGGACCGTAGGGGAATATGGGTAAAATGGCTTGTTCCGGGTTAACACTAAGCTGGGCCCCCGTCTCTAATAACACAATATTGTTTGGCGCAAGTTGACGACGCGTATGGGGAGCCGAAAACCAGTTAACACGACATAAGCTGGTTCCCGGCTCTCTATGCGCGTCGTCAACTTGCGCCAAGTTAAATTAGAGACGAGGCCCAGCTTATACACTGAACACGATCGGTCATTTCGTCAAAATTGGCCAAATATTGAGATTGCAGCTGAGTTCATGCTGGCAGCTGAAGTGACACATTAAGGTAAGGAATATGTGAATATTACAATGATCACGTATTAAAGTAATTTACCACATGTAAGCCTGTGACACATTACTTGTATAGCCAACATGTAAGTAAATGTACAATTATATTTTTATAGGACAAGTATCCTGTCTATCAGATGTTAGTATTTGCTTATGTATATAATGTAGAAATATGTTTACTTTAACTGGATAATTTGTATGCTAATGTGACTCACTGTCTTATTTCATATACTCCCTTTACTCTGTGAGAATGATTAATAACCTCAACATATTTTTCCAGATGTGAAGAACCAAGAACAGCTTTAATGACAGGGAAGTTTTGCATCAGAAATCATCGTGAAGTGGAAGATAAGACATTTTAAGGGTATGATCATTTTCACTTGAACTAGTTGAACAATAACCATGATGACAACTTTATCATGGGTGAATTTTTGGTGGTGGGGTAGCCTAGTGGTTGAAGCGTTCACTCTTCGTTCTGAAGACCCAGGTTTGATTCCTGCCACATAGCTGCGATATTGCTGAGTTAAACATCAAACAAAGCTAACAGCCGCATACTTACTCACGTGGGGATTCCAGGTTGAAGTTGGTTCCCATCAACATGATCAACCTATGCTAGTTGTAAGAGATAACTTAATGGATCGGGTGATCAGGCTCGCTGACTTGGTTGATCCATGTCATTGTATCCCAATTGTGTGGATCGATGCTCATGATGTCAATCACTGGATAGTCTGGTCCAGACTTGATTATTCACAGACCACCGTCATATAGCTGGAATATGGCTGAGTGCAGAGTTAAACAACAAACACTAACATGATTCTACAACCTGCTCTTGTAGATACCATTTTGAGGATCCTACACATAACTTCTTTTCAGGTTTTAACTATTGCAATATGTTCTACTACATGTGTTTTAAACAAAAAAAAATTCATAGTGAACTGGATTTGCAATCAAGCCGATGGCTTATATAAATGATGCTCAAATACAAAATAAGTATTAATATTAATACTAATTCTATACTATTGCAAACTATCAGTTGAGCAATAATTTAATCATCTGATTATAAGTAGTTAATGAAGGAGAAGTCCATATTGATTAAATCTACCCGATTCTGAGATAAATGCACGTATTGATTGATTTATTTCGATGTTTTCCTGTACATCATTTTCAACAATTCCATATAAAGCTTTCTTATATCAAATCCATGCTGTATAATAAAACCTATTATTTCTAATAATAGCATAATTTGGACACACAAATAAGTTATGAATGGTATTTTTATAACAGGTGCCACACATGCGGGATAGGTCATTTGACATGAATCAGTTATATGTGAATTTAAATCACTACTAGCTGATCTGAGTCATGAAAGGATATGACTTCGATTCTGTGAAAATGGAAATGCTAAAACATCTCCCAATATTAACCATGCTATTACAGAATCTATTCACTTGTATGTAAAATATTTTTGAACAATGACATCCATCTAATGACTGTTTGTATGTGTGATATGCCAGTAGAGGTATATGTGTACAAGCATGTGCATACACGTAAAAAAATTATGTATGTTTGGCTAGGTACAAGTATATGAATGAGTTGTTTTGTGCGACTTGTATATTAGCATCATCATAGTTTCAACAGACAGTTTATGTATATCAAATGTTAAATGTCTTTGTAGGGAGAATTGCATATCAAAACTGTCATTATTTTATAACTGATGAGTAGAACTTTTTAAGTATCTGGCATGATACATTTCCTTGGTCCACAGAAACATGTTACCAGTAAACTGACTTGATAAGTAGCACTGCTGTCAGTATGGTTGGAAACTAACTAAGCTTACTTACTTATATTGGAGTTTTAATGTGCGCTTTCCAACTGCAAGCGTATGTCGCACACGGGCCTGGCCAGGCCATTTAATGTGTTTCCAAAAAGGGGAAAAGTGAGTTTGTGCAACCCAGGAGGGGGGACTGACTGACTGACTGATATAAAAGATTTAACGTTCGCTTTCCGACTGTAGCGTATTTCGCACACGGGCCTGGCCAGACCATTTAGTGTATTCCGAAAAGGGTGAAAGTGGTGTGTGCAACCCAAGAGGGGGGTTTTAGGGGTTGCTTAATTATATTGAATTTTTGGAATTTTTAAATTTGGAATAAATGCCGAGGTGGGTGGAGGAGGGAACTAAGGGAGCCGGATGAGGTGGGTGTTTGTATGTTTATTGGATTTTGGATTGGTAGATTAATTAGTTTTTAGATGCGCTTAATTAGGTCTGTTTTGATTAGGAATACGCCTAGGGCCTTGAAGTTTTCTAGTTTATTTTGAGGGTTTAGTATTTCATCTAGAGTAGGAACCTTATTTAGATTGAGGGTGGTTTGTAGTGTGGTTCTGTGTGTTTTGTAGTGGGTGCAGTGGATGCGTGCGTGTTCTGTGGTTTCGGGTTGTTTGCAGTGGGGGCAGTTTCCTGTGGTGTGCCTTTTAAGTTTTTTTAGGTGGTTATTTAGGCTAGTGTGTCCTGTTTGGAGTTTTGTAATTGATCTGTCAATTTTTTTTGAGGGGTGTAGGATTTTAGGTTTGGCTAGTGGTTTTCTGAGCACTTTTTTGATTTGGCTGTTTGAGTTTTGATATTGATTATGCCATTTTTTGGTTATTTTTTGTTTGTTAACCCTTTTTAATTTCTGATTTTGAGATGGGTAGGTTTAGGCTTATTTCTGGTATTTTGAGAGATAATTTAGCTGCTTTATCGGCGCTTTCGTTGCCGTAAATTCCTACGTGGGCGGGGATCCACAAGAAGGTTATTTGTTTGCCTGCTTTTGTTAGGTCGTTGGAGCTTTTAAGTATTTGGTTTATTAATTTAGGTCGTTTTTTGGTATTTTTGTTTTGGAGGGCTTGTAGTCCACTAAGGGAGTCGGTGAGAATTAGGATTTTATTGTTGTTTTTAGATTGTTGGTTATGCAGGGCTGAGGCCATGCCCATAAGTTCGGCCGTGAATATTGATTGGTTGTTAGGGAGTCGGTAAGATTGTGTGGATATAACTGGCTGTGTGGTATGGACTCCGAAGCCTGTGTGGTTGGAGATCAGGTCTGAAGATCCGTCAGTGTATATGTGACACCAATTTGGCCAATTTTCGTGTATGTATGCGAGTGTGGTGGTTTTAGCTATGTTTGGGTCGGTTTGTTTATTTATTTGGTTTGCTAGCGTTGTGTCTATTTTGGGTATTTTGAGTTTAGGGGTGAAGATATTTGATTTTTTGCAGTTTTGTTTAAGATTTTGAGTTTGGTGTTCATTGAGGTAGTTAGTTATTCTTTGGGATATTGGGGTGAGTAAGGGGTGTTTGCGAGCTAGAGCTTGGTTTCTTGGGCTAATGTTTTGGTTAATCAAGTTTTGGATGAGAGGGTTTGTTTGGGACGCGGCCCAGAAATTAAGGCTTAGATGCTCCCTGCGTAGATTTAGTGGCATTTCCCCTGTAAGTGCTTGAAGTGAGGTGTAGGAGGTGCCATGTTGGGTGCGTGTAATTAGTTTAAGGGCTTGGTATTGTATTGAGTCAAGTTTTTTAGATAGAGAGATGTTTAGGGTATTGTATATGGCGCAGCCGTAGTCTAGTTTTGATCTGATTAGTGCTGTATAGAGTGAGAGGAGGGTATCTTTGGAGGCTCCCCAGTTAGAGCCGGTGAGACATCTTAGTGTGTTAAGGTCTTTGCTGCATTTAGTTTTTAGGTTTTGGACATATGCCTCCCAGGTGAGGTGTTGATCGAAAATGAGTCCTAAGAATTTGGTTTGTTTTTGGAATTTGATTGTTTGGTTGTTTAGCTCGAGAATTGGGAAGGCAGGTTTCATGTTTTTATGTTTGAATACTACTCCTGTTGTTTTATCTGAGTTAAGGGAGAAGCCCCGTTTGTCTGCCCATTGTTGTATTTTATTTAGAGATTTTTGGATTAAGTTTTCTGCCATTTTAATGCTTTTAGTGCGGATCCATAGGGCTCCGTCATCCGCGAATTTTGAAGTGTTTAGTTTAGGGGATAAGCCCTCGAATAGATCGTTTATCATTATATTGAAGAGGGTTGGGCTGAGGATGCTGCCCTGGGGAGTGCCATTTTCTAGGGGACACTGGTCCGATAGCGTGTGGTCTATACCCACGGTTATTTTGCGATTGTTTAGGAAATCTTGGATGAAGTTTATTATTTGGCCTTTTAGTCCTATTTTTTTAAGTTTTTGAATTAGCCCGTGGTGCCATACCATATCGAAAGCTTTAGAGAAGTCGAGGAATATGCCTATGGGGGTTACTTACTTACTTATATTGGAGATTTAACGTGCGCTTTCCGACTGCAAGCGTATGTCGCACACGGGCCCGGCCAGGCCTTTTAATGTGTTTCCAAAAAGGGGAAAAGTGAGTTTGTGCAACCCAGGAGGGGGCTTTAGGGGTTGCTTATATAGTAATTTTGAAATTTTGAGATTTGGAAAGAATGCCAAGAGTGGGTGGGGGACGAACTAAGGGAACTGTGTGTGTTGGGTGGTTATCAAATAAGGTAGTTTTGGTTTTAATATTTTATTTGGGGTTTAAATGCGGCTAATTAGTCCTGTTTTTATTAGGTATATGCCTAAGGCTTTGAATTTTTCTAATTTATTTTGTGGATTTAGGATTGATTCTAGTGTAAGTCCGGTTTTAAGATTTAGGGTAGTCTGTAGTGTTGTTCGATGTGTTTGGTAGTGTGTGCAGTGAATGAGTACGTGTTCTGGTGTTTCTTGTTGTTTGCAATGTGGGCAGTTTCCTGTTGTGTGTAGTTTAGCTATTTTACAGTGATTATTTAGTTTGGTATGGCCTGTTTGTAGTTTGGTAATTATTCTGTTGATTTTTTTGGATGGGTGTAGTATTTTGGGTTTATTTAGGTTTTTTTTGAGTACTTTCCTGATTTGGCTATTTGAGTTTTGGTATATATTTTGCCATTTTTTGTTGATTTTTTGTTTAGTGACACTTTTGATTTCTGATTTTGAGCTGGGTAAGTTTAAGCTTATTTCTGGGAGTTTAAGGGATAATTTTGCTGCTTTATCTGCCTTTTCATTTCCAAAGATTCCTACGTGGGCGGGAATCCAAATGAACTCTATTTGTTTACCTACCTTAGTTAAGTTGTTTGAGCTATTGAGTATTTGATTTATTAGTTTGGGGCGGTTTTTAGTGTTATTATTTTTGAGGGCTTATAGTCCACTGAGGGAGTCGGTTAGGATGAGGATTTTTTGGTGTTTTTTAGATTGCTGATTGTGTAGTGCTGAGGCCATGCCCATTAGTTCGGCCGTGAATATGGATTGGTTGTTTGGGAGTCGGTAAGATTGTGTGTCTTTGGTTGGTTGTGCGATGTGTATTCCGAAACCTGTGTGTTTTGAGATCGGATCTGAGGATCCGTCTGTGTATATGTGACACCTATTTGGCCAATTTTCATGTATGTATGCTAGTGTGGTGGTTTTAGCGATGTTAGGATCGGTCTGTTTATTTAGTGTATCGGCTAGTGTTGTGTCTATTTTTGGTATTTTAAGTTTTGGAGTGAAGATATTGGATGATTTATTGTTTTGTTTAAGATTATTTATTTTGTGTTCGTTTAGGTAATTGGTTATTCTTTGGGAAATTGGAGTAAGTAGTGGATGTTTCCGGGCTAGGGCTTGGTTTCTAGGGCTAATATTTTGTTTAATTAAGTTTTCGATTAGTGGGTTTGATTGGGATGCGGCCCAGAAGTTTAGGGTAAGTAATGTTCCCTACGTAGTTTAAGTGGCATTTCTCCTGTTAAGGCCTGGAGTGAGGTGGAAGAGGTGCCATGTTGAGTTCGTGTGATTAGTTTTAGGGCCTGACAAGGACTTTGACCACTCTGTGCAGATGCATAACAATGCATAATGAACTGGGGGTATGATTCAATTATGTCACACAAGTCAAAGATGGGTTCCACTGTATTTAGAAACAGACGATAGATGCAATACTGTGTAACTTTATAACAATCAAATGAGTATTCAAATAGGAATAAACATATATTTACAATTACCCTTGAAAAGTTCCAAAACCAAATAGAACTACATGTACTTAAATTATGATTACACTTGACCAATATATTTGGCAGTTTTTCCCGTTATTGTTAATCTTAATTAAAGATAGGATAAATGATAAAAATATGATTATGATTTTACTCATGACTAATCATGGGCGGATACAGCTTTTTTGAAAAGGAGGGGTGCACAATTAAGATCTATTTATTGTCTTTGGTGGTAATTTATACAGAAATAAAAAGGGGGGTGCGCACCCCCGCCTCTGTATCCGCCCATACTATTGCCAGTAGCCGAATTAAGGTCCCTTAAATGTAATATACATAGTTTTTAGTCGATTGTTCAGGTGGTTCTTTTCAGTTGATTTTTTGTATCAGTGCCTACCAATTAATGGTAGATATTAAATATCAATAATAAGGGAGATAATTATTTTCAATGTGGCTCCCATTGCAACTAAAGCAAGGAACGATTCAAATCAAGCCTGATTCAGCTGCTACATTGAAATGTATTTGCTCTTCTAATCTGTAATTCAATCAGTTGTATAGTGACTTGATATTTGGCGAAAATATCTGTTGTATGAAATCCTAATGTTACTTACTTTTGTATTTGAGATGATATTTGTATTTGGTAGCCTAGTGGGTAATGCGTTCTCCGAAGCACTGGGTTCTGTTCCCCACATGGGTACTGTGTGAAAAGCCCATTTCTGGTGTCCCCGCAGATATATTGCTGGAAAATTGCTAAAAGCTGTGTGAAACTATACTAACTTGCTCACTCATTATATAGTATTTTGAGATCACTTACATGACTTGTGTGATTGAAAGTTTTGATAATTATGAATACCGTATTCGTCGTAATAAGTGCCCAGGGCGCTCTCAAAATTTCGTGGTTTATGCTGGCAGCCTTAAATGTTTATGTATGACAAATATATTTTTCCAGAATTTAATTCCCCATAATTAAGGGTGCATATCACACACGAGTGTGTATTATACGCAAATAAATAAGTCTTGTATACATTGATCAATTGGAAAGGGTGCTAATTGGGATTGTTCACTAGCCATTTTATTAGCAAATATTCCCGTGGGCGCTTATTACAGCAAGGCGCCTATTACGTCAAATACGGTAGCTCTGTTTTTATGTATAAGAACCTATTTTATGCAATTTTGCATTGCCTTGTTTACCCTTCCTTATATTTGGATGTAATGCAAACATTTGAGAAAAATTCAGGTGAGCCTTATGGCACTACAGGAATTGTTTTCAGAAGATCAATTACAATTTTGTATTTTCTGTAAAATTTACTGTTTGCTATGGCTTTTTCACATTGGTTAACATAGTTTGGTTAACAGTTGCTTGATAAATTGTCATTACCTTACTTATTGAGAAACCAACTTTTTACCCTTTGTGAATATATGTGTGTTTCTTATATTTTTAATCACAAGCTTTTAAAGTTGTTATAAATTGTTTCAGGTACCAGGATTTTACAATGACACCAGATCAGAGAAGTCATACAAAGGACTCTCCGGATGATGAATAATCCTCCTCAGAAAAAACTAACAGGTTCACCTCAGAAAGTGATGATTCTGAATGAATAATGCCACATCAGTGTGATTCTGTAGGTTGTTTTATTATGACATTAATCAAGTCAAAAGGAATTCATACCACAGCAGTGAGACTATGTTTATGTGGTGTACACTGACGCTGACTATACAAATCTGAATGACTTTTGTGGTTTACTGCACAAACATAATTGACTTTCTTCTACCTTGAAATTCTTCTGAGATTTGACTAATTTGTTTATTTAGAAAATGGCATTGAAGCATCTGTTTCTGTTTTTGAATGTTCTTGCAAACACCTGTGGTTCCTGAACCAATGACATGTCATAAAATCAATAAATATGATTTTTTATCTTAACAAATTTTTTGTTTTACTTCTTTAAGAAAGATGATATTGATCATTCATAACATAGGTGCTAACATATATCAAATATACTAATGCCCTGAATGTTTTCCCACAATTAATACAGCTCACTGAACGAAGTGTTCGGAAGGTATCCGGATACCGGAAACTGCATTTTTTTGCTCCGTGTTGCTTATTCGATCGTTCTATCATTATGCTATATGTTTCATGTATTCATACTATTATCATTCTATGTACCATGTATTGCTATTATGTCTCTTATTCTGTATTATATAACACAACACCACTGACAGTAAACTACTTGACTGTAACTGTTCTTCTTCTTCTTATTAAGGTATAATCAAGTTCCCAAACCCGGGACAAAATCTTGATTATAATATGTGCGTGATATGTTAACACAGGTGGTTACAAGCACGCAATGAATGGTGTTTTTTGGATGGTGATCAGGACACATTCTAACAGTAGAAACATATAACAGATTTATGATACATGCCTTAAAGTGAGTTTAAACATGTCAAAAGCGATTGACCCTACAATATAGGGTCATTTACTCCAAATGTACGTTTGTTATATATCGACTGCCTGTCTCTATGTCTTAAGTTGTTAATCGGTAACTGCGGTCCAGATTTATTTAATTTATTCATCTATTGTTGAAATCTTGACTGTTTACACAATAAAAATTCTAACTGATCATGCACTACTGAGGCAGTCAAGCACCTGTATAAGAAATATAAAAGCAGCCATGTTACCTGTATTCCCAAAAGCTGGCAATTATTTCCCCGCAATATAACTGAAAAAAATGCTGATGTGACATGACATATACCCACAGACAATACATGTTTCCAATGAGTGTAGCACAATTTTATCAAAGTTTTATTTACAATTTGAAAAACTATAATAATATTAATATTAAAATTCGTCATCACTTTTCAAGTTTACTAAAATGTCACCAGTTGGAAGATGTCACAGATAAACAAGGATTCTAACTAAGTTTGATCGTCACAGGTTTATTCCCAATTTGCCAGCACAATGCAGAGGATGAACAGTTACTGTGAGTGAGCATGGTTTTACACCGCTTTTAGCAGTTATTGTGTTTATAAAAGCACAGAAGTCATGCAAAAATCGCTCACAGTAGTAAGTGAGTAAACTCAACTGAGGATTTTATAAGTATCCATCACAACCTTTGAAAGCTAACATGTGAAGAAACTCAGTTCACTGAAACTTAAATAATTAGTGAGTGAGTGAGTTAAAGTTTAACGTCACATCGGCAATATTTCAGCCATATCGTGAGGAAACAAAATTTGATATGAACAATATGTATTAAACTGTATAAAATTCTGCTGACAAAGAGCAGTATGATAACTAGAACATAACAGACTTGCGTAAAACTAGTTTGAGAACAAGTAAAACTAGATAACTAACTAATCATTTAACAACACATTATAAAAACAGGCTATAGATCGCCACCAACTGAAGGTTGATCACCGCGCTGGGGACCATGGGGACTTACAGTACTTTTGCTACCTGCATGGACCCCAGTCGGATTTACATCATCCCTTCAGTTGTTGGTGATGACTGACAAATTTAGCCAAACAAATAAAATAACACATATACTACTATTAAAAACGTGGAAGAAATAAATATACTTAGAAAGACGTGGTCTTACCTACTTAAATATTTAAGGCACTTGCAGTGGCCAGTTAACAAGTAATCAGTGAGATAGTATATAAATACTGGGAACGTCAAACAACTTCATTGTAAATAGACAAATGCACCTGTGAATGGTCAAGGTTTTACATACCGAGTGAAACAAAGACGAGGTGCCAGCCTACACTGGAAATGCTGTATGCTGCATGTCCAGCCTCCATCAACACCTCTAGTGATCTGTTCTTGATACCGAGCCTTGCGCATAACCATTGTCATGACCTGGTTGAGTGACTTCCTTCCATCAACGTGAAAGGATTACCCACAGAGAAAGAAACGATTAAAATCCTAAAGATATCCTATCCAAATGGTATAAGTACTCACAACCAATTTCCTCTAATAGTAAACTGTCACCTTTGGTATCCCCAACAATCCTCACCATGGTCATTGGGCAAATGTAAAAATCACAAACCTTAACGAGATTCTGTCTATATGGTCACACCCGGTCATTGTGAAGATCTAAAATTCTATCAACAGTGAGACAACATGGCTGTTCATATTTATTTCCAACATCCTCTTAGAATTAGTGATAAATTTTAAGTCCAACACTAAACATTCTCTTAAAGGGGCACTGATCTAACGCAATTCCCCGGGACTGGTTGTTGCCTTTGTTATTGTTTTTTCCCAGTGAGTACCCGGATGTAGAGCAGAAATCTAGACTAGCTCGCGACCTCTGTTGCGCCATTCGTAAGCGCATTAGTCACTTTTATGGATACCGGTAGTAATAAGAGCGTATGGTCACATTGATCAACAAAATGAAATACAGTTTTCGAGATAATAAGGAAATGTAGGCATCTTTGTGGGTAGCATCGGTAATGGTGACAAAGTTTTGATAAGTCACTTGCTTGGTAATTTTGCGATTTTCGTTTACACTATTTTGACTTGCAACACAAAGTAAATATTTCACATGAGCATTGCTTTTTTTATAGTGTGTATATTTTTTTACTGTCAAAACGTGTAACATTTTCAAATATATTAAACGCCTAAATATTCAGTTATTTTACAAAGTGACTGAAACACATTTCCATCTGTATTATTATGATAACGAATTCCAAACATTTTGATGTTTAATGTCATCACCAAGAGACTGAAAATGTTACGTTGAAAAGTACATTTCTATGTTGTTTGGCTTCTAATCCTACATAATAATCTGTTGTGATGTTTGTAGGCCCTTTTGATCATCTTAAACAATCTGGACAGATTTTTTAGTCAAAATGACTGAAATATTTACACATTTTATAAATTGCCTGAGAAAATCACATTTTACAAATTGACGGCAATATATACACGTTTATAAAGGAAAAGACCTGTGAAAACAACGTCTATCGCGCATTGAAGAATTTCCCAACCAAGACGTAGAGAAACAAGAACGAATCGGTTCAAATGAAAGAAAACAAAATGCAAATACCATAATTGCAACCTACCAAATTTATGTGTATACATTTTAGGCAGCTTCCTTGTTCGAGAAATGTATCCGTGAATATCCACACAAAGGAACTAAATCGTCTGCAGGTGTACAAAGAAACTTATTTGATGTCACGTGTCTCTGTAACAGTCAAATATTTTGAAAGATATATACTGTTTCGGGATATTATAACCCGTGTTCATTTCTCAACTGATCACTTGGATTGTTTCAGGTGTTTCACATAGGTGTCAAGTCTCAACGGTCGGCTGAGAAAGCCCACGTGACAACTATTTTCACAACGTTCACGGTTCCTAAAAAATCCATTGAGTGATAGATAACAATGATCAATCAATCAACGTATTATCAGTTAACCCTTTGAACAAAGTATGTTGTTTTTACATCGACACTTCACGCCATGACATGAGTGTATTCCCTTTGTTTTAGTAAACCTAGACATGTTGACACTCACTTTTGACATATCCACTGTGCAAGATAACAGTGATTAATCAATCAACGTATTTTCTGTTAATCCTTTGATGACTAGGAACGATCCGTTGATTTACAAAAAAAGTAAATCAACTGATCATTCACCTCTTGCTGGTCTGCCACGTGCATATTACATAACACACATTTCACCTCACTTCAAACCTGGATTTAGATTGAATAATTACCCCAGACACAATAAATGCCAAATGGGAACCTTTGTCAGGTAATCTAAGTGGTGCTACCACTAATTGTACCTGTAATAAATTAATTAACTGAGCATCAAGTGAATGACGACAAAAACACAAGTGTAGGGTTATACCAGAAAACGTGGATGACAACAAGGGAGTAGTAATCTTATTATCGACGCAATCCGAAATCCGAAAATGCTTTTACTACATAGATACTTTTTTTTAAGTATTAAACTATAACCATCTGGGGTATTTCCAAATGACGACATCCGATGAGCTCCGCCGTTTCTTTTGACTGTTTGTTTAGGCTGAAGAAATTAATAAACATGCGCCCTTTGTCAAAATCTTTATAGATCACAGTTAACCAATCAGTGTTTATGCATAAATGCGTTAAACAAATATTGCCTCCAGCCTCAAAGTTTATTTAGCTGTCCTTGCAGACGGTAGCCCAGTCTCTGGTCACGCTCAGTTGCGTTGCGTATCATCCGGGTACTCACGGGGAAAAAAAAATAACAAAGGCAACAACCAGTCCGGGGATTTGCGTTACATCAGTGCCCCTTTAAGACGGGCCGACCTTGTGTTCATGGTCTGGTGAACACAGGTCAATGGCGGCTCGTTAACTCAAGATTCACATCTCACTGTTTTGATTTATCTAACTATTCTTTTAATATATTTTCCAACTTCAACTGAAACCCGGTCCCGTGTTACACGCATGGCACACGCTTGTGCAACGAGTGACTCACGCGTGCTCAACGGGTTGCACACGCGCTGCACACCCGTTGCACACCAGTGTCATATGCGTGTTTGGGGAATGAGCTTTTAGGCAGTATTGTAAGTACAATACTCTTCGACGCGACGTTAAACCCAATTTCACCTCACCTCACATTTTGTCGTTGAGTATACATCTGCAGTTCAATGCCCTTCCCTCCTCGGGAGCACGGTGGCCTAGTCGTCTAAGGCGCCTCGATTCGCTATGGAGAGTTGCGTCCCTTGGGCAAGCCAGAAACCTATGATTGTGGGTTCGAGTCCCGGTTCGCCCAGATTATGTTTCTAGGTTTGTCAGCACCATACCCGTGCTCGTGGGTTTCACCGAAGTGGTAAACGCCTGAGACCTGCATCACTTCGGGCTTTCTTCCCACATTAAGCTGACACGCCGCGATATAACTGGAATACTGTTAAAAGCGGCGTTAAACCCAACTCACTCACTCAACCTTCGCCATTATGTCAGTATGCCGATGTCCACAAGGTTCATTCAACTTGTGTCATTAGTTTCGACTGTGGGACTATTTTTTTAACACTTTACGATTTCATTGAGTTCAACTCGGGGCCACACAAAGCAGCCTCCCTGATCAGTGCCAGTTATAATCAGGTAGATTTGTTGAGAAGTGCATCAAATGTTCATAGCGGAAGAATCCCCGGATTTTCTCATTGTGTGTCACATGATCTGTTACAGTCTCGTGATGTCTCGGATGAGTGAATCGGGTGGCGAGATGTGTGGTCTTTGGTGACGTTCTCATCAGCACATGTCGACAGTTGCGAGGACGGGACGGGCAAGACGAAGGTATGTTTTGATTAAATTCGATGTCAATACTTTTGATTGACGGATTAAAACATACATAATGGACAATGTGCACCGTCTGCAGTCAATAATAACATGTGACGGGGATATAGGCACAGCCCCTTAAATGCATTACCTCTAAGTGAGTATCAATGGTGTATCTTCTACGAGGTTGTGTGTTGCCTTTATACATTCATACAGAACGCTCGATAGTTAAAGTAGTTATCTAAGTACTGAGGGTGGGGTGGGCGCACCTCCCATTATATGTAACATGTCTCATGCTTCCCCCATCCACCCCATACATGTGACATTTTTTTCATAAATGACCAGTACCCAATAATGCTCAAATGTATAAATGTTCTATAAATTGGAACTGTGTCAATATTGCATGCTCCCCCACCCCCCTCCCTGGGTGTGATAAATTTGGCGAACCCACCCTCTCCTCTTTCGCTTTATCATCTTTACATGACCCCAATCCCCTAGCCCTCTGAATTTCATCGGCCCACCCTATTATGAATGACCGGTCCCGTATGCAAGACAGCAGAGTGCAACTTTATCTGTATGTGTATTTTGTAAGTTCCACTCCAAAATTGTACATATCCTTTATTGTACGTGTGATAAATTATGATATATATTAATTAATATTCAATCACAATTTTGTAAATTTAATGTTTAAGAAAATATGTTGATGTTCATACACATTTATTGAAATTTTATTATCATTTCATAAAAATATATTGATATTAAAATGCACATGCTAAATAGATAAACATGAAGAAATATTCAATGCGCTACCTTTTTCATTTGGGTCTGTTCCATCCAATCAACCCTAATTTAAGAGCGGGATACTCCCACAGCTCCTAATCCCTTAATCCCTATGTTATACAATCCATCCAAATCTTGGGAACCCGAGGGGAAAAGAAATGTGTATGCGTGCGTGCGCGCGTGTGTACATGCATGTGTGTGTGTGTGTGTGTGTGTGTGTGTGTGTGTGTGTGTGTGTGTGTGTGTGTGTGTGTGTGTGTGTGTGTGTGTGTGTGTGTCACCAAGGAATAAATATTATTTTGTATGGCCGTCAGCATTCATCCACAATGGATCAAAATAATTTCACCTGGTTTCCCGTCTTTAATCCGATACCTTTAATCCGAAAGCATGTAGTTAATCGCGGCTATAAAGTTTTGGTAAAGTATGGTTCAAAAGCTTTCATTACCATAAAGATACCAATTACGTTTAGTAAACAATTACATATGTGTCTTCATACATATTTTGAATATGTATTCAACTAACTATCACTTTATCTTGGACGGAATGGGCAGTGTTTACCAAGGACGGTGTGTACGGTGTTCGCTCACCACCTCATAAACCCTGGGTATTTGTGTTATGCGCTGTTTCTGTCAGTAAGTAAATAAAAGTATAAATATGCAAACAGGAAACAAGTTATTATTAGCTTGGATCATAAGGAGCTGTGTTGTATGACAAACCAGCCAGGTCAGCGATACAGCCGGGACCCTCCACTATAGGGAAAACGCCTGGTTTATATAACTGTGTGTGTCATTCACAATACATGACATTTTAAAGTAATATTAATGGCAGTGAGACCGTTGACTTCATTGATAAACATGTTCACTGTGTATTTTAAAATTTATGGGAGACTTGACAGGCATCTTGGGTGTCCAAACAAATTGGATTCATGTGTTCAAAACATACTATGCAAATATGTTAATTTAAACTTTATGATTATAGTAAATGATTACCATTATTACGTAGAGATAATGTCTGTTTCACATAGGGTATTGATGGTGACTTCATTGCATATATTAACCGCGGGCAATTGAATTTACAGCATAGTCTCTCTTTAAACATAAACCTTTTTAAGTGCAACTTAGCAGCCCAAAAGCTTTGATTCATTCACACTACTTCGTTAGTCAACTCGACTGTTAATCGTTAATGATTACGCCATTGAAGCAATGTTTCAGTTGTCCATTGAAACAAGGCTTCAGTTGCCCATTGAAGCAATGCTTTAGTAGACCATTGAAACAATGCTTTAGTAGTCCATTGAAACAATGCTTTAGTAGTCCATTTGAAGCAATGCTTTAGTTGTGACATCAAGACCTGGATATAGGCAAAATATCAAGAAGGGTACATCGTCCCGTCTTAAACATCTCACATACTCCAGTTATAAAACATGCCGACTGGGTGAACACCTTTGCGTTCGTGAGATAAAAACATTATACAATACAGAGCGTTATACAAGCAGATACGGTATTGGGGTCAACACATGGGTCATAATCGCGCGGTAGTACTTAAAATTGACATACCAGGGACGTGAAGCAGGTGTTTCGTGAGAAATAGATCCGTTTTGCATTCACAAATCGTAAGTATTCAGAATTAAGAATTTAAAGTGAGTGAGTGAGTTGGGGTTAACGCCTTTTTTTAACAGTATTCCAGTTATATCACGGCGTGTCAACTTGATGTGGGTATCAGGACGTTTACCACTTGGGTGAAACCCACGAGCACTGGTGTGGTGCTGACAAACCTAGAAACATAATTGGGGCGAACCGGATTCGAACCCACAATCATAGGTTGCCCAAGGGACGCAATCCTGCGCAGCATATCGCGGCGCCTTAGACGACTGGGCCACCCGTGCACCCTCAGAATTAAGAATTTGAATGTTGTACTGGTTGGTACAAATTCTCATACCCATCTTTCTCACTCAGCCCCACCCGGGGTAGAACGGATTTGGCGTCACACATTCTACCCATGTGGGGATTCGAATCAGTACCGCGTACAGGGTATGTGTCGTCAATGACCCTGAAAGCAAACCACATGATCTTATATCTGCACATTTGTCTTTTATCCAGAGTTTGGGGCGGTCGGGTAGCCTAGTGGTTAAAGCGTTCGCTCGTCACGCTTCAAGACCCGGGTTCGATTCCCGACATGGGTACAATGTGTGAAGCCCATTTCTGGTGTCCCCCGCTGGGATATTGCTGGAATATTGCTAAAAGCGGCGAAAAACCCATACTCACTCACTCATTTATCCAGAGTTGAATCGGTCTCAGCAGACCATCGTGACTGATTGTTCTCTGCTGTGAGTGAGTGAGTGAGTGAGTGAGTATGATATTCCGTCGCTTTCAGCAACATTCCAGCAATTATCAGCAACAGCCCAGAAATGGGCTTCACAAATTTTTATCCATGTGGGGAATCGAACCCTGGCCTTCGGCGTGACGGGCGAACGCTTTAACCAAAAGGCCACCTCTATCATATTTTCTTGCAATATTTTTTGTATGTATGACGCATGTGTTTCTAGCGTACATGGTTTGCCATACTACAGTTGCAGGCTGGTCGTAGGCTTGACGCAGTGACAATACCAGGATGGAGAACCTGCTGGCGGCCATGTTTGTCTGTCTGTGTGTCACCACATCCGGGGTAGTTGGAGACAGACAGTTCTTTATCGCTGCTGCGGAAGAGTACTGGGATTATATGCCGCTAGGGGCCGACGTTGTCAACACCGAGGGGTATGTCTACAGGAGTGAGTGAGTGAGTGAGTGAATGAGTGAGCGTGTGCGTGTGCGTGTGCGGGTGTGTGTGTGAGTTTTTACGCTACTGTTAGTACACCAACAATTCCTGAATAGACACACATTATACTACGTATTAGAAAATCAGTTTGTTTGTATCACTGATACCCATCTTGATAAATCGTTTGATGACGCTTCTTTAAAGAGGGCAAGCATTCATGATCTAATACGTAAAGACAGCAATTCTTTCGGGGTGTAATGTTATACAGTAAACTACGGTTATAACAAACTCAAAGGGACCCCTCAGTTTAGTTCGTTATAACCGTAGTTCGCTATAAGCATATATACAACATATGGTCGGGACTAAAATTAAGTTCGTAATATCGATCAGTTCGTTATAGGCATGTTCGTTATAAACGTAGGTTAATGTGCATGTATATTAAGCCAAGTTAAGCGTTCAGTCGAATGCGTGATCTCGAGAATATCTATGGCGAAACAATTAGGGCTAAGATCTTCCTAGTGTGAAACTCCGTACGTTATGCGTAGGGTACAGACAAGAGTATAACAATGTGGAATTATGGAATAAACTTGATACTAGTATTCAAAGTGCCCTAGATATTTCAAGCAAATTTACTATTGTTTGAGATTTAAATGCAAACCTGTTATCCAGTGCTATACAAGTAATCATCTTAAGGATGTATTATTTTGTATGAATTAAAGAAATATCATAAGTGAACCAACAAGGGTCATTACACAATATTCCAGTACATCTTGACCCTATAATACTCAGCAAAGATGTAAATACTAATATACATTGTGGAATAATTAGGGTACTTATGTGATTATAACTTCGTCTATCATTACAAAATTACATATACTAGAGACATTTTGTGTTATAATGAAGGCGACTACCTTCGAATGCACGTATTAATGAAACAAAATGGGTAGAACTATTCAATAATTGTCAAGACGTCAATCAAGCTTTTTATGAATAACTTATTGAACATTTAAAACTCTGTATCCCATCTAAAAATTATATTAGACATAATGATAAACATAAAAAATAAATAATAAAAAATGATGATGGTTTGATTCAAATTTAAGGAAAGAATGTAGGAAAAGATACAGATTACGTAAAAGGCAAACAGAACCAAAACCGTTTTCAGTATTACAGCGTTTATGATACAATGAAATAAGGTTAATAATATGAAGTATTATGTTGAAGAAATTTTATAGGCCAATCTTGATGATAATTTATTAGATTTACATGTTGAAAATAAAAATCCTTACTTGAAGCTATTGTGCTATTCAGTAAAGCAATCATATTCGACTACTTGGATTCCTCCGCATACATCTAATGAGAATGATAATGGCCCATCTTACTTCAACCATAATGAGAAAGCAGGTAGGTTAAACGGATACTTTCAGTCTATATCAACACTGAATGACGAAAATGCATGTTTCCCAAATTTTAATAATCGAAATAATCGTCGAAACTCTTACTGTAAATAAAAGTGAAAATCAGATGTTATAAAATGTTTACGTCTGAAGAAATCATCTGGTCCCGACAAAATTAGTCATAAACTTTTAAAAAACACGTAATAGATTCAATAAGTAAAGTATTATGTTTATTATTCAATGAGGTGAGGTGAAATTGGGTTTAACGTCACGTCCAAAATTATTGCACTTATATAGCGACGTGCATGTACGTGTGTGTTTGTGTGGCTGCTTGTACTAGTCCGGACTGATGCCGATTTATAGTGCTAGCCCACTGAGATACCATGCCGCAGTTTACCATGAATACCCCACTCAGACACACTATACTGACTCCGAGCCGACCAGTCCTTGATTTAGCCCCTTAATGCCGAGCGCCAAACAGGATAAGTACCATCTTTTAACGTCTTTTGGTATGACGCGGCCGGGGGAACGAACCCTGGACCTTCCGCCCTCTGGGCGGACGCTCTACCACTAGACCACAAAAACCATAAATTATTATCCTGTCACTCATCAGCTGGATTGGTAAAGTATTTGAAAAGGTGTTTACAAGAACTCGTTTAATTATTTTCATGCAAATAACTTTTATATAAGTATCATTCTGGTTTTCATGTGGGACATTCGACTGTAAAACAGTTAATTGAAATATACCAGCAGAGAATAAGAAAGAAAGTAATTATATGGTCTTTTGTGATGTTTCGGAAGCCAATTATCTTGTTCGGCGGAGGTCCATGTTGTTGAACAAGTATTATATAAAGTCACAGTTGTTGGGATGGTTATATAAGCCAGTTATATAAGCGATCGTAGTCAAAGCGTCTTTGTTAATGGAGCTCCCGAGCCCAGAACATCTACCGCTGGCGTGCGCCAGGGGTCAGTGATTAGACCTTTATTACTTATCGAATATGTCAACGACATACATGTAGCTGATGAATTAGATTGTAAACCAGAACCGCTGATTCATCTCTGGGTATTTCTGCAGCTGGTAACAATTGGACTGAAATGAAATGAAATGAAATGCAGACTACATTTTGGGTTAGAGGGTAAATTTCAAGATTCTTGTAATGGCCGCGCCCACACTGGTGCCAGCGATATTACCGAGAGTGTAACGACGGGGTCACGCGCTGGGAAGGAGCTTGCTGCATTAGTAAATGTCGCGTGGTATTTGTCACAAGGAAAGGGCTTTGCGGTGTTCATTATTATTTAAATATTCTATATTTTTTTTCTATATGTCGTGCGATGATACCACGTGTACGTTGCTTTATGCTGTTGTGTGATGGGTAACACTTTACGCGTCACCTCCAACTTTTCAGAGATAAGTGCAGGAACAACGGCCTATTTCAAATTATATGCATATCACGTAACATATTGTCACGTGACTATTCAACCCAGGCAGCAATCGTTGCAGCTCGTTAAAAAAGTGAGCCATTATATATCATTTTAGCCATATGCCGTAATCAATCAAACACTCTTATGGGGGGGACACGTCTATCACTGATATTAACAGTGCTGTTTCTGACGTTGTTGGTTGTTAGCGATGTTGAAACACATCCTGGTCCCAGAACCCCAAGCCATAGTTATAAATTTAAAAGCCACTCAAGCGGAACTGACTACCCTTAACCACATGTTCTATCTGCTTGCCGTAAAAGGCAACTATGCTTGTCGAAAGAGGCGACTATGCTTGTCGACAGAGGCGACTATGCTTGCCGTAAAAGGCGACTATGCTTGTAGTAAGAGGCGACTTACGGGATCGGGTGGTCAGGCTCCTGATTTGGTTGATTCATGTCATCGTATCCCAATTGCGCGGAGCGATGCTCATGCTGTCAATCATTGGCTTGTCTGGTACTAACTCTATTATTTACAGACCACCGTCATATATTGCTGGAATATTGCTGAGTGCGGCGTTAAACAACAAACAAACACAAGTCCTATCGTTTTGCGAGTGCCTTCAATGAACAGTTACGAATGATTCAATCTGACAACGATGTATTCAGGGGCGAAACTACCATTTGAGCATACAAAATCAAAATACAAATTCTCCTCCTTCTCCCCCTCAACACAACAAAATACACTGACTGACCGCAGTTTATTCTTCAACAAGTATTCACATTATCATGAACATCGTCCCCATCAAAAACATCACCAGCATCATGACCATCAACCAACCGTAATTTACATGAATATAGATTCGATGCTTCACACAGGCATCGACGCCTTATTACGTATTCTAATGGCTCGTCAGCGCATACTCATCAGAGTATATCCCAAATCCATACTCTCACAACTGGAGTGTTCGAGTGTTCGCATAACCATCATGTGGACAGCCGCAGGTACTGCACACATAATTAATAAAAAATATAGATTCAACCGACGTGCACTCCAATCGGCATCATAGATAACATGTTTAATATAGCCAGCCCGACTGCACCGCACCTGAGAATGAAGTTTCAACTTCCCGCCTTTACTTATACACCCATTACGAAACCAGGTTACCTCCCTTTGTTGTGCTTTCCGACGTTAGGAGAAAATAATTTCGTTCTAATTCGTCCCTCAAACGAAAGAAATTATATTTCTCCTCCTTCTCCCCTTCAACACAACAAAATACACAACTACCACATATTGGGATACTGTGCGGTGCACTGACTGAGGAAACAAAGAACGGGCAATTCAAAGCCCCAAAGAAAGAGACACTTTTAATCTATTTTCGATGCTGTCCTTAACATAGCCATCTTTGGCACTCTCGCTCCTCCAGCGACCATGTCGTTTAAACATTCTATCAGGGATGCCTCTATTGGCTGCCACTGTTGCTCCACCTGACCTTAAACTATGCAAACCGTAGCATTTTATGTCAGGTACATAAGGCTTAAAGGCTTCAATAAATAATTCCCTCAACCGAGTATAAGACATCGGTTTGTTTTCGGCTCTAAATATATAGCCATCACTGGTCTTGGACAGATTTCTGAAAAGATAAGTTTCAGAATTAGTTTCTTCCTTTAATCCAGATTTTTCCAAGAAACATTCCATACACTTCACAGGACACATCTTTGTCCCTGTTCTACCAATAATCAACCAAGATCCATCTCTGTATACATCGGTCTTGGACCTTTCTATAAATACAGTCATATGAGAAAAAAACAACAAATCACCATGCTTAATATTAAGCAACTCAGCAGACCTCATAAAACCTGCGAATGCAAGCAAACACATACACACAGTTCTCAAATTATGTACATTTTGGTTTTGCATTTTGCAATCAAACATCCTTTCAAGTACTTCTTTCTTTTTAACGGGTTTAACTAACTTCCGTTTGGCAGCCTCCAACAAATTTATCACCAACGTGTTGTCCGTGGGAGTGGGCAAACCAACAATAACATGAAAGTGTCGAAAACTATAAAACGCTGACTGCACGGGCGAAAAAGAACCCGACCGCTGTATAACTGACAGCAAATAAAGTGCACAATGTAAGGGAGATAACGGTAACCCTACAGGCATACCGTTAGAAACAGCCCACTTTCTCCAAGCACGGAAACCATACATGTACTTTCTGCACGTGGAAGTCGCTCTGGCGTGATTAAGCAGTCCCGGTATTGCTTTGGCTAATTCCTTCACACTCGGCGGTAGCTCTGCTATCTCGTCACCAAACACATGATCAAAAACACCTGTAACAGGAAATTCAAAACTGAACCCGAATCACCATCATGTTAAAATTTAAATCATAAACACCAAACAGACCATTGCTTTCTTTGCTTGGGACATATGCATCTTTGTAAGTAGGCAGATAATCCACTTCCTTCACCTGTGAAACAAACTCTCCCCTAGGACATAACAATGGCCAAAAAGTAGCTGAATACCAAACAGGAACTATCAACGTGGCCCTGCCTTGACACATTCTCAAATGCCGTAATTACCTAGATACCAAATAAACAGGTGGCACTATCCAATTGTTGCCTTCAGACCAACTCATGGTAAATGCATCCACTCCACATGAGCCAGGATTCCAATATCTGGAATAAAACCTAGCAACCTTGTTGTTATAATACGAGGCAAATACATCTATATCATGTGGACCCCACATACTCTGTATGTGCTGATATACAAAATCACTGATTCCCCAATCGTCCGTGTCCACAAGCTTGCTACGATAATCTGATCTGTCATTTTCTGACCGGGGTATCCACTGCATTTCCAACTGAATCTGACCTTGGAGACAAAGATTAAAAATGTCCATAGCAATGCTTTGCAGCCCAGATTTCATAGATCCTTTAGCTACAATCGATTCAACATTTTTATTATCAGAAAAACCATTTGATTCTGTGTGACTTCAGCAAAGGGAGAAAACTCTGCAGAACCATATACACTGCCTTTAATTCCCTGTGTGTAGAACTCAACGCAGCTTCTTCCACCGACCACTGCCCATGAGACTGCTCCTCACCAAACTGTACGCAATACCCTCCGTAGCCGACACTACTGGCGTCACTGTATACCACTCTCGTTACTATGGACTGATCACACCATGTTCTCTCTGTATATTTATTTATCTCATGTAACCAAAACTCGAGTTGATGTTTGCTGTACTGTGTCAAAACAACAAACTCATTCCATGATGTTATACTCACCGTCTGCATAGACAAAGCCCTAGTCATGAGCTGAGCGACAGATCCTACAACCAAACTCATGCTTATCACCTGCCCCACGACTGAAGCCACTTTTCTAACCGGGACAATCCCGCTACCTTTCAAAAACGGAATGATACTCTGATGTAACTTATCAACCTTCCGACGAGGGATTGATAGTTTCATACACTTCGTGTCAATTATTAAGCCTAGCCATTCCATAACCTGACATGGAGCCCACAAAGATTTTTCACTTTTTGGTACAAAACCGGACTTTATGAGATCTTGCTTGACAGCATTTCCAATAATCGTAGTATTAGCCATAGAGTCACTGGACAAAATACCAACATCAAGAAAAGTAACAATTCTATAGCCTTTGTAACGCCAATACTTTACCAACTGACGGGTCACCTTGGTGAAAACATAAGGCACCGATGTAAGCCCGAATGGCAAAACAAGAAACTTGTAATATGTAATTTTTTTACCAGTCCCCCATGAGAAACCCAAATATTAAGACAAAGGATTAACAAATGTAGGCTTTATATCACACTGCACCACTAAACCTTTTTTGAGTAATTGAGACACAGCCTCTGATACAAACTTTTCGTGCAATCTAGCAGACTTGTTGCCTAAAACCGTAATGGGTGGTGTTGAATAAAACGGAATTTTGTATCGATTTTCTATGATATCAGTAACGTAGTTTTGTTTTGTTTTAGCCTATTCTTCACAATGATTTCTGCATGGCCCTGTTCATATTCAAAATAATCATCAGTCAGTAACACATGATTATCACTATGACCTACGTCATACTTAACTTGTGAGTCAGTTTCTTTATTAATGGGCAGATCCTCCTCCTCGTCCTGTAGTCTGAGCGGGTTGTTGTTCTCCGGACATCGAACACTGACGTCTGAAATGGCCAAATCGCCCACATGAGAAGCACGCTCCACTTGATGAGTTCCTCCGAAAGGGCTGATTGAACATGGAGAAGCTGTTGACTGCCGCTGGCTCTGCAGAAGAGACAGTAGCACTAGGAGCACGACCACCACGTGGTCTATAGTACGGACTGCGTGCAGAACGCCCCATTTTGGACTTAATTTTCTTGACAACTTTATTTTCTGCTCTTATAATTTTCTTGTCGTCTTCGGAGTCGGACGCCACATCTCGTGCAACATTTCAGTCTCCCATCCACCCTCCGACGTATCGGCAATCTTAATAAGTTTGTTTCTCTGCTCGATCCGAGTTTTTTCCGTCTCAACAAGCTCCGCCGCGTAGTCGTATTTCTTAAATTCTAAGGCAAACTTTAACTGATTTAAATTGTCCAAAGTTTCAGTATTGAATGAGTGTTGTATCCTACAACCTTCTCGTTTCCACACAAATTCCGCTTTCAACTTGGATATCTCTTTGGTCGTTTTCTCAAATTCTTCACGAAAACCAAGTAAACGATCTGCAACTGATTGCGCTATTTCGGCTTTTGATCTTTCCAAATGGCGAAGAATCTCGTCTAACTTCTCCGATATGGGCTTGTCAGCGTCCATGTTTAATATAGCCAGCCCGACTGCACCGCACCTGAGAATGAAGTTTCAACTTCCCGCCTTTTCTTATATACCCATTACGAAACCAGGTTACCTCCCTTTGTTGTGCTTTCCGACGTTAGGAGAAAATAATTTCGTTCTAATTCGTCCCTTAAACGAAAGAAATTATATATCACGTGAATAGAATATTTTCTAAAACATTTCCGGAACATTTCGTGAAATGTTTTAGGGATGTTTTTATAACATTTTCGTGTTAGCTGGGAAAGGCACTTACACCTAAAAAAATATGATTTTACACCTAAAACAACACAGTTAAAAAAAAATAGTAGTAAGTAAACCTCAATTTACCATCAATGCATTAAATTATAAATTCAAACATGGTCGAACATGATATTTATTGTCTGACTTTAAATGAGTACAATGTGTGAAACCCATTTCTGGTGTCCCCCGCCGTGATATTGCTGGAATATTGCTAAAAGCGGCGTAAAACTATACTCACTCACTCACTGACTTGAAAATCGGAATCTTTACTCACTTTAGGATTTTAATGGTAGGTGGTTTTATCATAGCCGTGAAAACCCTGGTCACAAGCCAGTGAGTTCTGCCACTGCAGAACGCTCGTTCAGCGCAATGAGGCGGACCAAGACAAACCTCAGAGAGTTCGGGCGCTTCACGCCATCATGAAATTGGCTTTGCTTACACTTAAAATTAGCCTACACGTACTTGCGCCCCTGGTATTGCGTGATAGAGTGCAGTTCCTTGTGTCTGAGACTGACGACAGTCTTGGCGTAATAACGTCATTATTGACGGTCTGGGGGCGGTCGGGTAGCCTAGTGATTAAAGCGTTCGCTCATCACGCCGAAGACCCGGGTTCGATTCCCGACATGGGTACAATGTGTGAAACCCATTCGTGGTGTCCCCCGCCGTGATATTGCTGGAATATTGCTAAAATCGGCGTAAAACCATACTCACTCACCCACTATTTACGGTCTGAATGATGCGAAGGGGGAAACGGAAGAAAAAGTCAGAACGTTTTTAGCTCAGAAACTGAATTTGGAAATTGCGGAAACTGTTCCCATTGACAGAACACATCGTTTGAATTCGAAATCCAGGAGTAGGCCAGTAATTGTGCGTTTCTCATTCTATAAGGATAAACTTTCCGTTGTCGTTTCTTGCTGTGGGAAAGTTTGATTCAAATAAAGCTATAGTACGGGAGACTGGGCGTCTTACTATATTTATCCAAATCAGATGAAAGTAATTAAATAGTGGATTAAACTTATACGTGTGCCACATTATCCTTGTCCTTACCAGTTACCAGTTGCTGGTATCTTTGGATAATAACGGCAAGCATACATTGGCAGGTGTCAGAACACTGCCATTTTCTTGTGGGTTTTGCCCAAGATGTTGGGAATAAATCATCATTTGTTTCTACCTTTAAACAAAGACTCGTTGATAATTTCGTTCAAGATTTGGTCGGAGAAATATTAGGAAGAACAAAGACACAGACTATTCAAATATTATTTATGCATATTGTAAATCAGGGTCCATTGAAAGAAAAATTGCCACATTTAGAAAATTACTTAAATCGCCAAGTAATGAACAATTTACTCATATCAAATGATGTACATACTATTAAGTGAGTAGTCATCTTTATCAAACACATTTTCTATAAGACTTCAAAGAGTTGTTAATTTACCAAATGCCCTGTCAGTCACGTGACTCCCAACTTCATTCTGTTCTCTGAATTGTACTCCGAGCCGCAAGGCCGAAATATTGGATAAACACATATGTCTGTCTATTATATCTGTCATAACGTAATTGAGTAAAATAATTTCAGTTATTACTTAACGCCCCTCACAGGCATCCCCGGATGAGTCTGCACTGCACGGGGTACTGGCATACGCGCCTTTGTTTTGTTGGGTTTCTTTTTTTAACGCCGCACTCACCAATATTCCAGGTTTATGACAGCGGTCTGTGAAAATAGAGTCTGGACCAGATGATACAGTGATTGTCTTCATGACCACCGATCGAGGCAATTCGGGCAACGGTGACAATGTATCAACCAAGTCAGCGAGCCTGACCACCTGATCCCGTTAGTCGCCTCTCTCACGGCAAGCATGGGTTGCTGAAGACCTATTTTAACCCGCATTTTTACAGGTCGCATACTCTCCTGTATATCTGTTTTTAGCTGTGAAATGAGTAACTGTGTTGAAATGTGGCCAGTGTGAGGTACCTGGAGGGGTTGCTGTACGCTATCAGGGAACTGTCAAGGATGCTTTGGTGTTGCTATCTACCTTAGGATGTTTAAGAAATGCTTTAATATCTAATTTCGAGGTTTAATCTTTTTAAGCTATAAAAATCCATAACGTACATATTTTTAAAGAACAAGCGAAAATAGCAGAATTTTGGGAATGGAATCTAGCAAGATCTAGTAGAACAATGTTATAGTGTAAATTAGACCAATTAATCAGAATGAGCAATGACATATCACGTACATCCTTAAAAGAACCATCCTTCATATTTTTCTAGGTTTATTTTTTAAACAAAATATAACCAGTGTGACAATTTTATATGCTGAAATATACTAAATATTGTCAAAAGGTGATTTTCTTCTTAAATATAACACACTTGGTGATAAATGCCTGATGGTCTGATTCTTGGGATCAGTGAAAGGTCCACGAGCCGTAGGAACCGCTGCACAGCTTGCTCCGGGTTGACACGAGTAGTCATTTAGAGCACAGTTTCCGAATGCATGTCTTAGGGTTTCGCATCGTTTTGTCTGCAGAGATTCCTCTATCCAAGATGGTGATATATTTCAGACTGAAAGCCAGCAGTGCGAAGACAGGACAACATGGAAATAGCCACGTGTTCAAGAAGGCGATATACCGAGAGTACACTGACGAAACATTCACCACAGAGAAACACAAGCCGGCGTGGTTGGGATTTGTCGGACCGACGCTGTACGGGGAGGAGGACGAGTTCATCAAGATCACGTTCTTCAACAACGCCAGCAAGACGTTCTCCCTTCATCCTCATGGCGTCCTTTACAACAAAATCAACGAAGGTGAACCCTGGACATTTACTTTCTTTAAAAACACCTTGCAGTAGTGTAAATTTGGTAGCTAGGGTATTTGTACCTAAATAGTTCACTCTGCGTATTTTGAGGATTATTATTATAATTAATGACGTTAATTATATTTGTATTGCGGTACATTTCCTGTATGCGAAGGTCAAGGTCGTCATGTCTGAAATAATGCCGATGCGATGTTAAATTGGAACTAACTCACTTTTAGATTAAATTTGTTCTAAAGGTGCGGCATATGCGGACGGTAGCCATGACAACAACACAGACACGCCCCCTGATGTCGTGGAACCCGGATGTAACTATACGTACACGTGGAAAGTGACGCACGAAGCTAGCCCTGCAGAGGGAGACGCGGACTGTTTGACATGGCTGTATCACTCGCATGTCGACACCGTCAGAGACACCAACTCGGGATTGGTGGGATTTCTGCTGACCTGCAGACAAGGTTCGTAGCCACACCTGGTGGCACTGAATTGTTTAAAGAATTCTTGTATATCTTTGTTAATCGATCACCGTGATAATAACTTTTAGAATATGTTGTCCAATGGCATTTGATGACGGTGAATATTATGCACTGATTTTTACGAGATATTTTGGGATTCGCACCTGGACTAGTTTGTGCATAATTCAGTCTAATAATCATCATATAAAGTAATCTAGGATGATCAGATAGCGAATCCTGGTAGCTAGGTGACATAACGTGTTTTAACAGAAACAAATGGTTGAATGCTTGCTACCTTTATTCTCGAGTGCAGACAAGGTTCGTAGCCACACCTGGTGACACTGAATTGTTTAAAGAATTCTTGTATATCTTTGTTAATCGATCACTGTGATAATAACTTTTAGAATATGTTGTCCAATGGCATTTGATGACGGTGAATATTATGCACTGATTTTTACGAGTTATTTTGGGATTCGCACCTGGACTAGTTTGTGCATAATTCAGTCTAATAATCATCATATAAAGTAATCTAGGATGATCAGATAGCGAATCCTGGTAGCTAGGTGACATAACGTGTTTTAACAGAAACAAATGGTTGAATGCTTGCTACCTTTATTCTCGAGTGAGTGGGTGAGTGAAATTTTTCATAGCATGGGTAATATTTTAGCCATATAGCGATGGAAACTAGGTACAGAAAAGTACGGTTATAACGAACTCAAAATGACTAGTAGACTAATTTTAGTTCGTTATAACCATAGTTCGTTATAAGCATATATACAGCAAATAGTCGGTACCTAAAAGTAAGTTGCGTCAGTTCGTTATAAGCGTGTTCGTTATAAATGTAGTATTAGGTTTAAAATATTTGTCGAAAAAAGGACAGTAAAATAGTAAGGTGTATTACAGTTTTTGAATAATAGAAACAAGATAAGTTCTTTTAAAAATCTATTCTTCAGTGCATAATGCCGTATATTACTACTATAGTTAGTGAGTGAGTACGGTTAAACGCCGCTTTAAACAGTACATCAGTAATATCAGGGTGAACATACGTGTGGACAATCTGGAAACGAGATTCGAACCCACGATCATAGGATCGCGTCATTCCAAAACGGCATTTCTGACACAGACGAAAATCGAAGGTGAGATCAATGCGTAAGGTCCGTTCTTAGTGCCCCTCCCCGCAGAATAATGTTATACTAGTACCTGGTTGTGCAGGTGCCCTCAACAATACAGACCTCGCCCGCCACTACGCCTTGTACGTCACCACCGTGGACGAGTCCAAGAGCTGGTACGTCGACCACAACTTCGGACACTTCCCTCGCAACATCAGCAGCAGAGATGCAGACTTCAGATGGACTTCCTCAATCCACGCCATCAACGGCTACGTGTTCGGCAACCTCCCCGACATCACAGCATGTGTAGGGGAAACAGTCACGTGGCACATGGCTGGCCTAGGATCAGTCCAGGATCTTCACTCGCTGTCCATCAGCGGTCATTCGTTTGAATACTATCATCACAGGTGAGACCCGTGTGCACTCCGAACAGATCCTACTGTCTCATGCTTGTCGTCATCTTGAGATTCCTAAGTAGAATAAGGCCCGATGCTGGACTTCCTTGAATGTCTCCTGGGCAGACTCGTTCTCCAGTGTCAATGCTTGTGTCTCCCTGTGGATATGCCTACCAAAGTCGACAATTTTTTAGAAAACGATGAGTAAGCAGCAGCTGGATTGAAATACGTCGTTTTCCGAATGGTTTTTGTAAGCAAAATCTACTCATATTTCTGCTAGTTTATATTTTAGCGTCCAAAATAGACAAATAGCATATCTATGTTTTTGAACGCACGGTATATTTGTCCTGGTACGTGGAGGCCTCGTGGAGATACTGGAGCAAAATTGGTCACCAGTATCTCATGTTTGTCTCCCCGTGGCGATTCCTGTGCGGAATATAGGTGGCCAGTATCTCAGGCTTGTCTCCCCGTCGCGATTCCTGTGCAGAATAGGTCCCCGATATCTCATGCTTGTCTCCCCGTCGCGATTCCTGTGCAGAATAGGTCCCCGATATCTCATGCTTGTCTCCACGTCGCGATTCCTGTGCAGAATAGGTCCCCGATATTTCATGCTTGTCTCCACGTCGCGATTCCTGTGCAGAATAGGTCCCCGATATTTCATGCTTGTCTCCCTGTCGCGATACCTGTGCAGAATAGGTCCCCGATATCTCATGCTTGTCTCCACGTCGCGATTCCTGTGCAGAATAAGTCCCCGATATCTCTTTTTGTCTCCACGTCGCGATACCGGTGCAGACTAGGTCCCCGATATCTCTTTTTGTCTCCCCGTCGCGATTCCTGTGCAGAATAGGTCCCCGATATCTCATGCTCGTCTCCACGTCGCGATACCTGTGCAGAATAGGTCCTCGATATCTCATGCTCGTCTCCCCGTCGCGATAACTGTGCAGAATAGGTCCCCAGTATCCCCGTTGCGGTTCCTGTGCAGGATAGGTCCCCGATATCTCATGCTTGTCTCCCCCGTCGCGATACCTGTACAGAATAGGTCCCCGATATCCCATGTTTGTCTCCCTGTCGCGATACCTGTACAGAATAGGTCCCCGGTATCCCATGTTTGTCTCCCTGTGGCAATACCTGTGCAGAATAGTTCCCCAGTATCCCATGCTGATCTCCCCTTGGGGATTACAGACAGATTAAGTTCCCAGTTCCCAGTTGAAATAATCTTGAACGCAACTTTAAACATAATTTCCCCTCAGCTCATTCATAGATAATAACGGATTAGGGGTGTTACCCATGTTTCTGTCAAACTGTGTCTTTGTCATTTGTTTCGAGAAGATCAGGGGTGGTGTGTCAGCGTGGTACATTCTTGAGTCTCCAAGGCCGAACATGACTTTACTTTTACTATCACTAAAAACAGTGTAAAATCACACTCAATAACTTATTCACTACATTTAGACGATAAAATGTTTTGAAAATTTCGTAGTGAGTAATATGTACGTGTTATTATTTATATAATATGACAGTCTGTATCCAGGTACCTACAGGAAGCCAACGTTCAGAGTTTACATGGGGTAGGATGAGTGACCGTCCAAAATCTTAAGTGTTTGATGGACTATTCAGCTACCAGTGAACTGGAACTGTGAACGGATTAACATAGTTTATTGCAATAATATTGGCAAAAACATGTTTCTGTTTGCAGCATTATGTTGCTATGGACTAGGGCTGGGACGAGTCCAAATATTCTACCCGGGTACTCGACACCCTATTACCCGGCCCTACCCGGATACGAGCTATAGGTCTCAAGAGTTGGGTACAAAATGTCCGAAGGGGAATTGTTTTACCGCAGCCCTGGCAAAAACTATTGAGATACATGAATAAAACGATCTGATCATGCATAAACTGCAGTTGATAGACGCTTTATACTTACTAACATATGAAAGTCACGAATGCTTGCATAGTGAGAAAGAAATGTGAACATTAGCTATACTTGTGGTGTAACCATTGAGTTTTATTGTTAATGGCATTACAGTATATCACGTGACTAACCTCAAGGTCCGGTCATGTGGGTACCCGGGTCCGACTCAGGACCCTCCCGACCGAATTCTTTTTATATAAATTCTATATGGTTTCTTGCTTCAGACAAAACACAATCAACCTGGACACGGCCCAGTTTTCAACAGCAACAACAACTGCTGTCTCCCCGGGCCGGTGGCGAATTAGTTGTGAGGTGACCAAGCATGCTGCGAGTAAGGCGATCAGAGTTACTTCCCTTGTATTGTCGCAAGCCCATTCGTCACCACTCGCCCCTTTCCGTCACCTGCAAGAAGACTCGTCCCCCTATCGATGAATGTTATGTGCGAAAATACGACAAACCAATCAGGATGCGCGTATGATTTCAAGTTCTTCGTCAAAGAATCCCTCAGAAATAATTTTTGATTTTACATATGTCTTGCATCTAAAAATATACCCCAGACACAGTTAAATATGTTCAATCATACTGTATAATTCCGCACGTCCCGATGTGCTTTAAATTGCATCTGAAATATATATAACATATGGGGAAAATGTGCGAACCATTTCGCAACGAGTTGACAATTGTTTTAGGTATGCCCGTTTGCGCAAAGACGGAACCTGGTCGCTAAAATGGCAACGAGAGGGGCACGAGTCGCTATTCGGCTTGTCCCGGAATAACACGAGTTGGTCACGAATGGTCGCAAGCCGTGCTCCACACTCCTCGCAGTGGTCACTAAGCATAACACCACTGCCACAGGCTAATTTGCATATCACGTGACCGGACTTTTTCTTGATCGTAAACAAACGTGAATTTTCAGAAATCAGAATAAAACGGACTCATGCAATTATTTTTGGGCGCTGTACATTTTGTTTTGCATAATTATATAAATATGCTACTACCACTGCGACAGTGAGTTGCATAACAGTACATATTTACACATCAATATGCTGTAGGGCTTCGGTGACAGCACGTGGAGCCGTACCCCCAATGTAAACATAGAATAACTACGCAAATGGAAATTTTTCCCGATTTAGTATATTTTCTCAGTTAACATTTAACAGTTAACCATTCTATGACATATTTATATCTAGATATGTAGACTTGTCGAAAATGAAACAGATGGAAAACATAATTATGCAACACAATGCTGGTCGTATTGTATATGCTTATGAAGACATACGAGAATATACGAGCTAGGACATTCTTAGTAGGGCCCGGTTATGTACAGCTCATAGTGTCTCCCATAACGTTTCAATACAGGAGTGGGTTCGAATCCCGGTTCACCCCGATTATATTTCTATGTCTTTGGTGACAATACCCCTGCTCGCGGATTTCATCAACGTGGAAAACGTCTAAGACCTACACCACTTCGGGCTTTCCTCCCACATTAAGATGACACGCCGTGATATAACTGGAACACTGTTCCAAGCGGTTTTAAAACCCTACTCACACACTCACTCACTCACTCACTCGATCACTCACTCACTCACTCACTCACTTACTCACTCACTCACTCGATCACTCACTCACTCACTCGATCACTCACTCACTCACTCACTCACTCACTCACTCGATCACTCACTCACTCACTCGATCACTCACTCACTCACTCACTCACTCGATCACTCACTCACTCACTCGATCACTCACTCACTCACTCACTCGATCACTCACTCACTCACTCACTCACTCACTCACTCGATCACTCACTCACTCACTCACTCACTCACTCGATCACACATTCACTCATTCACTCACTCACTCCAAGACCAGGCCTCTAATAATAGAGCTGATACAAAATTAACTGAACTGAATAATGTTTCAGGTTCTTAATTGAAATATTGTCGAATTCAATGTTTTCATATTCCACGTTTGCCTATTTCAGAATCCATGTTCTCATCAAAAATCGATTTATTTACTCACCATGCCAAACAACAACATTAGGCCACAACAAATTAATAGCTGTATATAAATCTTCGGATACTGTTGCCCTAAAATTATATGTTGGTGGTCAGGCTGAGGTTAGGCGCATTTACCATACCACTGACTCCATACCTTGCTTAAACAACGACGGAAATAGATATTAAAGGCTACAATTACCGGCAGGGGCTTAAACGAGGAAGATCATATTTGTGTTTTTGAACAAATTATTCCATTAGTTAAATTGAAAAATACCAGAGGAACGACGGGGAATAACTCCTTATCAATGGAACGCTTTTAACTCACAGGCGTTCGAGTAGATTTTCCTTTAACAGGGCGTACGGGTGGCCTAGTTAGCTGTGCTTAGCTGCTTGTCGTGGATGTGACAGAAACCTATGACCGTGGGTTCGAATCCCGGTTCACCCCTAGTTTGTTTCACGGTTTGTCAGCACCATACCCGTGCTCGTGGGTTTCACCAAAGTGGTAAATGTCTGAGATCTGTATCACTTAGGGCTTTCCTCCCACATTAAGCTGACACGCCGTGATACAACCGACATCCTGTTCAAAGTTGCGTTAAACCCAACTAACTCACTCACTCTACGTGTGAACGGAGATATACCTGCTGTGGAAATTTAGAGGTATGTCACCACTGATTTGAAATCTCTAAATTATCCCATAAAATGTAGAGGTATCAAATCAATGAGAGGTTTCAAATCTCAAATTGAAAACCCCAATAGGTTTTTCTCCTCTACAATACATGTCAAAAGAACAGATGTTATCAGGCTTCAAAACCTGTTTCCTTTGTTATTTGAATCAATTTGTGCCGATGGAAAAACAATTTATTTGTTGTGGCCTAAGATGCACATTTCGGTACATTATCTACATCCATCTTATCTTGTTTCCGCAGACGGGATGGTCGCCATCTTCGACGTCCGGAAGTGTGATCGTCTGCTCTATCAGCCGACTTACCTCAGCAACCTACGCAGGCACTACATTGCTGCGGAGGAAATTATCTGGGACTACGGACCAACAGGCAGAAACTTATTTAATGGCGACTCACTCACCGAACAAGGAAGGTTGAGTACAATGACATTGTTACAGGCGTATCCTGTAACCAAACATACTGCGCTGTCGCTTTAAGTTGGATAACGAAAGATGAAAGCAATTGCGGATATATAACGCAAACACGGATTAAACACGGAATAAACATGCATGCATCAACTTATAATTGATTTTACTCATACCAAAATACGCTAAAGATGGTACTTGTTGTTAACCTGCCTGGCGCTTTGCATTTAGGGGATATGCTAAGAACTGGTCGGCTCGGAAGCTGTATACTGTGTTTGAGTGGGGTATTCTTCTTAAACAGCGGCGTGGTGTCTCAGTGGCCTATTACTATCAAACCGATTAGTATAATAATCAGACACACACACACACACACACACACACACACACACACACACACACACACACGTGCATGCATGCATGCATATCTTTATTCACGACGGGTAGTTAGGGTATTCACCGGACACAGATCCGTTTCCTATACTTTAATATGGACTTAGGGGAGGTGAGGTGAAATGGGGTTTAACGTCGCGTCCAAGATTATTGCAGTTATATAGCGACGTGCATGTACGTGTGTGTGTTTGTGTGGCTGCTTGTACTAGTCCGGACTGATGCCGATTTATGGTGCTAGCTCACTGAGATGCCATGCCGCAGTTTAACATGAATACCCCTACTGACTCCGAGCCGACCAGTCCTTGTTTTAGCCCCTAAATGCCGAGCGCCAGACAGGGTAACAACAAGTACCATCTTTTAACGTCTTTTGGTATGACGCGGTCGGGGATCGAACCCCGGACCTTCCGCTCTCCGGGCGGACGCTCTACCACTAGACCACGGAGGCGGTCTATAGACTTAGGTCGATCTTTTTTTGTGAAACGGGCCACAGGTTCGAGTAAGGGGATGTATGTATACAACATGTTCTACTAATGTCCTGACACTGTTCCGGTAAGTGACTTCAGACCTCACCCCATCTTCATTTCAGTGAATCTGAAAAGTATTTCAAGCGAGATAACCACCACATTGGCGGAGCGTACAAGAAGGCCGTCTTCAGAGCATATGACGACTACAAGTTCAAGACCAAGAAAATCCAAGATGGCCGCCGAAAGCATGACGGTTTTCTTGGTCCCGTGATAAGAATCGAGGTTGGAGATTTGGTCCAAGTCACCTTCAAGAACATGGCCAGTCGGCCGTACTCCCTGCATGCCGAAGGAGTGAAGTTCAGGAAGAACAGCGAGGGGTCCGAGTACAATGACGGCAGTGACGGTGAGAAGACGGCGTACTCGTTTATCCAGTGTATCATAATTCCATTTCATTCGGCTAAATTCCCTGGACCAATTCGTCAACAAATTTTCATCTCGGAGGTGACGTCAGCAAATATCTCGTTTCCCTAACTTGGTGCAGCGTGTCTCTCGCTCCCAAGTGTACGGTTACATGTAGCGTCCTGCTATTGGAATCTGGTTCTAATCGAAGCTCTTATGGCCATTGGTTCAGGGTATTTATCGTTACAAATAGCGACATAATACGCTTGGTAATCGAGGCGTTGGGTGGGCTTTTATTCTTGGTGTCCCACACCAACATTCTGTCGGGTTTTTGCTTAGACAATATATATTCAAACTTATCATTAGCTAATAATATGTGCTGTCCGTAAATAATATTAATAATGACAATCACAACAACAATAATGATAATGATCACAACAACAATAATGATAATAATGATGATGATGATGTTGATAAATATGATGATGATGATGGTGATGATGATGATGATGATGTTGATGATGATAATATGTAAAACAGTCTCAACAAAGATGATGATGATGATGAGTGAGTGAGATAATGCTTTACTCACTCACTCATCATCATCATCATCTTTGTTGCGATTGTTTTACATCATAGTACTTGAAGCAACAGATCCATGTTGGCATGACTGAATCGAATCTGGGGACTGCCTGTTTGCCCTACCGGATGTGTTTTTATTCGACTCGGCTACGTCCACGTCCATACTTCCATGACCTCCATACGTGAAGCTTCTGCATTAATTGCATGCGGACTGACTAATCTGTTAGAGAACCGTACGCAATAACAAGGATAATCCATACATGTTTATTTCAACTATTGTCAGGCTATCGGAGCCAATTTGTAACGTGTGTTTTACCGTTCCCATTATTGCACCGTTCCTACAGCAATTGCCGACAACAGTGTGCCCCCTGGCGGGATCAACACGTACTACTGGACAGTGCCGGAAGAGATGGGGCCGACCGACAGCGACCCACAATGCCTCACGCGGATATACACATCCGGTGTCAACCCAATTAAGGACATGTATAGTGGCTTGATCGGTCCACTGCTTGTATGCAAACGAGGAACTCTTACTGGACGGAATGAGCAGGTATGTATAACGGGGTAGGGGTGGGTACACACACTGGTTTCAGATACATTACCCTCTCACCCTCAAACCTACCCAGTCACTCACCCATTTGCTCACTCATTCACTAACTCACTCGCCCACTCACTCACCCCTCTACCCAGTCACTCACCCATTTGCTCACTCATTCACTAACTCACTCGCCCACTCACTCACCCCTCTACCCAGTCACTCACCCATTTGCTCACTCATTCACTAACTCACTCGCCCACTCACTCACCCCTCTACCCAGTCACTCACCCATTTGCTCACTCATTCACTAACTCACTCGCCCACTCACTCACCCCTCTACCCAGTCACTCACCCATTTGCTCACTCATTCACTAACTCTCTCGCCCACTCACTCACCCCTCTACCCAGTCACTCATCCATTTGCTCACTCATTCACTAACTCACTCGCCCATTCACTCGCCCACTCACTCGCCCACCCACTCGCCCACTCACGCACCAATTCTTATTTGTCAGATTAACGTGGAGAAGGAGTTTCACCTGCTGATGTCTGTGATAGACGAGAATAAGTCCTGGTACCTGGAGGACAACATGAAGCTGGCGGGGATGGATATAAACTCCACACACACCCGCAGCTTCACAGAGTCCAACCTCATGCACAGTAAGTACTAGGAAATAGCTGTCGTGTAGATCCGAGGTACAATCGGTCTTCGGTAACCCATGCTTGTCCCCTGTGAAGATCAGGCTTAGAATTGATCTTCAGCAACCCATGCTTGTCCCTTGTGAAAATCTGGGTTTCAATTGGTCTTCAGCAACACCTGCTTGTCTCCCCTGAAGATCTGGGTTAGAATTGGTCTTCGGGCACACATGCTTGTCCCCTGTAAAGATCCGGGTTCGAATTGTTCTTCAGCAACCCATGCTTATCCCCCGTCAAGATCCGGGTTATAAATAGCCTTCAGCAACCCATGCTTGTCCCCCGTCAAGATCCGGGTTAGAATCTGTCTTTAGCAACCTATGCTTGTCCCCCATCAAGATACGGGTTAGAATCGGTCTTCAGCAACCTATGCTTGTCCTCCGTGAAGATCCGGGTTAGAAATGATCTTCGGTAATCCATGCTTGCCGTAAGAGGCGACTAACGGGACCGGAGGGTCAGGCTCGTTGACATCGTTGATGCATGTCATCGTATCTCAAATGATGCCAGTCACTGGATTATCTGGCCCAGACTCGATTATTTACAGACCGACGAGCGGCGTTAAACAACAAAGAAAGAAACAAACAATATTGTAATATGGAAATTGCTGTGTGCTTGGTGCAGGCATCAACGGTCTGATGTACGGGAACCTGGAGGGGCTGGACATGTGCGCCGGTGACCGGGTCAGCTGGCACGTCCTGAGTGTCGGTACAACTGTTGATATACACTCCATGTATTTCCATGGCAACCCATTCTCTCGGATCCACACCCATCGCAGCACCACCTTCCTCACCCCCGGGTCGAGGAGAACCCTGTATATGACGCCCAACTGCGCAGGTTAGTCACAGAGTAGCCTCTGACCTTGAAATACAAATATCTGACACCCCCAAGCCTAAGTACTCTGGCAAGTCTAGATTTCCTCAGTTTCGGGTCTGAAATGTGCTCTTTTCCAACAAAATCAAAAGACAATTTCATTAAATCTTAAAATATTTAATTTTAGAGACTAAATACTAGTCAATACACATAGATTCTCTCCAAGTTTGGTGATGATTTCAAGATTGTGGCTAGCTCAATATTAACCACAATGTTTAGAATACGTGACAAAGTTGAATACGGTAAACTACGGTTAAAAGGAACACGTTTAAAACGAACTGAATGATATAACGAACTTACTTTTTTTGTCCCGACCATTTGCTGTAGTTATGCTGTATATATGCTTATAACAAACTTCGGTTAAAACGAACTAAAATTAGTAGTCCCTCCGAGTTCGTTATAACCGTAGTTTTCTGTAGTTATACATATATGAAGGTCCCCAGTTTGTAAAACGTTCAGTGAAAGTTATTTCATTCCCTGCAGGAGAGTGGGAACTGACCTGTCAGACTGACAACCACTTTCAGGCCGGCGAGAAGACGTTGTACAGGGTGTCGAGATGCGCCTCCAGCAGCGTGCAGGTCAACGCCGGGAGGGGGAAGGAGCGCGTGTTCTACATTCAGGCAGAGCAAGTGGACTGGGACTACGCCCCGACAGGTCGCGACGTCACATACAACAAACCCCTTCCATCAAAATATGAATACAGGTTCGTGTCTACTGCAGTTCGAACTCCGTGTGAGATGAAGGTCCCATTGGAATGTAAAGAATTTTATTATGAATCTTGAATTTCGATTTTGATTGCTCAATCAGAGGTGTCAAATCACAATAACCATCTCTGACTGAAACAACCGATGTGACGGCCGCATCAACGCGGAATTAAGACAATTTATAGAAAGTACTTTTTTCTCAGACATTGTCGATAGGCATTTATAAATTATGAGTTACCAAAATGCAGATTTTCGGTTACAACTTACAAGAATATTCAAAGTATAGACATTTTGTGCAGAAACACGATAGAGTGTATTTGAAGTTTTAAGTCCCACAGCGATTCGAAGCCCACCTAGAGTTCCTTGCGGTCGACATAGTAATGCTTAGTCATGGTCTCATGACATCACACTCAGAACAAGATCGGCTATTTCCTTTGTGGTTACGGAAAGGGCCGAGGTTGGCCGAAAGATGGCGCCATAGCGTTCTAACGTGACGTTATGTATGCATCACATCTTTTTGAAAACACATAAAGTAGTGAAACGGAAAATTACCTTTATTGTTCTTTTTTGGTTTGACGCAAGCAAATGGAAAACCCATATTTACCGACATTATTCATGAGTACTCGATGCTGCAGAAAAAGTTCATATTTGAAACCTTTGGCTGACGCTGTCGGTTCCAAATGAAATGTCAGGGCATCAAATAATTGATAACACCTGCAAATCGGAAAGTGCATATTTCCTAACCCACCAATCAGAATGTCCATGGGTACATCCTTAATAATTAAAACCTTAATGATTTTCCAAAAAAATATTTTACAGACAATACTTGAAGATGCTCTACCGAGGCTACACTGACGCATCCTTCAAGACGTTGATCAACGGCACTGGGGAGGAATACCTTGGCATGCTGGGCCCCGTAATACGAGTGGAAGTAGGGGACACATTAAAAATTGTCTTCAAAAATAAGGCAGACCGACCCTTTTCCATCCATCCACAAGGCCTGACCCACAACTCGGGTGGGGCGTCAGTCCCGGGTCGATTACGGCCCGACCAGCCTGCCGTACTTCCAGGCCAGGTTCACACATATCTATGGAAGGTTCGCAATGCCTCTGGGCCAGGGATAGCGGACCCCAACTGCATAAACTACCCCTATTATTCCGACGTGAATCCCCTGAGGGACGTAAATACAGGGTTGGCTGGAGCGCTGGTGGTGTGTCGGCCGGGGACTCTGGGCAGTAAAGGACGCAGGTTAGATGTGGAGAAGGACTTTGCGAGTTACTTGACCATTGTAGACGAAAGACAGAGTTGGCTGGTAGACAAGAACACCGAAAGATGCCAAGGACGGCTTGGTGTCACTGCCACCAAATTGGGACGGTGTGCTCCGAGGTCATTCTACGGTAAGTGAATTCGTCATGTTGTCCTTCTCCCTTTGAACTGACGCAACGTATGCGACACTGCCTTTTCAGTGAGTGAATGAGAGTCATTGATTTAGTGAGTGAGTCGATAGGCGGGTAACTGTGTGAGCTGGGGGATACGGTTGGAAAGAATGGTGTGGATACTTCGCAGATTCAATGAGTGAGTGATTCGAATGACAGGTGGCTCAGGGAGTACATGAGTTGGTAAGTGTGTGGATATACAAACTAGTGAATGGTTACACTGTCCCGTGTAGCAATATCGCTTTCGTATTACAATTACAGGGGGACAAACTAGCTTCATGATCATGAGTTGTACAATGCCCATCTTCCCGAGGCAAGGGAGTTCACTGACTGTAAAAGTCGAGTTTCCACCCTTGCAGAACTAGGCTGGAATTGTGGAATTATATTGTGCCTGGACTAACGAGTCTATGCATATCGACATCCGGTTCGTTAACTACATGGATTTTAACGTGCAGCTTTTGGGCGACTGCAGAATTTGCAAAGGATGTGTACCGTCAACTGGGCGTCGACAAATATTTACTTTATATCTCTTTAGATTTTTTTAATCAAGGTGCTCACGTGATTTAATGCACTTCGCGAGTTAAGACCCGTTTTTTACATTATAGATCTTGATCATCTATCAAATCGTTTTGAGTGGCTGCCGCCAGTTTGTTTTAAGCAATTACAAGTGATGTGAGAGGTGGAATCTGATTGGGCAATAGTGGGGACATAGAAGGGACATAACACGTATTAGCCACTGGTGGCGCTACGATCGAGCCCAGAAACTCCAGCCTACTTGGTAGTTGGTGGACTGGACTTTAAGAGTAGGTTAACTCCCTTGTCTCAGGAAGGGACACATTTCTCTTTCTTTGATTAAAATCCCCATCAGCATGAAACACTCATGAATCGTAGAGACGTTACACACGCATATAAACTATAAACATCAACTGACGTCATACAAAGTGCAGCTGACATACCGATGCATTGTTCTACATTTCAGTAATAAATGGCTACATTTTCGGGAACCAACCACTGCCCACAATGCCCCAATGGTCTGTAGTTGACTGGTACCTGATGACGCTGGGAGATCAAAATGACCTTCACCCAGTTCATTTCCATGGCAACAACATATACATGTATGATGGGAAAATGCACACGAGTGACGTCAGTCAGCTGTTTCCGGGAGTGTTTTCGACAGTGCGCATGTCTGCAATAAACCCCGGCAAATGGTTGTACCATTGTCACGTGAACTATCATTTAACATCGGGAATGGAAGGTATGTATGAAGTGAAACGAAGAAAGATGCCCCCGGATTGGGATGAAGACGACAAACTCTAACGCTTACGTCAACAGCGACGTCAACGTCATTTCGTCCTCCTCGTGCACGCGGCTACAACGTGCAAATGTTGATGAAGACAGAAGCGGATGTATTACCAATAGCTACAGTGATTTGCATTCACTGAATTGTTGCCATGGTTTTACATGATAGTTGTAAAACACTCAGATTGGCCTATTTAGAACTTTCTGCTGCGTCGTCTACTGGCTATGCGGTCTGTGTATAATGCTGTTTATGAGTAAGTCATAATAATGGAGGCTTACATCAACGCTGCCAATACAATATTGTTGTTAGTGATCAAAGCAGCTTTCATTGAACAATATTAACTAGTAGACGTTTTTAGAAACGATAGTTTTTAAAAAAAATATTTTTTATTCAGTTCAGTTTATGATGTTTCGTATTTTCACATTAAGTAACATGACGCGGGGGCACGGGTGGCCCAGCTGTCTGAGGCTCCGCGATTCGCTGTGCAGAGTTGCGTCCCTTGGACACGCCAGAAACCTATGATTGTGGGTTCGAATCCCGGTTCGTCCCGATTATGTTTCTAGGTTTGTCAGCACCTAATCGAGTTCGTGGGTTTTAACCGAAGTGGTAAACGTCTGAGACGTGCATCACTTCGGGCTTTCCTCCCACATTCAGCTGACACGCCGGGATATAACTGTAAAACTGTTAAAAGCGGCGTTAAACACAACTCACTCACTTAACTAACATGACACGAAATATTATACTTGTTAGGTGGAGGTTACAAATGTATACAGCAGATAGCAAATTATAGTTAGCCAGATAGGAAACGTGTACAATATCATGTCATAAGGTGGCAAAACTTGCAGGCTGTGTTTACTGTGCTCATTGGGGTCATCATTAGTTAGTGAGTGACTGAGTATGGTTTTACGCCGCTTTTAGCACTATTCCGGCAATATCACGGCGGGGAACACCAGAAATGGGCATCACACATTGTACCCATGTCGGGAATCGAATCCGGGTCTTCATCGTGACGAGCGAGCGCTTTAACCACTAGGCCACCCTACCAAGTAGGAAGCTAAGTCATCAGAGAACATTAGAGGGAATTGTTCATGCTCAAAATAGAGAGACATATTAACTAGACAGTTAGATGTGTTTGTTTGTTTGTTGTTTAACGCCGCCCTCAGCACCATTCCAGCTTTATCACGGCGGTCTGTAAATAATCGAGTCTGGACCAGACAATCCAGTGACTGGCATCATGAGCATCGATCCATGCAATTGGGATACGATGTCATGCATCAACCAAGTCAGCGAGCCTGACCAACCGATCCCGTTCGACAACTCTTACGACAAGCATAGTCGCCTTTTACGGCAAGCATGGGTTGCTGACGACCTAGTTTTCCCCGGATCTCCACGGGTTTATTCTATTTAGATACACATTTGACACATTATGAGAATCAGTTGTATGTAGCCTGTAAAGATACACAATATCCCAATCTTAAGTTGAGTGGTATATAAACTATTTGAATAGCTAAATAGATTTAGAACTGTTCTGTTCCACCGAACGAAATAAAACCTATCCATTTAGATATTTGAATGGTCAAGTTATCCTAGTAAACATGTTTCTATTTTCGCCGGGTTGACAGGATCCGGTTACTGTGTCTGCGGTAGTGTGCGTTGTTATAAAGCGACCGGAAAACAAATGAGCACAGCATAAAAAAAGACCAGGACGCAACTCTTGGGAGGATGTTTATCATAGACAGCTGTACTGACTATCCCTCATGAGCTGTTATACTTCCTGAAAGTTGCAGGAGGTGTGATGTTTTCACACTAATTGAGAACCGCCTCTTAAGTCAGAGGGCCCGCCCGGAGAGCGGAAAGTCCGGGGTTCGATCCCCGGCCACGTCATACCAAAGGACGTGAGGAGATGGTACTTGTTGATACCTGTCTACCCCATTAAGGGGCTAAAACAAGGACTGGTCGGCTCGGAGTCAGTATACTGTGTCTGAGTGGGGTATTAAACTGCAGCCAGCACTATAAATCCGGACTAGTACAAGCACACACACACACGCACGCACACAGGCACGTCCACGTCGCTATAAAAGAGCAATAATCTTAAACGCTTCGGTAAACCCCATTTCACCTCACCTCATCTCCCCCCACCCCCTCCACACACACACACTAAGACATACACTGCTGATGATTTTATTATTCTCTGCGATTGATATACAAAAATCAACATGTACAATTCTTAGTGAGTAAATGTAATTGTAATAATTTTACATGTAACTTGAAGTAATACGGTTACTGTTAAAAATATATTTCAGTAATATGAACCTTGAGTTTATGTTTCTCTTTTTTGTCTTTTGTTACAACGTATTCACCAGATACAAATACCTATACCACCGTGAAACCTCGTCCGTTACCGTCGTCGTAATGCTCTGTGTCAGTGCACACGTATGTTAGTGACACCGTCACACAGGAATATCAAACACACTTCTGGAAAACTATCAAATATGCTTCGTTCCTACATCTAGTTGCACGTCAATGTAATAAGGCGTCTATTCAACAATGACGTTGGAAATCTACTGTAGAAATAAGTGAGTTTTGGTTTGAAAAGTAACCCACATGAATCATAAAATGTCAACGCGACCATGCAACAAAGCCCATTGTCTCCGGGAGGTCCTTGTCTTGTCTCACTTCAGGCCGAGGTCGCATCACATGAGTTCTGCTGCGCGACGACAGCAAACAAACACGTAATTGTTCTATGCACTGCATTATACAAGCTGGTGCAGCGCATATATACACAGATTATATTATACAAGCAGATGCAGCGGATATATACACACATTATATCATACAAGCAGATGCAGCGGATATATACACACATTATATCATACAAGAAGGTTCAAGGGATGTATACACAATATATTATACAGGCAGGTTCAAGGGATGTATACACACCATATTATACAAGCAGATGCAGGGGATGTTTACACATTATATTATACATGCAGGTTCAAGGGATGTATACACACTATATTATACAAGCAGGTGCAGGGGATGTATACACACTATATTATACAAGCAGGTGCAGGGGATGTATACACACTATATTATACAAGCAAGTGCAGGGATGTATACACACTATATTATACAAGCAGGTTCAAGTGATGTATACACACTATATTATGCAAGCAGGTGAAGGGGATGTATACACACTATGTTATACAAGCAGGTTCAAGGGATGTATACATACTATATCATAGAAACAGGTTCAAGGGATGTATACACACTATGTTATTGAAACAGGTTCAAGGGATGTATACACACTATAATATACAAGCAGGTGCAGGGGATGTATACACACTATATTATACAAGCAGGTGCAGGGGATGTATACACACTATATTATACAAGCAGGTTGAAGGATATATACACACTATATTATACAAGCAGGTTCAAGGGATGTATACACACTATATTATACAAGCAGGTTCAAGGGATGAATACACATTATATTATACAAGCAGATGCAGGGGATGTATACACACTTTATTATACAAGCAGGTTAAGGGATGTATACACACTATATTATACAAGCAGATGCAGGGGATGTATACACACTATATTATACAAGCAGGTGCAGGGGATGTATACACACTATATTATACAAGCAGGTTCAAGGCATGTATACACACTATATTATACAAGCATGTTCAAGGGATGTATACACACTATATTATACAAGCAGGTTCAAGGGATGTATACACACTATATCATAGAAGCAGGTTCAAGGAATGTATACATACCATATCACAGAAGCAGGTTCAAGGCATGTATACACACTATATTATACAAGCAGGTGCAGGGGATGTATACACACTATATTATACAAGCAGGTTCAAGGAATGTATACAAACTATATCATAGAAGCAGGTTCAAGGGATGTATACACACTATATTATACAAGCAGGTTCAAGGCATGTATACACACTATATTATACAAGCAGGTTCAAAGGATGTATACACACTATATTATACAAGCAGGTGCAGGGATGTATACACATTATATTATACAAGCAGGTTCCAGTGATGTATACACACTATATTATACAAGCAGGTGCAGGGGATGTATACACACTATGTTATACAAGCAGGTTCAAGGGATGTATACATACTAAATCATAGAAGCAGGTTCAAGGGATGTATACACACTATATTATACAAGCAGATACAGGGGATGTATACACACTTTATAATACAAGCAGGTTAAGGGATGTATACACACTATATTATACAAGCAGATGCAGGGGATGTATACACACTTTATTATACAAGCAGGTTCAAGGCATGTATACACACTATATTATACAAGCAGGTTCAAGGGATGTATACACACAATATTATACAAGCAGGTTCAAGGCATGTATACACACTATATTATACAAGCAGGTTCAAGGGATGTATACACACTATATTATACAAGCAGGTTCAAGGCATGTATACACACTATATTATACAAGCAGGTTCAAGGCATGTATACACACTATATTATACAAGCAGGTGCAGGGATGTATACACATTATATTATACAAGCAGGTTCAAGGGATGTATACACACTATATCATACAAGCAGGTGCAGGGGATGTATACACACTATGTTATACAAGCAGGTTCAAGGGATGTATACATACTATATCATAGAAGCAGGTTCAAGGGATGTATACACACTATATCATACAAGCAGATACAAGGGATGTATGCACACTTTATAATACATGCAGGTTCAAGGCATGTATACACACTATATTATACAAGCAGGTTCAAGGGATGTATACAAACTATATTATACAAGCAGGTTCAAGGGATGTATACACACTATATTATGCAAGCAGGTTCAAGGCATGTATACACACTATATTATACAAGCAGGTTCAAGGGATGTATACACACTATATTATGCAAGCAGGTTCAAGGCATTTATACACACTATATTATACAAGCAGGTTCAAGGAATGTATACAAACTATATCATAGAAGCAGGTTCAAGGGATGTATACACACTATATTATACAAGCAGGTTCAAGGGATGTATACACACTATATTATACAAGCAGGTGCAGGGGATGTACACACATTATATTATACCAGTAGGTGCCTGGAATGTATACACATTATATTATACAATCAAGTGCAGGGGATGTCCACACATTATATTATACCAGTAGGTGCTGGGGATGTATACACCTTATATTATACAAGCAGGTTCAACGGTTGTACACACACTTTGTTCTTCAAGCAGGTGAAAGGGATGTACACACATTATATTATTCAAGCAGGTGCAGGAGATATATGCACACTATAATTATACAAGCAGGTGCAGCGGTTGTACACATATTATATAATACAAACAGGTGCAGGGGATGTATACACACTATATTATACTAGTAGGTGCAGGGGACGCGTACACAGTATATTTTACACAAGCAGGTGCATCGATTGTATACACACTGTATTTTAGTATTATACAAGCAGACGCAGGGGACGAATACACATTATATCATACAAGCATATGAAGCGGTTGTATGCACACTATATTATGCAAGCAGGTGCAAGGGATGTGTACACACTATAGTATAGAAGCAGGTTCAAGGTATGTATACACACTATATTATACAAGCAGGTTCAAAGGATGTATACACATGATATTATACCATCAGGTGCAAGGGATGTATGCACACTATATTATACACTAAGGTGCAGCAGATGTATACACATTATAGTATAGAAGCAGATGCAAGGGATATTGGGTCATCACCTGGAAGACAGGGTAAGAATATATTCTCAGATAAATACAATTAATATGCATTAAATATTTCCTTTTGTCTATTTATAGGTACTTGTGACCTTTCAGCAAGCGCAGTGAGTGTTGTCATGCATGGGTGTCGGCTCTAAAGCGCCTTGGGCCTTCACACAATACTTTACAGAGATGTTTACAGTACATTTAACTGTACACCTTTTATCATGGCTTGCAAGCTGTGACAGAAACAATACTGAGCGACATTCTATGCGAAAACGACATTGCAAGTGCGTTTTTAGTCGTAATTGTCACAAGCGCCTTTTCCAACATCTTCCGTTGCAGTTATCAGATCAACAACACAAACGTACTTCAAGGAAATTTACCCGGAACCGTGATACCGATGACGCAGACAGCTCTCTTTCTCAGAAGCGAAACCGAGGTTGCTTAATCGCTAGTTCACCTGGACCCTTGGGCGAGCTAGTTCGCCTCTACTGTCCTGTGTCAGTCGCTTGTGGCGAATCTGGTCAACATTCAGCTCTGTGGTGATGGAGTGTGTCAAGTTGGTGTCCCTGATTCTTATTGTTTTATGCTGCACCTCCACCTGTTTTGGGGCAGAGCGGGTGTACTACATAGCTTGTTCTGAGGAGGTATGGGACTATGCCCCCGGGGGTGAGGACTTAGTCAATCCTGTCGGGTAGGTAATTTTAAGCATATGTTTTAAGGTTGTGCTTTGTTTCAAGTTTCTGCGCATCTATTCCCGAACATGCTGGATAAAATGTTTAAACTTGGCTTTGTATATTTCACAGTCAATGAAAATGAGGAGATCAAATTAAGGAGTCTTATTCCTTTCAGTCAATCTGTCTAAAACCCAACTTCGTATAGTGACTTTGAATTTGAGTCTGAGTCAATTCAATATACATACAGGGACAGTCTTATCTTGTTTGAATAACTGCCTAACGTAGGCAAAGCTGTAGACAAGATCAAAGTAAACAACAGGAAACCCCTTCCGGGGGTACTAGACGTACAGCTGTAGGGCACGTTAGCTGTAGCTGAGTATGGAAGTGTCCCAATTATGATACTGGTACGTCGTCTTTGCAACAACCGGGTACACATATGAAGGTATAGGCAGTTATGTATATATGTTGTAGATATGTGTTGTTTGCATTTATATATTCGTCATCGGGATGATTTGATGTTGTTAAAAAACTATCAAATATCCCATTCCATTCCATTGATTTACCCACCTATATAAGAACTTAAAAAAACCCAAAGAAACATTATCATATGTTTCATATTTAGATTTATGTATACAGATTCAGAGTGACAAGAAATGTCAAGAAGAGTGTTTGACAAGAGAGATGTCTTAAACTTCCAAATAGTCAACTTTCCGTTTATGTTGAGCACTATTCCTGCAGCTCCAGCCCTTAGTGTTTACATTTCACAAAATTTGTGACACATTCGGGTAAGCTCTTTCCCTCTTTCAAAGAGCGTCATCCGACACTAGCTTAAAAGTTGCTTAAACAAGGTTGCAACATTCAAGGTTCCAGTAAAGTTTTCAAAGCATTTTATGGTAGACATGTGGAGGACATTTCCAAATTCCACGCATCAGTGACAAAAAGGATGTCTCATACATAAACAGCCCATTCCATTCCACTGATTTAGCCACCTTAACTAGAAATAACAGAAACTAATGAAGCATGCTCATCTGTTTCATATTTAAATTAATGTATACAGATTCAGAGTGACAAAATTATCCACAAGAATGTTCGACAAGAGATATCATCAACATTCTAAAAATCAACTTTCCCTTATAAGTAATGCCTTACAGCTCCAGCCTTTGGTGTTTACATTTCACAACTTTTGAGATACAATCGAGCATGCTCTTCCTAACAAGAGTTCAAAGAGTGTCATACGACTCTTGCCCAGAAGCTGTTTGATCAAGGTTACAACATTCAAGACCTATGGAAAACTTTCGAAACCTTTTGTGGTAGACACGTGGAGAACATAAGTGACAAAACTGATGTCTAATACGATTTCTTATTTGACTTGTATCATATGTTCCTGTGTATGTTCAGGTGAATACTGGATTTGCCTTTGCATGTGTTTGTGACGGGTGCCATCAGTGAGGTATGAGACACCCTACTTTTTCGCAAACACCTGGTATCATCACTGTTTGGTCGTGATTCATTGAGCGTATGACATAGTCGGAATCGTATTAATGTTCCTCGTAGAGATTCAATTTGATTATGAAAAGGGTTTTGTAGCTTTAATTCACGTTTAACCTTAACGCATTTCAATTGCATATGACGTAAGGTTTTCAGGCTGTAAAACCTGTCTGATATACTTACTCAAGGTGTGCCCTAAGTGCTCTGCACCTTGCTCACAGATACGTGATATACACAGTAAAACTATGTTTGTATAGCGTATTGCACAATGGGTTCTGTCTAAAAACATGTTTTGCTTTTGCAAATTGTGAAAGGTCATATATATGAGTAGTTTGTTTTACGCATTCATCCTAAATTGCATAAAGTGAAATGAAAAGAATCAGGATCTTGTTGGTCACACTTTTAATAATGATCCCCTTTATAACGCGTCATTCTGTTCGCCAGGCGAATTGCTCAAACTCTACATTATGACCAAGGTGAAAGGATCAGTTTTCACTCAAAGTTAATTCTCAGCCTCATATGGGGTCAAATAACCCTGTCTGCCTTATGAGACACAAGGTTTACAGAGTTATTACCAAGTCGTACTACCGGGCACCCATTCACTGCTGTGTAAACAAAGGCATATTTGGAACGTGCTCAACATGTAACAAACATTACGTGCTTCAGCCCTAGAAACTTTCAGGGGTGAAGTTGACGTACACGGCCACCTTTCCACCTGCTCTCTGTGAACAACGTCGCCTGATTTGAGACATGTTTGCTATTCACAGGACCACGTGTCACGTTTATATTCTTAAGTGATATTACAAACAAACATTACATTGAAACTTAAAACCATTTTCGTACCGCCTAACCCTTACAACTATAATAAAATAAAGTTATGCTCCACATTCTTTAGTGATATTACAAAGAAATATTACATTGAAACTTAAAACCATTTTCGTACAGCCTAACCCTTACAACTATAATAAAATAAATTCATGCTCCACATTAAGACCATTGCATGCAACTGTTGTGTAGCCATTTATGACAACATTTTCGATGTCTAAACCTTTGCCTGGGCTAGCCTTTCTGAATTTGCAATTAACTGATGATCTTGGATATAACGGGAACAATGATCTAAATGTTCAGTGAACGGCTTAAGGTTTAAATTCAGGTATCGCCTTTCAGGTTTATTCGCAGGAAGGCGACTTTTTGACTTGTGTAATTAATATAACACAATACACTAGTGCGAATAAACATGTATATAGAATCTTCGTATTTCCTTTGTGTGTATGTTAGAAATACAAAAAAAACCCAATGTGGCTAGGATATTTAAGTATCAGACATAAAGAAGAATATTTCGACATCATAGTATCTTCCTTGTAAAGGAGGATAAATCGTCGTGGTATAATGGCAAGACATGGTCATAGAAGGAATGTACATGTCCCCTCCTGGTAATAGGAGGAATGCATATGCCACCTCCTTGTGATAGGAGGAATGTATATGCCTCCTCCTGGTAATAGGAGGAATACATATGTCACCTTCTGGTAACAAGAGGAATGTAAATGCCACCTTCAGGTAACAAGAAGAATGAATATGCCACCTCCTGGTAATCGGAGGAATGTATGCACCTGCTCCTGGTAATAGGAGGAATGTATACACCATTTCCTGTTAATAGAAGAAATGTGATATGTCACCTCCTGGTAATATGTGGAATGTAATTTTCACCTCCTGTTCAAAACAAGGAATGTATGTACCACCTCCTGGTAACAAGAGTAATGAATATACCATCTCCTGGTAATAGAAGGAAATCGATACCACTTGGTAATAGGAGAAAAGTATAAACCACCTCCTAATAAAAGGAGGAATGCATATACCATCTCCTGGTAATAGGAGGAATGTACATACCACTTCTTGGTAATAGGAGGAATGTATAAACCACCTCCTGATAAAAGGAGGAATGCATATACTATCTCCTGGTAATAGGAGGAATATACATACCACTTCTTGGTAATAGGAGGAATGTATAAACCACCTCCTGATAAAAGGAGGAATGTATATGCCACCACCTGGTTGTAGGAGGAATGTATATACCACCTCCTGATAATAGGAGGAATGCATATACCACTTGTTGGTAATATGGGAAATGCATATACCAACTGCTGGTAATAGGAGAAGTCTGTATGCCACCTCCTGGTAATAGGAGGAATGTATATACCACCCCTTGGTAACACGAGGAATGTATATACAACCTCCTGGAATGGAATGCATATGTCACCGTCTGGTAACAGGAAGAATATATATACCTGGTAAATTGAGGAATGCATATGTCACCTTCTGAGAAACAGGAAGAATATATATATCTGGTAAATGGAGGAATGCATATGCCACCTTCAGGTAACAAGAAGAATGTACATGCCACCTCCTTGTAACAAGAGGAAGGCATATACCATCTTCTGGTAATAGGAGGAATGTAAATGTCACCTCCTGATAATAGAAGCAATGTATATGTCCCCTCCTGGTAATAGGAGGAATGCATATACCATCTCCTGGTAATCGAAAGAATGTATATGTCACCTACTGGTAATAGGAGGAATGCATATGTCACCTCCTGGTAATAGGAGGAATGTATATGCCACCTCCTGGTAATAGGAGGAATGGATATGTCACCTCCTGGTAATAGGAGGAATGTATATGCCACCTCCTGGTAATAGGAGGAATGTATATACCACCCCCCGGTAATAGGAGGAATGTATATGTCACCTCCTGGTAATAGGAGGAATGGATATGTCACCTCCTGGTAATAGGAGGAATGTATATATCACCTTCTGGCAATAGGAAGAATGTATATGTCACCTTCTGGCAATAGGAAGAATGTATATGTCACCTTCTGGCAATAGGAGGAATGTATATGTCACCTCCTGGTAATAGGAGGAATGTATATACCATCGACTTGTATTCGGAAGAATGTATATGTCATCTCCTGGTAATAGGAGGAATGTATAATTTATGTCACCTCCTGTTAATAGAAGGAATGTATATGTCACCTTCTGGTAATAGGAGGAATGTATATGTCATCTCCTGATAATAGGAGGCATGTATATTTACCCTCTTGCAAACAGAAATAGTCTGTAAACTATATTAATCAAGCCAGGTAGAAAATGAGTACCACATTTTGTTTATATGTAATAAATATGAAGAGAGTAGTGAAGGCGATACAGTTTTGGGAACACCCAACAAAGGAAAAGTTCAATATTTTTATGTAGAAACGAATTACCTCAAAAAGCAAACGGCCAAGTTTATATATACTGCTGTCCAACTAAGAAAGTCAACACTAAACATGCAGTCAATTGTTGTTACCTCCATTTTTTTTATGGGAGCTGATATTTATGCACATATGCATATGCACAAGAGCTACGCGTTTTTGTAATGTATTTACAATGGGCCAGAGGCCTGCGATAGCAAATAAAGGAGTGATGGTTCTTTCTATTTATGTTACATATATTATTGTGACACGATACGGTAAGCATGTTTAGGTAAGGTGAACAAAGCTATCATGCTTTCCTTGACAGGTATGTACCTGGGCAGGTATGCACCTGGGTCTTAATAGGGGGGATACAGGGTGAATATATCCAATTATCAGACAGCGGATATGCTCTGCTTGACTGGTGGCGTTTTAGAAATATGCCAGATTACTACACATGTCTTTATATGGGCTAATCACAAGAATTGAAACTCACGACTTTCTTTAAAATTGTCCGACCTAAACATGCAGCATACATTTAACACCACCCCTAGTTTAAATACGAAAGCTAATTATAGCAAAATAAAAGAAAAATGGAAAAATATCTGATACGCTCTCAGCAGCTTTTATGGAAAATACTGTTCATACTGGTGAAAGCTTTTCAAAATTTAGATGTGTATTAATTGCACTTTAAGATTCGAAACAGACATATATATAAACCTAAATGAAAGAATGTGTTTTAACTGTAAGGATCATATTGAAGATGACGAACATGTTTTATTTCAATGCCCATCATGCAATGATCTTAGATCTACCTCATTTACGCGTACAACGTGTAAAATGTGTAACGTTTTACATCTGTCTAACAACGAGACGTCCCTTTCAAACATGAGGTAGATTTCACTGCCGAAACCTGCATTTTAATCATAACTAAGCTATTACACCCACAGTCATGTCAGCCATGACTGCAGCAACTACATCATTGGTCACGTCAGTCATTGCAACAGCTATGACTTCAATAGTCACGTCGGTCATTACTACAGCTACTGCATCATTGGTCATGTCAGTCATTACTACAGCTACTGCATCATTGGTCATGTCGGTCATTACTACAGCAACTACATCATTGGTCACGTCGGTCATTACTACAGCAACTACATCATTGGTCACGTCGGTCATTACTACAGCTACTGCATCATTGGTCACGTCAGTCATTACTACAGCAACTACATCATTGGTCACGTCAGTCATTACTACAGCTACTGCATCATTGGTCACGTCAGTCATTACTACAGCAACTGCATCATTGGTCACGTCAGTCATTACTACAGCAACTACATCATTGGTCACGCCAGTGATTACTACAGCTACTGCATCATTAGTCATGTCAGTCATTACTACAGCAACTACATCATTGGTCACGTCAGTCATTACTACAGCAACTACATCATTGGTCACGTCAGTCATTGCAACATCTATGACTTCATTAGTCACGTCGGTCATTACTACGTCAGTCATTACTACAGCTACTGCATCATTTGTCACGTCAGTCATTACAGTAGCTACTGCATCATTGGTCACGTCGGTCATTACTACAGCTACTGCATCACTGGTCACGTCGGTCATTACTACAGCTACTGCATCATTGGTCATGTCGGTCATTACTACAGCTACTGCATCATTGGTCACGGCAGTCATTACTACAGCAACTGCATAATTGTCACGCCAGTCATTACTATAGTTTTTTGCATCATTAGTCATGTCAGTCATTACTACAGCAACTACATCATTGGTCACGTCAGTCATTACTACAGCAACTGCATCATTGGTCACGTCAGTCATTATTACAGCTACTGTATCATTGGTCACGTCAGTCATTAATACAGCAACTACATCGTTGGTCACGTCAGTCATTACAGTAGCTACTACACCATTGGTCAGGTCAGTCATTACAGTAGCTACTGCATCATTGGTCATGTCAGTCATCACAGTAACTAAGGGCATAATACTGTGGTTTCTTTCACTTATCACAGAGCATTACTTGATGTATTTAGATGTGGCTTGGTCCGACGGACTATTGGTCTATAGTTCATATCTTTGTGGATAGCGGGTGGACATATAGATTTCTACTTGCTTACCTCACTCATCTCATCATTTCTAAAATTCATTGCATGGAATATGTACTCAGTCAAAGGCTTCATTTTTGGAACACAATAATTCATTAAACTTAAATATATTTGGAAATTGATACATTGATGGATGTAGGTAATGTAATTCGTAGATTTTGATAAAATGTACAAATGAGAACAAGATGGTACTCATTCTCCATTAGCTGTAGTACATAATCTATGCAATTTTATATTTCAGAAGATATTCTGCATTTTAAAATATCTTTTAAACAAACAAAAGAACTGGCATTTTGACGATAAAGCTAACCAACAGAACCACAATGTACGTGTCTTTGAGCCTTTGTGTTCACAATTCAACAAAATGTTCAGGACAATCTTCATTTTGACTTTGCAGAGAATAACCTGGGCTTAACCATTAATGACTTTTTAACTGAGAAAATCCAGTTGCTTTCCATTTTGGTCATACTATACCGTCATTTCATAACATTTTCATTTGTATCTATCTATAAAAGTCTTAAGCTTGGTTCCACCCTTGCCGAACTAGGCTGGTATTATGGAGTTACATTTTGGCTGGGCTAACGAATCTATGCACAGTCCAATCAAAATCGCGCAACGAAATCGAAATACGGTTCGTAAACTGTCGTGCTGATTTCGGTCGATTGCGGGATTTTCAAAACAAGTGCACCTCCAACTCGTTGTCAACAGATATTTTCCAAACCTTTTCATGATTTTAATCAAGTTGCTGATTGATGCACTTCGCGATGTAAGACTCATTTTATCACAATATAGATCTTGATTATCGATCAGATCGTCTTGACTGTGCGCAGTCATTTTGTTTGAATAGAATGCAAGTGATACGAAAGGTGGAATCTGATTGGTCCATGAGAGAGGTTTAGAAGGGTCATAACTCGTAATAACCACTGGTGGCGGTACGATCGAGCCCAGGAATTCAAGCCTAGTTCGGCAAGGGTAGAAACTGGACTTCTAAAGTCAGTTAACTCTCTTGCCTCGGGAAGATGATCTATCTGAATGTACACCCTCAGCCCCATATAATAGCATATAATAAATTGGCTTTATAAATTTACACTCTCAATAGATCTTAGACCTTTTAGTATTCCATAGAGAATTGTTAGTCTGTGTTGCAGCCTGTATTAAATGACGTTGTCAATACCAGGAGACTTTTCTGTTTTTAATCTTTGTATACTTGAAGTGATTTCTTCTTTTGAAATATGGAAATCTAATAGATCAGATCTCATCACTGTCTATTTCCATGTCCACCTGCAAATGTTCACTGTTACTGTCAAAAGAAAATAAGTCTTTAAAATGTTTATACCGGGTATCTTGGATGATCTTTTGGTCTTTTGCCATCCAAGTGTTTAAGGGGCGGTCGGGTAGCCTTGTGGTTAAAGCGTTCGCTCATCACGCCGAAGACCCAGGTTCGATTCCCGACATGGGTACAATGTGTGAAGCCCATTTCTGGTGTCCCCCGCCGTGATATCGCTGGAATATTGCTAAAAGCGGCGTAAAACATACTCACTCACTCCAAGTGTTTAAGAGTAGAAAAGAACGTTTTTGGATAATTTTAGTCTTTCTTGCTGTCTCGCCTTGTATTCCCTTTTTCAACTTCTGCATGTATCATGTGTTGGCATATGGCGTGAGGAGGAATCAGCGTAACGCAACATACAACAATCTCATTCAATCAGATCCTAGTTCTCGCTACCGCTAAACAAACATCTGAGTACATCCTATTACGGGTCATGTCAGAACGACCTTTTATCCGACCAATCAGAGCCTCACTTACCAGTACATGAAAGTGAACATTTTCTAAAATGTTACCGCTGGATATTCCGAACGATGGTTGTACTGTACGACTGATGCCGTAAAAATCATCGTCTTTTTTCGCTTCAATGTAAACATATGAACGTAGAGACAATGCATGGACCGTGAGAAGTAACGCCATACAATCTCCTTAGAAAAATGTTAGACATTCCAAACTGATCTTTTGTAAGTTTTCAAATTTTGAATAGAGAACATTTTCAAAATATTTTCTGGAATGGAAGTCGCCATTTTGTTGCTTTCTGTTTGGGTGATGTCAGCTTTTTGTCAGCAGTTTCATTGTAAGATCAAAGTTAACAAAGGTCGTTCTGATGGGATGTCCTCAGATCCTTGTTTTGCGGAAGCGAGATCTGATTTAATGGGTTTGGTCACAGGGCTTGGCGTTGTCAGACAGAGGGCAATTGTCAGAGTGAATCAAACCGACGTTGTAACCGACATGTCTGACCTCCTGACTGCTACCTGCAAAGTGAATCCCTGACATTCTTGAGTACTTTCTTCCCCTTATCACACGTCATGCAGATAACCATTGTCATGCTTATAACAATGGCTCTATGAATAGAGCTCCATAAGTGACATAACCATTGTCATGCTTATAACAATGGCTCTGTGAATAGAGCTCCATGAGTGACATAACCATTGTCATGCTTATAACAATGGCTCTGTGAATAGAGCTCCATGAGTGACATAACCATTGTCATGCTTATAACAATGGCTCTGTGAATAGAGCTCCATGAGTGACATAACCATTGTCATGCTTATAACAATGGCTCTGTGAATAGAGCTCCATGAGTGACATAACCATTGTCATGCTTATAACAATGGCTCTGTGAATAGAGCTCCATAAGAGACATAACCATTGTCATGCTTATAACAATGGCTCTGTGAATAGAGCTCCATGAGTGACATAACCATTGTCATGCTTATAACAATGGCTCTGTGAATAGAGCTCCATGAGTGACATAACCATTGTCATGCTTATAACAATGGCTCTGTGAATAGAGCTCCATGAGTGACATAACCATTGTCATGCTTATAACAATGGCTCTGTGAATAGAGCTCCATGAGTGACATCAGTGAAACAAGCCTGATGTTCCTTGCCCAGGTCAGGAACATCCTACTACCTCGTGCCTGTTATAACTCAACAAGGCTCTCACTCTAGAAGCAATACTAAACCCACAAAATAAACTAGAAAAACTTCAAGGCTTTAGGCGTATTCTTAATAAAAACGGAACTAATAAAACGCATCTAAAACCATAATAACCTACCAAATCAAAATCACATAAACAAACAATCATCCACCATACCCAGCTCCCTTATTTCTCCTCCCCAACCCCATCGGCATCTATTCCAAATCTCAAAATTCCCAAATTCTATATAAGCAACCCCTAAAGCCCCCTCTTGGGTTGCACAGACCACCCTCGCCCCTTTCGGAAACACATTAAATGGCCTGGCCGGGCCCGTGTGCGAAATACGCATCAGTCGGAAAGCGCACGTTAAATCTCCAAAGTAAGTAAGTAAGTAAGAACTGATTACAGGTGAGGTGTGGTGAAATGGGGTTTAACGTCGCGGCCAAGATTATTGCACTTATATAGCGACGTGCATGCATGCACGTGTGTGTGTGTGTGTGGCTGCTTGTATTAGTCCGGACTGATGCTAGCTCACTGAGATACCATGCCGCAGTTTAACATGAAAACCCCACTCAGACACAGTATACTGACTCCGAGTCGACCAGTAATGCCGGCCCGTAATGCCGAGCACCAGACAGGGTAACAACAAGTACCATCGAACCCCAGACCTTTCGCTCTAAGGGCGGACGCTCTACCATTAGACCACGGAGGCGGTCCAAGAGCAATTAGGACAGGTGGTAGTGACCTTTCTGATAGAGTAGATTTTCGTTCCTGCAGTCAACTGACTTGTTGGCCAATGCTCATAATGTGCAGGCTGTTCTATCACAGTTGTAACAGTGCTGACTGCAGTGTAAACACCACTCCCGCTCTCTGACATGGACCGCCTTTCAACAGACGTAATTAAGAAAGATGGTACTTGCTACGAGGCGGTCGGGTAGCCTAGTGGTTATAGCGTTCGCTCGTCTCGCCGAAGACCCGGGTTCGATTCCTGACATGGGTACAATGTATGAAACCCATTTCCGGTGTCCCCCGACGTCATACTGCTGGAATATTGCTAAGAGCGGCGTAAAACCATACTCACTCACTAACTACTTGTTGTTACGCTGCCTGTCAGTGAACTGTGTCTGTGGCATGCTCTCTTAGTGGGCTAGCACTATAAAACCGTCATTAGTCCGGGCTAGCACACACACACACACACACACACACACACACACACACACACACACACACACACACACACACACACACACACACACACACACACACACACACACACACACACACACACACATACACCACAGACACACACCTTCAGAAACAGACACAGATACACAACTCACACAGACACACACAAACATCCTGTACAATTGCAGTAATCTTGAAAGCGACGTTAACCCCATTTCACCTCACCCTTATTGTATTCTGAACCAGTGGCCTCAAACTGTCTGTCTGTTTGACTTCGTCACACCCTGAGCACAAAGTCGTGAGCCCGTTATGATCCGTGTGTATTCTGGAACCTACTCACTCACACATATTCTTCTCTACATTACTTACTTACTTACTTTGGAGATTCAACGTGCGCTTTCCGACTGATGCGTATTTCGCACACGGGCCCGGCCAGGCCATTTAAGGTGTTTCCGAAAGGGGCGAGGGTGGTCTGTGCAACCCAAGAGGGGGGGTTTAGGGGTTGCTTATATAGAATTTGGGAATTTTGAGATTTGGAATAGATGCCGATGGGATTGGGGAGGAGAACTAAGGGAGCTGGGTATGGTGGATGTTTGTTTGTTTATGTGATTTTGATTTGGTACATCTCTACATCACGCGGCTTCCTAATATTTCATCCTTCCTTTTCATTATCGCAGATATGGCCAGGAGAGTTCGGCGTCGGTGTTCCTCAATCAAAGCTCAAACCGGATTGGTCATAAATACAAGAAGGCGATATACAGGGAGTACACCGACAGCACGTTCACCATAGAGAAACCGAAACCGGTTTGGCTGGGCTCCATGGGGCCGGTTCTTAAGGCCGAGACAGGGGACACAATTGTCGTACACTTCAGAAACAATGCAACCAGGACGTTCTCCATGCATCCCCACGGCGTTCACTATGATAAGGCCCACGAAGGTATGTGGTGTAAAACAACAGTATTACCTCACTATTTGATAGTGATTCATGAACACATGCTCATGATATCGTCGGTATCGTACAATGGACTCTGCTTTTAGCGGAGATTTCTTATGATTATGGAATGAATGTTGTCGCTTGTATTCAACAATACCGTAGAATGCTTGAACTCAGTATCACACGTGTTTTATACTGATCGTGAAACATGTTAGTCTCGGGGCTTAACCAAATTATTGTTACAAGGTGGATAAAAGCATCAATTTGGCACACTGATACAGCCACTCATACTGATTATTTTTGGGATAGGAGCCACCTTGAAATTTATTTTCAACTTCCGATCCGGTAGCCACTAAAATCCAATATGGCCGCTAAATCACTCTCCCGGCAATGTAAAAAGTAGTGGAAAGTTTAATCGTACGCACAACTGAGACATGTTATATATCAAATGAAAGGTCTTTTCATACACTGACCGATAATGAGATTATGGTTTACATTCGTGCAAGGAGTAAAAAGAAAATTAAAAAAGACAAAATATATTAAATTCTAAAACTGATAGACGATGTCGTTCATTCAGTCAGATTGATGTTAAGGTGGCAGAGACTTTTAACTACAGTCCAGAACTAACCCGCGGGGCCTCTGCTCCATATATTTTAAAGAATGAAGAGTTTTTCGGACATAAATCACGAGAATGCAGCTCTACCAAATGTTATTGATGTGAAAGTACCCAAAGGTCTTTCCCATTCCAAAGGAAACCATATATCTGTTTAGGATTGTAGTGCAATCGAGTCATTGAATTTTCCATTAAGGATAAACAAAACTTTTGTATCTTTAAATTTGTAAGTGTGTGCAATTTGGTCGCACCATGCACAGAATGAATGAATATCCCTCTTTCTGCTTCATTGTGATTACAATTTCTCATGAAGAATCCTTGCCCTTGAATGTCACATGTTATATTGGCAGCTATTGGCCATGACTATTTTGCATCATTTGAAGTACAGCACTGAAATAATTCATCTCTATCCCGAGAAACACACAGGACATGCATCCACTTAATGGGATATCTTTCGATGCACACATGTTCCTCTTTTAACGACTTGATTCTTTAAGACTGCCCGGAATGTAAGAATCCCACACAATGACCAGTCTACTTGTATGCTGTAGCTGCCCCATGAGATATGGAATGAAAACACCGTCAACGAAATCATCAAAGGTACGAAATCCAGTAGAAGGCAAGGAATGGACAACTGCTCCACTCCGAGCTTTGCAGTCAAAAGAAGCTGATGGTGCCTGTTGCCAAACCAAAGAGAGAGAAGGTGGAAAGCCTGGATCTCACGAGCAAAGAATTCCTTTAAATCACTCTCCCCGTCCTTGTTTAGAAGATGACTTGCTGAATGGAAAGCTGAATAGTGGCAGAGAATGCCTCTTCAGGGGTTCATTAATAGACTGGGTCCCATCTTCAAACACTCTTTTGCGAAATGTATTATCCTGCTTCTTTCCAACATCCTCCAGTGCTGTGGTAACAACTGACTCCGGCATGCACTTTCGGCTATGAAGAGTAACAAGGTCGCCAAAATCGCCCAAGAAAGGATTTCTCATTCGGCTGATAGTATCTGTAAGGCTCTGGACCGGCTTTCGTAATGTTTCCTGTGCGGACCTTGCTGATGGTGATGAAAATTCCTGGGAAGATCTGGATCATCAACAAGGATATACTCATTTTCAAACTGTTTGACCAATCTACCTAGCTCGGCCCCTGACAGCATCCACCACCTGAACCCTTTACTTGACCCCTGTTCTCCTGCTCATGAGTCTGAGCAAGTGATATAGAAGAAAATGTGTGAGCCAGGATGAACAGGAAGTACTTGGGTTCGAGCTGCATGAGATGAGGTTCCAATATGCAGGACACTTTTGACACATCTCGTCTTTCAAGGATTGCAGAGCACCATCATCAGTGGATCTTCATGAGAGAGGGGGCACGGCTGGCCCAGTCGTCTAAGGCGCCGCGATTCGCTGTGCATGGTTGTGTCTCTTGGGCATGGGTTCGAACCCCGGTTCGCCCCGATTATGTTTCTAGGTTTGTCAGCACCATACCCGTGCTCGTGGGTTTCACCGAAGTGGTAAACGTCTGAGACCTGCATCACTTCGGGCTTCCTTCCCACATTAAGCCACGATATAACTGGAATACTGTTAAAAGCGGCGTAAAAACCCAACTCACTCACTCACTCACTTCCCGAAAGCAGGAACGCTTCACTCGTCGCCTAACTATGGATAATTGACGCTTATACATAATAAACCTTTACTTTTGGCATTAAATGAAATCTAAGTTGCATAATCATGGAAACAACTTGTTAATCTGTATATATATATATTTGTGTGAATGTGTGTGTATTTGTGTGGATATTTGTATGTTTGTGTTAATGCGTGAGTAAATGTGTGTTTGTTTGAATATGTGTTTGTGTGTGAATGTGTGTTTGTGTGAATATATGAGAGAATAGGTGTGTATCTGTGTGAATACGTGCGTGTTTGAATATATGTAGTGTGTGTGTGAAAGCGTGTGATCAATGTGTGTTTGTGTGCCATATGTGGGTGTGCGACTATATGCGTGTGTAAATGAATACGTATGAATGTGTGTTTGTGTGAATGTGTTTGTTTGTGTGTGTGTGTGTGTGTTTGTGTGAATGTGTGTGTGTGTGTGTGTGTGTGTGTGTGTGTGTGTGTGTGTGTGTGTGTGTGTGTGTGTGTGTGTGTGTGTGTGTGTGTGTGTGTGTGTGTGTGTGTTGGCTACAACGGTGTCAAAGTGGCACAAGATAGCATTCACTCCGCCAAGCCTTAGAAGCTCGTTTTTTGTTATTTGTTATTATCAATTTATTTGTTTATTATTTACAGTTATTTGTTTCCATTAAAATTACACATTTTCAGAGATAAGCGTAAGTCTAGTATAGCCTGAATAGCTTATATAGCATTTATATAGCATTTCCTATGTAGATGAATGTACCAAGTGTTGAACTTCCAGGTGCACTCTATGCTGATGGAACTCACGACCAAGCCGGTGCGACAGATATTGTTCCTCCCAGACAAAGCCACACCTACAACTGGACCGTGCCTCACGAGTCCAGTCCGGCTGAAGGAGACCCGGACTGTTTGACATGGGTGTACCATTCTCACGTGTCACCGGTTGAAGATATCTCATCGGGGCTGGTTGGATTTCTCCTGACCTGTCGAAATGGTAACAGTTCTTCAATTACATTTGTGCCGTATTCTTAAATAGATGATTTCATTAAAGATGTGCAATTGCATGTTTACACAGCAAATAATAATGCTCAAATATTGCCACAACGCCGACATTGTCCACGACGATGGTGTGTCCAGTTATCGAGATGCAGCACCACCTGGACATTGATTGAAAAATGTAAATTTTAGCCGACCTCAGAAGAGTAATCTTCTCCATAGAAATAGATATTTTTCGAATGTTTCAAAAATTGAAAGCATGACAAGACAAGATGGTCGAAAGATAGAGAATAGTGTAATATTCTGAAAGAAGACTATCATGATAATAAATGCCTCACATGTGAACATATGTAATTTTCTGCAATAATCACTATAAACTGTCTGGAAAGAGGAAGTGTACAACCATGTCTGATGGTAGCCAAAAATGAAACAAACGAGAAATGGTTATTCGACTTTGAAGTATTTGATTCGGGTATCAAAGTTTAGTTTTTGGACCTTAAGTTTTCAGTGTTACGACAACTGTTTTGGGGTAAAAATCTTTCAAGTGTATACTTTGTTTTCCCCTTTATTTTATTACCACAGTATCTAGAATAACATCATATTGTTTCATATTATTATCGGAGACGAGACTGAGGAATACAATGTGAAAACTTTAAGGCTTTTTGAAAATCAATGATCCTAATGTGTGGGCATTTCAATCAGTATCCCTTTAACCGATGATTTACTGATCTGTAAATTTGGCTAGTTTAACAGTCTTTCGGGCTGAAACGATATATTTCACTCGAATGGCAAGCCAAGGTTGGCAGTCTTCGTGGTATCACAGTTCGAGTCCTTGAAATATTTGTTTGTGGGTTCGAATCCCGGTTCGCCCGAAAAGAATGTTTCTAGTTCTATCAGTTTGTGGCTTTCACCAAAGTGGTCAACGCCGAAGACCTGCATCGCCGCGGGCTTTCAAGCTGCCAACCCGTGTTATACTGGTAACTTAAATACTCCTTTTAAAGCGAATTAGACACAATTGCAACTCATTCACTACAGGCACTCTGGAGAGATGGGAAAAGACGCGCCTTTACGCCGTTTTCGTCAGCGTCTTTGATGAGAATCTCAGCTGGTACCTCGACGATAATATCAAGTCTTACACCACCGGGATCGTTGATAAAGACGACGAGGACTTTCAGGAGAGCAACAAGATGCACGCCATCAATGGTTACGTGTACGGCCACCTACCGGGACTCTCTGCCTGTGAAGGGGAGACAATTCACTGGCATATGGCATCATTGGGGACTGAAACAGATGTCCACGCTCTCGCCGTCAGCGGACATTCTTTTAAATATTTTAACCACAGGTAAGCACCCTATTATACAATAATAACCAAGAGACTGATCAGTTAGGGAAACGGTTGGATTGCTCTATAGACACCACTGCCCCCCAGAAAGAGGTTTCATGACGAGTCCCTAAATGATTTTTATTTTGATTATTTGAAATGCATCATTTTTTTCATGACCACCCTCATAAGTTGAGACCAATTCTTGTGACCCTTCTGTTTCGCTGCGTCACCCCACCCCCACACAACCCCACTCCCTACAATTAGTGACCAGGCCCTTATGTCACAGTAAGTCAACATTAAGGTAGAATGGTCAGTTTCAGTGAATTATAAAATAAATAAAAGTGTTTAACTAGAAGTAGCAGCAGCAGCAGTAGTAGTAATAGTAGTAGTAATAGTAGTAGTAGAAGCAGTAGCAGGAGCAGTAGTAGTAGTAGTATCAGTAGTGACAGTAGTAGCAGTAGCAGCAGTAGTTGCAGTAGCAGTAGTAGTAGTAGAAGCAGTAGCAGTACTAGTAGCATCAGTAGTAGCAGTAGTTGCAGCAGCAGCAGTAGTTGTAGTCGTAGCAGTAGTAGTAGCATCAGTAGTGGCAGTAGTAGTATTAGTAGCAGCAGCAGTTGCAGCAGCAGCATCAGTAGAAGTAAGAGTAGTAGCATCAGTAGTGGCAGTGGTAGCAGCAGTAGCTGCAGCAGCAGCAGCAGTAGTAGTACTAGTAGAAGAAGTAGCAGCAGTAGTAGTAGTAGCAGTAGTAGTAGCAGCAGCAATAGTAGAAGTAGCAGGAGTAACAATAGTATTAGCAGCAGCAGCAGTAGTTCTTTTAACGTATCCTCCTCTAGATATAGAAACACGTGATCACTCTTTCTAATTATCTTTTTTCCAGGCAAGACTCGATTCGTCTGACGGTTGCGCAGTTTGTGACGGCCGAGATGACCGCGTTGACTCGAGGGAAGTGGTTAATGAGGTGCCAAGTCAACGATCATATCAGCGGTACGTGTTTCAGGAAGAGGTCACAGTTCGGGTGCCTCTTGGCTTCACCGTCAGGGTCAACAAAGGATGTCGCATGCAATTACAAATCAAATTACAATCCACAAATTCAGACACAAAATACGTTTGAGCACCCATGCAGATATATCAGTCGTGTCAGGGAGCCCAGGGAATATGAACTGGTTACATCTCAACGACCTCTGGAACATCTGTGCTTGCTATGGCCCCAGACCTCGTTACTGAACACGATGTATACTGCACATGTTTTAAATTCGAAACATGTTTTAGCGTGTTTAAATTCTGAACATGTTTAGATAATGGTGTTGTTGTGTTTAGTCGGTGTTAAGGCTGTGAGACGCTGGCTCATTTCATGTGCTTAGACATAAATGCGTTTACTCAGAATACACCAAATGTGTATTCTGTTTAGTATTTAAACACATCCCTAATCATGTTGAGATCTAAACATATCATACAGTGAAGTACAGACCGCGGAGCAGAACAACAAACACTCAACAGAGAATCTCACCCGCGTGTCTTTTGACACAGATATAATCAGCCTCGTCAATATAAAAATGTGGTTTCCATTACCTCGAGACCGTCTCCGTGGTCTAGTGGTAGAGCGTCCATCCGGAGAGCGGAAGGCCGCGTCATACCAAAAGTCGTTAAAAGATGGTACTTGACGTTACCCTGTCTGGCCCTCGGTATTAAGGGTCTAGAACAAGGACTGGTCGGCTCGGAGTCAGTATAATGTGTCTGAGTGGGGTATTCATGTCAAAATGGTATCTCAGTGGGCGAACACTATAAATCGGATTAGTATAAGCAGCCACACACACATGTACATGCACGTCGCTATATAAGTGCAATAATCTTGGACGCGACGTTATAACCCATTTCACCTCACCTCCACTACCTCGAATTGTTTAGATGTAAATACTATCAGAAGATTAGAGGGGGAGAGTATCATTTATCATTTATCATATCTTTATCATCCGAAATAGTTCTAACAGCTTTTTCAGTTTGTAATCACTAATAACCAGTGTCTTGATTGTAAAAAGGTACAGTTGACAGTATCAGTGGCAGATGGATTAGTGATGTCTTTTGATTCAACGTCATGTTATGCAACTTCATTATAGCGATAGCCCCAAGGAGATGTAGCTTCATTTCACCCAAAGATGTTTCCTTTAAAATCCAGCTTTGTACAGCTAAGACACAATCCCTTCTGTGTACAATAGATCAAATAGACAAAACATAAATAGACAAAACAGGACAGTCTATTCCATGATGCATCAACAATACTACTGAAAAACCGGGTGATATGAAAATGAAATAAGAAAAAAATACTTCGAAATGAACGTTAATATCAACAGTCGAGGAAGAGCATTGTGTTATATATGTCAAATAAGACGCGAAAAGAAACACGGGCAGAACTAATGATAGTGTTTAGTTTTATATGGATAACGATATTTCAGCTGGAATGGAAGCCTTCCTGACAGTCGACAACTGTAACGCTTTCCCACGTGTTGACATCCGTGTTGACAACATACGACGTTACTACATCGCTGCCGAGGAAGAGATGTGGGACTACGCCCCGTCCGGCAGGAATAAATATGACGGCGGCGACCTGACAGAGGAGGGGAGGTAACTCTATGTTTTGTATTGATAGATGTGATGTAAATTCATTCGCTTCTAATTCAACAATGCTCCACCACCACCATCACCATCACTACCACCATCACAACCACCATCACAACCACCATCACAACCACCGTCACAACCACCATCACAACCACCATCACCACCACCATCACAACCACCATCACCACCACCATCACCTACACCATCACAACCACCATCACCACCACCATCACCTACACCATCACAACCACCATCACCACCACCATCACAACCACCATCACCTACACCATCACAACCACCATCACAACCACCATCACCTACACCATCACCATCACCATCACCACCACCATCACCTACACCATCACAACCACCATCACCACCACCATCACAACCACCATCACCTACACCATCACAACCACCATCACAACCACCATCACAACCACCACCACCACCATCACCATCACCATCACAACCACCATCACAGCCACCATCACCACCACCATCACTACCACCACCATCACCATCACCATCACCACCACCATCACCACCACTTTCACAACCACCACCATCACTACCACCATCACGACCACCTTCACCACCACCATCACCACCATCACCACCACCACCACCATCATCACCACCACCATCACCGCCACCACCACCACCATCATCACCACCACCATCACCACCACTTTCACAACCACCACCATCTCCATCACCACCACCACCACCACCATCACCACCACCATCACCATCACCACAACCACCATCACCACCACTTTCAAAACCACCACCATCACTACCACCACCACCATCACCATCACCATCACCATCACTACCACCACCATCACAACCAACATCACAAACACCATCACAACCACCATCACAACCACCATCACTACCACCACCATCACCATCACCATCACCACCACCACTTTCACAACCACCACCATCACCACCATCACCACCACCACCACCATCATCACCACCACCATCACCGCCACCACCACCACCATCATCACCACCACCATCACCACCACTTTCACAACCACCACCATCTCCATCACCACCACCACCACCACCATCACCACCACCATCACCACCACCATCACCACCACCACCACCATCATCACCACCACCATCACCGCCACCATCACTACCACCATCACCACCACCATCAACACCACTTTCACAACCACCACCATCACCATTACCATCACCACCACCATCACCACCACCATCACCACCACCATCACCACCACCACCACCATCATCACCACCACCATCACCGCCACCATCACTACCACCATCACCACCACCATCAACACCACTTTCACAACCACCACCATCACCACCACCACCACCACCATCATCACCATCATCACCATCACCATCACCATCACCATCACCATCACCACCACCACCATCACCACCACCATCACCATCACCATCACCATCACCACCATCACCATCACCACCACTTTCACAACCACCACCATCACCACCACCATCCCCACCATCATCACCACCACTTTCACAACCACCTCCATCACCATCACCACCATCATCATCCCCACCATCACCACCACCATCACCACCACAATCACCACCATCACCACCACCACCATGATCACCATCACCATCACCATCACCACCATCACCATCAAAATCACCACCATCACCACCACCATCACCACCATCACCACCATCACTACCACCATCACCACCATCATCACCATCACCACCACAATCATCACCATCACCACCATCATCACCATCACAACCACCCCATCAACACCACTTTCACAACCACCATCACTACCATCATCACCATCATCACCATCACCACCACAATCATCACCATCACCACCATCATCACCATCACCACCACCACCATCACCGCCACCATCACTACCACCATCACCACCACCATCAACACCACTTTCACAACCACCACCATCACCACCACCACCACCACCATCATCACCATCATCACCATCACCATCACCATCACCACCACCACCATCACCACCACCATCACCATCACCATCACCATCACCACCATCACCATCACCACCACTTTCACAACCACCACCATCACCACCACCATCCCCACCATCATCACCACCACTTTCACAACCACCTCCATCACCATCACCACCATCATCATCCCCACCATCACCACCACCATCACCACCACAATCACCACCATCACCAATACCACCATGATCACCATCACCATCACCATCACCATCACCATCACCACCATCACCATCACAATCACCACCATCACCACCACCATCACCACCATCACCACCATCACTACCACCATCACCACCATCATCATCATCACCACCACAATCATCACCATCACCACCATCATCACCATCACAACCACCCCATCAACACCACTTTCACAACCACCATCACTACCATCATCACCATCATCACCATCACCACCACAATCATCACCATCACCACCATCATCACCATCACCACCACCCCATCAACACCACTTTCACAACCACCATCACCACCATCATCACCATCATCACCATCATCATCATCACCACCATCCCCACCATCACCACCACCCCATCAACACCACTTTCACAACCACCATCACTACCACCATCACCATCATCACCATCACCACCATCATCACCATCATCACCATCATCACCATCACCACCATCATCACCATCACCACCATCACAAACACCCCCACCACCCCCACCATCATCACCATCATCACCACCATCACGATCACCACCATCACCATCACCATCACCATCACACCACCATCACCACCACCACCACCACCACTACCACCATCACCACCACCATCAACACCACTTTCACAACCACCACCATCACCACCATCACCACCACCACCACCATTACCACCATCATCATCACCACCAACACCAACACCACCACCATCATCACCATCACCACCGCCATCACCGCCATCACCATCACCACCATCACCACCACCATCACCATCACTACCACCATCACCACCACCATCAACACCACTTGCACAACCACCACCACCATTACCACCATCATCATCACCACCAACACCAACACCACCACCATCATCACCATCACCACCGCCATCACCGCCATCACCATCACCACCATCACCACCATCATCACCATCATCACCATCATCACCATCACAACCACCACCACCACCACCACCATCATCATCACCATCATCACCACCATCACCATCACCACCATCATCATCACCACCACCACCATCACCACAATCACCATCACCATCACCACCACCATCATCACCATCACCACCACCATCACCACACGCACCACCACCATCACCACCAACATCACCACCACCATCACCACAGGCACCACCACCATCACCACCATCACCACCATCACCACCATCACCATCACCACCACCACCACCATCACCACCATCATCACCATCACCACCACCATCACCACCATCATCACCATCACCACCACCACCACCACCATCACCATCACCACCACCATCACCATCACTACCACCATCACCACCACCATCAACACCACTTGCACAACCACCAGCAGCACCACCACCACCACCATCACCACCATCATCACCACCAGCAGCACCACCACCATCACCATCACCACCATCATCACCACCACCATCACAACCACCATCACCGCCACCATCACCACCATCACCATCACCAGCACCATCACCACCACCATCACCATCACTACCACCATCACCACCACCACCACCACCACCACCACCACCATCACCACCATCATCACCATCACCACCACCACCACCATCACCACCATCACCACCACCATCACCACCATCACCATCACCATCACCACCATCATCACCACCACCATCACAACCACCATCACCGCCACCATCACAACCACCATCACATCCACCATCACAACCACCACCACCACTGCCACTATCATCGATCGGCCCTGCTAGCACGCGCATACCTTCCGTCCCCCAATCTCTCTTCTAATTTAAAAATCAGATCTATCATATTAGGGAAATCAAATGTTCTATGTGAGGTAATTCCTTAAGTTGTCACCACCACCACCACCACCACAACCAACAACAATAATTTTACTCTGAAAATGTACGGGATCTCCATCTCAGGTAAAAAAGGGGCGGTCGGGTAGCCCAGCGGTTTCGGTCGTCATGCCGAAGACCCTGGTTCGATTCCCGACATGGGTTCAATGTGTAACGCCCATTTCTGGTGTCCCCCGCTGTTATATTGCTGGAATATTGCTAAAAGCGACGTAAAACCATACATACTCTCTCACTCAGGTACAAAACCAACTATACATAGTCGTAGCTGTCGTATTGCGAATCAAGTTATCTTGTGAAGATTGGAGTTAAGTCTAGATGGAAATTTTGAATTACCTCCTGAATAACGTACAGTCGTTTTCCATGTCATCTTTTCCTTTTGCAGTGATTCAGAAGTATTCTTCAAGAAGGACTCCTCGCATATTGGCGGCGTTTACAAGAAAGCACTGTTCAAGGAGTACACCGACTGCATGTTTAACCAGGAAAAGACTCGTGACGCCATTGAGGCGCACCTGGGTTTCTTGGGCCCTGTGATCCGGGCCGAGGTCGGCGACCTGGTCAAGGTCGTTTTCTACAACAAAGCCTCTCGCGCCTACTCCATCCATCCCCACGGCGTGCAACACAGCAAACTGAGTGAAGGCTCCCTCTACAACGACGGCATCTACGGTAACATCAGTACCAGTCGTAGTCTTCATCATACTGGCACTTACTTGGTTCGCTTCTCGACTCTTTTGCACATTGTCCGGGTTCGAATCCTTAACCCATATAAATATCTACAGCTAAATTGCAAGCTAATGGCCACTATGGCTGACATATTTCCCCGAAATTGAGTTATTGAAAGGTTTGATAAAATAGTTCAATAAAAGAACCTTTGAGCGAAGAGTGAGTGAGTGAGTATGGTTTTACGCCGCTTTTAGCAATATTCAAGCAATATTACGGCGGGGGACACCAGAAATGGGCTTCAAACATTGTACCCATGTCGGGATTCGAACCCGGGTCTTCGGTATGACGAGCGAACGCTTTATCCACTTGGCTACCCGCCCGCCCCGCGAGAGCGAAGAAGGGATGAACACGTTATGAGGGTGCGGGAAGGGTCGAGGTAGTGTGTGTTTGGTTTGAGAATGGGATTATTTAATAAAATATTTACTCCAGGGTCGGGAAGAGAGACTAAATGGCACGGTGACCCCCATGAAGCTATCGATAAATATTTCGAGGCGTAAAACAACATTCTCTCACTCATCACACTGTTACTCCCCTTTTTACTTGTCAACTTGTTCTATAATAATATAAATGACAGTTTCGTCATGAAATTACTCGGAAATTTCAGTTGAAAGCTCCACTCCCCGCACTGCAGTTCTGAGGATAAAAGAAATTAAAGATAAATTATATGACACATACTCCCCTATTCACCGACTTTGAATCTCCGACAGGGAAGTACGATGATTATGTGTTACCCAAGAGAATCCGCACCTATTACTGGACAATACCGGAAGAGATGGGACCCACCCCGGAAGACCCGCCATGTTTGACTCGAATATACACTTCCGGCGTTGACGTAATTAAAGACTCCTACAGCGGCTTGGTCGGCCCAATGCTGATATGCAGAAAAGGGTCTTTGGATGAAAGTGGGAATCAGGTATGCGTCAAGGACATGAACAAATTCATATTCACAATCGTCTCCTATGGACGAGACTCATTTCGACATTTCGAACCATGCAAAAGTGAAAGACAGAAAGTTGGTTTAACGCGGGTCTGGAAAGTATTGCTGCTGTTTCACTGTGTTTCATGCTTAAAGTGGGAGAAAAGACGAAAGTATCGACATCAGAGCGCAATATGGATTCGAACCCTCCAAGTACATGTACGTATCATGATCTGGCTAAGGGAAGGATGCTCGTACGCATCCGTCCCTCTGTGGCACCGACAAACAGGAAGACCCATACACAAACACTATATGTCAGCGTCTTCATCCTTAGGAATTTTGAAGTAATGAATGCAACTCGATTTCAATGCATCATATTCTATTCCAGATCAATGTGACAAAGGATTTCTTTCTGATGTTTTCTGTGAGCGACGAGAACAAGTCGTGGTATTTGGAAGAGAGTATGAACATTAGCGCCGTCAACCCTTCCACGGACAGAGATGGGGATGAGTTCATAGAATCCAACCTGATGCACGGTAAATGGAGATATATATCTCTCGCTCGAATACAAAATGCTTAATCGTTTCATTTGTTGACTTTAAATGAATGCCCTCACTCGGATTGGGAGAATATGCTGAGAACGTAAAAAGAAGTCTTTTCGTTAACATCACAAACGAATTTAATATGAAGCAAATTTAAATTGTTAAAAAAAAGCTTCATGAGAAAGCTGTTGTCTTCAATAGTGCCACGCGTGATTGATAACATGGAAACGTTGCGCATTTAATCATAAACATTTCGTTTCGATAATATATTTGCAATTCTTTCTTTTGTATTTTTTCTCAAGGAATAAATGGGCGCTTATACGGCAATCTGGACGGCCTTGACATGTGTGCTGGTGGCATGGTCCGATGGCACGTGTTTAGCGTGGGGACAGAGGTTGACCTTCACACTTTGACCTTCAACGGTGACAATTTCATGAATGGCAGAAACCAGAAGTCGGCGTCCGATGTACTTCCGGGATCCATGAAGACTCTCAACATGATCCCAAGACACCCAGGTATGTACTTCAAGTAGCATGAAGATTCTCATCATGATCTCCAGATATGCAGGTATGTACTTCCGGTAGCCATGAAGACTCTCAACATGACCTCCAGACACCCCTTTATGTACTTCCGGGATCAATGAAGACTCTCAACATGATCCTAAGACACCCAGGTATGTACTTCCGGTATCCATGAAGACTCTCCACATGACATCCAGATATCCATGTATGTACTTCAGGGATCTATGAAGACTCTCAACATGACCTCCAGACACCCAGGTATGTACTTCCGGTAGCCATGAACAATCTCATTTTCTCCCCAGACACCCAGGTATGTACTTCTGGTAGGCGTTAAGACTCTCAACATGATCTCGAGACGCCCAGGTATGTACTTCTGGTAGGCATGGACACTATCAAAATGATCAACAGACACCCAAGTATATACTTCAAGGAAACATGAAGACTCTCAGCATGATTCCAAGACACCCAGGTATGTACTTCCGGGATCCATGAAGACTCTCAACATGACCTTCAGACGCCCATGTATGTACTTCCGGGATCCATGAAGACTCTCAACATGATCCCAAGACACCCTGATATGTACTTCCAGGAACCATGAAGACTCTCAAAATGATCCCAAGACACCCAGGTATTTACTTCCGGGATCCATGAAGACTCTCAACATGACCTCCAGACGCCGAGGTATGTACTTCCGGGATCCATGAAGACTCTCAACATGATCTCGAGACGCCCATGTATGTACTTCCGGGATCCATGAAGACTCTCAGCATGATTCCAAGACACCCAGGTATGTACTTCTGGGATCCATGAAGACTCTCAGCATGATTCCAAGACACCCAGGTATGTACTTCTGGGATCCATGAAGACTCTCAACATGATCCCAAGACACCCAGGTATGTACTTCCGGGATCCATGCAGACTCTCAACATGACCTCCAGACACCCAGGTATGTACTTCCGGTAGCCATAGAAGCTTTCAACATGATCTCCAGACGCCCAGGTATGTACTTCCGGTAGGCATGAAGACTCTCAAAATGATCAACAGACGCCCAGGTATGTACTTCCTGTAGGCATGAAGACTCTCAAAATGATCAACAGACACCCAGGTGTGTACTTCCAGGAACCATAAAGACTCTCAACATGACCTCCAGAAACCTAAGTATGTACTTCCGGGATCCATGAGACTCTCATCATGACCTCCAGACATCCAGGTATGTACTTACGGGATCCATGAAGACTCTCAACATGACCTCCAGACACCCAAGTTTGTACTTCCGGGATCCATGAGACTCTCATCATGACCTCCAGACATCCAGGTATGTACTTATGGGATCCATGACTACTTTCAACATGATGCCTAGGCTGTCAGATACCTAACATCTTTGCCAAACATTTAGTATTATTTGAGTGACTTGATAAGTTTTCGGTCACAGATTTAAAACAAACAATGTTTATGTGAAAGGCGAACACTCATTATGAGGAGGCGAACACTCATTATTTTTCACACTACATTGCCTTTCATGAGATTTTGTCATGCAAACAATTGTGTTTTTGTGGGGGCAAAACCTGAGTAAAAGTAATATCTTGAAAAAAATATTAATAAACTATCCTAGTATCCCAGAACACACAGAATAATAAAAGAGAATGCTGATCTTAAAGTTAAAATGCTTTTGGGGAAATACGGGTGCAAAAGCTCACAGCTTGATAATCTACTGCGCTCTTTTTTCAGGTTCGTGGGGCCTGGTTTGTCGGACGAACGACCACTACACCGCGGGCACCAAGGCTATTTACAATGTTATGCGCTGTGGGGATGCTGCTGATCCACATACGTCACTTCCGCTGGGTGGACAAGTTGTCCGGAAGTTCATACAAGTAATGGAGATACCGTGGGATTACATTCCCGAAGGAAAGGACTTAATTCAGAACGAACCTTTTACAAAGGAAGGAAGGTAAATAAAGTTAGAGATGGTCTGATATTTATTATATTTTGAACTTTAATCCTGATGAAAACGTCCAGGACACGTGAAGTGTCTGCACATTATTCCAAACGGAGGCTTCTATGAAGCAACACTCGTTTGATCAATGACGCCGTTCTATTTCACATGACGTCATTGAACTATGAAACATGTCATTAATTCACAAACAGATCTAAGTAGTTCGCTGCTAAGTTTAGGATAGAGGATATTTTGCTCGCTATGTCTATTATAAACATGTTTATGAAAAAATGGGTAGGTTCCTCGATAGGATAAACAAAAGAGGATAGAGATGCAAATATCAAAGATCAAGTAGGTCTACTTTCAAAGTTTATAAACAAACATTGCAACAGTTTGTCATTCGGCGATCGAGTCAGAAATAACCTTTTGGGAATTTGGTGAAACTACTTGGATGATTGGTATCATTTAATTTATCAAAACAATTGTCTGATATACTGAAAATCAGTGTCTAACTGTGACGTACCTTGGGCAACTCTGGAGATATAAACTGCGAAACAATTTTGCGAGAACACAAGGCACGCGGGAACAGTTTCCATATCTGTACATGTAACCTCTGCGACTCGGAACCTTTTCAACAAATTACAACATTTGGGCCGACATTTGTCCGAATTGTTACCTTGTTTCGTCACTGTGTGTACATCTGGCTGCACTTCGAAACGTTATAACAGGACAGGTGTTTATTCCTAATACAGGACATTTACCATCCCAAAACACACTCGCGTGATAACCTCTATTTGTTTCTTCAAGGCCTGACCAATAAGTGAAAATGTCTTCCGTTCAGGTGAAAATATAAAATAATCATGTTATTTGACAAGAAACGACAAATTTTCGTTTTTTATGCATTTTCTTACGTACACTGATCTCGAGTCTCTCACTCAGAAACAAATGGCGTCATTGAAGCAGACTGACAGAGTGAGTGAGTGAGTATGGTTTTACGCCGCGTTTTGCAATATTCCAGCAATATCACGGCTGGGGACACCAGAAATGGGCTTCACACATTGTACCCATGTCGGGAATCGAACCCGGGTCTTCGGCGTGACAAGCGAACGCTTAAACCACTGGGCTACCCGACCGCCCCCAGACTGACAGAAGATCCGGCATTAAGTTGTATTACAAATGCTATCAGTCGCTAGTTACTCTGCTGATTTCATCGTCAGACAATGTTCACTATTTTTCACTGTTTTGACCTCCCAATCCCCAATTAAGTCACACACCTGTTTGACAATAATTGTGAAGGTGATATAGTTATGAATTCTTCATCCGAATACTATTCGTTTAGAAGCATAACTAACGAGAAACCGGAAGTATTACACTTAAAGAAAGTATTACACTTAATACTGACATCGTATATCCTTCGTAAAGAGTATCCTGCTTTGGTCCAATATACACGATTCAAAGTGCAATGATATTTATAGCTTATGCGAAGCGTGCCCAAAAATACATTTGTCCTAACATCGGGGTTAACTATTACATCAGAGCAACAAAATAGGCGAAAATAGAAATGCTCGAAAAAGTAAAAAGTAAAAGCCATTTTTTACCCTTAAGGTAAACCTCTGTTTCTTAAAAACGTCTTTAGTTGTATTGCGCATATGGTTATCTGCTCAATAAGCTAAAACACATAGCTGGACATAGCGCAAAAACAACCTCTATCTCTTGGCGATTTCCTTGGAGGTAAATGACATAGACCAAATGCTGTCATTTGACATTTGAGTGACCGAGTATGGTTTTACGCCGCTTTTAGCAATGTTCCTCATTTGACATTTGAACGCATTTATTGCAGCCATGGTGCAACGTTCGTAAGCGAGAGCGACACAACAATAGGTGGCACATACATCAAGGCCCAGTATCAGGAGTACACGGATGACACTTTCAGCATCCCTGTGATGCGCGCAGTTGACGAGGAATACCTTGGTCTTCTTGGTCCAATCATACGCCTGGAGGTAGGAGACGTACTGGAGATAGTGTTCAAAAACGGCGCCACTAAACAAAACTACACCATCAGAGCGCACGGACTTCACTACAACAGCGACGATGGCAACTTCAGCGCCTCGGATCAGCCAAGTGTTCCACCGATGGGCGTGAGAACGTTTACTTGGAATGTCACGGAATCAGACGGACCTGGGCCGAGTGATCCCGAATGTGTGGCACGTATATACTACTCTGATGTGAATCCTGTGATGGATGTGAACTCCGGTCTTGTTGGGCCTCTCGTTGTTTGCAGGAAAGGAGCTTTAAAACTAGAAAGAGGCAAACGAATCCGGAGGAATGTTGACGCTGACTTTGCCCTTTATTTCTCCGTGATTGATGAAAATCAGAGTTGGTATTTGGATCAGAACATTTTGAATTTCGCGGGGAACGCCTCGGCGGTGAACAAAGATGACGATGGGTTTATTGAAAGCAACCTCATGCATGGTAAGCGTGGACTGAACATTACTTGTAACTGGCGAGTAATTTAGGCGAATGTTGGCTAAACTATGCTTCCATGGCTTTTGATGAGTTTGTTTATTAACACCGCTTTGAACACTGTCAGTATTTCAGTTTTATCAAGGCGTGTCATCTTCACGTGGGAGGAAAGCCCTAAGTTATGCAGATCTCAGACATTGACAACTTTAGTGAAATCATGGGTAGGGTAGTGGTGCTGACAAACCTTGAAACATTATTTGGGAGAACCGGGATTCAAACTACGGTCATAGTTTTCTTTCACATCTAGGGGACACAACTCTGCATAGCGTCTAGGTCACCCGTGCTCCCGGTTTTAACGAGTTTTAAACCATTTTGATGACGTCACGCTATTGTTCGTGCAGTTTAGTCTAAACGTGCATTTTAAACAAGTAAAAATGACGCAACACTGGGTCATTATGTAAAGTTAGAGAAACATTATACTTCAAACATAACATGGTTTAAGTCGGAGAAGTCACACGAATCTGTTGATTCTGGTAATAGAATCAATTCACTCTTGCGGGTCTCTTTGATTCTACTGATTCAGTTTGTCTTGATTTCTCCGTTACGGAATCAATTGTTTACATATACTGAGAAAACGTCGGGTTATCTAGTTGTGGGATAATTTTGAACAAGCTTCTAATAAAAATCATTTATGAATCGATAAGGGAACTAACTTTTCGTGTTCAACGTTTCAGCAATCAACGGCTACCTGTACGGCAACCACCGACCTCCACACATGATGGAGGGTCAGACGGTGGACTGGTACCTCCTGACTCTCGGCACAGAGGTGGACATGCATTCAGTGCATTTCCATGGCAACGACATCACACATTTTGAAGACAGGCCTCATACAAATGACGTCACCCAGCTGTTCCCCAGCGTGTTCGCTTCGGTTCGCATGCACGCGGTGAATGTCGGGAAGTGGCTGTACCACTGCCATGTTCATGATCACATCCACGCCGGAATGATGGGCATGTATGAAGTAGAAAAGGATTTTTGGGGTGCTATTGGAAGTTCGAAATAACAAGCATATATTGGATGGTATGGGAACATATGGAATGACGGAGCGAGGGCGAGGGCGAGGATGCAATGGGAGTTTCGAATAAGCCCCTAGCAACCTATGCTGGAGTTGTTAGATCATGTTGTCAGCTGCAAACTCGGTGAATTGGATATTTGCATGTCACCGTGTCCCGATGGCGTGAATTGATGCTCATACTATTACATCCCTCTAGCTTTTTGTAACAATGTAGGAATCTACATCGAAACGTCGCTGCATACAGTAAATCAGAAGTTGTCATTCATAAAGTTCGTCACGGTACGTTTTATTACATCACTGGATTGTCTGGTCCAGAGTCGATTATGTTCAGGGGCCATACAGCTGGAATATTGATTTCGGCATTAAACAAACATACAAAGCAACATTTGGTGATGTTGGGGAGCCTCTTAAATGCCTTTATTTTTATTGTAATATTTTATTGAAACTATGCCATTTCAACATGAACCAGAAACTCTTTTATTTCTCGGTATAGATATCAACTCGCCTACACTGAAGAGATTCTGACCTGTGATACCTTTATTTTGTAAATGTTTTTTTTTAAGTTGATGACGATGTTAACGATACTGAGGATGGACAAGTCTGGGAGTTTCTAAGAACTATTCATTGTAAACCATGCTGAATGTGTTCGTCGAATAAGGATGTTCCATCATGGATATTTTATTTTTTTAATCCGTACACATGTACTTGTGTGTATCTGTTACCTTGTTATACAGAAATGGTTCTAAACATAGTTTTATCTTTAAATAAAATAATTGTTCAAAATGAATGTTATGTTTCTCTATTCCTATTGTTGTACATGTCTTTGTCAGTTAACACATTGAATAGAATACTGATTAATCAAATAACAGCGCCAAAACTGTTTTCATATTCACGGGAACATATGGTAAAAATAGGGAATTGCATCGGACATTTTTGTTACTGATGCGCCAAAGTTGGAAATGTCCACCACGTGTCTACCAAAAAACTTAAAGCTTTTCTGTAGTCTTGAATGTTGTGACCTTGATCAGAAAATCTCTGGCAAGAGTCGTATGAAGAGCTTTGATATCTTGGTAGATAGACCATGCTCGACTGTACCTCAAAAGTTGTGAAATGTAGACACCAAGGGTTGTAGCTACAGAAATATCTTCCGGAGAGAGCCTTGTCACTCTGCATCTTTATGCATGCATATATCTAAATATGAAACACATGAGAGGGTCTCACTGGTCTATTGGCTATTTGATGGTTATTGATATATCTGAAGCTTGTTAAACGTTACCTTGTTGTGACGTTGCAAATCCGAACAAAAATACCGATTCATACGCATAAATAATGGAGAAACAGATCAGCAAGAAGGGGTGCACAATTGGTGCTCATGGGGATGCCTACTTCTTGCTTAAATGTCTTACCCCTAAGGTTTACATAAACGTCATCAATGCATTTTCAGCATTTCGCGTATTGTTTTCTCAGTAAACTTCAGATGACTTTTGCTTTCATTTGTGACCAATTGCCCTGAACCTCTGAAGATAGATATGTAACTGTTTTCCCTAACGTTTGTCATTCGGGATTCTTTTGTACAAAGTTGAAATATCAAGTATTTTGACAGAAATGAAGCCATCATAAGTAAGTAAGGTAATGACATTATGCGTTTTTCGCACGTGGACCCGCCAGGCCATTTAATGAGGTGGTCCAAAGGGGTATATCCGAAACGAGGGCAACCAGTATGGGATTTGGGGTTGCTAAATTACTTTCGGTGGAAATATTGAATGTTGAAATATGAGGCCATCTTATAATTCCCACAGGATCGAGTATAGTTCTTGATATCGCTTTGAGACGTTTGGTCAAACCAGAAAGAGACGACATCCACTAAATCAGACAATGACCTCATGTTCTTGAATTTGAAGGGGGAAGGTTGGCCCAGTTGTCTAAGGCGCCGCGATTCGCCGTGCAGAGTTGCGTCCCTTGGGCACGCCAGAAACCCTTGATTGTGGGTTCGAATCCCGATTCGCCCCGATAATGTTTCTAGGTTTGTCAGCACCATACCATGCTCGTGGGTTTCACCAAAGTGGTAAACGTCTGAGACCTGCATCACTTCCGGCTTTCCTCCCACATTAAGCTGACATGCCGCGATATAACTGGAATACTGTTAAAAGCGGCGTTAAACCCAACTCACTCACTTGAATTTGAAATTTGCTAACAAGGGAATTGACGCCTTAAGTTTAAGTAACGTTCTCAGTCAAAAATCAGTTTCCCCAAAATGTCCCACTATATTTCAAACGTTTGTAGTTCTTCTCACTGACAAGGCCTCAAATAACATAACCATTATATGGACGCGTCACTACATTAATTGTTTGATCCAAGTACTTGGTAAAAATAACATATCCAATAATTCACCATATAAGGCCAGTATCGTTACTGAGGAAGAAATCTGCCAAACCATGCATCGGAATTATCAACTTTTGACTTGACTCAAAAACTAGAAGACGTGTCCATACATCTTGTGGTGCTGGTGTCCAAAGCTCCATTAGAATCCGTACAATGACAGATATACTGCTGGGTCAAGCAAATGTACCGCTAAATCCCTGTCTCAAATATATATCAATTGTCAATGTTTGGTTGTGTTTGGTTTGTTGTTTTAACGCCGCCTTCAGCAATATTCAAGGCATACGGCGGTGGTCTGTAAATAATCGAGTCAAGTGATTGATATCATGAGCATCGATCCACGCAATTGGGATCGATGACATGCATCAACGAAGTCAGCAAGCCTGACCACCCTTGTCGCCTCTTACATCAAGCATACTCGGCCTTTTACTGCAAGCATGGGTTGCTGAAAACCTATTCCACCCCGGATCTTCACAGGACCAAGTGTCAATGCAAGAGAACAGCCAGCCTAGAAAATTCTGCTATATCAGGTTCACAGGCTAACCATAATCCTTAATGCAATCAAGGAAGGACGTTCTTCATAGTCACAGAAAGTATTTGAGACTAGTGGAATTAATACCACGTAGATTCTCAAAAACTCGAAGCATTTGCTTGACTTTTTTCAGCCTCAGAAACGAACCAAATTCCATTCTGTCAAAACATTTGATTTTTCAACTTGAACACCACTATCCCACACTACAAACTTAAGGAAAAATCTTCATTCCTTGACACATAGGGCTTTTGCTACAACATGTGGTGAACACAGACACAGTTACGTATCTATTGTCAGAGGTTCGGGAAAATTTGTCAAAAATGAAAGTTTCCTGAGAAAAACAATACGTGAAAAGCTGGATTTCCCCATTGATAACATCCAAGTAAAATTAAGGGGTCAGCCATTTACGCATGCATATGAATCGGAATTTCTTCTCGGATTGGCAAAGTAAATCTGGCCAAAATATTGCACTTATATAACGTTCAATAATCATCAAATAGCCAGTTCCCTTCAACTGATTTACCTACCTGAACTAGAAACAAAGGAAACCAGTGAGACCACCTCATCTATTTCATATTTAGATCTATGCAAAAAGATTCAGAGTGACAAAACACTCTCCACAAGACTGTATGACAAGAGGGATGACTTCAACTTTCTAATAGTCAACTTTCCCTTCATGTCGAGCAATATTCCAGCAGCTCAAGCCTTGGGTGTTTTCCTTTCACCACTTTTGGGATACAATCGAGCATGCTCTTTCGACCAGGGTTTTAAAGTCATGCGACTCTTGCTCAAGGCCTCAAAATATTTTGTTGTAGACATTTGTAGGACATTTGACACATCAGTAACAGAAATGATGCCCGATGCAATTCCTTAAATACTTGTAGCCCATATTCTAGTGTTTCTTCAGGTGAACAACTGACTTGCATTTGCATGTGTTTGTGCCACATGAACAATTGACTTGCATTTGCATGTGTTTGTGCCACATGTGCCATGCCACTAACCCGTGAAGATCCGGGCTAGAATAGGTCTTCAACAACTCATCCTTGCCGTAAAAGGCGACTAACGGGATCGGGAGGTCAGGCTCGCTGATTTGGTTGATGCATGTCATCGATCCCAATTGCGTGGATCGATGTTCACGCTGTCAATCGCTGGATTGTCTGGCCCAGACGCAATTAATTACAGACCGCCGTCATATAGCTGGAATATTGCGGCGTTAAACAACCAACCAACCAACCAACCAACCAACCAACCAACCAACCAACCATGACACTGGTGGGACAGGATACGCCCACTTTCTTCGCGAACACCTGCTATATATTATCACTATTTCATAGTGATTCCCGTGAAGATTCCGGGGTAGAATAGGTCGTCAGCAACCCATACCTGCCGTAAAGGCGACTATGTTTGTCGTAAAAGGCGATTAACGGGATCGGGTGGTCAGGCTCGCTGACTTGGTTGATACATGTCATCGATACCAATTGCGTGGATCGATGTTCATGCTGTCATCACTGGATTGTCTGGTCCAGATCGATTATTCAACGCTCCACCACAAGACCACGGAGGCGGTCACGTGCCGGTAAAGAGGATGTATACACACTATATTACACAAAAAGGAGCAGGGGATGTACACACACTATATTATACATGCAGGTGAAGAGGATGTATACACACTAAATAATACAAGAAGGCGCAGCGGATGTATACATACTATGTTACACAAACAGGTGCAGGGGATGTACACACACTATATTATACATGTAGGTGAAGAGGATGTATACACACTAAATAATACAAGAAGGCGCAGCGGATGTATACATACTATGTTACACAAACAGGTGCAGGGGATGTACACACACTATATTATACATGTAGGTGAAGAGGATGTATACACACTAAATAATACAAGAAGGCGCAGCGGATGTATACACACCATATTATACAACAAGGAGAGGAGGGTCTATACACACTATATTATACAACACGGAGAGGAGGGTCTATACACACTATATTATAGGGGGTGTATACACACTATATAATACAAGAAGGTGCAGCGGATGTATACACACTATATTATACAACAAGGAGAGGAGGGTCTATACACACTATATTATACAACACGGAGAGGAGGGTCTATACACACTATATTATAGGGGGTGTATACACACTATATAATACAAGAAGGTGCAGCGGATGTATACACACTATATTATACAACAAGGAGAGGAGGGTCTATACACACGATATTATAGGGGATGTATACACCCTATATAATACAAGAAGGCGCAGCGGATGTATACACACTATATTATACAACAAGGAGAGGAGGGTCTATACACACTATATTATAGCGATGGTATACACCCTATATCATACAACAAGGAGAGGAGGGTCTATACACACTATATTATAGGGTATGTATACACACTATATACTACAGGAAGACGCAGCGTATGTATACATACTATATTATACAACAAGGAGAGGAGGGTCTATACACACTATATTATAGGGGATGTATACACACTATATTATAAAACAAGGAGAGGAGGGTCTATACACACTATATTATACAACAAGGAGAGGAGGGTCTATACACACTATATTATACAACAAGGAGAGGAGGGTCTATACACACTATATTATACAACAAGGAGAGGAGGGTCTATACACACTATATTATACAACAAGGAGAGGAGGGTCTATACACACTATATCATACAACAAGGAGAGGAGGGTCTATACACACTATATTATACAAGCAGGCGTAGGGAATGAACAAACACTATAAAAATACTAGCACCTGCAGGTGATGCATACACACTATAGTATACAGCAAGGTGCATGGGAGATATTCATAATATATTCTATAAGCAGGTACAGGATATGTATACAAACCATATTATACAACAAGGTGTGATGGAGGTGTGGATTCTATAGTATACACGCAGGCGCAGGGAATGTACACTATATTATAGAAGCAGGGGAAGGGGATGTATACACACTTTATTATACAAGCATGCGCTGGTGAGGTATCCGCATTACATTATAAAACCAGGTGCAGGAAATGTATAGACACTAAATTAGGAAAATATTGCAGGGAATGTACAAACATTATATAATACAAGCAAGTGCGGGGGGTATATACACACTATATTGTAAGGAGCGGAGGGTCCATACACACTATATTATACAAGCAGAGGCAGGTGAGATATCCACAGTATATTATACAAGCAGGTACGCGGGATGTATAAACACTATATTATACCATAGGGTTGAGTGGTGGTATACACAATATATCATATAAGCAGGTGCAAAGAATGTATATAATCTATTCGACACAACAAGGTGTAGGGGATGTATACACATTATATTATAAAAGCAGATGCAGGTGAGATACCCACATTATATTATAAAAGAAGGTGCGGGGGATGTATGCACACTATATTCTACAAGCAGGCGTAGGGAATGTACAATGTACAGGGAATGTACATGGTAAAGGGTGATTACACAACATGTTATACAATAAGTTGCAGGGGATGAATACGCACTATATTATACAGGCAGGTGCATGGGGTGTATACACTCTATAGTATACAACAAGGAAAGGAGGGTCTGTACACACTATATTATACAAGCAGGCGTAGGGAATGTACAATGGTAAAGGGTGATTACACACTATGTTATACAATAAGTTCCAGGGGATGGATACATGCTACATTATACAGGCAGGTGCAGGGGATGTATACACACTATATTGCACAACAAGGAACGGAGGGTCTATACACACTATTTTATACAAGCAGGCATAGGGAATGTAAATATACAGGGAATGTACATGGTCAAGGGTGATTACACACTATGTTATACAATAAGTTGCAGGGGATGAATACACGCTATGTTATACAGGCAGGTGCAGGGGATGTATACACACTATATTTTACAAGTAGATGCTAGGGATGAATACATACTATTTTATAAAGGTAGGTGCAGGCGATGTATACACATTTGTATAAAAATATATTTTACAGGTACAAGTATAGACACTATATTATACAACAAGGTGCAGCTTGGATGTAAACACACTATACTATAGAAGTAGGTAATGGGGATATATACACAATATATTATACAGGAAGTGGGCAGTGGATGTATGAATATAAAATTATACAATCAGGCGAAGGGGTTGTATGCATACTATTTTATTCAACCAGGTACCGGGGATGTATTCGAGGCGAGCACTGAAATGCAGCCGTCTCATTTGAGACAATGTGAAAAAGATGTCTGATATTACAGCATTACATATTTCCTGTTATCTATTTACATGTACTTGTGCCCTTTTGGCGAAGTCAGTGAGTGTTGTTATGCATGGGTGTCTGCTGTAGGGTTTCTTCCACACAATACTTTACAGAGACCTCAACAGCACATTTAACTATACATCCTTTTTATCATTGCTTGCAACATGTGACAGAGACAATACTGAAAGCCATTCTAGACGAAAACAAGATTGCAAGTGCGGATTTATTCGCAATGAATTGTAACAAGCACCTATTACAAAATCTACCGTAGCTGTAAGCAGATCCACAAATATACTGGAGAACCGCATCACTCCTCAAGTAAACTCACTCGGAACTGTGACGCCGATGACGCAGACAGAAGGATCAGAAGACAGAAACATGACAGCCACGTACTCACGCACTCACTCACTCACTCACTCACTCACTCCTACCGTATTTCGCATAAAGTACTGCCTTGCTATAAATCTCAACGCATATCAGTGTAGTAGGTGGCTCTCATTAAATGCTGCTACCTCACCCTGGTCAACAGATGATAAAATATGTGTGCCCCCACCTGCCCAAATTAACAGATGATAAAATGTTTGCACCCACCCTTCTCAATTAACAGATGATAAGATATGTGTACACCAAATCACCCCAATAAACAGGTGATAAAATATGCCTGCACACACCCTCTCCTATTAACAGATGATAAAATATGTGCACACTCCCATCCCAATGAACAGATAATAAAATGTTTGTGCACCCCCCATGCCCAATTAACAGATGATAAAATCGTTCTACACCAACTCACACCAATTAACAGATGATAAAATATGTCTGCACCCACCCTCCCCAATTAACAGATGATAAAATATGTGAGCACTGGCCCACTTTAATTAACAGACGGGGGCACGGGTGGCCCAGTCGCGTAAGACGATGTGATTCGCTGTGCAGAGTTGCGTCCCTTGGGCACGCCAGAAACCCTTGATTGTGGGTTCGATTCCCGGTTCGCCCCGATTATGTTTCACCATATGTGATTATGTTATTGTCAGCACCATACCCGTGCTCGTGGGTTTCACCAAAGTGGTAAACGTCTGAGACCTGCATCACTTCGGGCTTTCCTCCCACATTAAGCTGACACGCCGTGATATGACTGGAATACTGTTAAAAGCGGCGTTAAACCCAACTTACTCACTCACTCACTCTTTTCTTCTGACTCCTTGAAACAAATCAGTACTCAGATGTAATTTACATCTATACCTGGCTAATTCCAACACTAGCAAGATCAGAGAAAATGGTTTGGGAATCTTGCCAGATTCTTGGTAGTTTTCCTGACTCACGTTTCCGTCAATGTCAACCAATTAAGAGGCAGGCTCCTTTACTTGCATGACTCATCACGTCATTCTGAATCGCGGTATGATTGTCATTTTCAGTGTTGATTATGTTGATATATTGATCTTCTCAATACACTTTACTTCATGCATGTATGTTTTGTTGTTTTTGAGCAAGAGTGATTTCAAACTCTGGTAAAGTTTCTTTTGGACGTCAGTTTATTATCCTCAATACTGTTCAACTTTTCTTCGGTGAGTATTCTAATATTATCATGTTTTAATGCTTTCTTTTGCAACTTACGAGGATAAATTTTACCGCTATTGCGGAGACTCCGGCGGCTACTTCCATGCTAAGTACGATAGGCGCGGCGATTATATTTGATAGTATATCAACACCGGCTACACCGAGTCCCATGCCGGCTGTTACAAGCGCAGTGTCAACTCCGTCGAAAACATTCACAGCTCTGCGATACTTTTTATACAATCCAAGTCTCATCTCCCTCTCCTTCTCTATTCGATGTTTTATGCCGCTTATTTGATGTAATCGAAATCCATCAACAGTATCTATCTTTTCAGATGCTTCATCGAGCACCGGATATTAACCCATAGTGTATATTATCATATCATATAATAGTCAGCTTTAATTGGTCTTGCTTCAATGTTTTGAGAGTATTCATCAGCCTTATTAAATGTATATTATACGGCATAAATATCTTAGTAAGAGAAATGCTTTCACCTTGATTAACTTGGACCCCTCAAGGGTTGCAACAGGAGATGCTCCTACATAAATAATACTACAACGTCGACGCTCGTGTTGCTTTAGCCATATAATTGATAGACCTGGTAATATCTCGAAGGCATCTTCTGATGCATCCTGAAAAATCAAGACTTCAATAATAAGCGTAGAAGGATTATCTGTTGCACTCAAGTTCTGTTTAATATCAGTAACCAAATTTAAACTAACTTTCTTTACTGCCAGACGACTCAATAACATATGACCTGGGTTTTCTGGCATGGGAGTGGCAAACAGTTTTTCGTTTTGAGGGGATATAAGCCCCGAGTACGACCCCACTATTTATTATCTTAGTATATTATGTCCCTTACCCATCATCACGTATGGTGGGTTAATGACGATATTCAGTAGCCACTCGATTTTTGCTTCGACAATAGTCCATTTATTATCATCGTTGCGAGCAAGATTGTATGAAGTGTTTTTATTGAGTCTACTAACGTCGACATCGCTTAAATCTCCTAGATTAGCTGTGAATGTAACTTCTTTCCGCTTGTATACATTATCTTGTAAGTGTATAGCGTATAACTTACCATCGGTACCGGGTTTACCGAATCCTTCTGTGTCTCCAAGATCGTAAAGCGCAATTGTGTTACATTGTCTTAGGTTATGCGATTCAGGGCCTAATGAATCAACCATTATTTATAATATGGAGTGTTACACTCAAGTATCCTATATGTACAGGTTGGTGTTTTACATCTAATACAGAAATTTTGAGGTCTGAAATAATACCCCGCTTTATTTTTTTATATTGTAATGATGAGAAAGATTCCATTCTACAGCTATTGTATTTTTCATCTTTGACTGGAATAGCTCTCAGCAGAGTTGAAGGACTTTCGAGTTGAATATTATCCGTCGTACTTATCTGATCAAGATGGATGCACAACTCTTCATAGGGAACTAAATCAGGCAATTTAATTCCATGCACTGTTGTTTTGGGTGGTTTACTCTCGTTGAGCCTCCAAGTCCAAATGTATCTGATATGTTCGTGGCAAGAATTATACTCTTTTCTCCAGTGTTTAAACTCAGCATCCCATTCGACTCATTTTGTGTGAGACTAACTCCCAAAGGCTTAAAACATTCATCATTTTGTGCATACACTGTAATACCCATCAGGTATAATGTAAATGTTATCATCACCTAATTCACTTATCGCAGATAGCGACTTCAAGTTGACCAGCCGAGTTATTGATAGAGTGAAGCAGTTGAATAGACTGACCATTTGTTATTCCTGGGAGTGTAACATACATATTAAATATACAAAGATACTATATCATAACTTAAATATGAAATCAACTTACATTACTAATCAGTCGATTTTAGTAAGTGTCTCTGGTGCTAATTTTTTGGTTAAATTCCCTGATATCTTTGAAAAATAGAGGGTCACGGCAGCTAGCGATAAAATGGTGCATGATTGGTTCCACAATCCAATGCAATTTTGGCAGAACCAGTTAAACTTTGCCGTATGGTGTGCCACAACAGGATGTGGTGTATCTCTTTATGCCCCAGGATTTGAGTAAAATAAGTCTGTTTTAACATTTCACGTTTACTATCAGATTAGACATATACTTACAGAAATTAGTGCCCCATTACCACAGGATCGAGCATGGAATTCGTAAAAAAATCCATACGATAGGTTCGCGTATGAACGTATTTGTCAGGAATTTAATATTTCTACGAGTAAAGATTGGCGTATTAAAGGAGTTAACCATGGTGTTCTAGGTGTTCAGATATTAACATCGAATTACTAACGCAAACAAACACAGGCGAAACGGGAATAGTAAAACCACAATCACAGAAACAGCCATCTACTGACGCACAACCACAAGTGCCACATCATATTGCCGCTAAAAATCAACAGCATACTGATGAAAAAACAGCGCTTGTAGTAGGTGGAGTCGCGGCTGGTTTACTCATGATTTGGATAAATAGTTCTTAATGAACTGATTTGGATAAATAGTCTTCAACGGATAAGTATAACAGCCTGGCAATAGCTACGATCAGTGCCCACAAGTTTTGACTAAGCCAAGTGGCGGTCTTTGCAAATAAATTCAAGAGCCAGGAAACAATACTCCCCATTATACCGGGAAGTGCAGATGCAGCTTTCCCAGCGAGCTTTCCCAGTGCTTCTCCTAATGCTTTTGAATGCTTTTTTATCCACTCCTTTACGCCACTTTTATCACTAGGAGTAGTGCCACCTGTACCGCTGCCACCGGTTAACGCGAGAGTCAAATTCGATATAATAAATCCCAATGCGGTTAAAATACTGGCAATGGTTATCCCCTGTTCTCTGAACAATGGTTTAATTTTATCAGCCAGTGTGGTATCTTCGTTGAAGACTTGATCGATAGTTGCTCGAATTCGACTGATTTGTGAATGAAGTGCCTTTCTATTACTCGAAGCTACTTCGAGGTGGGCCGATCTTTCATCTTCTAAGTTATGCAATTTTTCCTCAACGCGGCGTCTACGTAAATTTATTTTACCTAATACAGTTGATATATTTAATTCAATATCAATATGAAATATTGGAGCTCGACTGTCACATGTTGTCGTTGTACAAAGGCATTGAAAACCGTTCATTGTCATGTCACATGAGGCCACACGGCTGCGCTGAACTCAGTATCACGTGTGACAGCCCCGGGCAGCAATCACGGTTCTGCATCTCCTCGGCATTGACTGGATGAGTGTGCAAATTCTGTCCTGCGGAATTCTGCTTGTAAAGCGTTGGCCAGCTGTGGGGGTGTCTGCGGCGTGTTCTGATGTTGACGTAAACGTCGATCAAGTTCATCCCAGAGGTGTTCGATCTGATTGAGATCTGGAGATATCGACGGCCAAGGCAAGACGTTGATGTTGGCATTATGGAGGTAGTCTACCGTGACACGAGCTGTGTGCGGTGGAGCATTGTCCTGTTAAAGCAGCTCGCTCTGGAGATCAATGATTGGAAGAAGGTAAGGTTGAAGAATTGGATTCCTGTAGCGATTTGCTGTCAAATTTAACTGAACCACAACCAAGTCAGATTTCCTGGTGTAATATGTAATATGTAATATGCTCCCCCCACCCACACCATGATACTATCGCCACGGAAATTATCGAAGTCACGTACACAATGTGGGGCAAAACGCTCATTTCGACGACGGTAAACACGTTGTCTTCCATCTTGCCGGTGAAGAAGAAGTCGTGATTCATCGGTAAACCACACTCGTAAACGTCCCCTACTTCGGGCTTTCCAGCCACATCAAGCCGACACACCGTGATATAAATGAAATACGGCATTCAGCTACCCCACCCTCCTCACTCACTCTATTAAATTCGTATCCCTTTGAGTGTTGCAATAATTGATTGATTTCAATTTGGTGAATAACGCGAGCTATTTTACAGTATTAAGTATTTCGTCAAATGTCACATTTTCCATTTGTAATGTTTTTTTTATTTCTGTTACAGTCCTGACAATGGACGTGTGTTGTGTTTGCGGCAACGTCTTTCTATTGGTCATTACGCAAGCCTCGGCCAACTCGGCTGAGTCTGTGTGAGCACAGCAGAGATTTCCCAATTGGTAGATACATCACCGACAACGTCATGGAGGCCTTGGACACCAGCAGGAAGACCATCTTGGTCATCTCCAACGAGTACATGAAGAGTGACTGGTGTCAATTTGAGCTTCGGATGGTTCTGCACTCATTTCTGAAACATAAAATTGACATTGTAGTGATTCTACTTGACCAGATCAAAGCAGATCACGCTACGGCATCTCTACGAGCTCTGATGATGTCAACCACTTTTATTCAATGGTGCGATGATTTTGAGACCAAGGAACTTTTTAAGGAAAGGGTAAGAAAAATCATGTGTGAAGGTGACATTATTGGTGTTGCCATGAAATTATAACCAATGAAATTATTCAACATAATTTTGTTATGGAGTGATGACATTATTATTCCGGTCAACTGCTCTGTTCATACATCATGCTGACAAGGGAGCATTAACAGAACCCACTGGAATTCGCTGCGTAGAGTTGCATCCTTTTGGAGAACGTGGTCGTTTTTGAAAACAACGACCGACCACAAATATTTGGATGGTTTGTGCGGGATAGGGTTTGCGAAAGGGTTTCACATTTCATAGATATCGTAGGCTTACTGTGTTACAGTTAATTAAAAATGCAGACGCCTGTTATTGATACTGCATGTCCCATTACAGTTTGAAAGAGAAAATATTGTACGAGTACCATTGTTTAGAAGATATAAATTAAATATTTTACACCTGGAGATTCCGAGTGCGGGAGTGAGTGTGGTTTTACACCGCTTTTAGCAATATTCCAGCAATATCATGGCGGGGGAGACCAGAAATTGTTTTCAGACAATGTAACCCGGGTCTTCGGCGTGACGAGCGAACGCCTTAACCACTAGGCTACCCGACCGCCCCAATGGATTCCGAGATTCCTACAGATTGTCGTACAGTCATGTTTCTTGGCCCAGTAGGGTCGGTGGTATGTTCTAGTGATCTGGTTGAATGTGTGCCAAGTTGGAGGTTGAGGGCCGACCCCTTGTGATTACACTGCTTATGCTTAGTCAATATTAAATTCCCTCGGGTTTTAGTACCTTTTTGGCGGTAATTATTATGATCGTCTTATTATCTATGTAAGATTAGCTAATCCTTAGTATCAGATTTATATGAGTGGGGTATTCATGTTAAACTGAGGCATGGTATCTCAGGGAGCTCCAGCACATATGGACAGATATCCTACAGGACTTTGTGCGACGCCTTGTCCATTCTATGAGACGAAGATGTGTTGCTTGCATCGCAACCAGAGGTGGAAACACGCGATTGATTTGTAAATTGACATTTTGGCATGTTCATGTTTTTTTTAATGAAATCACGCATTTTCTGAAGTCAGTATGGCAAATTAAACCATTTGGACACTTACAGGAGTCTTTTATCTGTTGCAAACCGAAATTGGTTCAGGTTTGGTAAAAACATTACTTTTGATTAAATCTTATTCAATTTCACAGGAACTTTCGTTGCTCAGTATAGAATACGGTATTGACATGGTGTCACTTTTTACTGATGAGTTATTGCGAAGGAGAATGTTAGGTAAAGATTTTCTTGTGATTTACTTGTTTTACTTTTTGTTTAAAGGACCGGTCGTTTGATATGCAGGGGTTGACTGTCTTCTCAGGTTTTACCAAACAAAATATATTGTTTATCTGAATATCAAAATGAATTGAATGACATCAGCATTCATCAACATTGCTTTTCGGAGATATCTCACACATACATCTCGCAAAGTGGTCATGACATTACATGTACTTTTGTTTCAAGATTAAGTCGTGTCCATTTTACACAGACATACACACACACACACACACACACACACACACACACACACACACACACACACACACACACACACACACACACACACACACACACACACACACACACACACACACACACAGAGTCACAAAGAGACATACACAAACATACACACACAGACACACAGTTATATTCACAGACAGACAGACACAGACAAACACGCACACACTGAGACACGAACACACGCACAGGCACAGACATACACACATACAGAGAGAGAGAGAGAGAGATACACTAACAAACTCCCCCAACACAGACACCCACGGACACCCACAAACACACACCACACACACACATTATTTTTTTCACAGACACACACAGAGGCAGATACACACAGAGACAGGCACAAATCCACAAAGACATACACACAAACACAGACACAAACACAAACACACACAGACACACAGACACACACACACACACTCACAGACACACACATACACAGACACACAGACACAGACACAGACACACACACACACACGCCCGCCCGCATGCAGTCACATCAATTTCTCTGGGTGATAACTCTCGGTATGTACATCACACCTTAGCACAGCGGCGTACCATGTAATTTTATTTCAACATCAGGCCGAGGTCAGTTTTGAATTTCACGTTCATATAATCAGACATATCATGCGTGGCATAAATGCAGGTGGGTATAAACAACTGTTTAACGGTTGTACAAAGCACCACTTTCCTCGTGATACGTTATTTGTACGACAGCTGCGGTTATTAAAATATGTACAATGTGATGTAGTGGGCTTAATTAGTATCAGGAGATTGCTGATGAAACTAAGCCAACATGTTCCCCGGTTCAATCGCATCTCCATTGTTACACGATAATCTTTACCTGTAAGTTTATGTCTAGCCATATGTTCGTTGTAAATGGAAAAATGTTATGATAGAAATAGATAAGTGTATGTTTTCAAATAACCGACACCCATTTCCTCACTTATTAGTCATTATGTCTGTTATCGATGTCCAATTCTCTTATTTATACTTATTGACCCCATCTACCTATGGGCGAAATACATTTTATCTTTATCTACTTAATGATATCTAAGTGTCGATCTGAACAGCATGGTAAATATACTATATATAAGGGGTAGTGAAATAGGGTTAGACCAGTTGGCGAATCGACAGCACCACAATGAAAACCTTTGCCATACAAGTTCTTTTGCTAACGCTCTTCATTGCGTTGTCGGGTAAGTGTTTCTGTCATACATTTAATTGTGTGTGTGAGTGTGTGTGTGGTTACCGTGTGTGTACGTGTGATTGTGTGTGTGAGTGTGTGTACGCGCAAATGTGTGTGTACGTGTGAGTGTGTGTGTACGCGCAATTGTGTGTACGTGTGATTGTGTGTACGCGCAATTGTGTGTGTGTACGTGTGATTGTGTGAGTGATTATGTGTTTACGCGCAATTGTATGTGTACGTGTGATTGTGTATGTATGTGTGTGATTATTTGTGTACGTGTGAGTGTGTGTGTACATGTGATTGTGTGTGTGTTTACGTGTGATTATGTATGTGGGTGTATGTGTGCGACTGTGTTCGTACGTTTGATTTTTTATGTCTGGGTGTATGTGTGTGACTGTGTGTGTAATTTTAGTTTAAACATCTTTTATTCAGATTGAAATGGATTGGGAACAAGTTATCCAACTTAGGACTCCGTCTCCATTGTGTGACTCAGTGTGTGTGTGTACGTTTGATTGTGTATGTGTGAGTGTGTGTGTCTACGTGCGATTGTGTGTGTAGGTATGATTGTGTGTGTGATTTTATAAATGTGACCCTGTGTGTGTGATTGTATGTGTGTACGTGTGATTCTATGTGTGTGTGGCCATGTGATTGTGTGATTCTATGTGTGTGTGGCCATGTGATTGTGTGTGTGTGTGATTGTGTGTGTACGTGTGTGATTTCCCGTATAAGGTATAATTAGTGCATTAAGATAAGCTCTCAAACATACGTCTGATTGAGAGCCGTTGTGCATTTAATAACTTCAAGTACAGAAGAATAATTAAACAGCAAACGAGGAAGAACTACTGGAACTGAACTGTTCCCATGTTTTCTGTTCAGAGGGAGGGGGAAGCAGGTCGCCATGCGCCCATCTGTCCCGGTCCTCGAAGGGGGGGAAATACACGCAGTCCATCCACAGAAACAGGTATGTATTCGACACAGAGTTAACCCCGTTTACCCCGACACCCCGGACATAGAGGCGGTACTACACCCCTGATTCAGTAATTCGGACCTGGTTAATCCGGACACATTTTGCTTCATGTCTTTCCACGTAGAATTTGACGTATGATGCACATGCTTCAATCACAGTAGTTTCTTGTCATAATATCAACGTACATTTTAATGATGATTTGGATTAAGACAGCGTGGATGACCAGCTGAGGCAGGTTACAGGCAATAGGACCAACTGATCGGTAATAGTTCCCAAGAAGCAGAAAAGAACACCCGTACTCGGTATATACACACTTTGTATAGCTTGCTTCATGTTTTGTGGGTACCCCATCTTTCAGTTAACACACCCATCATCAAATATATAATCTGTTAATGGTAGTGAAATGGGGTTTAACGTCGCGTTGAAGAACATTGCACGTATAGTGACGTGCATGTGTGTGTGCCCCAAAGTACCCTGGATACACCACAGTATAGCGACTCCCGCGTTCTTGTTCTATCACCTAAATGACGGACCTTTAAGGAAGGGTAACGACAAGTACGTCTTTTGGTATAGTCTTTATCGAGCATTTATATTTAGGGAATAGCGAGGCTCCGGTGCGGAATACATATTTTTTATTCCTATATATTATATTCACGAGACAGAAATACGATTCTAACACTCTCCTCATTATTAGTGTGTCATTCTTACAAATCGCTGTTTATGACATAAATTCAGTCGATGAAGTTACTTTAGAAATCCTGAATAGATACAGTTCTAGAGTGAATTATATAGTGTCTAATGTTTTAAGGTTAACTTCGTGTACAGAAACACCACCATAAGAGACAACAACTACATACATGTAAACTGATCGAGAACGCAATATTTAAGCAAGTAGACACTGGAAAGGTAAAGTAGACACAATTTATGGATAACAACTTCTGTAATTAAGGCAAATGAGACCTTTCGGCATAGATCCTTCTACTGTGGTCAAGCAACACCGTTGTTTCAACCTTGCTGGACAGCGGTTTAAGGATCTATAACGAAACGTCGCCTTTACAGACATAGAGAAGTTGCTATCCATAAATTGTGTCTACTTTGTCATCCGTCAACCTCTAAGTAATGCCTATCAAACACTTTATTGTAAAAGTAGTTCCGGCAAGGTGACCTCATTTGCTTATGTGTCGAATTATGCCGTTGTATACTCCCCAGGGAGCTGAAAATGATTGTTGAGGGCACACTGATCCTTTTACCGGGGTAATAACTGTCTAAGCGGTAAGAGCATGCTTATGCATGGAGTACAGAGCCATATAAATGGACTATTATTATTGTTATTATTATATTTAATTCAACGAATGGGGCATATCAACCATCAGACTATCCGCCATATGTTGAATGGTTCTGTTACAGACGAGCTTCGGCCTGTGACGACACAGAGGCCTACCGAACACCTGACGGGAGTTGCAACAACATGAACAACCCCCAGTTGGGGGCGGCGGGAGCCACACTCTCTCGGTTACTCCCCTCCGTGTACGCTGACGGTAAGTGATGATTCACATGAGGGGTGCACCATTAAATAATATTAAGACAAAAGTTCCAACCGAATAAACACATTTAAAAATGCAAGAAATGAATGCATGTGCTTGTTAAATGCCGCAATAGTCCAGGTATAGGATGGCGGCCTGTTAATAATATATTTGGGTCCAGACAATCAAGTGATTGATATTATGAGCAACCATCCATGCCGTTGGGGTCAGATGACATGCAATCAACCATGTTACCGAAACAGACCAAACCATCGATTAAGCCACCTTTTAATTACGTGCATCAACCAAGTCAGCGAGCCTCAAAACCCGACCCCGTTGGATGCTTGTCGTAAGAGGCGACTAACGGGATCAGGTGGTCAGGCTTGCTGACTTGGTTGATGCATAGAATCGTTTCCCAATTGCTTGGATCGATGTTCATGATGTCAATCACTGGATTGTCTGATCTAGACTCGATTATTTATAGACCCCCGGGATACTGCTGGAGTGCGGCGTTAAACAACAAATAAACAAACAATAAGCTTAATTACGACCAGTATAACTTGATGGGGGTAAATCATAAGCCGGAATCCTCACGATACGGATAAAATGAAGAAACCCGTTTGAAAAAATATATGAATAAATGTCACAGTTTTGGGCAGACGTTATGGATATTGCGTGCTGGAACAACAGGTATATGTGTTAATTGCCCAACTAGCAGTATTCTGAACATACGAGCAATGACGGCAGCCTCGGTATATGCCCAGAATCAGTCCATGTGTATATTGCAAATGTCTCTCTAACTGGGGTTGAAGGTATGCTCTGTTTTGACTGCAGGTATTGGAACCCCCCGGACGCTTGCTACCAGTGGCTCCACTTTGCCTCACCCCCGGGCCATCAGTAACCACGTTCATTTCGAGCTGAGCTTTCTCTCCAACAAGAACTCCGTCATGCTGATGCAGTGGGGGCAGTTCATTGACCACGACATTACCGGAACTCCAGTGATGACAGGTCCGTAGAGTGATGACCAGTTCGTCTCACCGTGTTTTCATATTAATAGATACATCTCACACGATTGCTGCACTGTATTGTCAAGGATGGTTGATAACTTGAAACTCCAAGAAGTTGGAAAGAAAAGATGTGAAAGCAAATTTAGCAAAGAAGAGCCTTCGGTTAATTATTATTATTATTATTGTTGTTGTTATTTTTGTTGTTATTATTATTATTATTTTGATGATGATGATGATGATGATGATGATGATGATGATGATGATAAATGTTAATTCTGTTTACAATCATGAGCATGTATAGTAGCGTCATAACACATATGTTAAACTGCATATGCACAATGTATATGCTGTGTTCATTCAGTGTTCTTCTGTGACAGATAACGGCGGGGATATTGATTGTTGCACATGGCCCGATTCAGTTCAAAGCAAGTAAGTCCTATTTGCATTTTGAACTGACTTTCATATTCATTTCTTTTAAAGGAAAACTACACTCAAAGTATTTTCAGATTTTAATACTTTAGGACATGCTTAATTACAAATGCATCACCCAATTTATATTGGAAAAAACGAAAATAGCGTCAACAAATGACAGACGAAAACGTCTCAAAACGAAAACAAATCGCACTGAAGGGATACCCCTTGCTTGAAATAAAAGTTGTTACCGGTGTTTGACGCGCTGTGCAACGATAATGATCGGCCTGGCGCCCAGTCTGCCCGTTCATGCGTTTGATTAACGTGTCCACAACTTCTGTCAGTTAATGTCTTATAATTAAAAACATTGAAGATGCCTTCAGTTGTCTACCCAGGACATTAATCTCTGACACGCATTCGTTGCGTGGAATGGGATGGAGGGAAAAAACAAGTAGTTTGTCATAATAAGCTAGTTACAGATTCTTAATTGTTATTTTAATTGTTCACAGTGTCAAGATCAAAGGTGACATTTCACACATTCAGTAAAATTTGCAGTGATTTTGATGTTGAAGAAATAATAGAAATAGCAGAAACTGTATACGTACAGGTGGCTCATAGGCCATACTGTGTGATACTCTAATATAATAATTTTCTTCTTCTTCCTCTTCTTCTTCTTCCTCCACTTCTTCTTTTTCCTTTTCTCCTTCTTCTTACTATTTTCTTCCTCTTCTTCCCCTTTCTCCTCTTCATCTTCTTTTTCCTCTTCTTTCTTCTCTTCTTCTTCTTTTCCTATTTTCCTTCTTCTCCCTCTTCTTCCCCTTTCTCCTCTTCTACTTTAAAAAACTCTCCTTCTTCTCCCTTTTCTTCCCCTTTCTCCTCTTCTTCTTCTTTTTCCTCCTTTTCTTCTCTTCTTCTTCTTTTCCTATTCTCCTTCTTCTTCCTCTTCTTCCCCTCCCCTCTTCTTTTTCCTATTCTCTTCATTCTTCCTCTTCTTCGTCTTCCTCTTCCTCGTCTTCCTCTTCTTTCCCCTTCTTCGTCTTTCTCTTCTTCATTTCCTTCTTCCTCCTCTTCTCATTCCTCTTCCTCTTCTTCCTCTTCTTCTTCAAGTCTACATGTCAGCCAATGAATCCTGCAATCGACCTGCAATCGACCGAACTCTGCATGGCAGTTTACGAACCGGATTTCGATATTGGTGCGCGATTTTGATTGGACCATGCATAGACTCGTTAGTCCAGCCAAATCTAACTCCATAATCCCAGCCCTGTTCGGCAAGGGTGGAAACTGGAATTTTATAGTCAGTTAACTCTCTTGCCTCGGGAAGATGTATGTATACATGGGTATAGGTAATTAACTAAAGTGTATACATAAAGTATACGAATGGTCTAAGGCACACCTATCCATCAGTCTATTCACGAAAGGTTGTTTTGCAGTCAAAGTCGAATGAGAAGAGAGTTTATCTTTGAATACACCAACATGTGTTTGATTTAATCTGTCCAAAACTTCTTGGCTCCTTGAAACTTAAAGAAAACACTTTACGCCCACCTCTGGACGCTCGCATAAAAGTTTGTACTGCTGTATACCATCTTCCTGAGGAAAGGGAGTTAACTGACTATGAAAGTCCAGTTTCCATGTGTGGAAATTAGACTTTTATAGTCCGTAACGCCCTTGCCTCTGGAAGATGCTGTATTCTGAATAGCGTCAAGTCCAGAATAGAGAACTATTGACAATTTGTGTGGTATCAACAGATATATTAATTTAGATCATTCTATGGCGTTGACATAAACGTTCATACGACTACATAATACATACAGCGCAATTATACACAAATAAGTAAACGCCTTCATATCACAAGGATCATGACGTGTGCATATCAATACAAGTGGGCACATATACACACACACAGAGGTTCTTGTGGACGGGGTATAAAGTTGACCAATAACACCATATGAAGGTTTTATGTAAATGTCTTCTAATTCTCAGCATAGATTCCCCGTGTAATCCTATCTACATTCCGAATGGTGATCCGTACTTTCCCGATGGGAAGTGCATGAACTCCGTGAGATCCGAGGCGGCCTCGGGAACAGGCACAAGCAAAACAAGTAAGTTTATCTGCTTATCTCTGCAAGCAACGTGTTTTGGGATGGCGAGTATCACATATTAGAAATAAACATTGTATTCAGCAAACCATGACCTTGTACAGAACCCGGATGGTCACGTGACTCGATCGGTGTCAGACAAGAGCGACGCCATGTTTGTTTGCAAACACTGAAGAAGTACCTAGCTGACCTTATATATTCTCATATTTATGTTTTAATGACCACAAGGGGCGCATATTTGTATCCACTGACTTTATCTGGCTGATAAAGCTCCCCATTACATGATAACCAAGTTTATATACAATTTCATTACAAGAAATAACGCTACTTCGTTTTTATCACGTTCGTTAATCCGGAAGGTCTACCAGTTACGTTTGGATTAACGTGGCCTTTTTCCCCAAATAAATGTAAACAGAAGAAAGGAACAAAGGTCACTGACTGTTTACATATAAATAGGGGAAATCGTAAAGTAAAACAAGTTGAGACAATGTGTATATTTTATTTTCGTCTTTTCCTTTAATTTGTCTTGTTTTTGTATGATAAGTTTGTGCCTTCATACATATTGCATCATGCTGATAGGTATTGATAGGACAGCTTTCATCAACTGAACCGTGCCTTTGTTGTCAATATGCCTTCTTGATTTTTGTTTGCTTGTTTGTTTGTTGTTGAAAGCGCACTCAGCAATATTCCAGCTGTATGACGGCGGTCTGTAAATAATCGAGTTTGGACCAGACAAGCCAGTGATTGAGATCATGAGCATCGATCTACGCAATTGGTATACGATGACATGCACCAACAAAGTCAGCGAGCCTGACCACCCGATCCCGTTAGTCGCCTCTTACGACAAGAGTGTCGCCTCTTACGGGAAGAATGGGTTGCTGAAGACCTATTGTATGTACCCGGAACTTCACAAGTCCAGACTGCACAGGCGTGATACAGGTCACGTTTGTCATGTTCATATCAGACATTATTTTAATTTAGATCCCAGACAACAATACAACGAACTGTCTGCCTTCATCGATGGCTCTCACATCTATGGCATCACCACTGAGGAGACTGATGAACTCCGTGATAAAACGTCAGGAGGTATGTGCCGTTCAAACAACGTTATTCTCTTACCGATGATCTTTCTCACACTTTTCTAGATCACGCGTTATTCAAACCATCATCCATTTTTCCAGGTCGTTATTACTACATGACATCGTATGTGCAGTAGTGTTAGGTTTGGTGTGTCACCAAGGCAACTGACGAACGCCCAAGTCCCACCTGCGTCATTGAGGGATGACCCAATGTCAAGCCGACCGCAATGATATGACTGAACTTGTGTAAAAACCAACTCACTCACTCTCTCCTTCAATGAGATATTAAATAAGAGCATCTAACCCACGTCTGTATTCTTACCATATGACAGGTAGGTATAACTACAGTTCATAAATGTTCATCAAGCTTTTACTTGCACCTTATTTGCTCTGTATTTGCTGATGACCCTTACAATAAGATATAATTCACAAGACCGTATGACAAGTGATTTCAACTTTCGAAACGTTCGCTTTTTCTCTATGTCGAGTAATATTCCAGCAGCTTCAGTCTCCGGTGTCTACATTTTACTAATTTAGAGGCACAATTGAGCATGCTCTATATACGAAGATTTCAAATGCATCACACAACTCCACAATAGTTCCTCCACTTTACAACATTCAAGGCCCGAGTTAAATTAAGCTTTCAGAAAGTTTTAAAGTAGAACTATGGAAGACGCATGTGACGCATCAGGGACAAAATGATGTTCGATGCAATTCCCTATGTTTCGTGTTTGTTCGGGCGAAGACTTGCCTTGCCTTTGCATGTGTTTGAGACGGGTGCCACCTTCTCGCGAACACAGGGTATAACCGATTTATAAACACATATATTTTGTATTTTAATTTTTAGTCGCAATAGTAGAGTAGACACTGATTTTAGCAGATATTTCTTATGATTATGAAAAGGATGTCGCGTTATTCATTTTGTCTCTTCCAGCTGGCTTGATGAAAGTGAGCGATGGGAATCTCCTACCAAAGGGAGATGACGACGATTGTTTCCTGGACACTTCTGATTCAAGCAACTTCTGTTTTAAAGCAGGTACGTGCAAACTCTGATACAGGACCGAAAGCCATTTCAAAAGAATATTTGTATATATCGAGTCTATTGTTTGGATGTGCATTTCTTCGTATTGTTCACTGGGATGGGTCGTAGCGAGGATGTTCTTGAACGGACATGCAGTCAAAGTCTCTGTCGTATCCCAATGGACCGCCTCCGTGGTCTAGCGGAAGGTCCGGGGTTCGATCCCTGCCGCGTCATACCAAAAAACGTTAAAAGATGGTTGTTACTCTGTCTGGCGCTCGCCATTAAGGGGCTAAAACGAGAACTGGTCGTCTCGGAGTCAGTATACTGTCTCTGAGTGGGGTATTCATGTTAAACTGCGGCATCGTATCTCAGTGGGCTAGCACTCTTAATCGGCATCAGCACGGACTAGAACAAGCAGCCACACGCACACACACGTGCATGCACGTCGCTATAAGTGCAATAATCTTGGACGCGACGTTAAACCCCATTTCACCTCACCTCGTATCCCAATGTATGCCCAAGTTCAAGATTAAAGAGTTTAAATGATTAGAAACAATGCTTTTGTGTTTCTATAAGAAGGAATTCCCAGGGCTCAATATGAATGAAGAAGTAGTCCTCCAGTGTTTACGTTATTTCAGCAACACAATCTCGTAAACGTCAGTTTTGCGGTCATATGACCGACCTCTCGTCCAGTGGAAAAGCCTATATTGTGTAAACTTCACATTAAAAAAATATAAGAGGTGAAACTAATGTTAAACATGTCCCATATTGTTAATAGTACTGACATACACCACTAGGTGACGCCCGAGTGAATGTGTTCCCGGGTCTGTCGCTGCTGCACACCCTGTTCTTGAGAGAACACAATCGTGTTGCCGGGGTTCTGAAGACGGCCCAACCTCTTTGGGATGATGAAACACTCTTCCAGGAGGCTAGAAAAATAGTTATCGCTGAATTACAGGTGAGTGAATGATAGTGCAGAATGTAAATACTTGAAGCTGGTGTCAATCTCATTCAAATCAGATCTTTGTTCTCGCTATCGCTAAACAAAGAACTGAGGACATTCCGTCAAAACTCTCGTCTATCTCTCGCTTCCGTGGGATAAACATTTGAACGGAGGAGGCGTTGCACAGTATATGTGAGACGCACTGCTATACAATCTCAGCCATATATTAGACATTCCCGAATGTTCGTTTGATCAGTTTTCAAACTTTTAATCGAGAACTGCGTCAACATATTTTTCAAGCGTAGTCGGAAATGGAAGTCGCCAGGTTGAAACGAGTGCCGTAAAGCTCGAGAAAGCTGCTTTCTGATTGGCTGATGTCGACTTCTTGTTAGTCATTTCAGTGGCCGGTCAAAGTTTTGCGAAAGGTCGTTCTGACGTGACCCGTAATGGGATGTCCTCAGATCTTTGTTTAGCGGCAGCGAGAACTTAGATATGATTTTAATAAGATCGCACTGGTGTTGACATCCGTGCTTGTTCCAAGTCAACACTCTGAACGCCATGTGATGCCGAGGATAAATCAATGGCAAATATAGGACACAGGAACATATTTGGCAGAGGATATGACGCCGTGTTGAGCGTCATTCACACCACGACGTCGCAGCCCAATGTCATCCCCGTGTTCTGGTGTATACGATGTCCATCAGTTCTGGTGTATACCATGTCCTTAAATTTCTGGTGTATACTATGTCCATTAGTTATGGTGTTTACTATGGTGTCCTTGAGTTTGTGGTGTATACGATGGCCTGGGATTCTGGTGTATTCTGTGTCCATGAGTTCTGGTTGAAACCATGTCCTTGAGTTTCTGTTGTATACGATATCCATGAGTTCTGGTGTATTCTATGTCCTTGAGTTCTGGTGTATACAATGTCCATGAGTTTCTGGTGTATACTACGTCCATGAGTTTCTGGTGTATACTATGTCCATGATTTCTGGTGTATACTATGTCTATGTGTTTCTGGTGTATACTATGTCCATGAGTTTTGGTGTATACGATATCCATTAGTTCTGGTGTTTACCATGTCCTTGTGTTATGGTGTATACTATGTCCATGAGCTCTGGTGTATACCATGTCCTTAAATTTCTGGTGTATACGGGGCGGTCGGGTAGCCAAGTGGTTAAAGCGTTCGCTCGTCACGCCGAAGACCCGGGTTTGATTCCCGACATGGGTACAATGTGTGAAGCCGATTTGTGGTGTCCCCCGCCCTGATATTGCTGGAATATTGCTGAAGCAGCGTAAAACCATACTCACTCACTCTGGTGTATACTATGTCCATTAGTTCTGGTGTATACTATGGTGTCCTTGAGTTTGTTGTGTATGCGATGTCCTGGGATTCTGGTGTATACTATGTCCTTGAGTTCTGGTGTATACTATATCCTTGAGTTCTGGTACATGAGTTTCCGGCGTAAAACTATGTCCTTGAGTTTCTGGTGTATACGATGTCCATGGGATTCTGGTGTATGCTATGTCCTTAAGATTCTGGTGTATACTATGTCCATAATATAATGAAGAATTCCCGGGACCCGTTGACCACGAAAGTTTCGTTTCGGAAGTGACGTCATCATATCCATCTATCTTGTCACAATGCAGCACATGTTCTCTCGCTCGTGAGCTTGAAACCAAAAACCAATCAAATTGCGACCTCGCAACTAGAAGACTTCTATTAATTGTTGCTATTAAATGTATTGTATTCCCGATACCTAAAAACGTTTTGTCTCATTGTCGTTTTATAAAAGTAATTAAATAAGTGAGGTTTTACTGAATATATAACATGATTTTTCAATTTTCATTTTTATTATTTATTATATACACATATATGATCTCATTTCTGGAGATTAGAAGATACGCTCGCAACTTGATGGCGTCGTAAATTGGACGACGTTATTTTTGAGAGGGTGAGATTTAGCTGGGCAACACAGTTTAACGCGATGGCCGAACGATCCACCCAAAAGAGATATGACTCTCTGTATTGGAAGAAAAGGTATAGATAATCGACATAACATGTTGTGAAAAATCCGGGAAATACCAAACTTAACGCCCCTGTTCATAAAATGGACTTGTCCGACATTGCAGAGGTCGAATTGTGCCCAGGGAGTCATCATTATTTAAATACGGGTACATATTTTTTAAAGCTTGTAAGTTTATTAACATCCTAAAAGAGGCTGTACATGATGTTGATATCTCATATAAGAATTAAACAAGTCGTGGTCGTTGTTTATTTCTTGTATTTACCTTTGTCTGACAGGTTATCACATTCGGGGAATGGTTGCCTGAAATCCTTGGCCAGGATGGCATATCAACTTACGGCCTCGGTTTCGACAACTACAACTATGACGATACCCTTGACCCGACTCTTAGCAACGTCTTCTCGACAGCCGCCTTCAGATTTGGGCACTCGATGGTTCCAGAAAACTTTACCATAGGTTCTGATGTCGTAGACACCGGAGACCTCTTCAAGAGGACCAAGTACCTCATCAACAATCTCAATGACGTCGTCGGTAGTTTCGTGGAAGCTCCTGCAGAACGTGCCGATGCATGGTACGTTGATGGAATGAGAGACCGAATGTTCGAGAAGGATTCGGCAGCCAAGGATGGGTTTGACATCGTGGCGTTGAACATACAGAGAGGAAGAGAACATGGTCTTCCATCTTACAACGAATGGAGAGAACACTGTGGTTTATCCAAGATCACATCCTTCACAGATGGGACGGACTTTGGAAGGATTCAGGCTCGGGATCTGGAAGATATATAGTAGGTGTACTAATATTATAAGTTGCGTGTATTTGGTGAGCACTCTAGTTAGTGAGCACTGTATTATAGACGATTTGTATCATTATAAACAAACAGTGATCACTTACCGCTGATCGTGCGCCCAAGTTTAAGTCATTGAGTGTTTCATACTATCAAAAGAAATATATTTCGCTTAGGTTATTCGAAGCGATTTTTCAGGGGAATATGATGTATAATTTCATTGTTGGACAGGTTGATAGTTTAAGAGAGATAATTTATGAATGTCAACTTCAAGCCACGAACCGTAAACAGGGAACATATCTGCCAGTGCTTGAGACGTATTGATTTTATTATCAGTGCCACCATGAATCTGTCTCATTAGCCCCCTACCAAGGCAAATTAACCCAGATGACTTCAACATGTTCATTGCTTATTACCAATCAGTGCTAATAAAACTCCTGGCTTCCTTTCACCCATTGCTCATCACCAAACATCGCTCATTAACTATTGGCTTCCCTTGTTGAGTTTCCACTTTTGTAATCCTATTATTTTTCTTGTCTGTTACATGAACATACATGCATATATGCTCTCTGCATCCTAGCATTCATTCAACTGATGCAGAAGTAAGCATTTACCCCCGAAACCTTGCGTTCCTCAAAATAAAGAAGTTGATATCCATAAATTCTCCCCCATCTGCATCACTTCTAAATGCCAAATCCAGACTTGAGGATGATAGTCTGTCCGTTTCCGTATACATATAGTCCGTGTTTCTCTTCACAGTGAAAGCGTGGATGATATTGACCTGTACAGTGGGGGTATCGCCGAGATTCCCAATTTACCAGCAGCTGTAGGAAAAACATACATATGTCTCATTGGTGAACAGTTCAAGAAGCTCAGGGATGGCGACAGATTCTGGTTCGAATCAACAAACACTGTCACTGGATTCACAGACTGTAAGCAGTTTCTATTTGTATTTTCAACACCTGTAAGTTAATATTTGTGTATGTAAATTCATCAGACCGACTAATTATACTACTTATATAATAAAATGCTTCTTTATATAATCTGTGCAATATGTATTATATATTTATTGGTCGAGTGGAGCATATATTAATATGTGAATTTGGACCAAGTACAGCTTTGAAGATAAGAAGCTGAAATGTAACATAGCTATGAAACACATGCATGTATCTAGGTGTTGCTGGTGGCTAGCTTGTGGTGAAAGAATCGCTTGTCAGACTGAAGCCCCGGGTTCGAGTCCCTAGGTTGGCACACTGTCCAAGCCCATGTCTGACGTCCCCCGTTGTGATACTGCTGGAATGTTGCTGCGGGCGCGATTTAAAACCATTCCACTCACTCTCAATCCATTTCTGCAAATGCAACGTTTATAAAGAAGTCATTCCATTACAGCTCAAATCGATCAATTGAAGAAGGCCTCGCTGTCTAGAATCATCTGTGACAATGCCGACAGCTTTGAGTCAATCCAACCCAGGGCCTTCATTCGTGTAGATACATCAACTGGCACTAGGGGAGGGTAAGCCAATGTTCATCGTCCATATTCTCAATACTGAATTGCCAGTTTAAACTATATGAGGACACTATGCTTCATTGTTGAGACAAACACGATATGACGTACTTATTGTTCATAATGTCACAACTTGATTATATTACGTCATTGTAACAATACGCTGGCTTCTTTAGTGAAATTTATCTTAAGGGTTGACACGTTTATACACATTTCTTCATTTTCTCCTAAGATGTCAAACAGTATTATATAGAACATCCTGTCGTTACTAGGATTTTTGGATTATCTGTACCTCGTGAATGAATAAAGGCTCGGGACTTGCACCATTTATTCACTCAGGTCAGCAAATCCGTAATTTCTCAAAACTCTTTGGTTATGCTTTACGATATACTTGTCAATGTTAAAAATTTGTTCGCTAGATACTGGTACCAGATGATTGATGTTCATATCATAAGCATTTATGACAGCGATACTAAAGAAAATGGGTTGTACACTGCTCAAAACCAGCATGAAGCGCATTTAATTCACGTTCTTTCAGTGGACGTGTGACAGTATCAGATATACATGTGTGTCAAGCGATATGAAGCGTATTTCTCTTAATTTTATTTAATAAAATGACACTGACTAATGTATCAATTTATTACACGAAGCTCATATATTAATGTAAAGGACAAGCTATGAATTAGTCTGTTATATAAACTAGGCATAAAGACTTACACGTCGTTGCAGAGGAAGTGTTAGGTTGTTTGTTTGATATTTAACGCCGCATGCAGCAATATTCGAGCTTTATGACGGTTGTCTGTAAATAATCGAGTCTGGAACAGACAATCCAGTGATTGAAATCATGAGCATCGATCCACGCAATTGGAATACGGTGACATGCATCAACCAAGTCAGCGAGCCTATACACCCGATCCCGTTAGTCGCTCCTTACGACAAACATAGTCGCCTTTTACGGCAGGTATATGGGTTGCTGAAGACCTATTCTACACCGGATCGTAAGGGGTCTACAGAGGTAGTGTCTCGATATTATTGACTGTGAAAAGAACCAGTGTAAGTATTATTCATAAAATATACTTATTTTGTTTGCAGGAACAAGATTCAACCTTGTGCCAACATAAAGCAAGTTAACATAAGGAGGTTCTGGAAATGATAAATACAAGGAAATAAACCTAAGTGTAACCTGCTGCCTTAACGGATTTGTTGTTTTGTACCAGCCACTGTGTGATGGTTGTAACTGTATATTAGGCTCAACGCGAAACTGTGCACTTGATTTTATCATATATGCATAATTTCCATTTGAGCCTAGTCAGGGCCTGGCCTGAAAATGAATGAGTGTGAATGATTTTGTTTCACCTTGGGATGCGACCCTTGACACATTATCACGAGATCGGGGAGGCAGGGTAGCCTAGTGGTTAAAGCGTTCGCTCATCACCGTTAAAACCCGGGTTCGATTCCCACCATGCCGCAGTTTAACGTGAATACCCCACTCAGACACAGTATACTGACTCCGAGCGGCCCAGTCCTTGTTTTAATCCCTTAATGTCGAGCGCCAGACATATTATTGCAGATATGTGTTGTGACGGGTAGGCTCCTCTCAAACATTTGTTATCTGAATGATTTGATATTGTTCAATAACCATTAAATAGCCAATTCCATTTCTCTGATTTACTCGAAGGAAATACAAATAAAAGAAACCAATGCAACATCCTCATCTGTTTTATATTTAGATATATGTATAGAGATTCAGAGTAACAGAAACTATCCAGAAGACAAGAGAGATGTCGTTAACTTTCTGAAACTTTGGTTTAAGTAAATAAGAGTTTAGAGTTCGAGTTTAGGCGCAACTATGGATCCTTATAATTATTGGGTCTAATTGTTTCGTGAAAAAGTTTTGGTATTTGGTATGTGGTCTTTATCCCAAAGGAATTACATTTTTTAATACGAATTTCGAAATTTTCAAAAGTTGTTATTTTGATTTGGATTAAGTTAAGACGAGGCTTGAAGTGTTACCAGTTACTACTTGTTTGGCAGCCAGGTCAGCTGAGACATTTCCAGGGATATGTATGGCTAGGAATCCATAGTATAACTATAAAAAATTCGAAATTCTGATTAAAAAATGTAAATCCTTATTGATAAAATTATTATATAAAATATCACATACAAAATACAACAACATTTCCACCTCGAAATATTTGGATAAAATTGTTGCACCACAAATCTAATTTTTCATAAAGCAAACAAACATCCGAAGGTAAACGTGACCTATGCAATAGCCCAGAGGACCCCAACATATTTTGTAACCTTGTGAAACAAATTAAAGCCATAAAGGGAATAGACCATTACACCCAATGGTGATACATGACATGACATTGTACAAGCTTGTGTGTCATACGCATGGCACTGAACACACACAACGTTGAACACACCAATTTCTATTTAATTCAATGGTTTAGCGTGAACGATGGTCACCTTAATATCAATTACACTTAAACGGGCTGAGGTAAGTTCACGTGCCCCTTGGAGACATCGTCTGGACGTGAACTGAGATGCTTCCGTTTGTCCAATTCCGACTCTGTCATGATCATGTGTTTATGAATCACTATCAAGCTATATTTACAAACAGACAGACAGATATATCTACACCCGCCGAAACGTGATGTACATAGTACAGATATGTTTATTTAACGTGGGTATCCACCCACTTTCTCATCGTTTGTTTGGTATTACAACATAGGGAGCAAGTGACGGGTGCTGCCCACAATATCATTTGGGGTCTTGATGGTGGACTTGGAGAAGTGAAATAAGTGGAATAACATATTTAATACATCAATTGTATTACTAATGTGTTAGAACACACAGATCAACATATATAAAAAATAAAGTTGTATTACCAGTAGTTTATGGTTTTACAATTGTGTAGAGATACAATATTTGAAGACCATGACTTTGTTAGGAAAGATGGGGAAAACCATAACGTGTTGCACAATTGGTTCTGTCAGTATCTAAAACATGTTTCGCTTTTGGAAATTATGACTGGGACAGATATTTAATTAGGTTGTTTTACGCATTCGTCCTCAATTGCAAAAGCTAAACAAAAACTATCAGCATGTTGTTCACACTTTTAGTAAGGAAAATACCAGTTCCATTTATAACGCCATTTTATTCACCAAGTGAATGCTCAAACTCTATAGCATGACAGGTCAAAGGATCAGTGTACACTCAAAGATCATTCTTTGCCCCATATGGGGTTTAAACAACCCAATTTTACTTACAGAGTTATTGCCACCTCTTCCTTCAGGATACCCATTCCTTCCTGGGTCAACAGAAGCATTTGGAACTTGCTTAACATGCCTTAAACATGGAATGCTTTCAGGAGTTAAGTTGCCGAACACGACCACTCGTCCACCTAATCTCCGTGAACAACGTCACCCGACTTCCGTTTAGTTTGTTTGTTTCTGAATTTGCAATAAACTGACCATCTTGGGCATAACGGGGACAAACATCTAAGTGTTCTGTGAATGGCTTAAAAGGGGGACTGATCTAAAGACTTTGTTATTGTTTTTTTCCCCGTGAGTACCTGGATGATACAGCATAAATCTAGCCTGGCTCGCGACCTGTGCTGCGCAATTCGTAAGCGCGTTTGTCACTTTTATTGATAGTATAAGGGCGTATGGTCACATGGATCAACAAATGAAATACAGTTTTGGAAATAATAAGGAAATGTAGGCATCTTTGTGGGTAGTATCGGTAATGGTGACGAAGTTTTATTAAGTCACATGCTTGGTATTTTGAGAATTTCGTTTACACTGTTTGGACTTGCAACACCAATTTAAATGTTTTACCTAAGCATTGCTTATTTTATCGTGTTTATATTTTTACAGTCAATATGTGTAAAATTTTCAATTAGGAAATTTATTAAACGACAAAATATTCAATTATTTTACAAATTGACTGAAAATATGTCCAGCTGTTTTATTATCATCACCAAGTGACTGAAAATGTTAGGATTAAAAGTTCATTTGTATATTGTTGGGCTTCTAATCCTAGCATAATTAATCTATTGTGATGCTTTTTGACTGTCTTGGTAATTTTTAGTCAATCTGTTAAACAAATAGACAGATTTTTCAGTAAATTTGTAAAATGACTGACACATTTAGACATTTTATAAATTGCCGGAGTGAATCACATTCTACACATTGACTGTAACACATACACAGGGAAAGACTTGTGAAAACAACGTCTATCGCGCATCGAAGAACTTCCTAACCAAGACGTTGAGGAATAAGAATTATTCTGTTCAATGCTACAGCAAATGGATGAAAATAAAATGCAAATATCATAATTACAACCTACCAAAGTTATAAGTATAATTTTAGGCAGCCTCTATGTTCGAGGTATGTATCCGTGAATATCCACTTGAAGAAACAATATCCCACACGTTCTGCAGCTGTACAAAGAAACTTATTCGATGCCACGTGTCTCTGTAACAATCAAATATTTTAATATATATATATAACGATATCGTTTTGAGATATTATAACCCGTGTTCGTTTCTCAACTGATCAATTAATTTCTTTCTGGTGTTTCACTGACTGACTGACCGACTGACACTAGGAGATTTAACGTGCGCTTTCCGACTTAAAGCGTATTTCGCACACGGGGAAGCACTTTATACTATTGGGAGAAAAAAAGCGTAATGAATAAATAAAGAAGTGCGACCCCCAAAAATGTAACTTTTACAGTACTTAATCTAATAAAGCTGAGGGGGGTGGGGTTGACTTGGGGGGAGATGGGGATAAAAGAAGACTGAATAATATGGTAAAATTTGGGCGTGGGGTGGAGAGGTGGGGGTCAAGCGTGGGAAGGCACGGCGTCGGCGGGCGAGCATGGTGTTTTAGCGACGGTATCCTCCCAGAAGTCTCTTCGTTAGGGTCTCATCCCCTGGGTGTGGCGACTTGAAGAGGTTCTTGGTGAGGATGGCGGCGGAGTGTGCGACGAAGTGCTTGTTAGCCTTGATGTCGCAGTCCGTGAAGAAGTGGGAGAGGTCTTGGTAGGAGTAGATTTCGTGCTTGAAACTCTCCGTTCCCAGCATCTGGTGTAGCTGGAAAGGGGCCTCGTAGTCGCCTGGGTAGGGGGACATCTCTTGTCCTTGCTCCCAGATATGTGTTGCATCGGGAGTGTTGGGAGACTTGTAGTACCTCAGGATGTTGTGAGCTTTCTCCAGAAGCTTGGTTCTGAGGGTGTTGTTCTCGACCTTGACCGGGGTGGTCTGGGTCTGGCCGTCGCTAAGGGAGGGGGGCTCTGGTGGACTGGTCTGGATGCAGCTGTTGCTAGTGGGGGGCGACGAGGTCTGGCATTCCGTGGACGCAGTCGTGGTGGGTGGTCGGGAGGCTGGTTCGGGAGAGGGGATTTCTCTCCTCTTCCTCTTCTTTCTCCCGTGGCCGGTGCCCTCGGGCGAGCGGAAGCGTTCCTCCCCTCTGCATTCGAGGGGAGCGAGTTTCGACGCAGCTGCCGGGGGAGGCGGGGTGGTGGGGTGGTGGGGAGGGAAGTCTCAATTTCCATGTCGAGGACTGGAGGAAGGGTCTTCTTTTCCCGAGTGGGCCTCTTCTTCTGCACCGGGTGGGGTGCAGGAGGATTTGGGGCCGGGGTGCGGGCCATCTGAGGCTTAGTCTTGGCCGGAGCCTTGACCATAGGCCTCTTCCTTTGACCTAGGTCAAAGGAGATGGAGAGCGTGGATGTTTTGGACTTATAGGAAGTCCTGAGGGAGTAGTCCCCAACCCGGTAAGCCAGCAGGGGCTCAAGGATGGAAACAAGCTCCCTCGGTAGTGACTTTGAGCGGACATTCTTTTAGATATTTTAATCACAGGTAAGCACCTTATAATACAATTATAATCAAGAGACTGATTAGTTATTATAGGGGGAAACGGTTGGATTGGTCTTTGCACACCACAAGCCCCCGTTGTAAGTGACGTATTTCATAATCCTCCTTCCAAGGCTAGAGTCCCTAAATAATTTTTAAATTAATAACTTTTTAAATTATTTGAAAAACGAAATGTGTATATTTTTTTCATGACATATATGGTACAACTGTCTCGTCTCTCAATATGGGACAACTGTTTCATCTCACTATATGATACAAGTGTTTTGTCTCTATGTGTGGTACAAATGTCTCGTCTCGCCATATGGTACATCTGTCTCGTCTCGCCATATGGTACACTTGTTCGTCTCCCTTCATGGAACAACTGTTTTGTCTCGCCATATGGTACACTTGTTCGTCTCCCATCATGGAACAACTGTTTTGTCTCGCCATATGGTACACCTGTTCGTCACACTTCATGGAACAACTGTCTAGTCTCGCCATATGGTACACCTGTTCGTCACTCTTCATGGAACAACTGTCTCGTCTCGCCATATGGTACACCTGTTCGTCACTCTTTATGGAACAACTGTCTCGTCTCGCGATATGGTACAATTGTCTCATCTCGCCATATGGTACACTTGTTTGGCTCCCTTCATGGAACAACTGTCTCGTCTCGCCATATGGTACACCTGTTCGTCACTCTTCATGGAACAACTGTCTCGTCTCGCCATATGGTACATCTGTCTCGTCTCGCCATATGGTACACTTGTTCGTCTTCCTTCATGGAACAACTGTCTCTTCTCGCTATATGGTACACCTGTTCGTCACTCTTCATGTAACAACTGTCTCGTGTCGCCATATGGTACACCTGTTCGTCACACTTCATGGAACAACTGTCTCTTCTCGCTATATGGTACACCTGTTCGTCACTCTTCATGGAACAACTGTCTCGTGTCGCCATATGGTACATCTGTCTCGTCTCCCTTAATGATACAACTGTCTCATCTCACCATATGGTACATCTGTCTCGTCTCGACATATGGTACAACTGTTTTTTACTCCCTATATGGTACAAGTTTTTCTGACTAAAATCATCAAAAAAATCAATGAGAAAACGGGCCTTTGATGTTGTCATGTCATACATGTACTTCATCACAAAACCTGACTGTACTATTCATGTGCAGTAGCAGTAGGTAGTAGTAGTAGTAGTAGTAGCTGTAACAGAAGCAGTGGTAGTAGTAGCTCTAGTAATAGCAGTAGCAGCAGGAGGAATAACAGTAATAGCAGCAGCACTACTGGTAGTAGCAGCAACAGTACTGTAGTAGCAGTAGTAGTAGTAGTAGCAACAGCAGCAGGGGGAATAACAGCAATAACACTAGTAGTAGCTGTAGTAGTAACAGTAGCAGTAACAGTAGCAACAGCAGATGTAATAACGATAATATCAACACTACTAGTAGTTGCAGAAGTAGTAGTAGTAACAGCAGCAGCAGTAGTAGCAGCAGAAGTAGCAGCAACAGCAACAATAGTAGTAGCAGTATTGTTAACTTTTATAAAAGAGTACAGTGGATCGGATGTTCTTTTAACGTATCCTTCTCTACAGATTGAAACACGTGATCACCCTTTAATTATCGTCTTTCAGGCATGACTCGACTCAGCTGTACGTATACCAATAAGAGATACCAGTTCGGCAGTCAACCAAGGATGTCGCGTGCAATTACAGATGTGGCTGATGCAACACATTCAACATCCATAGATTAAGGCAAAAACATAAACTGAGCACACAGGAAGATGTATCAGTCGTGTCAGGGAACCATGGGGGAAACTGGTTACATCTCAGTGGCCACTGGTATATCTGTGGTTGCTATTAACAATTGTATAACAAAATTAACTAGGTTTACAAATCAACACAAATTACTGTCAAGCAATTACAATGACAGAACACACTGGAGTGGTGGTACAATATTCAATGGCAATATACACTATGATGGCAGTGTTCAGTATGAAATATAAAAATACAGTGGTGATAGCAAAAGTAAGTGATAAAAATATGATGATACGCGATCCTCACATGAAAGCTGGTACCGATTTAAAGAAATGCGCGAGATGTACGTAACACGATCTTGCCCAATCATATACTGTCTAACTAGCTTCTGGAAATTTTTACAGTGTCCTCACCAGTCCACGGTATACCGGAGGTTAACACACCACACAAGCATCTCAATATAGCAACTTCCTGACAACTGTTTACATTAAATGGTACCACATTCCCGACGACTAATCACTGGCCAGAGACAATGCAATGAACGTCCACCGAATCTCAACTGAAACAACATAAAACGGTTATAATTACAATCCTTCTTCAACAATAAATTCCATAACAATGTAGTAACTTATATGTACATGTGTGTTTAGTTTTTGATGGATAACGCCATTTCAGATGGGATGGAAGCCTTCCTGAAAGTCAATCACTGTAACTCCGTCCCACGTGTTGACTTCAGTATTGAAAACATACGACGTTACTACATAACTGCCGAGGAAGAGATGTGGGACTACGCCCCGTCCGGCAGGAATAGATATGACGGCAGCGACCTGACAGAGGAGGGGAGGTAACTCTATGTTTTGTATTGATAGACGTGACGTAAAATCACTCGCTTCATTTTACCTCCATCACCAACACCACCATCGTCGACCCCCCACCTATCCCCTCCCCACTAAAATATACTGTGACGAATATAAATCACTCCCACGTTCCCTCCCCCAGCACTCGCCACCATAAAGCATTCCCGTTTCCCATTCCGAAGGCACATCGGAATCTTTTCCCTTAGCCCCTTCACAAAACCTGCTCTCAAACCACACCCCTCATCGCCGCCTCTTTCCATCACCCACGTCATCACGCACATTCCTTACGTTCCCCCAATTCCTTCCTCCAATTTAAAACTCAGAACTATTAAATAAAGGAAATCAAATGTTCTGTCAGGTAAATTAAGTTGACAGATGTGCAGTTTGACTAATTGACAAAATATTCATTTTAGGGTATTTGTTGTTGTATAAACAACAACAATATTAATAAAAATGAAAATAATAATACAGCCCTTACTCACCTCCTTTACATGGATGACCTTGAACTTATTGCAAAAGGAAAATCCACACTAGAAAAACAGATTCTCATTGTCGAATCCTTTTCTAATGACATTGGCAACATTGGTACATCTGTCATCAGAAGAGATTGGATCGGTCAGTTTACTTGGGGGAGTCATTGACCTTCTCGTGGAAAGCCAGGCCTTCACGTTCTTAGGGATGCAGGTTAGGGACAAACTCCAGAATGCCTATGTCAAGAAAAAACTTCGGGCAGAATACACATGTAGACCTAATTTAAGAAAATCTGGGGTTCAGAGGTGAACAAAGACAAAGCCACAAATAGTTACATGTATGCTGCACCCGTCCTTTCGTATTCTCTTGGTGTTGTTGATTGGATCCCACCACCCTCGCACTTTCCTCAATCGCTCATATCTACCAGTTATAATGGGAGTGCGTGGTTTGATTAACGTGGAGGCTCTTCATGACAGAATTGTAGTGTGCACTTTTGCACACATTGATTTGTCTCATCATTCTCTTGTGAATCATTGCTCATAATGTATTCATCAGCTGATGCTTGCACATGAGGCGACATCACTCCAATTCGATTTTCTTTGGTTGTTGTTTAATAACAAACTCAGCAAATGTCCAGCTATATGACAGCGGTCTTTAAATAATCGAGTCTGGACCAGACAATCCAGTGTTTGACATCATAACCATCGGTCTACGCAATTGGGATACGATGACATGCATCAACCAAATCAGAAAGACTGACATCCCCACCCCACGGCATCTCAATCTTAGGTACAAAACCTTGACGAGTGAAAATTGATCCAACTAAACACAATCTAGATATTCATTGAGATATGGGACTCACCTGCCAAAATAATCTTTATGAAGATTGGTGTTAAGTCTAGATGGAAGTTTTGAATTACATCCTGAATAATCTGCAGTCGTTTTCCTTTGGAAGTGTTCTTCAAGAAGGACTCTCCGCATATTGGCGGCGTTTACAAAAAAGCGCTGTTGAAGGAGTACACCGACTGCATGTTTAACCAGGAGAAGACACGGGACGCCAACGAGGCGCACCTGGGATTCTTGGGCCCTGTGATCAGGGCCGAGGTCGACGACCTGGTCAAGGTCGTTTTCTACAACAAAGCCTCTCGCGCCTACTCCATCCATCCCCACGGCGTGCAATACAGCAAACTGAGTGAAGGCTCCCTCTACAACGACGGCATCTACGGTAACATCAGTCAATATTTCCGACTGAGGCACAAAACAACATTCTCTCATTTATCCGTGACAGAGTTACTTCCTTTCTTTTACTTCTTGAAGTTTTATATGACTTTAGTTTGCTTGCAAATGCAATTCAAGGGACAAGTCAAGTTGTATCTCCCTTCAAATATGTTTCGTTATGAAATTACTCGACCAAACTTTCAATTGAAGACTCAACTCACGGCACTGCAGGTCTAAGGATAAAAGAAATTTCAGATAAAAAGTGTATTAATTATTTGACCCTATACGCCCCTATTCAACAACTTTGAATCTCCGACAGGGAGGTACGATGACTATGTGGTACCCAAGAGAATCCTCAAATATTACTGGACAATACCGGAAGAGATGGGACCCACGCCGGAAGACCCGCCATGTTTGACCCGAATGTACACTTCCAGCGTTGACGTAACTAAAGACACCTACAGTGGCTTGGTAGGCCCAATGCTGATATGTAGAAAAGGGTCTTTGGATGAAAGTGGGAATCAGGTAGGCAAGGTTTTGTCTACAAGAATTTGTGTCAAGAATTTGGTACAGACAGGTTTAGCTCGGCTCTGGAAAGTATTCCTGTTTTATCACGGCGTATCATGCCTAATGTGGGAGAAAAGACGAAAGCATCAACATCGGAGCGAAACTGAGATTCGAAACCATGGATAAATGATATAGCTATGGAAAGGATCCTTGTGTGCATACTGCCCTCCGTGGCACCGAAAACAGGAAGACGCATACAAAACTGTACGACAGCATCTTCATCCTTTCTGTAGCGAGGTGAGGAAATTAATGAATGTAACTCGATTTCAAAGCATCATATTCTATTCCAGATTAATGTGACTAAGGACTTTTTTCTGATGTTTTCTGTGAGCGACGAAAACAAGTCCTGGTATTTGGAAGAGAACATGAAAATGGATGGCGTCAATCCTTCCTTAAAAAAAGGGGCCGAATTCATAGAATCCAACCTGATGCACGGTAGGAGGAGATGTATGTGCTTAATACTGTCATTCGGTGACCCGAAGTGAATGCTCACTCTCGGATTGGGAGAATATGCAGAGGACGTAAACATAAGTCTTTTTGTTTTCATCACGAACGAATCTAATATGAGGAAAATTTAAATTGTTTAATAAAGAGCTTCAAGAGAAAGCCGTTGTCTTCAATAGTTTCAAGAGTGAATGATAACATGGATGTATTGTGCATTTAATCATATTCTTTTTATGTTTTAACATATATTTGCAATTCTTTCACAATATTAAATAAATAACAAATGTAATTTTTCTCAAGGAATAAATGGGCGCTTATACGGCAATCTGGACGGCCTTGACATGTGTGCTGGTGGCATGGTCCGATGGCACGTGTTTGGCATAGGGACAGAGGTTGACCTTCACACTTTGACCTTCAACGGTGACAATTTCATGAATGGCGACAACCAGAAGTCGGCGTCTGATGTACTTCCGGGATCCATGAAGACACTCAACATGATTCTGAGAAACCCAGGTATGTATTTCCGGGATCCATGAAGACTCTCAACATGATTCCAAGACAACCAGGTATGTACTTCCGTGATCCATAAAGACTCTCAACATTATTCAAAGACACCTAGGTATGTACTTCCGGGATCCATCAAGACTCTCAACATTATTCAAAGACACCTAGGTATGTACTTCCGTGATCCATAAAGAGTCTCAACATAATTCCAAGACACCCAGGTATGTATTTCCGTGATCCATGAAGACTCTCAACATTATTCCAAGACACCCAGGTATGTATTTCCGTGATCCATGAAGACTCTCAACATGATTCAAAGACACCCAGGTATGTACTTCCGTGATCCATCAAGACTCTCAACATGATTCCAAGACACCCAGGTATGTATTTCCGTGATCCATGAAGACTCTCAACATGATTCAAAGACACCCAGGTATGTACTTCCGTGATCCATGAAGACTCTCAACATTATTCCAAGACACCCAGGTATGTATGTCCGTGATCCATGAAGACTCTCAACATGATTCAAAGACACCCAGGTATGTACTTCCGTGATCCATAAAGAGTCTCAACATGATTCCAAGACACCCAGGTATGTATTTCCGTGATCCATGAAGACTCTCAACATGATTCAAAGACACCCAGGTATGTACTTCCGTGATCCATGAAGACTATCAACATTATTCCAAGACACCCAGGTATGTACTTCCGTGATCCATGAAGACTCTCAACATGATTTCAAGACACCCAGGTATGAACTCCCTGTTGCCATGGAAACTCTCATCATGATTCCAAGACACCCAGGTATATACTTCCGGGATCCATGAAGACTCTCAACATGATTTCAAGACACCCATGTATGAACTTCCGGTTACGATGAAGACTCTCAACATGATTTCAAGACACCCAGGTATGAACTTCCGGTTACGATGAAGACTCTCAACATGATTCCAAGACACCCAGGTATGCTACTTCCGGGATCCATGGAGACTCTCAAAATTATTCCAAGACACCCAGGTATGTACTTCCGGGATCCACGAAGACTCTCAACATGACCTCCAGACACCCCGGTATGTACTTCCGGTAGCCATGAAGACTCTCATCATGATTCCAAGACAACCAGGTATGTACTTCCGGTAGCCATGAAGACTCTCAACATCATTCCAAGGCACCCAGGGATGTACTTCCGTGATCCATGGAGACTCTCAACATGATTCCAAGACACCCAGGCATGTACTTCCGTGATCAATGAAGACTCTCAACATGATTCCAATACACCCAGAAATGTACTTCTGGGATCCATGAAGACTCTCAACATGACCTCCAGACACCAAGGTGTGTACTTCCGTGATCCATGAAGACACTCAACATGATCCCAAGACACCCAGGTATGTACTTCCGGTTACCATGAAGACTCTCAACATGATCTCCAGACACCTAGGTATGTACTTCCGGGATCCATGAAGACTCTCATCATGACACCCAGGTATGTACTTCCGGTAGCCATAAAAGCTGTCAACATGATCTCCAGACACCAAGGTATGTACTTCCGGGATCCATGAAGACTCTCATCATGACCTCCAGACACCCAGGTATGTACTTCCGGGATACATAAAAGCTGTCAACATGATCTCCAGAAACCAAGGTATGTACTTCCGGTAACCAAGAAGACTCTCAACGTTACCTTCAGACACCCAGGTAAGTACTTCCGTTGTCTATGACAACTCTCAGTATGATGCCCAACATGACAACCTCTGACAAATATTTAGTATTATTTGAGAGATTTAGGGGCGGACCATTTGACATTTGGGTTTGGGGGATGATACAGGTAATGAAAATAGCAGTATGAAGCATTTTTATATAAGAACACCATGTGCAGCATAACCCAGTGTGAAGTTTTCTTTAAATTGACAGACAACTGGTCAACTCGACATGTTTGTACTCACAACTGCTGGAAGAATGTACTTTTTAATTACAGAGCTTGTGGGTGATGTGGTACAAGGTCAGAGACCCACGTACATGTACATACACTCACTTACATCATCACAAAATATAAACAGGTGACGCCAGGCCCATGAGAATCCAGAGAGGTGCCAATATCATTCAGCCTGGTTCTTCTGAATGGCAAGCTCCCGCTGTCATGGTTAAAAACGTGATAGCTCTTACTGCTTTGCCGTAGATTATAGACGCATTAATGCATATCCAAAGCCTATATTTTTCTCTCTACCGGGTTTTAAAGATGCCATATATTGGCGACATCCCTGGCAAAATGTATGGTGTCCTTGATTGTGCTGGTGTCTTTTGTCAAATACCACTCCACCCAGATACAAATAAAAGTCAGCTTTCATTACCCCCAATGGTGTTTTTTGGATGAAATCGCCTCCCTTTCGGCCTAAAACCGCCCCTATGGCATTTCAGTTTATGATTTCAGAGGCACCAAAATATATGTATTGACATCATAACATTTTCTAAAACGTTTTCATAGCATTTGAATCAATTCAAGGCAGTATTCAAAAAGATCAAAGAAGCAGGACTCTAAGACCAAGCAAATGTAAATTTGCGTCAAACAAGTCACCCACTAAGGGCATATCTTCAGCAAAAATGGCATCCATGGTGATCCTTCAAAAATAGATTCAGTCACCCAGATCCAATCCTCATCATTTGTTTAGGTTTGGCCTTGGTCCAACAGTTGCCAACAGACATTCAAAAAACAAAAGCAAGCCCTTACAACAACCCCCACCCTTGCATATCCTGATCAAAACAAACCCTTCATCCACACAACTTATGCTTCTCAAACTGCAATAGGGTAAATTTAGGCCAACTTGATTCTCATAGCATAACTTGTAATGATGTTGTTAATTCATGTCTTTGGACAATACAAGTGTCTTCCTTGACGTCCTGCTCTGGTTTTAGGAACGATGTTGTTTGGTGACGTTTCTTTTGCTCGTCAGTTTAGGTTATGGCAATAAACTATTTTTATTTATAAAAACGTTTATATTGAATTTTTTTCAAGTAAGGGTAAATGATGCTAAATAATCATTTCACCTCACAGTCAACAACTCTTATGGCCTCTTGAAATGGAAGATTTGAAATAATTATCAATAAATAAGGGTTCCAGGCATACTGTCTAGCATGGCCACGTCATGCTCACGAAATACTCTGTACTGCTGAGGATGGCCATATTGTGGTCGAGACCTTTTATTGAGTCTGAGTTATTTTTTTCATGTAGATGGAGGCTCAGTTTTTTATTTACACATAATCATGAGGTGTCCCCCCCCCCCCCCCCCCCCCCAAAACAACAAAAAAAAACCCACCAACAATAACAAAAAACAAACCCCAAAAGCAACCGCCGATCCCTGCCCACCACCCCCGTTGAAGAAAATGTCCCGTCCTTTATAATTTTTCGGTCAGAGATTTAAAACAGAATGTTTTCTGTGAAATGAGGAAGTGAACACTTATTATTTTTCACAATACTTTGCCTTTTATGACATTTTATACAGCGATCTATATAGATCTATTTTTTATAGGGCAAAACCTGAATAAATAATCAGCTATATATTTTAGCATCCCAGAAAGAAAATGGAATAATGATCTTAACGTTATTTAAAGGGCTTTGCGGAAAATACGGCTGCAATGGCGAACTGATTGGTAAACTATGGTGCTGTGTTTCGTGGGGTCTGGTTTGTCGGACGAACGACCACTACACTGCAGGCATGAAGGCTATTTACAATGTGATGCGCTGTGGAGCTGCTACTGATCCAGATACGTCACTTCCGCTGGGTGGACAAGTTGTCCGGAAGTTCATACAAGTAATGGAGGTACCATGGAATTACATTCCCAACAGAAAAGACGCGATTCTTAACGAACCGTTTACAGCAGAAGGAAGGTAAACCATATATCATTTCAATAAGTATAAAAACCCACAAAGCTATACATCCACGCATGCGCACAAGCGATGTATTTTAAGGTCTCTCTCTGTCAAGGATGTTTCCAAACCTTAACATAGACATTGAATACACTTTTTAAATATGTCATGTGTGGTTAATCTCTTAATTCAAGGAGTTATCTGCATAAAACGTTCGAATATTTAGTCGATTAGTGTAATTGTGAGCAATTAAGATTAAAGCCTTCACTATACATTTGATGTGATGCTAGAACAGCCAGTCACGTACGAGAAAGGAGCAAGAAATTGAAATTATGTGAAAATAATCTAGCCATTTTGACCCAAATAAATAAACTGGTGTTAAATGACATTCTATTCTAGTCAAAACACTGTTATTTGACCTTTGAACGCATATTTTGAAGCCATGGTGCAAGGTTCGTAAGCGAGAGCGACACAACAATAGGTGACACATACAAGGCCCAGTATCAGGAGTACACGGATGACACTTTCAGCAACCCTGTGATGCGCGCAGTTGACGAGGAATACCTTGGTCTTCTTGATCCAATCACACGCCTGGAGGTCGGTGACGTTCTGGAGATAGTGTTTGAAAAACGGCGCCACCAAACAAAATTACACCATCAGAGCGCACGGACTTCACTATGTACAACAGTAATGATGGCAACTTCAGCGCCTCGGATCAGCCAAGTGTTCCACCGATGGGCGTGAGAACGTTTACTTGGAATGTCACGGAATCAGACGGTCCTGGACCGAGTGATCCCGAATGTGTGGCACGTATATACTACTCTGATGTGAATCCTGTGATGGATGTGAACTCCGGTCTTGTTGGGCCTCTCGTTGTTTGCAGGAAAGGAGCTTTAAAACTAGAAAGAGGCAAACGAATCCGGAGGAATGTTGACGCTGACTTTGCCCTTTATTTCTCCATGATTGATGAAAATCAGAGTTGGTATTTGGATCAGAACATTTTGCTTTTTGCGGGGAACGCCTCGATGGTGAACAAAGATAACGAGGGGTTTATGGAAAGTAACCTTATGCATGGTGAGCATGGACTGAATATTTCATCAACTTGTAACCGGAGAGTAATTTAGGCGGATGTGGGCTACACTATGATACCATGGGTTTTGATGATTATCAAACACTCTCAGTATTTCCAGATATATTACACCCTGTCATCTTGATGTGGGAGAAAGCTTTTAGTCGTGCAGATCTCAGACACTGAACACTTAAGTGAAATCTACGGGCAGAGTAATGGTGCTGACGAACCTTGGAACTTTATTACGGCGAACCAGGATTCGAACCACGATCATAGTTTTCTTTCACATCTGAGGGACAAAATCTGCACAGCGAATTGCGCGTCTTAGTCACCCGTGCCCTGGGTTTTACGAGTTTTAAACCATTTTGATAACGTCACGCTATTGTTTCGCAGTTGAGTCTGAACCAGGAATCCACTGGCCATTCTAAACGTGCATTTTAAACAAGTAATACTGTCGCAACTATGGGCCATTATGGAGAGTTATAGGGAAAAGTATACGTTAAGGCATATATCAACATGGCCGGAGACGTCACTCGAATCTGTTGATTCCTTGAGTAGAATCAATTCACTCGTTCGGGTCTCATTGATTCTACTTCTGGATTCAGTTTGTCATGATGTCTCCGTTACGGAATCAGTTGTGTACATATACTGAGAAAACTTCGGGTTATCTAGTTGTGGGGTCATTTTGAACAAGCTTCTGATAAAAATCATTATGAATTGATAAGGGATACATGTATTGGAAACTGACTTGCCATGTTGACCGTTTCGGCAATCAACGGCTACCTGTGCGGCAACCACCGACCTCCACTCATTATGGAGGGTCAGACGGTGGACTGGTACCTCCTGACTCTCGGCACAGAGGTGGACATGCATTCAGTGCATTTCCATGGCAACGATATTATAAATTTTGAAGACAAGCCTCATACAAATGACGTCACCCAGCTGTTCCCCAGCGTGTTCGCTTCGGTTCGCATGTACGCGGTGAGAGTCGGGAAGTGGCTGTACCACTTCCATGTTCATGATCACATCCACGCCGGAATGGAGGGCGTGCATGAAGTACGAAGAGGTTCGAAATAACAAGGACAGGATGTTATTGGATAGAATGGGAACAAATGGAATGGCGGGATGAGGGTTAGGGTGAGGGCGAGGGCGAGGTTGTGGGTGTGGGTGCGGGTGTGGGTGTGGGTGGGCGTAGGGCGTAGGGCGTAGGGCGCGCATTGGCGGTGGTGGAGCGGTTGGAGATGGAGATGGACGAGGTGATTGTGAGTGTGAGGGTGATGTTTGGTGAGGGTGGGGTCGGGTGGGGGCGTCATGGTGGTGGGGGCTAGGGTGATGGTTGGTGAGGGTGATGGTGATGGTGATGGTTGGTGAGGGTCTGGGTGAGGGGGGGGGGGGGGGGGGCACGGGTGGCCCAGTCGTCTAAGGCGCCGCGATTCACTGTGCAGAGTTGCGTCCCTTGGGCACGCCTGAAACCTATGATTGTGGGTTCGAATCCCGGTTCGCCCCGATTATGTTTCTAGGTTTGTCAGCACCATACCCGTGCTCGTGGGTTTCACCGAAGTGGTAAACGTCTGAGACCTGCATCACTTCGGGCTTTCCTCCCACATTAAGCTGACACGCCGCGATGTAACTGGAATACTGTTAAAAGCGGCGTTAAACATAACTCACTCACTCACTCACTGGGTGAGGGTGGTTGTGGGTTTGTATGTGGTTGACTGGGCATGGAAGTGATGTCAGGTTTTGGAAGCGTTCTTGAGCCGATTGTGAATCGTAAACAGTTCAGCAGTCTTATAACGTTTGACGTCATTATCGAAATCTGAGCTCGAAATCATACTCAGTTGTTAAGACAATACCCGTTCTTCACTACAGCGAGCAAGGCAGGAAACTCGATCATTCACATTTTTAGACTAAAAGAAAAGTGTCAAAGATAAGTGTCTTGGAAACAGAAAGGTATCGAAATGTCCACGGTATTCTGAAGGCGATGGAAATTCAGCAGAACGTTGAGTAAAACGTGATGAATGTGTTCATCGTAGCTATGTATGAGCGGTCAGTTGATGTCGAACAGTTGAAGGGGAACAGTCGACATCTGCTATTTCGCGGCTATTCCACTGGCTGCCAAATTCAACACATCAAGTTTCAGACTATTTCTCACCTAAGTTAATGACAGGGTCACATCACATGCGGTCCGAGAACAAACGCAGGCCACACTGTACTAAGTATCTATTTGTAGAATAAAACATTTCCCCACACCAATTACTTATCTATGATAACTTAAGTGTTGGCTTCCATTGTCTATTGCTAATCACCTATCAACGCCAATCATCTGTTGGCTTCTTTTGTTAGTTTCTACCCGTTGTTATTTTCCACCTTTTGTTATCTTATCAATTTTGTTGTCCTCACATGTACATATATATTCTCTCTGCCTCATGGTATTCATTTCAGAATTAAAACAAATACATAAATCTATCAGCCTATTATGGAACACTAGCCATTCAAATATACCTGGTAATCAAACAGCAGACAGCGCAGCCAAAATAGCCATCACACACCCTTCCCTCCCCATTCGTTTTCATACTTCTAAAGTCGAGATAAAATCTAAAATTCATCAAAATTCAACATTTCCAAAATATTATTCAAAATTCCAATTCTACAAGGCTTAAAAGCCCTTTTTATAAACCACTCTATAAATGCCACAATTTCAACAATTCGACATTTTTTTTACCAAAATTATAAACCGAATTATTTTCACAATGATGCACAAGAAATCTTCTAAAATGTATGCTTCAACAATAAAACATCCTATTAACCTGAAACAATCAAACTTATGAAATCTTTTGTCATAAGGAAGTTGCATCCTGATATAATTTTGCAATGCAACAAATATTCAGTGTTACCAAACACGTTTTGGTGTCTTCTATCATGATCGTTACTCGTCTCGTTGCAAAAGAGAAACTCGCACTCAGAAGGAAACAATGAATAATGTATACAGAATATGTTGTAACACAGGCATTGGTTTAGGACAAGTGAGCACGCGTCCCCAGTGTATTGGCTTAATGTAAACTCTGACCCTCATCATGTCACCAGCGCGTGACAGCCATGACTGACAGCAACGCAGACACTAGACAATAAACCCGTTTATCTGCCTAAACTGTATCATCCAAATTCAAATATATAAAAAAGGTTTCAGATGCTTCTGTCTTCGAAGTGTGATATAACTTACTCAGAAAACTAACCATGCATCGATGTCATCTATGATTCAAGACATAATTTCCTAAAAACGTTCACACAGGTTAAAAGCTAGTGTATTATTCCTCTACCACTATCTCTTCATATGGGTCAACCTTACAGGGATAAATGACATGACATGACTTGCCTTAACTGCATTGCAGCACAATGGAATTAATCCATGTGATCTCAAAAGCGGGTCTGGTTTGCTGGGCATAGGGCCTGGAGATGTTGTGGCCTCATCCATCACTCATTCATGCAACATTTTCAGTGGAAAAGTAACATCCACTTGTTTTTAAAATTTGCCTTTAACAGTCATAAAACTGAAAACCCGTTTTTCCTAGTTAATTTCTAGTAAGTTAGTTAGTTTGTCCGCCTCATCATGCCGGCTTGGTGTGTCATCGGTGTGATGCTGATTCTGACGGCGTTCTGTAACGGCGTGGACAGACACTACTACATCGGCTGTGTGGAGGTTCTGTGGGACTACGCGCCATCCGGGGATCTTGTGACGCCCACAAAGTGAGTACACATATAAAAAAACCCAACATAAACGTAATCACATAAAATGAGAATAATGTTACAATGGACGTTTTTCATTTGGATATTGACGTACCTAAAATGAATCCTACTATTTCACCTGTCACAGGATGCACCTGTCTGTTTCACCGGCCAGTGAATTCACCAGTCTGTTTCACCTGTCTTTGAATGTACCTCTCTGTTTCACCTGTCGGGGAATGTACCTCATGGTTTCACTTGTCGGGAAATGTACCTCTCTGTCTCACCTGTCGGTGAATGTACCTCCCTGTTTCATGTGTCAGTGATTGTACCTGTCTGTTTCACCTGTCGGTGAATGTACCTGTCTGTTTCCCCTGTCGCGGAATGTACCTGCCTGTTTTCACTGTCAGTGCATGTACCTCTCTGTCTCACCTGTCAGTGAATGTACCTGTCTGTTTCATGTGTCAGTGAATGTAACTTTCTGTTTCCCCTGTCGGGGAATGTACCTGTCTGTTTCCCCTGTCGGTGAATGTACCTGCCTGTTTTATCTGTCAGTGCATGTACCTCTCTGTCTCACCTGTCAGTGAATGTACCTGTCTGTTTCATGTGTCAGTGAATGTAACTTTCTGTTTCACCTGTTGGGAAATGTACCTGTCTGTTTCTACGGTCGGGGAATGTACCTGTCTGTTTTATCTGTAAGTGCATGTACCTCTCTGTCTCACCTGTCAGTGCATGTACCTGTCTGTTTCATGTGTCAGTGAATGTAACTTTCTGTTTCACCTGTTGGGAATGTACCTGTCTGTTTCCCCTGTCGAGGAATGTACCTTCCTGTTTTATCTGTCAGTGCATGTGCCTCTCTGTCTCACCTGTCAGTGAATGTACCTGTCTGTTTCCCCTGTCGGGGAATGTACCTTCCTGTTTTATCTGTCAGTGCATGTACCTGTCTGTTTCATGTGTCAGTGAATGTAACTTTCTGTTTCACCTGTCGGGGAATGTACCTGTCTGTTTCCCCTGTCGGGGAATGTACCTGTCTGTTTCCCCTGTCGGGGAATGTACCTGCCTGTTTTATCTGTCAGTGCATGTACCTCTCTGTCTCACCTGTCAGTGAATGTACCTGTCTGTTTCATGTGTCAGTGAATGTAACTTTCTGTTTCACCTGTTGGGGAATGTACCTGTCTGTTTCCCCTGTCGGGGAATTTACCTGTCTGTTTCCCCTGTCGGGGAATGTACCTGCCTGTTTTATCTGTCACTGCATGTACCTCTCTGTCTCACCTGTCAGTGAATGTACCTGTCTGTTTCATGTGTCAGTGAATGTAACTTTCTGTTTCCCCTGTCGGGGAATTTACCTGTCTGTTTCCCCTGTCGGGGAATGTACCTGCGTGTTAAATCTGTCAGTGCATGTACCTCTCTGTCTCACCTGTCAGTGAATGTACCTGTCTGTTTCATGTGTCAGTGAATGTAACTTTCTGTTTCACCTGTTGGGAAATGTACCTGTCTGTTTCTACGGTCGGGGAATGTACCTGTCTGTTTCACCTGTAAGGGAATGTACCGCTCTGTTTCACGTGTCAGTTTATGTACCAGTTTATCTGTTTCATCTATTTGTGAATGTAATTGTCACTTTCACTCGCGTTATGGCAATCATGATTGTCATCATAGAGGGGTGTGGTTGAAGATATAATTTGTTCCAGAAAATATAGAGGATGTCATCATTATATTATTTTGTCGGTATCCAGATTCAACATCACAAGCCCGTCCAAATACTATCTCTATCAGGGCCACAACCTGCTGGGGCGGGTGTACAAGAAGGCGGTGTACAAGCAGTACACAGATGCCACATATTCTGTGGAGATTGAGAAGCCCAAATGGCTCGGCTTCCTTGGTCCCATCTTGAAGGGAGAGGAGGGGGACACGCTCCTGCTTCACTTCAAGAACTTCGCCACCCAGAGGTATTCCATGCATCCACACGGGCTGCTGTACAACAAGACGAGTGAAGGTGAGCTACAGCGAATATACTCATGGGAGTACCAGTGCTTCCTGCCTCTGACTGTTATAAATGACAATGTCTCCCTGTCAAAATTCCGGGTTAATATAGGTCCAAAGCACGTCATGCTGGACGTAAGAGTGAGTGAGTTAAAAATTATCGGCAGTTGGTTGTAAAAGGTGAATGACATACACCAATGTCCAAAAGAAAGTATACCAAGAGTTTGAAAGACTATGAAAGAAATCCAATATGTGTATGTATATTTCATTGGAGTTGTGTTCTAAAATAATGTGTGGAACTGTTCATGTTATCCAAAAGAACTCTTGAACAAAAGTGAGTGAGTGAGTGAGTGAGTATGGTTTTACACCGCTTTTAGCAATATTCAAGCAATATCACGGCGGGGGACACGAGAAATGGGCTTCACACATTGTACCCATGTCGGGAATCGAACCCGGGTCTTCGGCGTGACGAGCGAACGCTTTAACCACTAGGCTACCCGACCGCCCCCTTGAACAAAAAGACACATATAGGGTCTAAAATGACACGTTTCACAATATCACTGTACCAACACTTTAAAATATTTGAAAGCACATTCAAAGCCAACTTAATACCCACCTTGTGAATAATATAACAGCATGCCTGAACACGACGACGCACCAATGACGTTAAATGTCGTTAAATGTCGGATGACGTTGGAGGTAATCCGCTGCCATTGTTCCAGTTCTTGACGTTTGACTGGTGCCGCTGGTCGTCTTCTGATCTGTCGGTCAAGGTGATCCCATACATTTTCGATGGGGTTCATATCAGGAGAACATAGTGGCCAGGGTAAAACGTGAATGTTCGTGTTGTTCAGAAAGTTCTGTGTGATCATGAACCTTGCCGTATATGGGTCCCGCATTGTCTTCGCTGTTGGTGATCGCATGGTTGCAAAACGCTTCTCAAAACTTTATACCGATATCCCTGAGCCTCGTTTTGAAATCACCGCACATATCGCTTCAGATCATGATCATGACCCTACCGCCTCCACAATTGGGCACTAAACGTTCACCTGCTCGTCTGTATTCTCGCTGCCGATCGTCATTTCTGTACAAGCTATATCCACTATGAGAACATGACACGTCCCCCGGCCCGCACTTACCAACGTCGAATTGATCTCGCCTGGCCCTTGTCAACTTGTAACGTCGGTGTTGACGCGTTAACATCACTCCGCTGTAGGACCGCTCTGAAACCGCTCTCTCTTAATCTCCTATACATGGTCTGTCGACTGACCTTGTGTCAAAGCTGCAGTGCCGTCGCTGCCGTTGCCGTCGCTGTAATGACGCGGTTTCATAGATAGATGGTGCTGATGTGGCGGTCTTCAATGGGCGTGGTCACCCTTTTGTCTCCCGCTCTTACGCCTATCTGTCTGTTGCATCAATCTGGTAATGGCGACACGGGTGCATCCAAACGTGGCGGCGGTTATGATGACGTCCTGTTGATGTTGAAAAGTTCCTTGGATTGAATGGATGTGTCTTGGGTCTAGTGGTAGAGCGTCCGGCCAGAGAGCGGAAGGTCCGGGGTTCGATCCCCGACCGCATCATACCAAAATACGTTAAAAGATGGTACTTGTTGTTACCCTGTCTGGCGCTCGGCATTGAGGGGCTAAAACAAGGACTGGTCGGCTCGGAGTCAGTATACTGTGTCTGAGTGGGGTATTCATGTTAAACTGCGGCAAGGTATCTCAGTGAGCTAGCACTATAAATCGGCATCAGTCCGGACTAGTACAAGCAGCCACACAAACACACACACGTACATGCACGTCGCTATATAAGTGCAATAATCTTGGATGCGACGTTAAACCCCATTTCACCTCACCTACATATGACATTTTCCCACACTTGCAGGTGCTAAGTACCACGATGGCTACCATAACATGACCTCGGATGACCTTGTGTGGCCCGGGGGGTCCCACACGTACCGGTGGGAGATCAACAAGCAGGCCAGCCCCAGCCCCCAGAGTCCGGACTGCATTTCCTGGATCTACCACTCTCACGTCGTCCCCACCAACGACACCAACGCCGGCCTCGTCGGCTTCATCTACACCTGCACACCAGGTAAGGTCACAGTTCGGCGGTAGAAATAGAAGTTGCTTATTGTTCAACGTCATTAAACATATGACCCAGTCCCACGGCGAACATCAACCAGTTGTGACAGTCAGGATAAGTAATGTTTAATAATTGGAAAGGAAGGTTTATTTATCTGTGATACAGATATTATTAAGTTCGGTTAGCAATCGTGCCGCTGAAGGTCCGGGTTCGAATCTCACAAAGTACACTAAGGCTAAAAAATAAACTACCTAAGAACCCATAAGTAAAGCGTTCTGTACGAGGTACTCACACGCATTTGTCAAATGAGTGTCACCGAACTGAACACGTTCCTCCCACGGAGGGAGGTAAGTAAACTACGGTTATAACGAACTCAACGGGACCATTAATTTTAGTTCGTTATAACCGAAGTTCGTTATAAGCATATATACAGCATAACTACAACAAATGGTCGGGACAAAAAGGAAGTTCGTTATATCCGTCAGTTCGTTATAAGCGTGTTCGTTATAAACGTAGTTTACTGTATTTGTAACGTATATAAAGCCCGATCGTTATGTCCGCCCCGGCCACGTTACGAACATTATTCAGCATTGTCAGTTTTCTGTTACTGGATTCCTTTTCGGAATCCATTATTTTAGTTCCACCACTTCTCGTCATCAATAATCAGTATCTGATGGCCCAGTCGTCTAAGGCGCCGCGATTCACCTTGCAGAATTGCGTCCCTTGGGCACGAAACCTATGATTGTGAGTTCGAATCCCGGTTCGCCTCGATTATGTTTCTAGGTTTGTCAGCACCATACCCGTGCTCGTGGGTTTCACCGGAGTGGTAAACGTCTGAGACCTGCGGGCTTTCCCCCCACATCAAGCCGACATAACTGGAATGTTGTTGAAAGCGGCGTTAAACCCAACTCACTCACTCACTGTAATATCTGCACGGCGCGTAAATCTGTATGCCGGTTTGTCATATGATTGTTTTGATCGGAATACAGATGGATTATTGCTGAATGTGGCGTAAAACAACATTCACTTGCTCATCTGGACTGTTACAGGCATCCTGGACAAGGCGCCGAGTGGGCGCCAATACGCCATCTATGCCAGTCAGATGGATGAGAACAGAAGCTGGTACATGCAGGACAACCTTCACAGATTCGGCGGCAACATCAGCACCATCAACAAGGTCAACGTCAGGGACAACCGGTTCCGACGTTGGAATACGATGCCAGCCCTCAATGGCTACGTTTACGGCAACCTCCCCGGCCTTGACGCCTGTGTAGGGGAAACTGTCACGTTTCATTTTGCTGCCATGGGTCACGCCAAAGATATGCACCAGCTAGCCATCAGCGGCCATTCTTTCAAACAGTTTGGTCACATGTAGGAAATCTGGATTTTAGCTTTCGATACTTATTGCAAGCATGAGTATTTCCTGAAATGTTTAATACATATTGAATATGAATCTTAATAGTTTTTCCGTCTCAACGCAGATTTACACCTGTTACGCCTCGTTGAACAAACTGATCTTCAATAGGTTAATTATCACCCGCTTTGGGGTAGCCTGGTGGTTAAAGCGTTCACACGCCACGCCCAAGACCCGGGTTCGATTCCCGACATGGGTACAATGTGTGAAGCCGTGATATTGCTGGAATATTGCTAACAGCGGCGTAAAACCATACTCACTCACTCACTATGACCCGCTTTGGGCAAGGAGATCTGAATAAATTGTATTTTCTACACAACTTTACATTGAAAAATACCGAATTACCAATATACTGGTATATTAATTGCTTTGGGTGAATCGGCGAGAAAGGGTTAACAGTACATTGGGAAATGTCTAAAATGCTTAAGTTTTTTTAATGGATTCGCCGTGTTCAAAGAATATATTTTCTTATACCGCCTCTACACAGTGTTTGAATTAAATTTCGTTTATATAGAATAGACTTCAGTTCAAGAATCAGATCTATGTGGTGCGACTTTAATAGCTTCAATAAATCATAGAAGACGCGGACGCGGACGCGTTGCTTTGTGGAACGAAACAGTTCAGCTCATAATTTGTGCTTTTATGAAGATTTATGACACACGAACCATGGTACTCCCTCTGTGTCTATTAATAGTTACAGCTTTTACATTGAATAATAACGAACATATTCAAATATGAGCGAGTTGGATTTGACCCCATTTTACGAGTTTATATTCATATCGCGGCGTTTATGCAGCTCCTTGACATTTATCGCATCGGTGACACGGGATCACGGGTACGGTGTTGACAAAAACCAAGTGTAACCCAAGCATTTTCATACCGTGAAAAAATAAAGCACCACACCTTCTCTATTTTCATATATCCGGAATATCTAAACATGCCATTGACTAAAGTTTGATAAATGTCAAATGTATCCTAGATAGTTAAAGGGACACTGCATATTCCCAAAGGTAGGAGTGAGTGAGTGAGTGAGTGCGCGCGTGCGTGCGTGAGTGCGTGAGTGAGTGAGTGAGTGGCTTGGTATACGCCGCCTCGATATTCCAGCAATATCACGACGAGTGACACCAGAAAAGGGCATCACACATTATACCCATGTGGGGATTCGAACCAGGGCGTACAGCGTGACGAGAAAACGCTTGTACTTAGGTGTCAGCTGGTAAACTAAAACAAATAAGTTTTGTCAAACAATGAGTGAGTGAGTGAGTTTGGTTTTACGCCGCTTTTAGCAATATTCCAGCAATATCACGGCGGGGGACACCAGAAATGGGCTTCACACATTGTACCCATGTCGGGAATCGAACTCGGGTCTTCGGCGTGACGAGCGAACGCTTTAACCACTAGGCTACCCGACCGCCCCTGTCAAACAATGACTACAGGATACATTTTAATAAAATGTATTTATATTTAATGTCGTAATGTGTAGTTAGCGACTCATATTTCCCAGTTGATACAGTATATTATGCTTTCTAATGACATGCATGACATTTGTTATTTGCGACACACCCCATCGCTATCAGTGTAAAAGAGAGCGGGTAATGCTGTTGGTTTCAGTCGCAACTCCATCAGCCTGGAGGTGGCCCAGTTCGCCACGGTGACGGTCAAGGCGCTGGCCGTGGGGCGCTGGCTGCTGTACGATGAGGTGATGGCAAACTTTGTGGGTGAGTAATATATGGTAGTCCCGGTAGTTTACAAAAGAGGTTAGGGGTGTAGTGTCGTGAATGTACGTAAATACGTATATACATAATTATCATCTTTAATGGCCTTGTTAAGAGTTCGTAAGATCTGACTGATCCATCATCACAGCCCTACATATTATATCATTACTTCATCATGTTCTTGGTCCAAAGGGGGCACGGGTTGTCCAGTCGTCTAAGGCGCCGCGATTCGCTGTGCAGAGTTGCGTCCCTTGGGCGCCTCATAAACCTGTGATTGTGGGTTCGAATCCCGGTTCGCCCCGATTATGTTTCTTGGTTGCTCGTGCGTTTCACCGAAGTGGTAAACGTCTGAGACCTGCATCACTTCGGGCTTTCATCCCACATTAAGCTAACACGCCGTGATATAACTGGAATACTGTTAAAAGCTCACTCACTCCTTGGTCCAAAATGTGACATTGGTGGATTGAGAAAGGACTAGATGTGAGGGATATGAATATATTTTCATAATTAAATCTGCAAATACCTAGTGTCATCACTGATTTTTATTTATTTTTCATACACTCATATCACTTTCCGCTATTCGTGCCTTCTCGGGACAAAGGAATCTTTTTCGGCAGATAATCGAGACTGGTTATTCTCTGGCGTTCTTTTCACACTTCGCTTTTGGTTATATCAGGGTGGTTATATGGAGTCATACATCCCAGATCTACCTAGTTCTTGGTTACATTGTCCAGTCGGATGTGTCGAACTCCGGATATATGAAACTCTTTATCCGGTTCACAGGAGTTTTTCGCACTTTCGTATATTTCACTCGTATTGCTGTTTGGAAGTAAAATAGAAACATATTTTTATTCATATATACCCATCAATAATACATCACGGTTCTTCCAGATGGCATGACCGCCTTCTTCAATGTCGGGACATGCAGCCATATCCGGCTTAAACCCAAGATGGTGCCACCTCGAAATGTCCGGCGCTACTATATAGCTGCAGAAGAGATTCTATGGAATTATGCCCCCTCCCACACAAATAAATACGAAGGAGGGACATTACGAAACGGGTAAGCTACGTAATAGTTCCAATGAAAGTAGTTCACAGAATTGATGGAATCAAAATTATTCAAATTACTTTTAATCAGCACTTTTTACTGAGTTATGGATACACAGTTCCGTTAACTCACAGATCAAAAATAGTTCAGGGCATTTAGGTTTGGACCTCAAAGAACCATCAAATTATTGTCTTCATCTATGAAAAATATTTATGTTAGGTATTGACAAGACAAGACAAATTATTCAGTATAGAGGCCAGTGGCCCAAAATACAGACATACGAAGGTTTCATTTCTTAGCGCTATTATACATCCATACACACACACATATATATATACACACACACACACATGAATAGGTATAAACAGGTATCACTTATTGTTTGTGTATTTTGAGTGTTCATGATATTTATGAATATGTTTACTGCACTGTCATTTCTGATGCATTTACTAATATACATTTTTCTAATATTGGTATTAACCGGCTTAAAACTGTTGATCTCAAACAATATGGCGGTGTCCTATTCAGGAATAGTTGAGAAATGTGGAAATCGTTGACGGGAAAGCACTATTGCTAAAATGAATAAATCAGTAAATGCAAACATCTGTTTTTCACATGTAATTTAATGTACTAATTTTGTATTAGTTGTTCATTGTCTTTCCTAGGAGATCTAAAATTTATTTCGAGAAGAACCGCACAAGGATCGGCGGCACATACAAGAAGGCCGTATTCACTGGGTATACGGACACATCGTTCAAAATACAGAAACAGCGGTCCAAGAGTGAAGAACATCTTGGATTTCTCGGCCCCGTCATTAAAGCGGAGGTAGGGGACGCCATTGAAGTGCACTTCCTGAATCGGGCGAGCCGGCCCTACTCGCTACATCCACACGGTGTGCAGTGTAATAAGGACAATGAAGGGATGTTGTATAACGACAACCATCCAGGTAATATATATGCTAGTGTCGGAATATAAAAGAAAGATGATTGAATCTAATTCTAGATTACTCCGGATGATAATTCGTGGTTTGTCACAACCATCGCCATCGTTGGTGTCACAAGAGTTGTAACCTTCTGTTCTGTCGATATAAGTACAGTTAACTACGTTTATAACAATCACGCTTATACCGAGCTGACTGATATAACGAACTGTTTTGGGGTCCCGTCGATTTGCTGTATATAGTGTGTATATATGCCTAAAAACCAACTACTGTTAAAACGAACTACAATTAGTGGTCCCTTTTAGTTCGTTATAACCGTAGTTCATTGTAGATATAAAAAGGGGATCTCTCACCTTAAAATGTAACAATTGCTTGAGCTTTGCATCGTTGTCTACGTGGTGTGATGGTAAACGCATAAGTGACCAAAGCCGTCACTACTCAAATGAGTAATAAACACACAATTGGAAGTGCCATTAATAACGAACACGCTTATAACGAACTGACGGATATGACGAACTTATTGTTTTGTCCCGGCCACTGCTGTGTATATTCTGTACATATGCTAATAAGGAACTACGGTTATAACGAACTAAACTTAGAACCTTTGCGTTCGTTATAACCGTAGTTTACTGTATTATCATGGTGTGTAGGTGATCTTGTCCATCACTTGACTTTCCAACCACATCGTACGCTCCTTTGACAGAGACATCAAAAAAGTTCGTCCCCCCGGGGCGAGTACAGACGTACTACTGGGAAGTGCCGGACTACCTCAGACCGGAGACAGACGACCCCAACTGTGTCATCCGGATCTACACGTCCGGCACCGACATCGGCCACGATATATACAGCGGATTGGTGGGACCCCTTGTTGTCTGCAGGAAAGGAGAAATAAAGAAGGTAACTGGCTATGATGAAGGGAAGAACGAAGAAGTTAGGTGAGGTGAAATGGGAAGTAACGTTCAGGATTAGTGTACTCATATAGCAACGTGCATGCACGCGTGTGTGTGGCTGCTTGACCTTTCCCGGACTAATACCGACTTTATAGTTAGCCCACTAACAACGAGTACCATCTTTTAACTCGAGTGACTTGTATTTTACAGCACTATAGGGATTATGACAGGAATCCTTCCTCTTCGTTTCTGTTCTACTGCATACAGCGGTTTACAACCCCTTCCTCTTCCTCTCTCTGTCACGATATGGCTGAAATACTGCCGATGTGACGTTAAATCTTAACTCACTCTTCCTCTCTCTACATCTGTGTCCTAGAGAACAGCGGCTTAAGAGTTCTTCTTCCTCTCTATTCTAGAGAACAGCAGTTCGCGAATTCTTCCTCTACTTCTCCATCGTGGACGAGAACTTCTCCTGGTACCTGGAAGACAACATAAAACTGGCGAAGGTCGATCACAAAGTCAACCGCTCGGACGGACAGTTCTTGGAAGCAAATAGGATGTCCAGTAAGTAGCTCTCCTCGTTGGCCAATCACGATTGAGAGCAGCAAATGTATTTCTGTATTAGTGAGGAGGCAGTTACCACATTGTCCTTCTGTACAGTAAACTACGTTTATAACGAACACGCTTATAACGAACTGACGGATATAACGAACTTATTTTTGGTCCCGGCTATTTGCTGTTTATGTGCTGTAGATATGCTTATAACGAACTGCGGTTATAACGAACTAAAATAAGTGGTACCTTTGACTTCGTTATAACCGTAGTTTACTGTATGATCATCAATCATAATGTTATATGTGTCTCATTTGTATTTGTTTTCAAATGAAGGATTTGTCAGGCAGCAAACACATACTTCCTTATGCCAATTGTGTAAGAGACGGGTGACAAGCTTATTATATAATAACCTTTTGGCTAACACCTGGTGTCATCACTGATTTTTCAGTCACCCTTTCACATAATGTTTCACCGCCACTTTGCCTTTTACGCCCAATAGAATATGTTTCGTTGGAAGATGGAGATGGCTTTCGCCTTGGCGTTTTATATTTATCACCGCCTCACCTAACGTATGTGCCGTTCCATTGAACATATTCCACATAAAACATATTGACTGTAGCTAGTTTTCTTTTCTTCGGAGGACCGCCTCCGTGGTCTAGTGGTAGAGCGTCCGCCCGGAGAGCGGAAGGTCCGGGGTTCGATCCCCGGCCGCGTCATGCCTAAAGACGTTAAAAGATGATACTTGTTGTTACCCTGTCTGGCGTTCGGCATTAAAAGGGCTAAAACAAGGACTGGTCGGCTCGGAGTCAGTATACTGTGTCTGAGTGGGGTATTCATGTAAAAATTGCGGCATGGTATCTCAGTGAGCTAGCACTATAAATCGGCATCAGTCCAGACTAGTACAAGCAGCCACACACAGACAGGTACATGCACGTCGCTATATAAGTGCAATAATCTTGGACGCGACGTTAAACCCATTTTCACCTCACCTGACCTTTCTTTTGGAATGTATCGTCATTCACGTGGAACCAACTGTAAATAATATGATTATGATAGGATCTGATGGTAACAGTGTTTAGTTATGTGTCACCTAAACCATGCAGATGCCCTGAATGGATGCTCATGCTATCAACCACTAGCCTGTCTGGTTCTGACTGTTGCCATGGAGATATGATGTGGTTGTAATAACACTGTGTTGTGAAACAGTATTTTCCTTATTTTACTCTTTTCCCTAATTTACAAATTGTTTTCTCTCTATTTAATGAAATTCTGCTGCTTGTTGCACAGGTATTAACGGCTTTATGTACGGGAACGTGCCGGGCCTGGCAATGTGTAGGGGGGAGGTGATACGCTGGTACGCCTTCAACCTGGGAACGGATTTAGATCTTCATACTCTCTATTTCCATGGCAACATGTTCGAGAACCACCACCAGCACAAAGTATCCACGGGGATGATATCCGGGGCCCTGAAGACTCTCATCATGTCGCCCAGGAACATAGGTACGGAACTGCAATAATTATTCAAAGTTATGCTTAATTGTTTGTATTCTTTACGATGTTATGTCAATACTGGTGTTTGCCAGACGTAACGGTGTGTGGCATCCCATTGGATTTGGGATCAGAAAAGATCCCCAGTACCTGAAGTTTGTCGTAGTTGGAGATTAAATGAATAAGGTCACTAGCCTCAGTGTTTTGCGTGTCACCCTACCCCGACGAGCTGGCATGTTGTTCATAATATCAACCACGGGTTTGTCTGGTCCAAGTCTATTTAAAGACAGCGGGGATAGAGTTGGTATTTTACTGTCGCGTTAATCAACAAACAAACGAACAATAACCAACATGGTGGGTTGTATCAGTCTCTGTGAGTAAAATCGTATACCGCTGTGTTTTGATAACGTTCAATCTCATTAAAATCAGATCTTAGTTCTCGCTATCGCTAAACAAAGATCTGAGGACATCCCATTACGGGTCACGTCAGAACGACCTTTCGCGAATTTTGACCGACCAATGAAATGACTGACAAGAAATCGACATTAGCCAATCAGAAGGCAGCTTTCTCGAGCTTTACGAGACTAGTTTCAAACTGGCGACTACGCTTCGAAACATATTTTGACGTATTCTCGATTAAAAAAAATTAAAACTGATAAGAAGAACACTCTGGAATGGCTTATAGATGGCCTAGATTGTATGGATATAATCATAAAACCCGTAACTATCGTTCGGAATACCCCGTGTTAAATATTTCTTGGTTGCATGATTAGAAAACAGATTCCGACTGTCACTTTCATGATCTGTTAAACGACGCTCTGATTGGTCGGATGAAAGGTCGTTCTGACGTGACCCGTAATGGAATGTCCTCAGATCTTTGTTTAGCGGTAGCGAGTACAAAGATCTGATTTTAATGAGATTGGATAACGTTAAACGGGACTCTGAATGGAGGTGAACGTTGAGTAGAAGTAGAAGCAGAGCTGTTTGTTTTATTCATTACCAAACTCTTTCAGGCACGTGGGGTTTACAGTGCCACTCCAACGACCATTTCGTGAAGGGAATGAGCGCCATGTACCAGGTGACGGAGTGCCCCGTTCGGTATCCCGCCCCCTCCCCTCGTGTCCGTAGGGGTCGGGAGAGGATCTTCTACCTCCAGGCGGAGGAGGGCGTGTGGGACTACACCCCGCATCACATGGACATGGTGCAGGGGGTGCCATTCATCACACCTGACAGGTGAGCCCGGGGGACGGGACGAGTCGGCCATGTGATGCCGTCCTTATGGCGGGGGCGGTACCCAGGACATGTACCTGTCAAGGGGGCGGTGCTTCACGACCGGATTCCTTAACCTAGTCTAGGGCCCACTTGCACAAAGCGATCTTAGCGCTAAGATGATACTCCCATACTTTAACATAGGCTTACTATAGTCGTAGCGCTTAGATCGCTTTGTGCAAGTGGGCAACAAAATAATAATAATAATAAAATAATAATAATGATAATAGTAATAATAGAGTTACCATGAAAGCCGTGTTTAAATCAGACGAAGCTTACATGATGGGTCTGCCGATTCACCCGACCAATTCCTCCTTTAAGACTTTGATGTCATAGTCTCTCGATAGCGTCCTATCTAGGAAAAGCCTGTAAGGCATTCAGGTAAAGAATTGGTCCCAAATACTTTAATTAACGGGGTACATATCTGAATAGCGTCAAGTCAAACAAACGGTATACCAGCTTTCATTGTCAGTATACTTTACGGGAGCGGAGTCCGTGTCTCCAACATCCCCTGCAACTTTCTACAGAAGACCACGTACCTCATCACCGGGAGTCGGGGATTTGTATGTGGCTAAAGATGTTGTGTGAAGGATAAAACACGTCCGATGGTTTTAAGTCTCATAAAAACGCAAGGTGAAGTGTTTTTTCCGAAGGGAAGTGGTGTATGTTGCTTATAAACCGAAAGACAAATCTCAAAGAACATTCATCAACACTTGGCTACAGATACGAGAGTTGCAAGTTCGATCCACTGAAATATAACATCTCTAATCTGAGAGGTTTATAAGATCAAGTATCGTTGAACAGGAGAAGGCCCTGGCCCAGGGTTGTGATCGGGAACAGGTTTATATTAGATAACAGACCCTGCTTTAAAATTGTAAGTTAGGCGTTGTCAGTAAAGGTCCAACAGTTCAAAGAAGGAATTGTCGGGCCTATCAAGATTAAAGTAAATAGATCAATTAACTCTACATCCACTTAATGTGGGGCGGTGGGGAAGCCTAGTGGTTAAAGCGTTCGCTCGTCACGCCGAAGACCCGGGTTCTAATCCCCACATGGGTACAATGTGTGAAGCCAATTTCTGGTGTCACCCGTCGTGATATTGCTGGAATATTACTAGAAGCGGCGTTAAGCACTATTCACTCACTCCACTTAATGGAAATATTATAAATAAAGAAGTCTGCACAACAACCAGATCGATTCAGGCTAAAAAATGATTCTTAGTTGCGTTTCTTTTAATATATTTCACTGACCAACTGTATCCCGCTATCCTGGTAAAATATGTACATAATTCTTCTTGCCATTAAGTCACTCCCTGGCGACTGGGCGCATTGAATCATTGTGATCGTTTGTTAATGGCATCTGTTCAACCGTTTTCAGGAGAGGGACCGTCTACACAAACCATACAGGGTATTTAATGGGAACAAAATACAAGAAAATGTTCTATAAACAATACAAGGACAAGAGGTTCAGGTACCCAGTCAAGCGCAAGTCAGACGAGGCATATCTTGGCTTTCTGGGACCCGTGATTTATCTGGAAGTCGGAGACATTTTGACAATAAGGTTCAGAAATAAAGGTCAGCGTCCATATTCCATTCATCCGGAAGGACTACAGAGTATCACTGCTCGGCTCGGCCCCTGGATGCCCAGCCAACGCGACCAGGGTATTGTTCAACCCGGCAAGACGTTCAGCTATCAGTGGGAAGTGACAAAAGATGACGGTCCTGGGCCATCCGACGCCCCCTGTGTGTCCCGGATGTACTACTCGGATGTCGACGCCATGAAAGACACCAACTCGGGACTTGTGGGACCTCTTGTCATATGCAAAAGTGGGATTTTGGACAAATACGGAAAAAGAACGGACGTCGATAGGGATTTTGTAGCGTATTTTACAGTGTTGGATGAAAACTTTAGTTGGTACCTTGAAGAGAATATCGCTACCTATTCACCACGACCAGATTTGGTGGATCGTCATAACAAGAATTTTACAAACAGCAACAGAATGCACGGTACGTTGAACTGTTATAACTAATATTTGCTTTGGCGTCATGAAATCGTGTGTCATGAACTCGCTTTCCGGAAAACGTCACAACGGGCCCAGGATTCTCTAATGCAAATATCGTGACTTCACTTGCAAAAGCGGCGTTCGGATTAACAGGGTTTAACTAACGACGTCTGTAATATGTCAAGGACGACGAAACGATTCAAAATCCTCCCTCATTACTCGTGACCAAGAGAGTCAGTCCGGGATAAAATGAAAAGCGACACGTGCTCCTCTCGTGGTCATTTTATCAAAAAGGTTCCGTCTTTCTGGCAACGAGTATACCGATTAAAAGAGTCAACTTGTTGACCTACACCCGCCTTTGTATGTTTACATAAATATTTTCTACATTAGTCAACATCGTGAGACAAACTGCAACTTTGATATGTTTTTCGATACAAAGCACACATAAACATTCAGGAGGAACTTCAAGTCATAGGCACATTGTGACTGGTTACTCGTGATTTCTAACATAACAATTGAATAATAGGGTTGGGGGGACGAACCTTTTTTTCGTGTTAGGGGCGAGTGGTTACGAATGATGAATTCACTGTATCACTAATTCTACTTGTATCTGGGGGCACGGGTGGCCCAGTCGTGTAAGGCGCCGAGATTCGCTATGAAGAGTTGCGTCCCTTGGGCACGCCAGAAACCTATGATTGTGGGTTCGAATCCCGCCCGCCCCGATTATGTTTCTAGGTTTATCATCACCATACCCGTGCTCATTGGTTTCACCTAACTGGTAAACGTCTAAGACCACAAACGTTAAACTGACACTTTGCGATATAACTGGAATATTGTTAAAAGCGGCGTTAAACCAAACTCACTCACTCACTCATCTTGTATTTGTACATTGCAGTTATAAATGGCTTCCTCTACGGAAACCAGCCAATACCAACGATGTATAAAGATGAAGAGGTTGCATGGTATCTGTTGTCCCTGGGGTCACAGTTTGACCTTCACTCCATTCATTTCCATGGCAACCTTGTCACGGAGTTCAGTGACACGGACAGGAAAAATGACGTCACTCAGATCTTCCCGGGAATGTTCGTAACTGTACGCATGCGTGCAATAAATACCGGCCGGTGGTTGTACCACTGCCATGTCAACAACCACATCAAGGCCGGAATGGAAGGCATGTACCAAATCATGGACAGACAAACAGTAACCTGATGACGTCAATACATGACACTTTTTATGGATAGGTTATTCTTGGTAACGACGTTTAAGAGCTACTTGAGCTCATGAATGTAATATTTTTATTGATGTCCTAGTTTAGTTGTTGATCGAATAAAAACTTCTGTCCGTCTGTCTGTCACATTTAGATCGGGGCGCGGGTGGCCCAGTCGCCTAAGGCGCTACGATTCGTCGTGCAGAGTTGCGTCCCTTGGGCACGCCAGAAACCTGTGATCATGGGATCGAATCCTGGTTCGCCCAAGTTATGTTTCTGGGTTTGTCGTGATTGTGAGTTTCACTAAAGTGGTAAATGCCTGAGACCTGCATCACTTTGGGCTTTTCTCCCACACTAAGTTGATACGCTGTCACAGTAACTGGAAATTTGTTAAATCGAATTTATCAATTCACTCACTTACTCAACTTGTTCCACCCCTCCACCAAAATGAATCATATGCCTCTGTAACCAAAAAATCACCTGTGACAACAGCTTCTATTGAATGTCAGACAGACCTTACATGGACTAAATCTACGAACCCTGAACTTGTCCGAAGTGAAGATATGGTTCCTCATGGAGAGTTTGCTACACAAACTGCTGAATTGCTACCAGCTAGTTTACTGCCATCTCAATCTCCTCTTACCTCTTTTTCACAGAAGGAATCCTCATCTCACATACAATCTGGTCTCGGAAAGCATAAAAATACTACTGCTCACTATCATATCAAAACAGATTCTTTGCCAAAGCAACAGTCACAAAGTGTACCTGAAACTCATGTCAAGCAAAATGTAAAAGTGAACCAAAAGTTAACTAGGATCACTCACAGCGATAGGCTCGCTAAGGGTTCAACAGATCAAATCCAGCTTTACAATAAGTTTGGATCCCTCGAAGATATGGATGTGTCTGAACACAGCTATCATCGGACAGGCAGTTTATCGCCTACAAAGTCTAGGCGTGGTAGATCACCAATAAATGCACCCAAATCATGACTCATTCACAAAATATAATACAGTGGAATTGTAGAGGTTTTAGGGCTAATTTTAATGAACTCGGGCTTCTTCAGCAGGACTTCAATCCTGTAGCATTTTGTCTCCAGGAAACATTCCTGAAGGCAACTGATAGAGTTGATTTTCGCAGGTATGATATTCATCAAGGTTATTCCTCAAACACAGAGAAAGCATCGGGTGGTGTATCCGTGATGGTTCGTCGAAATATACTACAAAGTCCAGTGCCACTTAAAACTGATCTTCAAGCGGTTGCGGTACGAATAACTTTACATGTGGCAATTACGCTCTGTTCTTTATATGTACCACCTTCTTCGTCTCCTCAACTTCTGACATTTCAGAATTTAATTGATCAGCTTCCCAGGCCCTTCATTATAATGGGCGATTTGAATGGACACAGTCCCTTGTGGGGCAGCACTACATTGAACAACAAGGGTAAGATAATAGAACAATTACTTATCAACAATAATCTGTGTATTTTCAATGATGACACCAATACATACCTGCATCCGGCTACTGGAACATATTCAGCCCTCGATCTTACAATTGCAGATCCTTCCCTTTTGAATGATTTTGAATGGACAGTACATGATGATCTTTGTGGGAGTGATCACTTTCCAACGCTCCTTAAAAACATCACACCAAAAAAAGACATTCCAGTTTCTAGATGGAATTTTAATAAAGCTGACTGGACTCTATTCCATCAGTTATGTACTGACAACCTTTTATCTGCATCGTATCAGAACGTAGATGATCCTATTGAATCCTTTTCACAGGATCTCATTAATATTGCCACGAACACTATTCCTAAATCCTCGACAGTTCCCCGTATTAGAAAGCCATGGTTCAATGATGAATGCAGACAAACTAGAAGACAAAGGAAAAAGGCAGAAAAACGTTTTAATGCTAATCCATCACCAACTCATCTAAACAATCTTAAAATATTACGAGCAAAATCTCGTCTGACTATTAAAGGAACGAAACGTTCTTCATGGCGAACATTTGTTTCTAAAATAAATACTCGAACGCCTCCTAATAAGGTGTGGAACATGATCCAGAAAATTAAGGGTAAGGGATCTCGACACACTCTGCATCATCTAAAGGTGCATGATAATGTTTTAACAGGTAAACAGGAAATCGCAAACAAATTAGGGGAAACATTAGCAAATAGTTCTTCCTCTTCTAATTACACTCCTGAATTTCAAAAATACAAAACTAAGCAGGAGCAGAAGCATATCAATTTTTCCTCCGATAATTCGGAAGATTATAATGAATCATTTTCTCTTGATGAGCTCTCTGCAGCTCTTGATAAATCCCATGACACTGCAACTGGGCCGGATGAGATACATTACCAATTGTTGAAGCACCTCCCTTATAAGTCGTTGTTAGTGCTTCTTAGTATATTTAATAATATATGGGAACAAGGTACATTCCCAGATTCCTGGCACAAAGCAATCATCATTCCTATTCCTAAGCCAGGCAAAGATGCTACCAATCCAACCAATTACCGCCCAATTGCCTTGACCAGCTGCGTTTGTAAAACATTGGCAAGAATGATTAACAATAGACTTGTTTGGCATCTTGAATCTAATAACCTAATAACAGATATCCAATGTGGATTCAGACGTCATAGAAGTACAGTTGATCATCTTGTTCGACTTGAGTCATTTGTTCGTAATGCCTTCGTAAATAAACAACATGCAGTTTCCACATTCTTTGATTTAGAGAAGGCCTATGATACCACTTGGAAGTATGGTATATTGAATGACCTCTATAATATGGGATTCCGTGGGCGCATGCCTGCTTTTACATCTCAATTCCTTGACAATAGACAATTCCAGGTTCGTGTGGGATCAACTCTGTCAGATAATTTTTATCAAGAAATGGGTGTGCCACAGGGGAGTATTCTTTCAGTCACCTTGTTTAGCATTAAGATTAACAGTCTCGCTAAAGTGCTAAATGAACACACTGATGGTTCCTTGTTTGTTGACGACTTTAATGTGTCTTGTCGCGGAACTAACATGCATACCATTGAGAGACAGCTGCAAATGTGTCTCAACAAAATCCATAGGTGGTCTCAGGAGAATGGTTTTAAGTTTTCAGTGAACAAGACATGTTGTCTCCATTTCTGCAATAAGAGGAAAATACATAAGGATCCTGAATTGTTCTTGAATACTACACGGATCAAAGTAGTTAAAGAGACAAAGTTTTTAGGTATTACATTTGATAGCAAACTGTCGTTTATTCCCCATATTAAAAATCTTAAGACCAAATGTCTCAAGGCACTTGATATTCTTAAAGTTGTCTCAAATGCTCATTGGGGTGGGGATAAAGAAACACTTCTGCATCTCTACAGGGCGTTAGTTCGATCTAAGCTGGACTCTGGTTGTTTTATTTATGGTTCAGCCCGTCAATCATATTTACGGGAACTAGATAGTATTCACCATCAGGGACTAAGGTTGTGCTTAGGTGCCTTCAGAACCTCTCCTATCGAAAGTCTGTATGTTGAAGCCAAAGAACCGTGTCTCAAATTAAGACGGATTAAACTTGCTCTTCAATATATCACTAAACTCAAATCGAATCCTTCTAATCCAGCCTTTGACAATGTTTTTAAACCTCTGTATGTGGGTCTGTATGCCAAAAAGTGTAACACAATACCGCCATTAGGCATTCGCATGAAACTTCACATTCTGGATGCTAATTTAAATCTTACATCTATTGCCCGGTTGCAAATGTCAGATATCCCTCCATGGCAATCTATACATCCTGTGGTCAATCTTGACCTAAAAAGGCTGAAAAAGGCCACTACAAATGCATTACAATATCAACAAGGTTTTCTAGAAGTTAGAGATGCATACCCCTCTTACACATGCATTTACTCAGATGGCTCAAAAGAAGAGGAGAAAGTATCTGCTGCTGCAGTAACACCTGATGGTACGTTTTCGCTGAGACTGACTAATGACAATTCCATTTTCACTGCAGAGGCAAAGGCTATTTTGTTAATTTTGCAGTATATTGAGCACTCGCCGAACAGACAATTTATTATTTTTTCTGAGAGTTTGTCCTGCTTGCAGGCGACAAATGGTCGGAAATCTGATCATCCTTATTTGGCTGAAATTTTAGAATGAAACCTGAATTTATCAGTGGCCGATAACGATATCACCTTTTGTTGGCTTCCAAGCCATGTTGGAATAAAAGGTAACAACAAAGCTGATGCAGCAGCAAAAGCTGCTATTGAACAAAGAGTAACACAGACTAAATTCCCTTATACTGATTGTAAACCAGTTATTAGGCAATATGTTAATACATGTTGGCAGTCACATTGGGATACTCAAACCAATAACAAGCTGTACAATATTCAACCACTTATATGTCATAACAATAGCGGTGTTGGTTGTCGTAGAGATGACGTTGTTTTAAGCCGATGCCGTATAGGACATTCACATTTTACTCATGCTTTCCTTTTAAAGGGAGAAGATGCTCCCCTGTGTATTCCTTGTCAATGTCAAGTTACAATGAAACACATACTTTTAGACTGTGTAGATACTGATTTAATCACATTTTAATGTTTCTACTTTGAAACAACTTTTTACTCAAGTTCCTAGCCACACGATTATAGCATTTTTGAAAGAAATCCATCTTTATGACAAGATTTAGGTTTTAACCCAAATAGTCAGTTTTTTCCATTTGTCTGTGATATACGACTGATATTTTATGTGATCTTTGATATCATACTTTTATGGTTGTTCTTTATCAGTACATGTTTGATATTTTTATAGTTCTCGCCGTGAATAGCTGGAAAATTGCTGATGCGGCGTAAAACAATATTCATTCATTCATTCATTCATTCATTCATTCATTCACTCACTTACTCATATTGTTACGTGTTGGTTCCCCAATTGGAACAATATCTTAACGCAGAAACCAATAAACAACCAACAAGTAGACACAATCAACAAATGTATTACAAAATGTTTACAAATCAATACTCCCAAGCAGTTACAACAGCAGTACACAATAGTGCTGTAGTACAATATTCAATGACAATTAATAACATATTGGCAGCGGTCAGTTTTAGATACATAAAAAAGAGGTGATAGTCAGTCAGTGATGATAATATATATTCACCCAGAGGCGACAGTGGTCAAGCTTTCGTGATGGCCTAGGCAGGGAATCAAGCATGATGTGCGATCCTCACATGGAACGATACGATGAAAAGCATGTGAGACTAAATGTATGAGAGATACGTAAACAGGCTCTTGTCCCACTATATATATATACAGCATAGCAAGCTACTGGAAGTTTCCATATCGTGCCCTTACCAGGCTAGCAGCACAAGAACATTACAGAACTCTCCATATGTTTCTGTAACATACTATCGCCGTCCGCGGTACAAACCACACCAGCATTTAAATATAGAAACTTCCTGACGACTGGTCAATGCCGAAGCACAATGCAAAAGAAACAATGCAACCGAGTTACAATCACTGCTAAACAATGAAACACAGTTACAATCACTGCTAAACAATGAAACACAGTTACAATTACTGCTAAACAATGAAACACAGTTAAAATCACTGCTAAACAATGAAACACAGTTACAATTACTGCTAAACAATGAAACACAGTTACATTCACTGCTAAACAATGAAACACAGTTAAAATCACTGCTAAACAATGAAACACAGTTACATTCACTGCTAAACAATGAAACACAGTTAAAATCACTGCTAAACAATGAAACACAGTTAAAATCACTGCTAAACAATGAAACACACTACCATATAGGTGAGGTGAGGTGAAATTGTGTTTAACGTCGCGACCAAGATTATTGCACTTATATAGCGACGTGCATGCACGTGTGTGTGTGGCTGCTTGTACTAGTCCGGACTGAAGCCGATTTATACTGCTAGCTCACTGAGATACCATGCCACAGTTTAATATGAATACCCCACACAGACACAGTATACTGACTCCGAGCCGACCAGTCCTTGTTTTAGCACCTTAATGCCGAGCGCCAGACAGGGTAACAACACGTACCATCTTTTAACGTCTTTTGGTATGACGCGGCTGGGGATCGAACCCCGGACCTTCCGCTCTCCGGGCGGACGCTCTACCACTAGACCACGGAGGCGGTCCACTACCGTATGAGAATATTTAGATTCAGAGTGACAAGCCTGTATGGCAAAAGGAATGGCTTCAACGCATATCACGCACTTGTATATATCACAACAGGATAAGACAGTGGCCATGTATTTTGTTACATATCTATCTTCAGAGGTTCAGGGCAATTGGTAAAAAATGAAAGCAAATGCCATCTGAAGTTTACTGAGAAAACATTATGTGAAATGCTGGACTTCCTCATTGATAACATCTATGTAAAACTTGGGTAAGAAGTAGGCATCCCCATGGGCACCAATTGTGCTCCCCTTCTTGCTGATCTCTTTCGGAATTTCTGCTCGGATTAGCAAAGTCAAATCAAGGTACTTGGCCAAGAACTTAAACTTAGGCTTCAGGTATATCGATGATCTGATATCGTTCAATGACCATCAAATAGTCAGTTTCCTTCTTCTGAACTACCTATGGCCGCTTCCAGCCTTTGGTGTCTACATTTGACAACTTCTTAGGGGCAGTTGAGTATGTTATTTTTACTAAGATTTTTAAGAGCGTCATACGACTCTTGCTCAGAAGTTGTTTGATTAAGGTTACGACATTCAAGGTCTCAGTTAAACTTTCAAAATCATTTATGGTAGACATGTTGAGGATATTTCAAAATCTGACGCAGCAGAGACAAAAAAATGGTGTCAGATGCAATTTATTCCTTATTTTGACCTGTCCTACATATTTCAGGTGAACAATTGACTTGCCGTTGCATGTGTTTGTGACGGGTGACACCGGTGGGTCAGGATACGCTCACCTTTTCTCGAACACCTGGTATCATCATTTGTTGATACTGATTCATAAACCCAGGCTGAGGATATTGTCGGAATCTTACAATGAACTCTGCTTTGGCAGAGATTTAAATTTCCTGTGGTCAAACAAATTGTCCCTCTGAATATATATTCCAAATTATCTGTAGAAAAAACTCTAATTAATATTTATCTATTAAATCTTCGGTATTCGGCATTATTCAAGCTGCAATAAAACTGTCTGTTTCTCTGAGTGGTTTATATACCGTGTGATACAACCCAACATTTAGAGGTTGAAAAGGAAGACGGGAAGTGTCATTGTTGATGAAGACAAGATTAAATTATCGTAAAGGGTGAATGTGAGGGGTTCAGCTCACTTAATACTCGAACAACAGTACTCTCTATGATCAGTTGCTCCATACGAGGAAAAGAATAATTTCCACCGTTTCATGTGATCGTTTGAAAATCCATCCTATCGCGTAGCACGTATTATAATACTTGCATGAATACTTGTATGCCATTTGATCACATGCAAACATGTTGAAGTATATACTGGTTGTGTTTTGCTGTTACACAGCCAGTGATGCGACTGAGAGACATTTCTACATCAGTGCTGAAGAGGGGCTGTGGGACTTTGCACCCGGTGGAAGAGACATGGTTTCAACTTGGAGGTAGGTCATTATATAACTATCCATATAATATTTGTATAAAACGTCAACCAGGGATTGTACTGACACTTTTGTCGGCGTCATGTGTCTGATAATGGTGCAAGGGAAGGTTTGTTTGTTTGTTTGTTGTTTAACGCTGCAATATTCCAGCTGTGTGACTGTATAACGACTGTGCTACGAAGACTGTTATCCTAACAAGTGTCAATTTTTGTTATCACCATTTACCAAGCTCGGTTTATTTGTACATTTTTATGTTAATATTGTTCCAAGATTCTTGTTAGTCCTGGTGGTACATGTATGTGTTGTATGAAAATGCCTGTTAATCTGATTTGCACATCTAATTTCAATATGTACGCGTCTTATCCATATATGACATATTTCCAAACAATATGCACTTTATATAAACATGACTGGTTTAAATCATAATCAAGTTTAATCTTCAAACATGTTTAAATGTGTTTAAATTGTAAACATGTTTAGATTATTGGAATGTTGTTTTTAGGTGGTGTTTAGGCTGTGAGACAACAGCTCATTTTCATGTGTTTTGACCTTAAAAGTGTTTAGATAGAACATACCAAATTTGCATTCCGTATAGGATTTAAAACACATTTCTAAACATGTTTTGATCTAAATACACTACGTTTATAACGAACACGCTCATAACGAACAGTTTTTGGGATCCCGGCCAATTGTTGTATATTTATCACATGAAATGAAATGAAATAACGGATACAGCGAACTTTGTTGCCCCGTGTGTACTCAATGTTACGTGGCTGTTGAAGGCGGCAATATTCATTTAAAGTTAGGTTAGCTCGAAGTCAGTATACTGTGTCTAAGTGGGGTATTCATGTTAAACAGCGGCACACACACACACACACACACACACAGACACACACACACACACACACACACACACACACACACACACACGCGGGCGCGCGCGTCGCTATATAAGTGAAATAATCTTCAACACCACGTTAAACCCCATTTCACCTCACCTTCTTTTTGTAGAAACAACGCCTCCAGCTTAGCGCAGGATTACCTCGGAAGAAGCCGGGAGCGACTAGGCCACGTGTACAAGAAGGCAATGTTTCGAGAATACACGGACGCCACCTTCACGCTGGAGAAACCAAAGCCGACATGGCTCGGTTTCCTGGGACCAATCCTGAAGGCCGAGGTCGGAGACACAGTGAAGATCCACTTTATAAACAGAGCCTCGAGAGTGTATTCTGTACATGCCCACGGAGCAACGTACAATAAAACAAACGAGGGTAGGTGAGATGGGTCCATTGGATACCGAGCAGATTGTTTTCTGCATCATTACTTCCGTCACAAGTGCGCATGACAAAAAGGAGTTGACAAACAGCAGACGGACGAATACTGAAGATTTTACCGAGTCTTTCTTACATGGCATATATAATGATAAATTCATCAATACTATAAACCCTATAACCTGTGATATAGTGATTGTGAGTGAGTTTTAACTCCGCTTTTAACATTATTACAGTTATATCACGGCCTGTGGTATAAGTCGTACTTGAACAATGCTCTCTAACGCAGGCGCGCTGTACAACGACGGCTACCACAACGTGACGACGTCGGCCGATCTGGTGAAACCTGGCGACAACTACACCTACACGTGGAACATCACCCAGGAGTCGGGCCCGGCGCTGGGGGGTGAGGAGTGCGTCTCTTGGATGTACCACTCCCACATCGACACCACCCTGGACATCAACAGCGGCCTCGTGGGCTTCGTGTACGTCTGCAGGCCAGGTAAACACTGCACACAGAAATACTACACACTTGTAGAATAATTTAGTTATAAACACAGTACCATGCGTATCTCCCGCTTAGCCATTTATTACTTGAGTGAGTATGTTTTGACGCCGCTTGGAACAGTATGTGGGAGGAAAGCTTAAAGTGATGCAGGTTTCAGACCACTTTGGTGAAACCCACAAGCGCAAGCACATGTTTCACATCAACATGTCTCACATCAGGAGAATATTTTTGTACGTATATATCTCATCACAATAGCTAGAAAGCTAAATAAAATCCACACAACCCCTACCATATTCATAATAAATCTCTACCAAAAGCTGAGCCGATTGCACGATCCCGAAAACATCATGATCATGCTTTTATTTATCACTGTCAAATAGGGATGATAGCAGGTGTTTAAGACAGCATACAGTAACTAATATATTTTTTATAAAAAAGAAAAAATCCCAATTCCGACAATTTATTGTTATGGCTTGAAGTGAGAGGCGGAACTCAACACCTCGCTCAGTTTACTTCTTTAGGAACTCTGACGAAACATCTGAAGAACCGCCACGTTGCCATCTACGTCAGTCACGTGGACGAGAATTTCAGTTGGTACATCGATGACAACGTCGAGATGTTTGCCCCTCATGCCAACCGCAGCACTCGCTCCTTCAAGACGTTCAACGCCATGCACGCCATCAACGGCTTCGTGTTCGGGAACCTGCCCGGCTTGGACTTCTGTGAGGGGGAAACGGTCACCCTTCATTTTGCAACCATGGGACACGCTACCGATATCCACCAGATGGTTCTCAGTGGCCACTCCTTCAAGCAGTTCAAGCACAGGTACACATTACCACATCCTCCGTGGTAGAGAGGGTATAGATTTACGCCGTTTTCTCAGTATATACAAGCAATATCACGGCGAGGGACAGAACTGTACCGTTATCAAGAATCGAACCTGGGCTTTCGGTGGGACGAGCAAACATTTAAACCACTGAGCTATCCCACTGCTCTTCTGTGGTAGAACTATACTTCGGTGTATATTAATGTAAGAGTGAGTGAGTGAGTGAGTTTGGTTTAACATCACTCTTAACAATATTCCAGTTATATCACGGCGTGTCAGCTTAATGTGGGAGGAAAGCCCGAAGTGATGCAGGTCTCAGACGTTTACCACTTCGGGGAAACCCACGAGCACGGGTATGGTGCTGACAAACCTAGAAACATAATCGGGGCTAACCGGGATTCGAACGCACAATCATAGGTTTCTGGCGTGCCCAAGGGACGCAACTCTGCACGGCGAATCGCGGCGCCTTAGACGACTGGGCCACCCGTGCCCCCTATTAATGTAAGAACTAAGGGGAACCGAGGAGATCTTGATAACGTGTCCTCCGTGAATGATTGAGGTACGTTACGCGTCACATTCCTTTTTCGACACTCATGGGTGAGTTTCTTTGGAGAAAAACGCGAAATATAGTCACCGCCAAAAGAAACACGAATCACAAAAAAACATACAGAATATGTACGTTAAGAAGACATGTTTCCAATGTGTACCACTTCATGGCAAAACTAACAATCAGTCAAGTGTTACCACAGAGTCTTTATTTTTATTACGATATGCTGCACGTGAGTTCCAAACTTTACACGCTAATCCTGCACGAGACAAATGGTGCATCTCGAGTCATTGATCTATGACGTCACATGGGATGCATTCATGAGCGTCGGTTCACACAACAAACCAGTATGTTCATTTGTGGGTCGAACCAATCTAATATCTCTTGAATATAAGTAATTCTTCATATTTTAACCAACATGTATGGTATTCGCGTTTCCGTTGTCGGCGAGTACAGTACCGCCTGAAACTAACTTGTCTATTTCGGTAAGTATAAACCGTCAGCGTAAGTACTGTTAATATTCAATTCATTCTTCAAACCTATCTTCCTTCAGCAGTATGAATGTGTTTATAATTTTAAAAAAAAATATAATTAATCGGGCGCTAGACGTTGATCCACGCTCTCATTTTAAAGAGTTTGACACATGTACATCGCATGTTAAGTTTTAATGTATCATTGTAATCATCAGGACTTTCTATATATATGATTAAACATGTACATTTCCCGGGGCACGTCCGAAAATGTTACACCCACATTCTGTTTAATCCATGTGCTTAAAATACTTAAAAATTGTTTTTTAGAAGATATGTTATCTCACCTTTGTAAAAATACCTCCAATCACTGGAAACGAGCTATGTTCCGATGTCTGATAATAAATGATACGTTTCGTTCCTGGCTTCCAGGTGGGAGCAGGCGCCGAAATTAACTGTGCAGAGTTGCGTCCCTTGGGCACGCAAAACACCTATAATTGTGTGTTCGAATCCCGGTTCTCCTCGATTATATTTCTCAATTTTTCAACACAAGACCCGTACTCGTTGGTTTCACCAAATTGGTAAACAGGCTTTCCTCCTACATCAAGCTGACACGCAGTGATATAACTAGGATTCTGGTCAAAACAGCGTTAAGGGGCGGTCGGGTAGCCTAGTGGTTAAAGCGTTCGCTCGTCACACCGAAGACCCGGGTTCGATTCCCGACATGGGTACAATGTGTGAAGCCCATTTCTGGTGTCCCCTGCCGTGATATTGTTTGAATATTGCTAAAAGCGGTGTAAAACTAAACTCATTCACTCACTCACAAAACAGCGTTAAACCCAACTCACTCACTCACTCACTCACTCTTCCAGGTATAACTCCGTCAGTCTGGGGGTTGCCCAGTTTGCTACAGTGACTGTGAAGATGCAGACACCAGGGAGATGGCTGCTGTACGATGCACTGTTTGCCAACTTGGAGGGTAAGTCGTCCATCGCGTTCAGAACTGATCAGAGTTATTTATATCAACTCGCGGGAATCTTTGTCTCATCGGTTGCAGCGGGTGGTAGACCATAGCAAACTAGTCGATTGATACTGGAAGAGCATCCGCCCGGAGAATGGAAGATCCGGGGTTCGATTCCCCGGCCGCGTCATACCAAAAGACGTTTAAAGATGGTACTTGTTGTTATCCTGTCTGGCGCTAAGCATTAGGGGGCTAAAACAAGGACTGGTCGAGTTGGAGTCAGTATATTGTGTCTGAGGGGGTATTCATGTTAAACTGCGGCATCGAATGAGAGTGGGCTAGCACTATAAATCGGAAGCAGTCCGGACATGTACAACACACCACACACACACACGTGCATGCACGTGGCTGCATAAGTGCAATGATCTTCAACGCGATGTCAAACCCTATTTCGCCTCACCTCACCATTCATCTCACCTCACATTGTAGTTTCTAACTAACGGTTGTTTCGAGTGAATGAGTGACTCAACTGTAACCGCTAGTTTCGGAATGAGTATGTGAGTGAGTGAGTATGGTTTTACGCCGCTTTTAGCGATATTCCAGCAAGATCACGGCGGGGGACACCAGAAATGGGCTTCACACATTGTACCCATGTCGGGAATCGAACCCGGGTCTTCGGCGTGACGAGCGAACGCTTTAACCACTAGGCTACCCGACCGCCCAGTTTCGGAATTAATTGTTACGATGATTGATTCTTTCTTTTTCTGAATCCGCATCTACTTTCGGATAAATCTTGTAACAATGTACATGTGTCAAATTGTCGATTGCCCCCACTTCAATGTAGAATTGATTTCAACTATGACGACAATTTATAACTGTGTGCATCTCACAGTATAGGACGGATATAGACAATCGGACAAAACGCCATGACTAAACAAAATGATGCTCCAATCAGAGTGCCTATGTGAACAACCGGGTTACAGGTCTTCAGCAACCCATGCTTGCCGTAAAAGGCGACTATGCTTGTCGTAGGAGGTCACTAACAGGATCGGGTGGTCAGGCTCGCTGACTTCAAATTATCGTATCCCGCTTGCGTAGTTCGATGCTCATGAAGTCAAACACTGGATTGTGTGGTCCAGGTGTCATACAGCTAGAATGTTGCTGAGTGCGGCATTAAACTCAACAAGCTGAACAAACTAAACAAACAAACAAAATAGAATCGGACTGATGTCCTCCTGCAAGCAGTAGATAAACACGTCATGATGTTTATTTGATACATCGATTATCTTCATTATTTATAATCAAATGGAGATTCGTGGTTTTTAAATTTGTATGAAACCCAGGGGACATTTGTATCCGGTTTTTAGCTGGGTCAGCTGCGTTCGTGAACGTCAGAAAATGCAGTGGAGGCGGCAACAACGTCTTCAGGCCAAGACAGGTGCGGCGCCACTACATCGCGGCAGAGGAAGTGATGTGGAACTACGCCCCCTCGGGCAAAGACAGATACAACGGGGCAGGTTTACACAGAGGGTGGGTGTTAGACGTGTATCACCACCGCCACCACCACCATCATCACCATCACCATCACCATCACCATTATCACCATCACCATAATCATCACCATCACCATCACCACCATCACCACCGCCACCACCACCATCATCACCATCACCATCACCATCACCATTATCACCATCACCATCACCATCACCATCATCATCACCATCACCATCACCATTATCACCATCACCATCACCATCACCATCACCATCATCATCATCACCATCACCATCACCATCATCACCATCATCATCATCACCATCATCATCACCATCATCATCATCATCATCATAATCATCATCATCATCACCATCACCACCGCCATCATCATCACCATCACCATCATCATCATCATCATTTATTATTGGTGTTGCTATTATCATTATGAGTATTATTATTGGTCACGATGTGCAACTCAAACATTCAGAAGCAATAATCTATTTATTAAATAAGTGATTGGCTAGCCAAATGCATACCATAAGTGACATTTAATATATATCTACTCTCTCATTCAAATTCCTTGATCTATATATTACGTTAAATCTGTCTGTTTTTTTCAGTCTGCCCATCTATCTATTAAACGATACCTGTCTATTTCTGAACCTCATTGAGAATGGTGGGAATTGATTCAAAAGAAAGCATATGGCTATTAGTAATTAATTGTAGCTTAAAGAGAAATTTTTGTCAAGTCAGATCGGCGGCTCTGTATTTCCAACACGACCGTTTCTCCATCGGCGGCACGTACAAGAAGGCGGTGTACGTAGAGTACACGGACAAGACGTTCAGAGTGCAGAAGACAAAAACCAGTCTAGATGCTCACCTAGGTTACCTAGGGCCACCAATCAGAGCGCAGGTAGGCGACGCCATTGAAGTCTACTTCCTCAACAGAGCCCAGCGGCCATACTCCATCCATCCCAACGGTGTGAGACATGACAAGAAGAACGAAGGGATGTTATACCAGGATTACCAACAGGGTCAGTTTAAGTGGTGAAAGGGGCACGGGTGGCATGGTCGTGTAAGGCGTCGCAATTCGCTCCTGGGTTTCAGGGGCGGTCGGATACTCCAGTGGTTAAAGCGTTCGCTCGTCACGCCGAAGACCCGGGTTCGATTCCCGACATGGGTACAATGTGTGAAGCCCATTTCTGGTGTCCCCCGCCGTGATATTGCTGGAATATTGCTAAAAGCAGCGTAAAACTCACTCACTCACTCATGGGTTTCCCCAGCGATAAAGCGCACGACGTCAGACTTTCCTCTGTCACTAAGCAGGAAAACTGTGATATAACTGAAATACTGTTCAAAGTGGCGTTAAACCAAATTCACTAACTCCCTTTGTTATGAAAAACACATAGGAAAAGGAAGCACGCACATCACCATGTACATTATCGATCAAATGGTGAATGGGTAGTGAATGTTTAGACAAAGCTTTGAAGTATTTTAGTTGTGCCACGTCGTGCCAAAGGGCACCAGCGGTGAAGCAAACGACCACGGCCATGCTGCCCAATAACTAAGGATAAACTTTTATAGAGCCAAGCTCAAATTATAACCCTTGACTAGTGTAGCCAAGAAAAAAAGGGACGCAACTCTGTGCAGCGAATTGTGGAGTCTCAGTGAGTCATATGTATCATCGAGATCGTAGCCATTGCTGTTGTTAATGAGACTAAACCTTTTTTAAACATAGCTTGAACGCTTGGTATCATCGTATCATCATTGATGGTCAGTGATCCATTCATATATTTTTCACCGCTATTTTGCCTTTACGCCCAACGTAATCTGTTTCTGCGGATAATCGAAACTGGTTATTCTCTGGCATTGTCGTTTTATATGAACACTCACAATCCATTAATTCCACAGATACAACAAAATCCTTCGTACGGCCGGGGAAAATGGTCAAATACTACTGGTCCGTTCCTCGATCCTTTGCACCGGAAGAGGATGATGGTCCATGTCTAACCCGTATGTACAGCTCCGGCACTAACGTAATGAAGGACATTGCCAGTGGTCTTGTTGGGCCAATGGTGATATGTAAGGAAGGATCACTCACGCCGGATGGAAGGGAGGTAATCATAGATTGCAAAAACGTGATATTCAAGTCACCCTAAAACTCAAACACCATACCATACCATACCGTACCGTACCGTACCGTACCGTACCGTACCATACCATACCATACCATACCATACCATACCATACCATACCATACCATACCATACCATACCATACCATACCATACCATACCATACCATACCATACCATACCATATTAATATTCACTTTTGGGTAATACACATAATGGTCAAATGAGGGGCAGCACGCCACTCAGCATATATTTGCTTTTGACGTACTATTGATAATATATATACTGTAAACAGGGATTTTTTTGCGACCGTTTTATTATTGCGAGTTTTGCGAACGAGACTCAATCGCAAAAAATAAAAACGCAAAAATAAGTATGAATAATACATACATACTTTGTTCATTGCAACACGTCATCAAATGTTGAAATCATCAACCAGAACCACAAGTTTCGTCAATAAGTTAAAAACACAAATGAATGCAGAATGGTCACACAATACATCACAAATGACAGTGTAAACAGACCAATTTGTGTCACTGTTGCCTCACAGTAATCCTGCCTTCTCCCAACCTTGCTTGATTTCGTCCACACAGGAAACAAGCCATCTTGCGTGAATCGGTTTCATGACACTGGTCAACTTTCCGGCCAACTCAGATTAACTAGCTTAGGAGAGAAGCTGTCTATTGTTTGGTAATCGAGGTGTCATCTCAACACGGCAACTCGCAAAAATATCTCGTCGCAGTATTGTCTTTGGTGTGGTATTCGCAATATTTTAACGGCGTAGAAATAAAGCTGTTTACAGTATACTCTTCAAAAACAGAAACGCAATACGGATATATTTGGCCATAAAAAGCCAAAATTAGCGGACCAAGAGTTATAAAATGAAGAGGTTTAATGTCAGTGACAACTTTCCCGGATCAAAATGATTACAACAAGGACATACAAACAATTAGTCGGAAAACACGTACGATTCGGAAAAACGCACCCAGTGCAAAATTAAAGGGCCATCGAGCTGCACGGACTGCACGTGCAGCAGCACTACGAACGGTATTAAAGTGCGTAAAGCGTCAATCGAACAGTGACAGTTCAACAACATGCCAAGATTAACAGAAGTGAAAAGAAACAACGTCATGGTCCGCTTGTAGGCAGGGGAATCCCGATCAGCTGTAGCCAGGGTTTTCAATGTAGCGCCAAGCACCATCATAAGGCAATGGGATCGGTTTCAACAGCATAGGTCAACACGTGATCGGCCAAGGTCGGGACGACAAAGAGTAACCACCCCCGCCCAAGACCGCAACATCCGACTGCGCCACCTACGTGAAAGGACGACCACAGCCACCTCAACCGCATCCCAAATCCCCGGACTGCGCAGAATCTCAGTACAGACCATATGGAACCGTTTAAGAGCAACAGGTCTACTGGCAAGACAAACTGTTCGACGCGTCATATTGAATCGACAACATCCTCAACAACGACTGCATTGGTGTCGTCAACACAGGGTATGGCCTCAACTGCAATGGAGAGATTCCAACGGGGGATCCGGGCATACGCGATATTGATGGTAGCTGACATCACCTGGACTTTTCCTGTGTACCAACAACTGAGATGACTAGTAGTACAATCACCAAGTGTTCTCTCAACAACATTTTGGCTCAATACGTTGTACAGTGCCTCATATAAATATTTTTTTCCTACCTCACACAAATCTTGCTTTGTGTTTCTTTTTTTGAAGAATATATTAAAGATGACATATCGGTATTTTGATGGATAGCAGCAATAATACTTAAGTTGTGTGTTGGTCGCTTATCATTTTATTTCATTGACCTATAACTGTATGCCTCCTATGGGAACCAGGTTATAGCTAAATTTGAAGAATAGAGGTAATAAACGTCGGGTCATTATATGTTCCAAACAAAGATACAAAGAGAGCCAAATACAGAATTTAATATCGACCGGAAGTGAATTTGTAATCGTATCATTTCAAAAAATGTGTTTTTAAACTTACTCATTGAACCTTAAGTTTGAAAAAAACTTACTGTTGGTGCCACGTCAAGACACATGTACTTGTAGCTCAGTCTCGAAGTCCAGATTTAGGTATTTACATATATGATATATGCTTTGTTGAGTGCGTCGGAACACGCCTTTCATTGACTGGTGCCTCGCTCCCCAGACAGACGTGGACGGTCACTACTTCTTGTACCTCTCCAACAATGACGAGAACTACTCCTGGTACATCGAGGACAACATCCGTCTTGCCAGGGTAGATCCCCGCATTAACAGGACAGATCCACTGTTTTTGGAGAGCAACACCATGAGAGGTACGTTCCTGGGTCAATCAGGCAGTTACTTTAGACAAAACAAAACAAGGTAATTTGGCCAAGAAGTCCAACCTAAACTTCAGATATATCTGTGATCTGATATCGTTAAATAATGGTCAAGTAGCCAATTCCCTTCAACTGACCCCCCCGCCCCCCCTTCCACACACACACCCACCCACCCCTCTCTGAACTAGAAATAGAGGAGACCAATGAGACCACTTCGTCTGTTTCATTTTTAGATCTGTGCACAAAGATTCTTAGTGACAAAAAATCTCCACAAGACTGTATGCAAAAGGAGTGACTTCAACTTTCAAATAGTCAACTTTTCCTTTATGAGCAATATTCCAGTAGGTACATTGGAGCATGCGTCACGATTCTTGCTCAAAAGTGTTTTGATCACGCTTTCAATAATAGACATGTGGAGGACATTTCTAAATATCGTGTATTGCATCATTAGTGAGAAAAATGATGCCCAATGCAATTTCCTATTTTTACTTGTACCCGAGTTTTTTCAGGTAAACAGTTGACTTTGCATCTCCGGTGATGGGTACCACGGTCGGGTAGGATACGCTCACCTTTTCGCGAACACCTGGTGTCATCACTATTTTATAGTGATTCATTAACACATACTTAGGATAGTCTGAACGGTACAATCGACTCTACTTCAAGTTCTCTTATGAATATAGACATCTATAGATATCTATTCTTTCTGATATCAGAAATATTTTTTGTATGTCTGTTTTTTTCTCTACAAGATAAAGAAAGTAGTTTATGCCGTTATTGTAATGAAGGCTATGTTGAGGATGAGTTTCATGTACTTCTCATCTGTAAATATTATCAGTTTCTTTGAAATAGATACCTCCCTATGATTTCAACTATGTACAAAGATGAACAACTGATGAGAAATTTGTTGAACTCCTGCAATGCAAATACAATATCATCTCTGTCAATATTCCTGAAAAAGATTTTTGAAATTTGACGTTAATATTTTATGTAAACTTATTATTACCCACACGTGACTGTACAATGTTGATACAAAAAAAACAACACTATTGTACTATAGGTCATATGGCCTAAAATATTGAATAAACTTCTGTCTGTCTGTGTGTATTCTTTGGCAATAAAATATATATTCCGCTTTGGCTGATTTTGCATGTACATGTATTTGTAACTATTGACTGTGAAGGTGATGTGTCTGTGAAGGTGATGAGTCTGTGAAGAAGATGTGTTTGTAAAGGTGATGTGTCTGTGATGTGTCTGCGAAGGTGATGTACCCGTGAAGGTGATGTGGTTGTTAAGGTGATGTGTCTGTGAAGGTGATGTGTCTGTGAAGGTAATGTGTCTGTGAAGGTGATGTTGTTGTGAAGGTGATGTGTCTGTGACGGTGATGTGTCTGTGAAGGTGATGTGTCAGTGAAGGTGATGTGTCAGTGAAGGTGATGTGTCTGTGAAGAAGATGTGTCTGTAAAGGTGATGTGTCTCTGAAGGTAATGTGTCTGTGAAGGTGATGTTGTTGTGAAGGTGATGTGTCTGTGAAGGTGATGTGTCTGTGAAGATGATGTGTCTGTGAAGGTGATGTGTCTGTGAAGGTGATGTGTTTGTGAAGGTGATGTGTCTGTGAAGAAGATGTGTCTGTAAAGGTGATGTGTCTGTGAAGGTGATGTGTCTGTGAAGGTGATGTGTCTGTGAAGGTGATGTGGTTGTGAAGGTGATGTGGTTGTGAGGGTGATGTGACTGTGAAGGTGATGTGTCTGTGAAGCTGATGTGGTTGTGAAGGTGATATGTCTGTAAAGGTGATGTGACTGTGAAGGTGATGTGTCTGTGATGTGTCTGTGAAGGTGATGTATCTGTGAAGGTGATGTGTCAGTGAAGGTGATGTGGTTGTGAAGGTGATGTGGTTGTGAAGGTGATGTGTCTGTGAAGGTGATGTGTCAGTGAAGGTGATGTGGTTGTGAAGGTGATGTGTCTGTTAAGGTGGTGTGTCTGTAAAGGTGATCTGACTGTGATGGTGATGTGGTTGTGAAGGTGATGTGTCTGTGATGTGTCTGTGAAGGTGAAGTGTCTGTGAAGGTGATGTGTCTGTAAAGGTGATGTGACTGTGAAGGTGATGTGGCTGTGAAGGTGATGTGTCTGTTAAGGTGGTGTGTCTGTAAAGGTGATCTGACTGTGAAGGTGATGTGTCTGTTAAGGTGGTGTGTCTGTAAAGGTGATGTGACTGTGAGGGTGATGTGGTTGTGAAGGTGATGTGTCTGTGATGTGTCTGTAAAGGTGAAGTGTCTGTAAAGGTGATGTGTCAGTAAAGGTGATGTGTCTGTGAAGGTGATGTGGTTGTGAAGGTGATGTGTCTGTGAAGGTGATGTGTCTGTAAAGGGGATGTGACTGAAGGTGATGTGACTGTGAAGGTATGTGTCTGTGATGTGTCTGTGAAGGTGATGCGTCTGTGATGTGTCTGTGAAGGTGATGTGTCTGTGAAGGTGATGTGGTTGTGAAGGTGATGTGACTTTAAAGGTGATGTGACTGTGAAGGTGATGTGACTGTGAAAGTGATGTGTCAGTAAAGGTGATGTGACTGTGAAGGTGATGTGACTGTGAAGGTGATGTGACTGTGAAAGTGATGTGTCAGTAAAGGTGATGTGACTGTGAAGGTGATGTGGCTGTGTTTTCATTTTTTGTTCAGCTATCAACGGCTACATGTACGGGAACCTCCCCATGATCACGATGTGCCAGGGGAGACGTGTCCGCCTGCATGTGTTCAGCATGGGCTCTATTGCAGACCTGCATGCTCTCTACGTCCATGGGAACAACTTCATCAACAACGGCAATCACCTACGTTCTATAGGCCTCACATCTGGCAGCATGAAGAGCCTGGTTTTGTCAACAACACAGGAAGGTATGTTACACTTATAGATATGATGATGATGAGTGAGTGAGGTTTTACGCCCCTTTTAGCAATTTTCCAGCAATATCAGGGACACCAGAAAGGGACTTCACACATTCTACCCATGTCGGGAAACGAACCCGTGTCTTCGGCTTGACGAGCGAACGCTTTAACCACCAGGCTACCCCATCGCCCCTGATGATGAAGTTGTTATCGATAAAGTGTATCTATTTTGTGATTGTCCTGACAAATATATTTATTTATGGAGTTAATTTTTGCATTTATTTCCTATATTTTGAGCACTATTTTCCTTTATATTTTATTATTTTCTCAGCTTCCTGACAATCACTACACTTTCGATTCAAATATCATCAATTTAATTTAATAATGCTTTTTATGTATTCTGTCCACATTATATAAGAATAAGAGGTTAAAAAATACTAATTGTATAACTACAATATCAACAGCAATAAGGAATAGATAAGTCATATGTGTTAAGTTAAAGTACATTTGTATATAAATGTCAAAAGGTTAAGGTAATTTCAGTAAATACAAGAAAACGTCTTGTTCCTGAAATACCATGCCGATATCTAGTTATACAATGCACTTTAGCCTGCAGTCTGGCTATAAGTGTGTTCTCGGCGAACTGTCTCCCCATGAGCAACTACATGGTGATTGGATATAAGGCGCACTGTAAATTGACTTATTATGACTTATGATAACTATTACTTATAATAATTATGACTATAAGATAGCTACGCGATAAATCGCGAAAAACAGTGAAGAACGAGGCGTGACTTATATCACGATAAACGTTGTTCTATCATGACGTCATTTCTTGAGATTGGCACATACGATTGCAACTTGATGACGTCGTAAATTGGACGAGGCTATGTTTTTGGAGTTGTTCCTGATATAGTGTTCCTGAGATGTGTCTTGACACAGATAAACGCAATGTTCAAACGATAACATCCAAAAATGTGCGAGTATCTGAAATGAGAGAAAAGGTACAGATATTGGCGGTCAATTGTTTTGGTGTTTGTGAGAATATTCAGGAAATACAATACTCAATCACCCTGTACATAAAGTGGACGACATTGCCAAGATCGTATTGTATTCATGGAGTCAACTTTTTAGTGTATAAAAAACAAATACGCTTGTCAATTTCATTAACATCCTTAAATAGGCTTTAATCACTAGTGGTGTATTCTCTCTGCATTATTGTACGATAAACAATCCCCCGTCGTCGTATATTATCTTATATCTTCATTGTTATAACGATTTGTTCATGAACGATAGATTAAGAAATGATAATGTTGAATATTTTTGTTTGCGTTCAGGCTTCTGGGCCTTGCAGTGTCACAACTACCACCATTTTGAAAGTGGTATGAATGCGTTGTATCATGTCCGGAGGTGCTCACGAGAATCAGGACATACGGTATGGCCACATGTGACGACAGAGAGAACATACTACATCCAGGCCGAGGAGAGACTGTGGGACTACGGTCCTCTTGGCAGGGATACAATCAAAGATGAGCCTTTCGGAATACCGGGGAGGTACACAATATCTAGGAAGTCGAATCGGTTTTCTAAAACTCTTTCTGTCCGTTGCGAAATATTTCGAAGCGGAGCAGTGGGTTTGGTTTAACGCCGCCTTAAGTGTTCTGTCAATTGTATCACGGCGTGGGAGGCCAGTCTGCGAGGACGTCTTTCGTAAAGAGCATTGCAGACGTTTACATTTTTTGTGAAACCCACACGCAATTTTGTGTTTCCGTGTCTCGATAATTCCCCCTTTAAAAATTACTAAGTATTGTTAAACTGAAAAGCTCGAAAGATCACCGACGTTTCTCATCGATTTCCATCTCTGAGGTTGGAAGATGAAAAGACCAAAACAAGATTATTTGCATCTTCACGAGGCAAGAGTGTCCACTAGATATATCAAAGCCCAGTGTTCACCCTTGCCATTTCAAGCCTACTTTTCGTGAGTCGATCGTGGCGCCACCCCGCGTAGAGTTCATGAAAACGCGATATCTATTCAGATTCAGATCGATGTTCTTGTTTCGAATGGCTTCACGAAGACGACCAGACGACCTAGTCGATCAGATAACAAAATATGTTTTGGAGATGTCATCCTTGATAGACAAAAAAATGACAGACTACCACAGTAAAGATATTTACTGCTGCCACATTTTGCGCTTACAATAATGGAGACGCACAGACTATCAAGTAACACTGCTCACTGTTCGAGTGAAAAAAACAATGAAATTTGTACTCAAATACATAAAAGTTCATGGGCGAGCTGATTAAAGTTTCGAAAGATTATGAAAATATTTGTCTTCCCTTAAGTTTTGGGAAATTTCAGTGCAAATTCGACAAGTGACGGCTGTGGTCGTAACAACGATCACGTTTCCTGAGCCCGGATGTTGTTTTTGTGAAACGTTCGAATTCTCTGATTGGGCTATCGATATGTGCCACAAAATTCACTCCCGAGCGAATCTGATTTAGCACAGAAATTTAGGCCTGAAATGGCAACGGTGGAAACTAGACTTTGATATAGGCTAGTGGATACACCTGCCCTGGGAAAATAGTGAATTTGCTGCAACTTCATTTTCTATTTGTGTCTGCAGGTTTTGTTTCAAATTGCACTCGTCAATAACGCCGCGTTCAATTCAAAGTAGACAAAAGCCTTATATACGTGGGCGATTTTGAACTTTACATGTTTTCATGTTTACATACCTAAATTTAAAAATTGGTAAAAAGCACACAGACGATGGGAACTCACATACCAAGGGTTTTAAACGGTATGAATAGATGATTCGAATCAGTGCGCTGCGGATCCTGTTACCCCAGGGATTGAACTCGCGGCACCACAGACCACTGGTTACCACGAGTCCCATTTCAAAGTAGATTAGCTTAACGTACACAGCAACTCCTTCTGAATCACTCGACTGAATCTAATTACTTTACTTTTATTTGCAGCAAAGATTACGTCTACACAAATAACAACGAAACCTTTTTGGGAACAAAATACCTAAAACTGGTATTTGTACAGTACACCGACGCTACATTTAACACACCAAGGTCCAAGACAAAGGATGAGGAGACTCAGGGCTTCATAGGACCTATCATTAAGGTCGAGGTCGGGGAAACTCTAACTGTCGTCTTCCGTAACCAAGGGAGACGACCTTACTCCTTTCACCCCGAAGGCCTTAGTTATAATCGTAGTGATGTCAGGTGGAAGGTCAAAGGTAACGACCAGCCTGTTGTAGCCCCTGGAAACACATTTACCTACCATTGGACGGTTGTCTATGGTAACGGCCCAGGGGGCGGAGATTCCAACTGCGTGACCCGGGTGTACTACTCTGACATCAATGTGACAGCTGATACTCACACGGGTCTGATTGGTCCGCTTGTTATATGCAGGTAACGCAGTACTGTTACGTCTTAAGAACCCTTTCATGACACCTCTCTGCGTGAAGATCTGAAAACACCATAGATCTTACCATAGAAGGTCAAAGACACGTTTGGTGAACCCTGAGTGAACTTTCACGGCCCAGTCTATATGAATGATGCATCGGTCCTTGGGCCAGTCAGATATCATTTTTCCAAAATGATTCGGCCTAATGTGTGTACCAACTCGATTCGGAAAACGCCACAGAACACAAATATTCCTTTGACTCTGTTTCCGTTTTGATGCAGGTGCCATGGCACTCAGAAACGACAGGTGTTCATTATATGTAACAATGTCATGATACTACCTTAAACATTTCCATTTAGAACTGGCCGTTTTTGTTCATTTTTTGTTTATTTTGATGTGAATGTTTCGTTCGTTCGTACAAGAAGGTTTTGAAGCTTTTGGGTGAAAAGTTGAAAGGTCATCTCTCAGATCTTTGCACAGAGAGATACAAACTTCAAATGAAATGTAGACGTGTAAGGTACCATTGGAAATGGAATGTCAGATCACTTTGGCATTTTCTACATGAAGGACAGCTGGTGTAATACAAGTAATAGTACACTACAAATTGACATCAACAGTTTAGAAAAACGTTTTTCCTTGTTGATAAAGGAATGATTAAATTAATTTATACTTCACTGTATTATGAATGTTTATTCGGCAACGCAACTCAAAATACATTAATCTTTCTAGATATTCCTTCGAGAAATTTGTCTGTCATTTGAAAAATATGCACTCTGTTTGACAGGAAGGGCATTTTAGATGTCAATGGTCGTCGTAAAGATGTGGATAGAGAGTTTGCTGTATACTTCACCATTGTAGACGAGAATTCAAGCTGGTATCTAGACATGAATATCAACATGTTTGCACCTAGACCAGACCTGGTTAACAAGACGTTCAGAGAATTTATGACCAGCAACCACATGCACAGTAAGTAACACTGACAACACGAGCACTATTTTAATGATGAATGCAACATGCATATAGGATACGAGTTCAGCTTCCACACAATTTAGTTGTGTTGGTGTATGTGTTTTGCCATGAGTAAGTACAGTTGTAATTTATAAGAGATGACTATCTCCAACAAGAATTTCTTTTGAAACTCTTGTGAAAAATGTCCAATGCCTTATTGTCCTTATTCTCGACGTGATCGTAAAATAACCTGTTATTCTGAGTGAGTATGGTTTGAGCTGTATTTCAGCATTATCAAGGCGGGGGACACCAGAATTGGCTTCACACATAGTATATATAAAAAAATCGTTTTAACCACAAGGCTACACACCGTTCCCGTGTTATATTAATGATTTGATTCCTGATTTGAACGCACCACACCGCATCACGTTCCCTCGTTCACTCAGACTGCGTTTCATATTGAAAATTGATTTTTATTTCAGGTGTGAATGGGTACATCTTTGGCAACCAGCCAACCCCCGTCATGTACAAGGGTGAAGAGGTCGCCTGGTACCTCATGACCATGGGGTCACAGTTTGACCTGCATTCACTGCATTTCCATGGCAACCTAGTGACTGAGTTCAGTGACACAGACCGGAAAAACGACGTCGTGCAACTTTTTCCGGGAATGTTTGTCAGTGTGCGCATGCGCGCTATGAACGCTGGGAAATGGCTTTATCACTGCCATGTCAATAACCACCTGGTGTCGGGGATGGAGTCTCGTTACAACGTCTTGGATAAAAAAACAATAAATTTATAGTCACGGCGCCTTTCTTGTAATGAATAAATATTGGGGGTACAAGTGGGTTTTGGGCAATGGAATTGGACGTGACGGATCATTGCGTGAAACATTATCACGTGAACTACACTACCAAATGAATATTCAGACGGCTTTTTATTAGTCGGTAAACTTTTTCAACAAGATTTATGCTTTTGACGTCAGAATATTTCTACCTTCGCAAACAGTGATGACCAAGCATGTTTTTAGACGGACGCGTCGTCTTAATATATTCTACACACAAAAGTTATGGGCACACCCCTAGATTTCATAGCCATGTATACAACTTAACGTGGCTTGGTCATTTATGAACTTCAGTAAATGCAACTTTTTGTGCACTGAGTGCACTTTGAATGACGTGTTCAGTCATACATTTTTGCAAGTGCTTAAATATTTGATGAATTTGGTCCAATTGATTAAATGCTAAAACAGGAAAAGATTTGGGTGCAGAAAGACTCCCTCGCCATGTCAGATTCAAACGCCAAAACACAACAACCTAGTGCATGTGAAAGTCAGAATTCCCATGCAGTTGGTGCCATTTTTTTTTTTATAAAGAAGCTTCAGACACTGTGAAGTTCCACATTTCCTTAGCGAAGACCGTTAAGCATTCACGACAGGAGTAGGGCCATAGCGTGGCTACAAGATGGTGCATCCATAAGGAATGTTGCCCGTCGTCTTCAAGTGTCATCGTCTGTCATTCACAGACTGAGGGAACGGTTCCAGACAACAGGGAGAGTGCAGGACAGACCGCGTTCTGGTAGACCCAGAGTAACATCTAGGGCAGATGACCGATACGTTGTGCTGCAAGCCCTTCGGAACTGGTTAACAACAGCCAGTGCTTTGAGACTGCAACTCCGACAAGCAACACACATCAACGTAAGCGCATCGACCATCAGGAACCGCCTCAGAACTGCTCATTTAAGGTCAGGTCGTCCAGCTGTACGTCCTCATCTTCGTCCTCATCACCGAGCTGCAAGACTTGCCTGGGTCAGGACACATTTGAGATGGGATAATCAACAATGGTCCAGAGTTCTCTTCACTGACGAGTCCCGTTTCTGTCTTGAGCATAATGATGGAAGGGTAAGGGTTATGAGACGTCCTGGAGAACGTTATGATGATGTCACTGTACGAGAAAGAAATAGGTTTGGCGGTGGCTCTGTGATGGTATGGGGAGGCTTCAGTTTGCATCACCGAACACCTCTCTATCTTGTTCAAGGCAATTTGAATGGAGTGAGGTATCGTGACGAGATTGTGCGCCCTCTTGTCCTAGCACAGTTTAACAACATTGGTCCAGGAGCAATCCTGCAAGATGACAATACCAGACCACATCGGGCTAGGGTCGTTAGAGACTTCCTGCAACAGAACAATGTGACTGTTGTGCAGTGGCCAGCATATTCACCAGATTTGGCTCAAATTGAGCATCTTTGGGATGGATGTCCTGGGACGACGTGTCAGGGACAATCATGGAGTTGCACCAGCTCTGTAGGTTCTGGTTCAGTGGCTCCAAATGGAATGGCAGGCGAGACCACAGGCTACCCCTCGCACCCTTGCAAGATCCATGAGGCGAAGATGCACCGAATGCATCAATCAACGTGGAGGACACACTCGCTATTGACATTGTGATTTCCATTTTTGACCCCCACTTTCTTATTCGACTTGTTCGTGTGTGCTTTTCAATGACAGCTACCTGTAAATGTTTTTGTTTTGAAGCTTGATAATCTGCTAATGCACAATTGTAATGATACGATCACATGTCATTAAACGTTCCTTTTTATAACAGAATATTTTGGTGTTCCCATAGTTTTTGTGTGTAGTATATATCTAGGCGTGGAAGTCCGAGTGAAACCTTCACTGCTCTTCCTTGTGATTCTTTTTTCGACGGTCTGAAAGTGATCAATGCTGGACCAGACAGCCCGGTGATTGGTATTGTGAGTAATGATCCGGGAACGTTTTAGTATCCTTTGTATCCAAATACTATCCTTTATGTCAGAGGACTATCATTTGTGTCAGAGTCTATCCTTTATGTCAGAGAGCTATCCTTTGTGTCAGAGTACTACCCTTGTGTCAAAGTACTATTCTTTGTGTTAGAGTACTATCCTTTGTGTCAGTCAGAGAGCTATCCTTTGTGTCGGAGTATTATCCATTGGGTCAGAGTACTATCCTTTCTGTTCTTCACATTCCAACTGAATCGTTTGGAACAAAATAAGATTTATGTGGTTAAAGGGACATGACGATAAGGTGGTTGCTGCGCATGCTCACTGAACTTCACAGTCCTCATGTAAACTATATGTGTCTTGTTGGTCAGGTGACGTGTGGATATTTGACTGTCAAGTGATTTTTGCTACTCTGCGTTACATTTCTTGAACTGGGAAACGAAAAAGGAAACGGGACCCGGTCACCATATGCGTCATACGTTGAAGAAACTGTGCGAAGTTAGAAACTGTGTAAAAGAAATAATTGATTATATTCTGTGTAAATACTTTTATAAGAAGTTGTGCACGTGCTAGACGGGGTCAATTGGTCAGTGGGTTACTAATGACCATCCAGGGTTAAAGAAAACAATTAATTCCACAGATTGCGATCTGTTTCACAACACCAGAAAATATAATTTTGTAAAATGAATTTGTTGTCAGTAAACCATGAGAAGTTATTGCATATGTGAGATGATTCTCATTAAATAATTGTTTCTAGGTTTGTCAGCATCATACCCGCCTTTCTTCCCACATTAAGCTGAAACGTCGTGATATAACTGGAATACTGTTAAAAGCGGCGTTAAACTCAACTCACTCACTCACTCATTAAAACATGTTCATGCCGACAGTGTGTGACAGAATGACTTCATGAGAGCAGGACGTCTCAGTATAGTTACTATATATGTACGGTGCGTTACATATCTTCAACCTTATGTAACGTGATTTCAGTTGAATGTCTTGTTCATCAACGACATGTGACATTTATACAGGTCGTACTAAACTAACGTGCACTTTAGCCTGGTACATTTTCGAAAATCTGTTCACCTGCATGGCGACATGACATTGTGGTTGGTGGGTTCGTTGTTTAACGCCGCACTCAGCAATATGCAAGCTGTAAATAATCGAGTCTTGACCAGACAATCCAAGGATTGGTATCATGAGCATCGATCCACACAATTGGTTGGTTGGATTGTTGTTTTACGCCGCACTCAGCAATATTCCAGCTATATGACGGCGGTCTGTAAATAATCGAGTCTGGACCAGACAATCCAGTGATTGATATTATGAGCATCAATCCACGCATTTGGGATCGATGACATGCATCAACCACGTCAGCGAGCCTGAACACCCGAGAACGAGAACTAGCGAGGCATACCAGGTCACTCCACATTATGTCTCTAGTTGGTGATTATCATTTTAAAGGAATCCACATGGATAGTTAAAAAAATAAAGTAATAGAACTCGGTGTTAGATGGATTTTAACGAGAACCAAGCAAAAACATCAGTCGTTAGATCTACCTTTATTCAGATCTAACATCTACTTGCTTCTAAGTTATTAAAAAAGAAATACTTTCATGCAATGTGCACACTTGATCCATCTTCGATTATGCAGGGTATTTTTTTCTTTGACCCATTCGCCAAACTATATTTGTCTTGACCCGGGGTCGAATGAAACAGCGCTAGAAACAGACATCTGATCGAAATACATTGTTCACGATTGAAACAAGCGGTAATATGGACCTTAATTGCTTGTCGTTTCCAATATACTCAGTGTCATTACTGAAGTGTCGCACTGATTGGATGCTTTTATGAAACTGGATAAATGGACAGTTAAAAGCAATGAAAAGTACAAGAATGAAAGATATGGAGAAAACTACCCACAACACACGCCTCAACGCAACCAGTGGTTTAGCCCATGCACGTGCAATACATGTCTAAGTACCAGACCATGTGGGTATAAAATGGATCATTCCAGAAGCATTTGAACTGCACTCATGGAAGTTGAAAATATTACCTGTTTTGAATACACTTGAAAAAATAATCTATTTTTTTTGTAATTTAGTGTAAAAATAAATTTGTTCAATGAAGACAAGGATTAAAAATGAATTTGCAACCGCATGACCGTAAATTTGTAAATCTATTGATTTTCAAAGATAAGAGGTTTAAGATATTCATCATCATTTGTGTATTATACGAATGTAGAGTTTAATTTTTTAAACGTTTTAAAAAGTTTTAAATCAAGTCATATTAAAAAACCCGAACCATGTTGAAATAGTCTTTGACTGCTGACTAAGAGCCACTACAGTTCATTTTTTAAACATACTATCGCTAACTTAACCCTCTTGGTACAACGGGACCATATATGGTCCCTCACTTTTCACACCCGCTTAGTGCCAAGGGAACATATAGGCCGAGAAAATGCCCTTTTTAAACTGTGAATTTTGATCATCTTAGCTTTAACATCGTGCAACCCATACTTTATACAATGCTACAGTTTGCGAAATATGGCGAGATTCGTAAAGTGGCTACAGCGCTTCTCGGCCTTTCTCTGCCATGGTGGAACACCAAGCGAATGACAGCGAATTTTGATTATTCACCCATGTCACATGCAAGTAAATAATTTCAGCCAAAATCCTTGTTTATAAGACATAATATGACTTGAGTGGTCAGAAAGACATACTTTTCACATCTGTATACCGATTCACGTAAATACATTCCAGTTCATTCCTTTGCGAACAAGTTTATTTACGCGTTTTGTATATTTTTTATCGACTACCGGCAATGGCGGAAAGGTCGGTACACATGAGAAAACGACAGTGTATATTTCCATTACATTTATGACGTTCATGGATGAAAAGACAATCAACTCGAGTTGCATCTTATACAATTTGGTTACAGTGTGTTGAAGAAATAAGAACGTTGTAACACTTTTGATACAATGTATATGTTTTTGAAACTGCGTCGTCATCGCAGTGCGGCACCGAGGGGTATGACGTCCAGGCACCAGGCACCAGGCACCAAGAGGGCTAAGATATTTTCAATTGCAAATCAAACATATGATAAAATCAACTATAGGGTATAATTTCGTTTGCGTCTCAGTACAGTTTGGCAATAAACGGATTAAATGATATTTTACGTGCGCTTTGTTAATCGGTAGGAGTTGTCTCCCCTCGACCGGCAGCGCAGGGATGTGTTGCCACAACAACACTTTAGCAGTGCTTCAACTTTAAGTGTGCCTGAAAGGGTGGAAATTAATGGTCTGATATTTGGTTAGTGAGGGTAAAATGTTAAGACAGGATGACGTGTTTGCTAACAACTGAGAGTAAATTGTTATTGTTTACATGGAGGCATGTCCCGCGTCTGTAATTGTTTGTAGTCATTATATAATTAGAACCTGTTTAAGCCCTATTACTGGCACATGGATTTGCCATGGCGAAGGCATATTACAAGCATATTAAATTGCCACGGCAAGGGAACACTTTTCAGCACATGACGTTGCCGTAGCGACGGACCACTTACTGGCACATGGCATTGTCATGGCGACCGAACTCAGATTATTCAGGTTTACCCGTCAGGGTACGATTTGACGCTCATTGTGACGCAACACCCCGCCAAGGTACGATGAGACGCTCATTGTGACTCGATACCCCGTCAATGTACGATGTGACGCACATTGTGACTCGACACCCCGTCAATGTACGATGTGACGCACATTGTGACTCGACACCCCTTCAAGGTACGATGTGACACTCACTGTGACGCAACACCCTGTCAAGGTACGATGTGACACTCATTGTGACTCGACACCCCTTCAAGGTACGATGTGACGCTCATTGTGACTCGACATCCTGTCAAGGTACGATGTGACACTCATTGTGAATCGACACCCTGTCAAGGTACGATGTGACGCTCATTGTGACTCGACACCCCGTCAAGGTACGATGTGACGCTCATTGTGACCCCACACCCCGTCAAGGTACGATAAGACGCTCATTGTGACTCGACACCCCGTCAAGGTACGATGTGACGCTCATTGTGACTCGACACCCCGTCAAGGTACGATAAGATGCTCATTGTGACTCGACACCCCGTCAAGGTACGATGTGACGCTCATTGTTACTTGACGAGCCATCAAGGTGCGACGTGACGCTCATTGTGACTCGATACCCCGTCAGTGTACGATGTGACGCTCATTGTGACTCGACAAGCATTCAAGGTACGATGTGGCGCTCATTGTTACTCGACAAGCATTCAAGGTACGATGTGACGCTCATTGTGACTCGACAAGCATTCAAGGTACGATGTGGCGCTCATTGTGACTCGACAAGCATTCAAGGTACCATGTGACGCTCATTGTGACTCGACAAGCATTCAAGGTACGATGTGGCGCTCATTGTGACTCGATACCCCGTCAAGGTACGATGTGGCGCTCATTGTGACTCGATACCCCGTCAAGGTACGATGTGGCGCTCATTGTGACTCGACACCCCGTCAAGGTACGATAAGATGCTCATTGTGACTCGACACCCCGTCAAAGTACGATGTGACGCTCATTGTTACTTGACAAGCCATCAAGGTGCGACGTGACGCTCATTGTGACTCGATACCCCGTCAATGTACGATGTGACGCTCATTGTGACTTGACAAGCATTCAAGGTACGATGTGGCGCTCATTGTGACTCGACAAGCATTCAAGGTACCATGTGACGCTCATTGTGACTCGACAAGCATTCAAGGTACGATGTGGCGCTCATTGTGACTCGACAAGCATTCAAGGTACCATGTGACGCTCATGGTGACTCGACAAGCATTCAAGGTACGATGTGGCGCTCATTGTGACTCGATACCCCGTCAAGGTACGATGTGGCGCTCATTGTGACTCGATACCCCGTCAAGGTACGATGTGGCGCTCATTGAGATGCAACACCCCGTCAAGGTACGATGTGACGCTCACTGAGATGCGACACCCCGTCAAGGTACGATGTGTCACTCACTGAGACTCGACACCAAGTCAAGGTACGATGTGACGCTCACTCAGATGCGACACCCCGTCAAGGTACGATGTGACGCTGATTGTGACTCGACACTCCGTCCAGGTACGATATGACGCTCATTGTGACTCGACACTCCGTCAAGGTACGATGTAACGCTCACTGAGATGCAACACCCCTCAAGGTACGATGTAACATGCAAGGAGACTGGACGTCCTTGCTTTTAAAATACATTCATTTATCCACTATTGCTTTCATTAAAACCACAATATCCAGTTAATGGCTTCGAACCGTTGTGAAGACCGTGCAACGTCAGTTACATTTTTACTTTTTCGTGTGAATCACATTGTCATCCCATTGCCAGGGAAATAAAATTGCGTACCCACAAAATTAATTGAAGTAAAAACACCCATCCTGTTTCGTCAAAAGTTCGACCATTATTACCCAGGATGTCATGGACAGTGGAACAATAGGTAACGTGATCGGCACTGACGCTGCAAGTTTGCGTATAATACCTACGTGCTCAATTTGCCCATACATTTATCGCAGTCCCGCAGTGAAGGTGGGTGTGGATTACAGGGGCAGATTGTAATGTGTCTGGTAATATGCCAGATTAAGACGTATGGGCAACTAAAGATGGTTGAGCATGTTGGAAGTTACAAAAAAACAGTGCACATCGGGTGTCCCCTTGTAGAAGACATTCACATGAACATGTCTGAAGACCATTAATCACTGGAAGTAACGGACACGCTATACAGGCTTCTTTGGTGTAATTAGTGCCATAAAAACGTGACTTCCACAAAAAAGTACATTATGGTGCAGCCTGAAGATCACTTGCTTCATGAAAAACACCATCCATTACTTTAGAAAATGTTAAAAAAGACCTAGCCATGGCGGGCAAATAGCAGCACAAATGTCCCCCCCCCACACACACACCCAACCCCTTGCCTGAACATACTCAGCGTATGTGCGCTGGCTTTGTTCTGTACTTGTATGTTTTCGACTTTCTCGGAACTACTTCAAATGGAAACATACTTGAACTGTTCGAGTTTTCAATAGTTCGGAAGGCCTGGTATTAATACAAATAATATGACCACACATGCTGAAGCTGAGAACAGTATCCAGCATCCTACTTTGAAACCATGAGACATGTGAGGCAGGGATGTGGTGATCAGTCAGTCAGTGTATCTTGTGTTACGTAGCGGCCATTTGTGTTTCAGATTTACCACGTTGATCTGTAAATAATTGTGTCTGGGGTGATCGCGCCAGTTGTTGGTTGAAAGCAGCGAAACTACCTCACATGGTTGATGTTGAAGGAAATCAACCTCAGCTGTTTACAGTCCTTGAGTTTGGACTGTTCACTGAATCAATTGATTTGGAAACGATAGATTCTGATAGATGCAGTAACATGATATGTATTTGCTCTTATATTTCCACCTTTGTGTCCTTACAAAGACAGTATCACCATCATTCTAAATAAGTCTTTCTGAAAGAATCATGTCGTGTTTCAGTAACGTCTATTTGTGGAAACTGTTAAATTAATGGATACTAATTGTAATGTTCTGAATTACAACAAAAACATTTAGGAAGCAAAGTCTAAATGTGTGGTATACACTACGATGACGTTCATGAACCTTTTTTACTACGGTTTACTTTGTGGATCATATAATGTTTACTCAAGTTTAACTTTTGGTTCATGTACTGTTTAACTTCAGTTTACTTTGTGGATCATCGTTATTGGTAATGACCTGTTTCGACATTTTACCATGCAGTTCATGAACCTTTTACTCCTGTTTACCTTGTAGTTCACTACCTTGTAGTTCACAAGAATTTACTTTGTAGATTATATACTTTTTTCTACGGTTTACTTTGTAGTTCATGTTCTGTTTATCACAGTTTACGTTGTACTTAATGAACTGTATTAAACAATTTCTATTGCAGTTCATGAATGTTTTATAACTTTAGCTTGTAGATCATGAATAGTTTACTTGAGTTTGCTTAGTAGTTCATGAACTGTATGCTACAATTCACTGTAGTCCATGAAATGTTTACAGTATTCTACTTTGTAGTTCATTAACTGTGTACTAGCTTACCCTGCTTACTGGAGTTTCTTTGTAGTTCATGAACTGTGTACTAGTTTACCATGCTTATTGCTGTTTACTTTGTAGTTCATGATTTTTGTACTTGTTTACCTTGCTCACTGGAGTTCCTTTGTAGTTCATGAACTGTTTAGTTTGATTTGAATTTCATGAACTGTATGCTACAATTGATGTTGTAGTTCATGTACTGTTCACTACAGTTTTCTTGTTCTTCAGGTACTGTTTATTACAGTTTAGTTTGAAGTTCATGAACTGTTTACTTGAGTTTGGTTTTTAGTCATGAACAATTTACCACAACTAATCTTGCAGTTCATGAACTGTTTACTGGTTTACCTCGCAAACCTAAACCGAAAAACAAAATGATGTTGACAATGTAAATCCCCTCATAAGCTGGCACTTGCTATGAAATGTGGCACTTGTTCAGGATCTATTTACAACAGTTTACCTTGGTCAAGTGCCCCCGTGGAACGGTTATTCGTCAGCAAGGCTTCAGCTTAAAAGATACAACAGAGAATGTGGACACTTCAGGACCAATCAAAGACATATTTTTTATCAGAATCGTTTGGCGGTTTTTTTCATCACGTTTCTCCATAATGGTTTATTGTGCTACAGACGTTTGCTATCTGCTGTGCACGCATTATGCTGTCTCGCTAAAAAACTCATTTATAATGCTCTGCGAAATGACATTTAACTTACTGAAGGTAAAAACACCCTGTGATCGATTAGGTGTAGCACACAGGGGAACAGTATTTCACAGACTGTACATAGGGGCCGTATAAAAGAAACCATCATTGTAAAGTTATTAATCTAAAAAATATCTCATCAAGATCAGTAATGGAATCCATTTACGGATCTGTCACGTATTTCTGAATTCAAATTACGTTATATAAGACAACAATATTGAGTTTCAGACGACCGATGTGAAAACTGACTTCCAAATGCAGGGTTTAAGACAGTCGAATAGTGGAATATCGCATATCGAACGATGGTAATATAAATAGTTACTTCAAGAACATGACTGACTGTCGTCACATAAAGCCACGCATCTCCATACACAGGCTGCCATCACACAACTTCACATGCAACCTACTCTCACTCAACTTCACGTACAACCTACTCTCGCTCAACTACACATACACCCCACTCTCACACAAATAATCGATACCTACTCTTCCACAAATATACATCCAACCTACTCTCACACAACAACACAAAAAACCCACTCACAACAAACTACATATACAACCTACTCACGCAACTACCGATTCTCATATAATTTCACATAATGTCACACAACTACACATACAACCCACTCTCACGCAACTACAAATACAACCGACCTTCACACAACTACACACACAACCCACATACAAACACAGCTATTCACACAACTAAGTATGAAACAACTTCCTATACAACACACTATCACACAACTACACACACAAGCCTCTCTTACACAACTTCCCATACAACCCACACTCATACAACTACACACACAATCCACTCTCATACTACTTCCCATCCAACCACTATCACATAACTTCCCATACAACCCACAATCACACAAATACACGTACAACCCACACTCACAAAACTACAAATACAACCCACACTCACACAACTACAAATAAAACCCACACTCACACAAAACTACACATACAATCCACACTCACACAACTTCCCATACAACACGCACTCACACAATCCACTCTCATACAACTTCACATACAATCCACACTCATCCAACTTCACATAAAACCCACTATCACACAACTACACACATAACCCTCTCACACAACCTCCCATACAACCAACACTCACACAACTACACACACAACCCACTCTCACACAACTTCCCATACAACCCACTATCATACAACTACAAACACAACCCACTCTCACACAACTTCCCATACAACCCACTATCATACAACTACAAACACAACCCACTCTCACACAACTTCACATACAACTAACACTCACACATCTACACACACAAGCCACTCTCATACAACTTCCCATACAACCAACACTCACACAACTACACACACAACCCACTCTCACACAACCTCCCATACAACCAACACTCACACAACTACACACACAACCCACTCTCACACAACTTCCCATACAACCCACTATCATACAACTACAAACAGAACCCACTCTCACACAACTTCACATACAACTAACACTCACACATCTACACACACAAGCCACTCTCATACAACTTCCCATACAACCAACACTCACACAACAACACATAACCCTCTCACACACAACTTCCCATACAACCAACACTCACACAACTACACACACATCCCACTCTCACACAACTTCCCATACAACCAAATACTCACACAACTACACACACAACCCACTCTCATACAGCGTAACATACAACCATCTGTCAAACACCTACACACACCCCCCCCCCCCCCCCCACTCACACACAACTTTCCATACAACCAACACCCACACAACCACACACACAACCCACTCTCATACAACGTAACATACAACTATCTGTCAAACACCTACACATACAATCCACTATCACACAACTGCACATGCAACAAGGCCCGGGCCATGGTGCGACATGCCCGACGGTGGGGAAGATACTCTCAAATCAATCTGTCATGTCTATGGCCTGGTGGCAGTATGGATGATTACAGTGTCTCATCTATAAGTCGTGTAGGCTGATGAAAGAAGGATGTCCGTTGAGTTAAGTGATCGATTTCAATTTGGACGAAATTCATCATACTCTTCTCGTGTTCCAATGCCTTGTAAGTTATACAAAATGCTGTTCGATCGAAGCAGTACCCAAAGTCTGGTAAAAGTACCGATTGCATTCCCTTTTCTCCAACAAAGCAAGTCTTGGTTGTAATCAAACATTTCGTGTTCAAGTGAAATGTACATACAGTGTTGAATGAAATCAATTATGATACTATTCACTTATGACACGGGGCTCTCGACATGTGAGCGTCACTCACCTCAGATAATAGACAGCTTGTTGCATAAGATGGAAGAACATGGGGATTTGTTTGAGCAATGTTCCATAGTCAAGAGATAATATTCCCAAAAAAGATTCCAAAACTTTATCTTCGTTGAAGTCAGCTTGTGATTAGTGTTAGTGGACTTGATCACACATTGGTTCACCGGAGCCATCGATTGAAACCATCAGAACTTAATTATGTAGGTAGGGTGGCATTGTCATCGCCCCGACTTAAGATGTGCCCAGTAAGACATTTAGTTCTGATATTTGTATTGTATCATGATTTCCAAACATGCCTGTGCCACGGTGTGCCTTCATTCAAGATAGTCTGAAGGTATTACCTATATTTAATATATAACATTATGTCATTATTGACAGTTTCTTATACAGTTGAAAGTTTCTATCCTTGATAAAGAGTCTCAACGTAACAAAGTAAGATCGATACACCTTGTGTTAAGTCTTGGTGGAATGCTCACCCAGCACATATCACAAGATCATCATTCCATTGAGTGAATCATGCGACTGAATAGTATGTCAAAGCGACAAAACATTTTTCAAAACCATAATAAATATCCAATGTACGATTCAGACCCAATCAGAAGCATGCGTCTATGAATCACCATCAAACAGTGATGACACCAGGTGTTCGCGAAAAAGTGGGGGTATCCTGTCCAATCGGTGGCACCCGTCACAAACACATGTTCCATTGCTGGTGTGACTCGTAACTTCCAACATGCTTTCGCTTTGCTTCAATCGTCTCTCAAGGTCTCTGTGTACTTTATTTTACGACAATTTAAATAAACTTAGGCAGTGACATTTTTTATTGCCAAACTGTTTTCATGATTCAAAACTTATTGAAGTCAACTTATGAAAACCAACTTGAACACACCTCTTTGTTGAGACATTAATACATAAGTAACGGGGATGATTTGACAATAAAAAGTCGTTATTATTGGCTTGTTTTGTATTCCACTTTACATAACTATCATTAACTCATCCCAGATTGGCGTTACAACATAAACGATACCAAGCGTCATCATCTTTGTTACCAAAGAAAAGCATTACTCAAGCAACGTCTCATCGCCAAAAATACCTTCGTATTGTGAAGCTTATAAATTCGTCTCTCTGTGATCTGTAAGTTACACTTTGTGTGCTCCCTGTCTTTGACGATAGTGTGTGGTGTCATAGCATTGGTTTGTATATATAGAGGTTATCACGCGAGTATGTTTTGGGATGGTAAATATCCTGCATTCGGAATAAACATTGTATTTAGCGGGCCTTGGCGAGCTAAATACATAGTGTTTATTCCTAATACAGGCTATTTACCATCCACAAACAAACAAGCGTGATAACCTCTTTATCATATAATGTCATTCTTTAATTCTGTGCTTGAAAATCGCTGTCCATCTCTCACAAAAATTACCGAAACATTGCAAGTTTTTCTGGAATGCGCGCATTAATATTTATTACGTCACAGGATAAGTGATGTGTCAGTCGGACAGTGACAGTAGCCAATAGAGTTCCAACTGAAATCTGTTTCTTATACAATGGTGAGGCAATATATACGCAAAACAACAATTGTTTTTACTTGCCTTTCGCGGCAATCCATCGGTGTGCCCGCTAGAGTAACTGCCCTTTGTCAAAGGGAAGCTGTTCTAACCCCAGTCTAGTGACCTCACGGCCACGTTCAGACGTTGCTGACAGTCGGCCTGTCCTGTCATAACGTTAAGTGCAGTTAGATGTAAACACAGCGAGAAAACGAAACAAGGTAAGAATTCAAACACATTTTGGCCAAATCCAACTATTTTAATTTGTAGAAAAGGTTTCAAACCACAGAGGTCTAGATCTACAAGCACAGATATGGTTATTGATCCCGCTTGGCTAGGCCTTGTGCCCTCGCTAAATTGTTTCGAAATTTATATCTCCAAAGTTTCCAAAACTTATAAAAAGCCTAAGCTACGCCACAGTTGGACACTGATTTTCAGTATATTAGACTGTTCTTGTGATAATTATAGCAATTATCCCTTTAGTTTATCCAGATTATGACTCGATCGCCGAATGACAAGGGCGACGCCATATTTGTTTATAAACAGTGAAAGTAGTCCCTATTGACCTTTGATATTTGCATCTCTATCCGCATATGACCCCAACGGATATCGTTTTTATCCGTTGGCTTTATCCTGCCGAGAAACCTACGCATTATCTGATAAATTAATTGATTTGATTCTATTAACGAATTTCTATTTCAACAGTTCTTTCCTTTGTATACCTGCGCTCCATAATGTGGGATTACATATCAGTTACCTAGCTGGTTACGTTAAATACCTAGAGTACATTAGGATATGGAAGAAATCAAATATATTGCAAGTCACCTTCGTTTTAAAAAGTTCGTGACATTTCAGGGCGAATTCACTGAGAAACATATCAATGTTCTTTCAGCTTGTCACAGAGAAAACGATTTTTCTCTTAAATGAAAATGACACTGCTCTGACCTTTGAAAATGTGTGGCGTAAGTAATTGTGTGGAAGATGATATAGTTATACACTGCCATCGAAGGCGACGGAGATATGTTTATACCGTCTTTGGGTACAAAACTAGTATGTTACAAACAAAATGAATGTTAAAGTGAATGTACATGAATGCAGTGACTACACAGGTCCATATGACATGTTTCCTCAGGCTACATTGGCTAGAGTCGGTCTGTAATTCGTCCTTGAAAGAAACCAAGTTGAGTAATAACCTATGGATGGAGTTGTTTAACCATCACTTGATTAGATTGTCTTTGCCTGTCCCTTTCGCATGATTCTGATCGTGATGCAATCTTCTTCTATTTTTTAGTTGGTTTTGTATTGAACGATGGATTATAAATAGCGCAATATTGTCCTTTGATTTTAACTTTTTCCCCGACGTTAAGACGTTCAGGATTTTTTTCTTGTTTTTATGTGCTAGTGTTTGAACTAGAGTCGGCGAGGATAATTTTCTTTAGCTGCAAGCATGAAAGTTGTTGGATGAGGACAAACACGAACAAGAATAAAACCCGTCTCTCTCATAATGGTTAATAGAAGACTTCGTTCTAATATTGCAGGTAGAAACTAATTTCTTACAAACTGTCCGTTCCTGGGCGATCAAGTACTCCAGGGCCTCAAATGTAAATACTCCGGACAAGCAGTCATTATGTCCGAATATTTTGATTAAAGAAGAGTTAAAAACATAAGTTATTTCCTCTTTTAAATATACACAGATGCTTATGCGGAAATCCTTTTAGCGGTATTAAAGACATGGGTATGTATTTAAGATATTGTACCAAATCCCCCAAGATACAAACCACTTAACAATTCAAATGATTTATTCCAGAAAAACGCCACATAAAAGACTTGCCCAGTCTTCCTCGAATCCAGTACATGTTTTGAAATGATTTCTTTAAGAAATGACAATCTCTATTCTAACCTTTTCAATACACTTTCTCACGTGTTTAACAGAAAATACACAGTGGCGAGAGGATGCAATAATTGCAAGAACACTGGCACGGAATAAGAAAGAACCTGTTTTGATTGTCGTGGTGGTTGTCATCAGCAAATATCAAAACCCATGTCATTAAACAAACTGCGTTCTTTCATTCGGAAGGAACAATGCGTCCATTGGGCTCTCTCATGCTCTCGACACGTGTGAATACTCCTTGGATTTGCATAGTAAATATGACTTCTTGCAAGCTAGGTTTACAAAAATGACATGACCTTTTGATCAGGCACGGGGACAAATATTATCGTAGACATAATGGCATGAATGTCTTTCAAGAAAAGGTCTTAAGAACGTTGAGCACTTTGTAAAAGCACCGTGTAGTCATCTGATTTACCATCGATGCTTGGTTGATAGAGAAACAGCTTGAAAGAACTGTTATTGTGAGGCTCCCTCGGGATCCGTGTAAATACATGGTCATGATGTCAATCACTGGATATTTCTGGCCCAGATTTAGTTATTCACAGAACGAAGTGATATAGCTGGAATATTGGTGAGCGCAGCTTTAAACAAAATTCAAACACAAAACCTGTTGTGAGAGCGCCCAGTTGACAACAAAAGGCGTTTAGAAGGGTATTGCGCAATTAAGGGAGGCACATTTTCACAGATAATACTGTTGGAAACAATTGTTTCTGAGCACATTAGATAATGGGTGATTTTGAAGCATGCTACGAATTCATTCCGAAGAAGTGCAGGAGAATAGGATCGTAACGAAAAGTTTTGTGAATGACAAAAAAAGTCATCAGCAGACACGAACAACGTTACCTGGGCTATTTTTTGACATCTATTCGATGGCGTTACAGTTGTGAAAAAGGTGAAAGGCCAAAGAAACCATCAGTTCCGTGACAATTGCATGATCTGCCTGGGTGTCGTGGAGTAGTAACTGAGACGGTCAATGGAGGTCTGTAACTACCGATTGGGGATCAATGCTGCTCTGATGAGTTAGCAAGTCGGTGCAGTTGACACATTCCAACTTATCTCTTTCTCGTCCACAGATGACATGTCCACAGAGTGAGTGAGTGAGTTAGGTCATTTACGCTTCTTCCATTCAAGTCACATGGCAGGCTTGAAAGTACATTGTCGCTAAATGGGGAATTGAGCCTTGTCATGATCAATAGGCTTGTCAGAAGTTTCCGAATCCATATCTTGTACAAAGACAAACACATACTGAGACCATAGTACGTACAATTGCGACACACAATACATCAGTCTTCATTCACACAGGTAGTTTCTTCCGCACCCAGTTGTTTCCCAGATTGATAGATGAGTGAGATGAACTGTGATGTTCTTTTTACTTCGCATGCTACACTCTCTCAGTGTATGTGTGTTTGTTGTTTAACGCCAATCATTTGTCCAGCGATGTGACGGCACTATTTAAATAATCGGGTTTGAGCCAGACAATCCAGTGATCAATATTGTGAGCAAGGATTCACGTTATCAGGGTACTTAACATTCAACCAAGTCACAAAGTCTGACTAGTTGATCTGGTTTCCTCTTACGACAAGCAGGGTCACCTCTTACAGCAAGCATGGATTGCTGAAGACATATTCTCTACCTGGATCTTCACGGGTTGATCGATATTGTTAGGGCTGATCATTTGATTTCTTGGGGGTGAAAAAAACCCCAAACCCACAGCTCATAATTTTGTGTAAATAAAAAATTCAGCCTCCATATGCTTTGAAAACAAGAGTCATCAGAAAGATGACATATCCCCCCGGCAGCTGTCTGTAAAGTAACCACAAGTAAATGTCTAATTTTGTTTGTAATAAGTCAAGAGTTGAATTTTCTTTAAGAAGCATACATTGTTTACCAACAAAAGATCCACCATGGTCGCATCCATATGAAATGGAAAGTAAAACGTGTGTTTCTGTGTGGTTTTTTCATGCAAACAAATGACAAATTACAAGAAACAATAATAAACAAGCGTATAGTCAACGAAGTCATCTATATCCCCAGCCCATTTTAACACGTTATGGTCCCAAACCAGGTAACTGACCCAACATTTCTCTCAGCCCATGTCAAAATAGCTGCAAATGAAATTCTAAAATAAACATTTCTAAAACTCCTTAATATCAAATGGCACCAGTTCAGTATGTACTTTATATATAGTTATGCAATGTTTGGCAAGGAAATATTCAACAGTTTATTTGTTATACTCCATAAGTGAACCCACCCTATATGAAAACCTAAATCCAACTTGTTGTTTCTAAAATTCTTAAATAGCAAAAGGCGCCAGTTCAGCATGCGTCTGATAGACATATAAAGTTTTGTAAGAAAGTTTTGAATGGGTTTTGATTTACGCTCCGGAAACGAACTCTACCCTATCATGCCTATAGAACCTAAGTCCAACTGGTTGCCATGGAAACATAAAAAATCAAAAAAAAAATCTTTAATAGCAAAAGGCACCAGTTCAGTATGTGCCTGGTAGACATGCAAAGTTTTGTAAGAAAGTATTTAACAGTTTTTGAGTTACGCTCCGGAAACGAACACCACCCTTATAGAACCTAAGTCCAACTTATTGCCATGTAAACGTAACAAATAAACATTTCTAAAATTCCTAAATAGCAAAAGGCACCAGTTCAGCACGAGTCTGATAGACATGCAAAGTTTTGTAAGTAATATATAAGTTATGAATTGATTTGAGTTACGCTCCGGAAACGAACTCTACCCTATAGAACCTAAGTCCAACTGGTTGCCACAAATTGGCATTTGTGCTACAAATGTGTGATAATTCGAGGCCAAATCTAAGAAATGACACACGTCATGAACACGTGGTCGGGATCTGTGTGACTGAACGTAGTTTTGAAGGATCGACATGGATGCCCAAGTAGGTGACTATTTTTGTCATTTGCTTGGTTTTAGAGTGAGTCCTGCTTCTTTGATCTTTTGGAATACTGCCTTGAGATGACTCAAATGTACATATATTATTTTGTTACGCCAATTCATTTCTTTTCGTGGCCCTGAAATGGTTTGCAGAAATGCCATAAGGGCATTTTTGAGGCCAAAAGGGAGGCAATTCCATCCAAAAACACCATCGGGTTTAATTTAGGCCGACTTGTATTTTGCATCTGGAAGAAGTGGTATTTGCCATACCCCACTAGCACAATCAAGTACAGTAAAACTATTGGCAGGGGTTGTATAGGATGGTTGGTTGGTTGGTTGGTTAACGCCGAACTCAGCAATATTCCAGCTATATGACGGCGGTCTGTAAATAACCACGTCTGGACCAGACAACCTATGCTTGCTGTAAAAGGCGACTATGCTTGTATGAGGCGACCAACGGGATTGGGTGGTCAGGCTGGCTGTCTTGGTTGATTCATGTCATTGTATCTTAATTGCGTGGATGGATGCTCATGATGTCAATCACTGGATTGACTTGATTATTTACAGACCGCCGTCATATAGCTGGAATATTGCTGAGTGCGGCATTAGTGCCATTACAGAAGAATATTCGTGAAATACACCCATCCCCCCTCGCACACACACCAGTCAGATCAAACGTAACACTATCTATTGCAAGTCGCCACGTTTTAGTGCATAACATTTAAGGGCGAATCCACGGACAAACGTATTGCTGTAACACAGAAAATGATGGTTTGCTTAATTGAAAATGGCACTGCTCCGACACTTGAGAATGTGTGCAATTAAGTGTGTGAAAGACGATCTGTTCATCACTGACATCAAAGGCGACGGAGATACTTTAAGTACAATGATATTTAAAGTGTGTATATATTAATGTTATAACAATTTACTATATTATATATGACTGGTTTCCTCTGCAATTCGTCATTGAAACAAACAAAATTGAGTTACAACCTGTGGATGAAATTGTTTTACCATTGCTTGGGATTGCCTTCGTTTTGGCATGATTCTGATCGTGATGACATCTTCTAATTGTTTTCGTGTTTGATTGAACTGTGGATAAAAAATAGTACTCTGCTTTGATATTCACATTTTCCCGAAGTTTACACGCTCAGAATGTATTTTAATCTTGTTGTTTTATGTTAAAGTATTTGAGCTAGAGTTGGCGAAGATACATCTTTTTAGCTGAAAGTATGAATGTTGTTGGGTGAGGACAAACACGAACATGAATTTGACCTGTCTTCGCCATGAGGGTTAATAGATAGGCTTCGTGTCAATATTGCCGATACAAACCAATTTCTTGCAAACTAGCTTCAACCTTCTATTCCTTGGCGATTAAATACTCCGGGACTTCCAATGTGAATCCCCTTTATAACCAGTTATTATGTCCCAGAATTCTGATTAAAGAAGAGTTAAAAACATCAGTTGAATCCACTTTTTAAATAAGTGTGTACTTTGGTTTCATAAAAATGCAATATCGGAAATCCTTTCAGTGGTATTAAAGAAACAGCTATTAATTTCAGATATTGCACCAAATTCCCCATCATACAAACTCATACAATGCATTTAAATTATTTAATCTTGTAAAATGTCACATAAAAAGCACCAGACTTGCCAAGCCTTCCTCGGATCCAATATTTGTTGGGAAATGTTTTCTTTAAGAAATGACAATCGCTATTCTAACCCTTTCAAAACTCATTCTCACTTGTTCAGCAGAAAGCACACAATGTCGACGGGATGCAATGATTGAAAGAACACTGGCACAGAATTAGAAAGGACCTGTTTTGATTGTCGTGGTGGTTGTCATCACCAAATATCAGAACCCGTGTCATTAAACAAACTCTACTCTGCTGTTTTTCATTCGGAAGGAACAATGCGTCGAATTCAATAGGCTTTTTCGTGCTCTCGATACGTGTGAATTCCCCTTGGATTTGCACTGCAAATATGACTTTTGATCAGACACGGGGACACATTAACGAAGACATAATGACATGAATGTCATTAAAGAATAGGTCTTAAGAACGTTGAGCACTTTGCAAAAGGATCGTGTAGTCGCCTGAGTTACCACCGATGCTTGGTTTACATGCTTGCATGCAGCTAGAAACAACTGTTATTGTGGGGGCCAATGAAGATCCGTGTAGATAGATGCTCATGATGTCAATCACTGGAAGTTTCTGGCACAGTGATGCAGCCGTGAAGAGCCGTATCAGAATTGGTTTTCTGCAGCCAGTACAACCCATCGCAAGAGGAGACCAATGGGATCGGTTGGTCATGCTCGTGGAGTTGGTTGATTCAAATCATCGTATCCTAATCGCGTAGACTGATGCCCATGATGTCAATCACTGAATGTATCTGACCCAGACTTTGTTATTCACAGAACGAAGTGATATGGCTGGAATATTGGTGAGCGCAGCTTTAAACAACACTCAAACACAAAATCTATTGTGAGAGCGCCCAGTTGACAACAAAAGGCATTTAATAGCGTGTTACGCAATTAAGGGAGGCACATTTTCACAGATAATACTGTTGGAAACGATTGTTTCTGAGCACATTAGATAATGGATCATTTTGAAGCACGCTACGAATTCATTCCCAAGAACTGCAGGAGAATAGGATTGCAACGAAAGTTTTGTGAATAACAAAAATAAAAAATCATCAGCAGACACGAACAACGTTATTTGGGATAATGTTTGAGACATCTATGCGATGGTGATACAGTTGGAAAAAAGACGAAAGTCCAACGAAGCCACCAGTTCCGTGACATTTGTACCTTCTGCCTTGGTTTCGTGTGGGTGTGTGTGTGGGGTGGGTGGGGGGGTGGGGGGGGGGGTGGGATGCTGTCTGATGACTCAGTCGGTGCAGTTGACACATTCCAACTTATCTCCTCGTCCACAGATGCCATGTCCACAGAGTGAGTGAGTGAGTTAGGTCATGTTCGCTGCTTTTATTCAACCCGCATGGCTGGCTAGAGAATACATCGTAGCTAAATGGGGAGCCGTAAGGTGTGTCTGAAGGTCCCGAATCCATAAATTGTACAAAGCCAAATACATACAATTACGACAAACAATAGATCAGCTTTCATGCACATAGGTAGTTTTTTCCCGCACCCAACTGCTTCCCGGATTAACAGATGAGTTAGATGAACGGAAAGGGACGAAGTGTTGGCAGACACTTACGAATGGAATGTTACAGGCAGCCATGGTGTTGCGTGAACTTAGTGTGTGCATGTCAACGTGGCTCGAATTTTATCTTGTTGCAGTCTCGTGACCGCTCTGCTCCTAGGCTTCATTTCTGGCACCGCTCTGGCCGCAAATAGCTGATGTGGCGTAAAACAATACTCATTCGTTCATTCCGGCACCACTCAGCAAAGGCGGGTTGTCGTCACTGTACAGTGTCAGTACATTCCGTGTCAGACAATTATTAGCCTAACTATTTCATTCTCTTGTGATCTAATGGCTCACTCAAACCATGTATAGACTTGATGTATGTTATCTCATCTTTTCGGTACCTTATTGTTGTATTGAAAACTATGATTTGGAGACATAAGGGGAATGTATATGTACACTCAGATATTTCTCATGTATTTATGATAATTTTTGTTTGCCTGCCTCATCAATAATTGTACATAGCTTTTATATTATTTTATTTCATTAATCTTTAATGATACTGTCAGATAGCTTATGTTCAGTGCTTTATTTTTATTCTTACATCTTCAGTTATGGATATATTTTGTTTGCCCCATGTTTCGAAACACAGTTTGGCTAAGCTCCCCTATCTGTGGTATTATTCGGCGGTCCAGGAGAGAATGTCCTGACGTCCGCGCACAGTTTATTTATACTCTTAATAGAATCTCGTGTCTTTACCCCCAGGATTCGTAAGGCCGTTTGGGTCAGTGTGCTACGGGGTGGTCTTGTCCGAAACTCAGGTTTCGTTAGTAAGTGGTTTTCAGGACACAGTTCGATCTAAGTTCTGACTTAGTCTGGCTGTACTGAACTAAACCTAGAAGCTAGGGTTTCTAATACTCAGTTATTCTAGTAATCAAGGAAAACCAACTTTCCCATGATTGTCTAGCTACTGTGTAGCTTGGGTTTGCATTACTCAGTTTTTCTGTTAATCCGTGGATAACAAACCATCCCGTATTTGTCTAGTTATTTAAGAATTTTAGCATTTCATGGTTCAGTCAAAGTGACAAAATATTGACTTACTTGTCCATTTTGTAGTCTGTGCGGCTTAGTTTAGGGATAAGCTCTCTGTGCTTATTTCCCGTTATTTAATGCAGCAGAGGTTATTCACTCATTGGTGTGTAGAGTTAATTGACGCAGCCAACTTACTTGGCTGTCTACGCACCTGGTTAGGATCTTGTCACAGTGTTGTTATAGTTACTGATTTTATAACTGTAATACAGTTGCTCAGCTAAGCAGATTGTATATTTGCTCTGATGGAATTAATCTCTGATCTTTGTGAGCGCAGATTGGTTTTATCTATCATTTATTGTCATTTATTAGCACAATTAAATGCTGTTAATAAACCTGTGAACCTGTTACCACGTTTTCATCATGACTTATACTTGTTTATTGACACCCCTGATCATTGGAGCACAACTCCGTGACAGTGCACATTCTACGTGTGATCACGATACTATTTGTCCTATTCCGTTTTATTCAAGATCCCAAATGGTAAGGAATGTGCCAATAAGGCACGAACTTGAAACGACTTCAGGTTTCAGGTGGTGAGTTCATGAGCACAGACCGCCTGGTCTAGTGTTAGAGCGTCCGCCCGGAGAGCGGAAGGTCCGGGGTTCGATCCCCGACCGCGTCATACCAAAAGACGTTAAAAGATGGTACTTGTTGTTACCCTGTCTGGCGCTCGGCAGTAAGGGCTAAAACAAGGACTGGTCGGCTCGGAGTCAGTATACTGTGTCTGAGTGGGGTATTCATGTTAAACTGCGGCATGGTATCTCAGTGAGCTAGCACTATAAATCGGCATCAATCCGAACTAGCACAAGCAGCCACACACACACGCATGCACGTCGCTATACAAGTGCAATAATCTTAGACCCCATTTCACCTCACCTCACCTCATGAGCACACATGAATGGCCATGTACCTAATATTTTGTTGGGTGATTTTGTAACAGAAAAGTGTAGGATGAAACATTAATACATAATAAACGGGGATGGTTTGACATTAAAAAGGTAGGTATCATTTCCTTGGCTTGTATTCCACTTTACGTTATTATCACCATCAAAGACTGGCGCTACATCGCTAATGAGCTATGCGTCATCATCTTTGTTATTAGAGAAAAGATTGCCCAAGCAACGTCTCATCGGCTTCATAAAGCTCTGTCTGTGGACTCCAAAAATACCTTCGTATTGTGGAGCTTATTACTTCGTCTATGTGTGATCTGTTAGTTAAACTCCCTATGCTCTCTCTCTGTAACTACAGTGTATGGAATCATAGCATTTGTTTGTTAATTCAGTGATTCGATTCAATTAACGATTTTCTATTCTAACGGTTCTATCCTTTGTGTACCTACACTCTCTTTATGGGGTGTTTACCCATCACTTACCTTGCTCGACACGTTAAATACCCAAACTGCAGTTGGATATAGGTGACATCTCCGTGGTGAAATCAAACGTAACACTATCGCGTTCGTTTTAGTCCATAACATTCAAGGACGAATTCACTGATAAACGTGTCGCTGTTTCTACAGACTGTCACAGAGAAAATGATACTGCTCGGACATTTGATAATGTGTGTAATTAAGTCTTTGGAAGATGATATATTCATCACTGACATCAAAGGCGACGGAGATATGTTTATACCGAGGGTACCGCACCAGTATGTTACAAACATAATGATAGCTAAAGTGAATGTACATGGATGCTGTGACTACACAGATCCATATGACATGTTTCCTCAGGTCGGTCTGTAATTCGTCCTTGAAAGAAACCAAGTTGTGTAATAATCTGTGGATAGAGTTGTTTTGCCATCACTTCATTAGATTGCCTTTGCTTGTCGATTTGGCATGATTCTGATTGTGATGCCATCTTCTTCTATTTTACATTTAGCTTTGTATCGAACGATGGATAAAACATAGCACAATACTGTCACAATTTCTCGAAGTTTACACATACAGAATGTTTTTTAATCTTGTTTTTTTAAGTGGTAGTGTTTGAGTTAGAGTCGGTGAGAATACATTACTTCAGATGTAAGCATGAATGTCGTCGGGTAAGGACAAACACGAACATGAATGAAACCCGTCTCTCTCTTAAGTGAGTGAGTGAGTGAGTTTGACTTTACGCCGCTTTTAGCAATATTCCAGCAATATCACGGCGGGGGACACAAGAAATGGGCTTCACACATTGTACCCATGTCGGGAATCGAACCCGGGTCTTCGGCGTGACGAGCGAACGCTTTAACGACTAGGCTACCCGACCGCCCCTCTTTCTCTTAAGGGTCTCTCATACGAAACTTCGATCCAATAATGCAGGTAGAAATCAATTACTTGCATATAGTCAAACTTCCATTCGTTCGCGATACCCGCTTCTAATGTTAATACACCTTACATTTAATGAAGAGTTAAAAACATCAGTTCATTTCACTTTTTTTTAATATCCATAATTATGCACATTTGTACTTTGAGATCGTAAAAAATGGAAACGGCTATGTATTTCATACAAACTCATACAATGCACTTTACAATTCCAATGTAAAATGTCACCAGACTTGCCAAGCCTTCCTCAGATCCAATATTTGTTTGGAAACGTTTTATTTAAGAAAAGACATTTGCTATTCTAACCTTTTCAATACCCATTCTCGTGTGTTCAAAAGAAAGCACACAGTGGCGACAGGATTCAATGATTGAAGGAACACTGGCACGGAATTTGAAAGAACCTGTTTGGATTGTCGTGGTGGTTGTCATCACCAAATATCAGAACCCGTCATTAAACAAACTGTGCATTCTTTCAGCCGGAAAGAACAATGCGCCCATTAGGCTTTCTCATGCTCTCGATACGTGTGAATTCTGCTTGGATCTGCATTGTAAATATGACTTTGTGCATGTAATGTTTACATATATAACATGACCTTTTGATCAGACACGGGGACAAATATTAACGAAGACATAATGACATAAATGTCATTAAAGAACAGGTCTTAAGAACGTTGAGCCCTGAAATAGCATCGTGTAGTCGCCTGATTTACTCACCGATTCTTGGCTGACCGATAAACAGCTTGAAACAACTATTATTGATGGGCTCGGTGATGATCCCTGTTAGAATTTGTTTCTAGCAACTCATACTTGTCGCAAGAGGTATCTAGCGGGAATGGGTGGTCAGGCTCGCTGAATTTATTAATAGATATCATCGTATCCTAAACGTGTAGTACGATGATCATGCTGTCAATCACTTTGATTGTGTAGTCCAGGCTTGATTATTTACAGAGCGCCGTCATATAGCTTGAATATTGTTGAGTGTGGCGCTAAACAACATTCAAAAATGAAAAGCTATTGTGAGAGCGACCAACTGACAACAAACGGCGTGTAAGGCGTGCTGCGTAATTTAGGGAGGGCACGTTTTCACAGATGATACTGTTGGAAACATTCATGATTGGTTCCGGCCACATTAGATGATGGATGGTTTTGAAGCACGCGAAGAATGCAAGATTGTAACGAAAGTTTTGTGAATGACAAAAAATAAGTCATCAGCAGACACAAACAACGTTAGTTGGGGAATTTTTTTAGACATCTATGCGATGGCGTTAAAGATGTGAAAAAGGTGAAGTCCAACGAAGCCACCAGTTCCGTTGCATTTGAACCTTCTGCTTGGGTTTCGAGGCGGACAAACTGAGACGGTGAATGGAGATCTGTAACTTCCGATCGGGACCAATGCTGTGACTTAGTCGGTGCAGTTGAAAATTTCAGACTTATCTCTTTCTCGCCCTCAGTTAGGGTGTCTACAGAATGAATGTTTTAGTTAGGTCACATACTCTGCTTTAATTCAAACCATTGGCAAGCACCCGATTGAAGAGCTTAGAGCTAAAAGGGGCCAAAATGCACTTTGGCCCTTTTTGCATATTATTGCATAAATAACATCTATGAGTTCTTGTCTACCTGTAGAAAAAATATTGTAGGATTTCATTAATGCGTTTTTGAAATAAAACTACTAAAAATTCTATAAAAGGATCAAAGTCAAGTTCCAAAAGGGCCAAAGTCACTTTGCCAGATTTTGGCCTTTTTGTCTCCCATTTCCGTGTGTGGTTGAGACTGGGTCTCTGATGGAGATTTTGAAAGTTTGGACACCTTATTATTATATTTCAACTATTTCAACAAAGTTGGCATTAGTTTAAATGATTTAAAAGTACTTCAATATTATGTGTTTGTACTTTCAGTAGTAGTTTATCAATTTCACATATTAAATCCCATGCAAATGTCTGAGGGTCAAAAAGGGCCAAAATACAGACATTGGCCCTTTCCACCCTTACACAAACTAAAAACGTAAGTTTTTCCTTTTTTCGTCGGATTCGTCGGATTCGAACTCGCGACCTTCGAATTGTTAACCCGGCAAACTAGCCAATGAGTTACGCCACCACTGCCTTACTTCGTGAACATTTACCTGTCAGGTCAAGACAAGACGATGAGAAGGATGACGTACGCCGCACCCTCTTATTGCCGTAATAACGAGGGAAGGGGACACAGTGTTCTCGACTTTGGCTCGCAACTATAGGTCATTATGCAAAGTTTTAGCGTCATTCTATGTATATCATTAAATGGTTTGAGTCGGAGAAAGCACTCCAGTCTTTTGATTCCAATGCTTTCCTCAATACGGAAGTTAGGTGAATGAGTTAGGTTTAACGCCGCTTTTAACAGTACTCCAGTTATATCACGGCGTGTCAGCATAATGTGGGAGGAAAGCCCGAAGTGATGCAGGTCTCAGATGTTTACCACTTCGGTGAGACCCACGCATACGGGTATAGTGCTGACAAACCTAAAAACATAATCGGGGCGAACTTGGATTCGAACCCACAATCATAGGTTTCTGGCGTGCCCAAAGGACGCAACTTTGCACGACGAATCGCGGCGCCTCAGACGACTGGGCCACCCGAGCCCCCTAGTTTCAAGGGGTAAAACGTGAACAGGATGGGGTGAGGATCCCTCAAACTATACAAACTATCAAACTAGTCATCGTCATCACCCTGGCTGTAAAGCACTTTAGGTACAACTCTACAGTTTTCTTAAATTAAATCATTTGTCTTTTTTAACGCTGACATTGAAATTATATCAGTATGCTGTAAAATACGGAAATGTCAAATGAACATAAACAATCAACATGCTACCAAACATTTACATAAGTTAACATTAATTAAGTAATCACCTTTATTAAATACATAACTGTGTGTATACACTTTATCCAACAAGAGTCGCAACTTCACTAGACAATATCATTGTTTGAGTGACGATACACACGGTTATAAAATAATATATAAGTATCGTTTACGCAGCTGTGTTTAGTATGTGGTGTTATAAAAATTATCATCTGCGTTCATGAAATGATTATCATTTTAGATGATATTTTTTTAAGAATGCGGCACTAATACGCTTCCACGGGAAACGAATATGTTTTGCTACTTCTATTTAACGCCGTCATAGAGCTGGGATATTGTGGGGCGTTAAACAAAAAAACCAAAACATACAAACTTCTATTGAAAAAGATTCTTTGAAACCAATCATCAATGACGTCGATAATGAGTATTATATCGAAAATGATCAAAACAGAAATGAATTAATGATTTATTGTTAACTCAACTTTGAAATCATAAAATTAATTTCACAAATCTAAAGAAGGAAGAATCTAAAGGATTTTTTGTTGGAAACTGAATGAAATTATACAATGAAGCCAAAAAGCCAACAAATGATTTTGTTATTTGAAAAACTGAAACTTTACGAATAAACAAAATCATTATTATCATGGACATGAGACAATAAAAGGACACCTGATTTTGGTCTAACAAAGAGAATGTTAGGCCTCCTCTCCTTCAACGATGACCATAATTGAATGTGACTAGATATTCTTGATACATTGCAATAGATTTTCCTATTTTAGATGAGGCAAATAGATGAGAGGAACTAGTTAGTAGGGATGAAATTGAAACAGCTGTATTTCCGATGAATCATAAACAGAGACCCGGTTGAGATGGCTTCCCTGTAGATTTCTTTCCAAGCATTTTTGGAAAGATATTGGAATATGGCCATTCTCAGGAAACATATTTGAAGAATCCGCTTACTGCTACGATCAATAAATGTATCATTAATTGTATACAAAAGCCGAACAAAGACAGACACGCCCCATATCTCGTTTAAATACGTTTTACAAAATAATCATCACGTGTGTTACTGATACATTTTAGGAGACTCTAATCGTGTTGATTCATGACAATCAGACCGGTTTTTATACCGGGAAGGTGCATTAGCGAAGATATTTGATGGCTATATTATTTGATCCTTGAAACGAGGAAAGCAAATAAGCCCGGACTACTGATTTTAATTGATTTTTAAAAAGCATTGACCCTGTATCAAAATATTATATTATGTTCGCCTTGAATGTATGGCATCGGCCGAGTTCTTCGAAAATGGACCAATATTTTAATAAGTAGCTTTTAATTCATGTGAAAACCAAAATGGGCATATATCCACAACCTTTCAAAATGAAAGACGCTGCAGGCAGGGCTACTCTCTCCCCCCTGATCTCTTCCTTTTAGTGGCTGAAATTATAGGAAATAATTTTTTTTAAATAAACGTTATCAAGGGGATAAATATCAATGGTATTAAAATACCTGGACTGAATACCTCAGAGCTATGTTAGATATTCTTGACTAGTTTAAGAAAATGTCGGGCTTCAAGTTTAATGTACAGGCTAAAGCAATTTGGATTGGCACATTACTATTATCAATAGCGTCGCGGATTCTTACAAAAGCTTGAACATCGGTTTTTCGATTTGTACCTCAATGAACCGAAAGAATACACAGTCAATCCTTAATTTAATTCGACAACGAAAACATGTTTTATCTACAATAGTTTAACCAAAAATAGTTGTACATATCAAAGCAGACAAAAATGACGCGATTGATAAACATTCCGGGTGTAGGAATACATACTGTGGCGTGACATGAATCGGGTGTCTGTTTAATTTATGCACATAACATGACACGCCTACAAAATCAGTAGCCAATCAAGAGTATGTGGAGGGTATGATAAATATAGAATACTAAACGAGCTCCCGTGTAATACCAATTTTATGAAACGAGTGTATTGTTGTGGTATTTGACGAGCGAAAGCGAGTACCACAACTATTCACGAGTTTCATAAAATTGGTTTTACACGGTAGCGAGTTTAGTGTTTTATTTATTACTTGCCATTTAAAACGTTTTTAGAATTATACTGTCGAGTGTGAATAGGCTGACACCTACACGATCCACGGCATAATACAATTGAGTTTAACAGAATAATACTTCAAACACGTCAAAAGTTGAAACGTATGAATTTAATACCATACAACGGTCTATCTTTATAATTCAGGCGTCCGTTCCACAAAATTATCGTAGCGTTAAGGTTATCGCAACTCGCATACTTAAACTTAGACCAACGACTGTCGTTGCGCTACAGCACGATCGCCTTGTGGAACGGGGCCTTGCACCTCAAAGTTTACAATCACGTCACAATACCCGATGACGTAATTTGTGGAATTTTGTTGCAAGATCCTTCGGTCGAAACAATGCCATGTGACGCCAGCCTAGCAACAAGGTTGCTGTGGTCATCGAGTGTGCTTAAGCTCCTCTCAGTGATCTATCATCTCCACACGCAATGTCGTTGAATAAGCCAAGGGATGTTGAGAGCTTTCAATATTTTTCGTGAAACGTGTTCCGAGAGTACATAAGCACGCGTTTTGGTATTACACAATGTGTAATACAACTGTATGTTTATTAAACGGGTGATCTCTTCACGGGCAAGTAATAAAAAACAAAGTTCATAGGAACTGTCAAATCAAGTTAAGTACTGCAACGGTTAGACGGTAACGAACCGGAACAAATATGTTCGGGAGAAGGCGGCTGTTTCAGATGGCATGGTCAGTTACCGCCAGATTCAAACATGATCATGAGTTCCCTAAGATCGGGACGACACAGTTGGAAAAATGCTAGTTAGAAATGAACACCCAAGACATAAAATTTGTGGAACCGAGGCGAGCGGGGAAGAAACAGGCGAGCGAGCCTGCACGTTTGCTGTTTCTTTCCTTCCCAGCCTTCGGTCTCAAAGAGTTGTTTGGACAATGTATATGCATGAATTTCGCCTAATGTCCTGTGCATGACGATGCACGTGAGCAAAAAGGGACTTCCCTCGACTCTAATATTGGGATTCCCCGACATTCCGTAGAAATAAAAGTAGCCCGCCTCGGTGGGCGTGGCTTAATTTTTTACATTCATTGGGAAATGAATGCAATACCAGATGACCAATTCAGCTTATCAGAATGCAGGAATTTAATTTCAATGAACACAACGTAAATTTAATTATTTGCTTGAAATGGAGTCTTTAGTCGTGCTTGCATTTTTTCCATATTTACGCATAATGCTTAAAGGTTGGTATAACCCGTTATCAAGCCCTGGGCTTTATATATGTATTCATGTTAGACCCTTAACATATATAACAGAAATGGAACCCGTGAAGATCCGGGTTAGAATCGGTCTTCAGTCGTTGAAGGTCATCGGGTGGTCAGGCTCGCTGACGTTTGGTTGATGCATGACATCGTTTCCCAATAGACCGATGCTCACCATATCAGTCAATGGATTGACTGGTCTAGACTCGATTATTTACAGACCGTCCTCATATTGCAGCAATATATATTGTTGAGTTATACAACAAACAAACAGAAATGAAATCTTCAGATACCCTTGGTTAGAATACGGTGAGAATAAAAGGTTCACAAAAGAGGAGTGTTTGTCTTTCTGATAGGTGTGTTGTAAAGAAGCTAACGGGATCGGGTGGTCAGTTTCGTTGACATATGCTCATGATGTCAACCACCGGATTGTCCGGCCCAGACTCGATTATTTACAGACCTTTGTCATATAGCTAGAATAATGCTGAGTATGGCGTCAAACAACAATCAAACAAAATCTGATAGGTGTTCAAAATATTGATTGATTTATTTTGATATATTTCAATCTATTTTTATGTGTGTATTTTAAAACTGTATCTGATTTAATCAAAATATTATTAATTCGAATTCAGTAACAAACAACTTTTATACACGAAGGAAACATTACATCAGGAGCGCTCTACTGACTTAAAAAACAAGCCTTTCTGGTTTGAGATCTAATTGGACACGATTGCATGCTGGTGACATTTCTTAAATGAAATTCGATGACATTTGATTGCTAAAGGACAACAACCTGGTGATTGGAGACATTACAAATTGAGCTTTCCTGGAAGAAACCGCAATGGATCAACTGCCCACTCCATACAATACATAAATCAAGGAAACGAGCAAATCAACGACTAAAGGAAAGCGGGACAGATTTTCAGGTTTCTTAACCACATAATTCACGACAGTCAGAGAAGCAAATGATGAAATTAGAGAAATCGATAGACATACCAAGCAAAGAGTTACTGAGACCACTTGAGACTAGGAGTGATTATGATGGACAACGCTGTGACGACATGACCGAAACGGCAACGTGATTACGAACAAAACATGACCTAACGATTCACTGGCAAAATAAGAAGGAGAGGTAGGGTTTTGATAAATGAGCAATATACCGGCGTACGTGCAGTCATTGTCACCCTCCGCGTGTCTACTGTGTATTCGTGCGCCGCACAAGAAATAGGCCCCGCAGTTCGAGTAGGCTAATCAAATTATCTCTCTATTTCGTTGAAGTAATTAAATAGAAATGTCAAACGAGAGGGTTAGGAAGAAAATTAGGCAAATCATCTTCCTCAATCACCATCAACGCGGGCTGAGCATGAAGATAATTGGGCAGGGTCCGCCCAAAGCACGGTTTGGGAATAGAGAGGAGTATTACAAACAGATATGTCAGTGACTAGATTGTCGTGTTGCTGACATTAACTCAATTTGTTGGAAGACGATAGCCAAGATACGAACTTTAGGGAACCAAAACGAAACCACGCGCGGTGTTGAAAGGGGTAGAAAATCGATAAAAAAAAGCCTAATTCTTAAAACATTTCAATTTTTTTAATGGCTCCAAGGAGGGCAGCTAATAACTGAGTTTACAAGCGTAACTTGAATCTTCGTGACTTCCCCATTGAGACCTCATAATCGTTCACCTACTTTCTGGTGGATCTGATATCGATGCGGAGGATGAAAACAGATCGTGTTTGATCAAACCTAGATGTGCTGCTGTAAAGATAAATAAATTATGTCTTTTTCTTTCAGGCATGGCTCTGATACGGCACATATTAATTCATGTGCGTCAAAAGACAATGCAGTGAACAAAAATAGCTGTACATGTGTATTCAAAACGTCAACACCAAAGAATAATCTTAAATATCGACCGAAAGAGATTCACAAGGGCGTAAAGGGCAAACATTGGAAATTAGTCAATGAATAAATCACTGAAAAGTCATGGCACCAGGTGTTAACAAGATAAATATGAACTGCTCTACCATTAGCAGCCGGTGGTAGAGTGGATACTGCGCCTCAGTGAGTTGCGTTCAGAATCCTTAGATCCTGAGCTCCATTTACCCGGAATATTTATCTGAATTGACGTCCAAATGAAAGTACAGCAATCGTTTGAAAGACGATTGAGACAAAGCGAAAGCTTGTTAAAAGTTCAGACACATATATTTGATGGCAGTGGTATTTTTGCATCATGCCGACAAAGTTTCATGCTGAAACTTTACGAGTAGTGAGTGAGTGAGTGAGTGAGTATGGTTTTACGCCGCTTTTAGCAATATTCCAGCAATATCACGGCGGGGGACACCAACAATGGGCTTCAAACATTGTACCCATGTCGGGAATCGAACCCGGGTCTTCGGCATGACGAGCGAACGCTTTAACCACAAGGCTACCCGGCCGCCTCTTTACGAGTAACAGTGACACTAAGATACTTAACACATGTGTAAAAACAGACTTGTAAGTGACACCAGAGTCATAAATCACCGGTTGGATATTGAGTATGTCAACCTCGTGCATCAATGCAGGTCACGATGACGTCAAACGCTTAATGGCGTTGGAGGGAATCGATTGTCATGTCTCGATGAGACATTGCATCAGGTCCTGACGGTTGCCGGGTAGCCTTCTGACTTGCCTGTCAACATGATGCAAAGATGAATTTCGATGGGGAGAATGCAGACCATGGCGAAACATGAACGTTCATGTTGATGAGGAAATCTCGTGTTATCCATGCAGAATAGGGTCTAGCGTTATTATTCTGTTGTTGGATACATGGCAGCACAGCGGGACGCAAAACGTTATCAGGATATGTCTGTACAGTAATGTAATGACAACCAGCCTCATTTTCAAGTCTCCACAAATGCCTCCCCAGACCATGATAACACCTCCTCCTAATGGCCAATTTTTTGGCGCTAGGATTTCATCATGGCGCCTCTACACACGCTGTCGACCTTCAGCTCCAAACAGGGAAAAATTGAGCTCATCAGAGAACAGGACTCGTCCCCAGTTTCGAACAAGCCAACTGCGAACCCTCCTGGCTCATATCAACCAGTAATGTCGGTGTTGTGGCTTAACGTCAGTTCATGGTTGGGTCGACATGCTCGGATACAAAATGTTCCCTCAATCACGGTGACGCTGTCTGTCGAATGACACGATGACGCGGGGATGAAGCGATTTCGGACATGAAGTTCACTGATGCAACGGACTTCATTGGGGATGGTCACACGGGGTTACCCACTATTAAGCCTTTCTGTTCATCGCATAAACCTGGTTATGCAGATACAATGTGCTTGCCATGGGAGCATATGTAGCTCTCTCCTTGGCCATATCAACGCCTCTCTCTCGGTGGATTCTGTTAAACATTGGATAGCTTTTCTGTGCTTTTGTTATTGTGTTCTGAACGTGTGCTGTCAGCTGCATCATCAGTTTTGTACGTGCATTCCTTTCAACCATTGGAGACGACGTTTTCGCGAAATGCACGTTTTTCATTTGATTACAATTTCCAACTTCTCACTCTTTGTTTCATTGAATACATTTGATTGTATTTGTGCGACATATGTCACCACAATTTCATTTTTTCTTTTCACATTATATAGTAATTAGACAAAACAAAGAAGTTGCTCGTCCATAACAATTTTGTCTTAGTTGCCATTCCAACTTCTAAATGCCACTCAAAGAAGTTAATTAGCTATAGACAAAACAGTTCTTGGTGTAGTTTCTTTTGGACGTCAGTTTAGGTTTAATTTATCAGAAGCACACTCGTGCTCCAGGGATTAACCAAGGTGGTAAACGTCTGATATCTCCATCACTTTCCTCCCACAGCAAGGTAACACGGAGTGATCATTCCCAAGGAATCCGATGATCTGAAGCTAATGTATACGCTGGTACAATAATCCCTTTCCATATTCATAAAAACCTCTGCCCGAAGCAGAGGCGATTGTACGATTCCAACTACATCATGCGCATGTGTTTAAGACTCACTCGCAAATAGTAATGATACCAGGTGTTCGAAAAAAGGTGCACAGATCCTGCCCCATCGGTGGCCCCCGTCACAAACACATGCAAAGGTATGTCAATTGCTCACATGAACAAAACACGGTAAAATATGGTAAAAGTCAAAATAAGTAATTGCATCGGACATAATTTTTGTCATTGATGCGTCAAATTTGGAAATGTTGTCCACGTGTCTACATAAAGAACTTTACTGAGGAATTGAATGTTGTAAACTTGATAGAAAGAGCATGTTCGATTCTACTTCAAAAGCTGTAACGTGACACGATGGACAATGAGTTGCAGGGATTTTGCTCGACATAAATGTTGACAATTGGAAAGTTGAAGTCACCCCTCTTGCCATAAAGCCAGCTTGATCATTTCAACAGCAGATACGCTAAACATTGTCTGGCGACCCCTAACACAGAATGAAGAAACAGCCTCTTGTTATGACAGAGTTGCACTGTGTCCCCTTGCTTCAGGTCATATGTATCGCGACTGGTGGGTATGCAATCATTTAAATATTGTCCACATATACTCCCTACATTCTTGTGACGTTAGATATGGATACATTTCTTAAATCAAGAAATGAGAAGTCATTCCCGATTAACTTCTTTCCAAAGTATCCTATGTATTATTTGTCTTATGTATTTCGGGGCGATTGGGTAGCCAGATTGGGTAGCCGAGTTCGATTCCCGACATGGGTACAATGTGTAAAAACTCATTTCTGGTGTACCCGCCGTGCTATAATTGCTGGAATATTGCTAAAAGCGGCGTAAAGCCATACTCACTCATTCCATTGCATTTAAATATGCTCTTCAAAAGCAGAAACGCAAAACCAGATTTGTGTGAGGTAGAAAAATACATTTATACGAGGAACCATACAAGGTTGTGAGCCAAAATATTGTAGAGAGAACACTTGGTGATTGTAGTCATCTCAGTTATCGGTACATAGGAAAAGTCAAAGGTGAAACTCAGCTGCCATCAATAACGTGTATGTCCTCCGTTTGAATCGATAGCGGCCTGACATCTCCTGCCCAGGGAAGTGACGAGTATCCGAATCACATCCAGTCGGCCTGCAACGCAAAAGCCAAATGCAGCAACGTTTGGGGTTGTGGTTGACGTCGGCGTTGTCGTCTATCATATGCATCCCATAGGTGCTCCATCGGGTTCAAATCCAGGCATCTGGAGGGCCATGGGAGAACAGTAACTTTGTTATTGTGTAAACAGGCTCTTGTGATCCGTGCTATATGCGGTCGAGCGTTGTCCTGCTGGAATACACCGTTGCCGTTGGCTGCAATTTGGAGGACGTGTGGTAGGACAAGTTCATTGATGTATCGTTGAGCCGGATTGCCCTGAATATGGATAAAACCTGTCCTGCCATGATGAGAGATATCCGCCCATATCATAACGCTACCCCCACCTAACCTGTCCACTTCCTGTACGCAGATTCCGGCGTAACGTTCTCCCCGACGTCCTGTAGACCCTTGCTTTTCGGTGCTCCCTTCGACGGAGGAGAAATCTTTATTCATCGCTGAACCAGACGTCTATCCATCGCAGTTGAGGCCATACCCTGTGTTGATGACACCAATGTGGCGCGTCGAACAGCACGTCTTGCTCGTAACTCTGCTGCTCTTAAACGGTTTCGTATGGTCTGGTCGGAGATTCTGCGCAGTCCGGGCATTTGGGATGCGGTTGAAGTGGCTGTGGTCGTCCTTTCACGTAGGTGGCGCAGTCGGATGTAGCGATCTTGGGCGGGGTTGGTTACTCTTGGTCGTCCCGACCTTGGCCGATCACATGTTCACCCATGCTGTTGATCCCATAATCTTATGATGGTGCTTGGCGCTGCATTGAAAACCCTGGCTACAGCTGATCGGGATTCCCCTGCCTGCAAGCAGCCTATGACGTTGTTTCTTTGCACTTCTGTTAATCTTGGCATGTTGTTGAACTGTCACTGATCGATTGACGCAGATGCCAGGCAATCAAAAACCCTGCACTTTAATGCCGTTCATAGTGCTGCTGCACGTGCAGTACGTGCAGCTCCATTGCCCTTTTGTTGATGCACTTGGTGCTCTTTTTCCGAATCTTTCGTGTTTCCGGACTAATGGTTTGCATGTCCTTGATGTGATCATTTTAAATTTGTCACTGACACTATAACAAATAAAAACCTCTTCATTTTGCACCTCTTGGTCCGCTAAGTTTGCTTTTATGGCCTAAAATATCCGTTTTGCGTTTCTTTTTTTGAGGAATATACCATAGACCCTTCGCGATTATATCTTGGTTTCTGAACTCCATATCCTGTAACTGCCTCCGTGGTCGAGTGGATCGAGTGTCTGCCCGGAGTGATGAAGGTCGGGGTTCGATACCAAGTCGCGTCATACCAAAATTTGTCAAAACATGGTATGTGTTGTTACCCATTAAAAGGATAAAACAAGGACTTGTCTCGGAGTCAGTATACTGTGTCTACGTAGGGTATTCGTGGTCAACTGCGACATGGTATGTCAGTGTGCTAACACTATATATAAACCTTCATCAGTCTGGACTAGTACAAACAAAAGAACGCACACGTACATATACATGCAAATATAAATAAATGTAATAATCTTGAACGCGATGTTAAAACCCATTTCACCTCTTCATTCACTACATCAGCACAAAATTTCACTCGATTACATGAGCTATTTGATTGGACGGCTGTTAGTAGCGCATGGATCAGTGGTATTTATGATAACAGATTGGAAGTCGTAAGTTTTGAACATACAAAGTAAAACATGTACCTGGTGTCTATACTGTTTTTCAGTGATTCTTTTATATGATTTTCTTCACTGACCTGTGGATTCTGTTTCAGCAAATCGTCGGAACTTCATGCTTTATAGCTACCTCCAGGCGAAACAAAAACGGGTCAGTGGACAATGAAACGTTTCCTCTGGATGCTGAGACAAAGCGGAGCTGTTTCTTCACAGCCAGTGAGGATGTTTAGACATTAATCATGATGTCATGAAAGACAATTATCTTGCGCTCATGAGTTTTATTATGATATGTCGTGAGAATCCAATTTATGAACGCACCCTTTTAGATTTCAACCAACGGAACAGTTCAATAAATCAACTTCAAGGGTCAGGTCTCGCCTTCCCATCGTATAACCCGAGGACATATTTCTTTTACGATTCAAGTGAAAGTATTTCCCAAATTTATGTCAAGTGAGTTTGTAAGTCCATTTTTATGGTATGATGTGGCGCCGGATAATGTTGTACTGCAGAGCGTAGAGTGGTTTACGATTCTGGACATATTATTCCAGTTCACACCCTTCTTGACAGATAGATGTAATGACGATATCATCTACTCTCTCAATGAAGTCAAACCCTCACTCTTAAAGTTGTGAGAAAAAACACCATCTGAAGGAAACGGTAATATATTACCCGTTTAAATGCCAAAATGTTCAAGACACAATTTTATCAAGTGTAAAATGCGAAGTAAATTAAACCGTGAGTGGCGTTTACCGCAGCAGAACATGCATCATGGCACGGTGGGCCTGACAATAAATAATTTCAGAAGGCCATCGTTTTTAAACCCACCATTGTCATTATTTTAAACTGTCTTTGCACTCGTGATAAAATTCGATGAAAGCGTGACGCATATCCAACCAAAAGGAAACAGATCTACCTGATTCTGATTTACACTATGCGCCGTGGCGTGGATCTTGCTGTAAGTTATTGCATCGTGGAAAGAAAAAAACAACACATACAGCGACAATAAGCAAAGAGAAAAAAATATGTAAAAGGCATCAATCGCTGAGTTGCCATTTAACCGCACCATGATAGTGATTGTACCAATTATGCCATCTTCTTTGGCCACACACAGTGGCAATTCTTAGGAGGGCATTATTGTCATAATCCATTACCCTAAATGAAGTCGCTGGAACCATCGTTCAAGTTTCCTCTCTTCATTGTCGGCAAAGTGACACGACGTCTACATCAGCCTCAAGACCTAAAACCTCTCGGGGATGACCTTGGCAAGTGTTGTGTATGAGTGTGTTCCAGTCAGATATATTCCGAATCATTCAACAGTTAAAAGTCAGTTTTATGTCATATTGCTTGTTTAACAGATGTTGAAATAAATACCATTTGATCGTGGATCCCCTGCGTGGGTGGTTTGATATTTCTCTATCCCAGGAGGACGGGTCAGTGCTCGTCCTAATGTGGGTGTTGTTCAACTGATCCCGATGTTCAGACCACAGCGGGAGATCTCGGCTCGACTGGCCTCGCGCATCGTGGCATTTCCAATCACAAAAAGCGCAGAGATTGATTATTTTCCTTATGTATATCTGACGCTCTGAGCAAGCAAACATCAGCGATCGTTGTTGTAGCCATGAAGCAGTGTAACCTATAACGGTTTTGCAGTTGAATGTTTAGGAGTCTGAAAGTGTGTAGCCGAGATGGGTAAGGCATTGTTGCTCCCATAACACACACGCACGCATGCATGCCCGCACACACGCACACACATACGCACATACGGATCAAGGGATGCACGTACGCACATACGCAATGAGTTTTAAGATATTTTTGTTATTGAAATGATAATATATGATATTGAGACCACTGCCTGTTGTAGCACGTGTAGGAGGGTGGTTGGCAGTGTTTACGCGTCGGTAGATATTAAGAAGTGTGCACGTGTAGGTGGGTTTTGAGGTGTGTGCACGTGTGGGAGGGTTGTCAGGAGTGTGCACGTGTAGGTGGTTTGAAAGGAGTGTGCACGTGTAGGAGGGTTGTAAGGAGTGTGCACGTGTAGGTGGGTTGTAAGGAATGTGCATGTGTAGGTAGGTTGTAGGAAGTATGCACGTGTAGGAGGGTTGAAAGAAGTGTGCACGTGTGGGAGTGTTGTAAGAAGTGTGCACGTGTGTGAGGGTTGTAAGAAATGTGCACGTGTAGGAGGGTTTTAAGGAGTGTGCATGTGTAGGTGGGTTGTAAGAGGTGTGCACGTGTTGGTGAGTTGTAAAAAGTGTGCACGTGAAGGAGGGTTGTAAGAATTGTGCACGTGTAGGAGGGTTGTAAGGAGTGTGCACGTGTAGGTGGGTTGTAAGAAGAGTACACGTGTAAGGGTGTTGTAAGGAGTGTGCACGTGTAGGTTGGTTGTAAGAAGAGTACACGTGTAAGGGTGTTGTAAGGAGTGTGCACGTGTAGCTAGGTGGGTTGTAAGAAGTGTGCACGTGTAGGAGGGTTGCAAGGAGTGTGCACGTGTAGGTGGGTTGTAAGAAGTGTGCACGTGTAGGTGTAATGTAAGGAGTTTGCATGTGCAGGTTCATTTTCAGGAGTGTGCACGTGTAGGAGGGTTGAAAAGAGTGTGCACGTGTAGGTGGGTTGTAAGGAGTGTGCACATGTAGGAGGGTTGAAAGGAGTGTGCACATGTAGGTGGGTGGTAAGGAATATGCACGTGTAGGAGGGTTGAAAGGAGTGTGCACGTGTAGGTGGGTTTTAAGGAGTGTGCACGTGTGGGAGGGTTGTCAGGAGTGTGCACGTGTAGGTGGTTTGAAAGGAGTGTGCACGTGTAGGAGGATTGTAAGGAGTGTGCACGTGTAGGTTGGTTGTAAGAAGACTACACGTGTAAGGGTGTTGTAAGGAGTGTGCACGTGTAGGTTGGTTGTAAGAAGAGTACACGTGTAAGGGTGTTGTAAGGAGTGTGCACGTGTAGCTAGGTGGGTTGTAAGAAGTGTGCACGTGTAGGAGGGTTGCAAGGAGTGTGCACTTGTAGGTGGGTTGTAAGAAGTGTGCACGTGTAGGTGTAATGTAAGGAGTTTGCATGTGCAGGTTCATTTTCAGGAGTGTGCACGTGTAGGAGGGTTGAAAAGAGTGTGCACGTGTAGGAGGGTTGTAAGGAGTGTGCACGTGTAGGTGGGTTGTAAGGAGTCTGCGCATGTAGGAGGGTTATCAGGAATGTGCACGTGTAGGTGGGTTGTAAGGAGTGTGCGCGTGTAGGAGGGTTATAAGGAATGTGCACGTGTAGGAGGTTTGTAAGGAATGCGCACGTGTTGGTGGGTTGTAAGAAGTGTGCACGTGTAGCAGGGTTGTAAGGAGTGTGCACGTGTAGGTGGGTTGTAAGAGGTGTGCACGTGTAGGTGGGTTGTAAGGAGTGTACACGTGTAGTTGGGTTGTAAGGAGTGCGCACGTGTAGGTTTATTGTCAGGAGTGTGCACGTGTTCGTGCGTTGAAAAGAGTGTGCACGTGTAGGAGGGTTGTAAGGAATGTGCACGTGTAGGTGGGTTGAAAGGAGTGTGCACGTGTAGGTGGGTTGAAAGGAGTGTGCACGTGTAGGTGGGTTTAAAGGAGTGTGCATGTGTAGGTTTATTGCCAGGAGTGTGCACGTGTAGGTGGGTTGAAAGGAGTGTGCACGTGTAGGTGGGTTGTAAGGAGTGTGCATGTGTAGGTGGGTTGTAGGAAGTGTGTACGTGTAGGAGGGTTGTAAGGATTGTGCACGTGTAGGTGGGTTGTAAGGATTGTGCACGTGTAGGTGGGTTGTAAGGATTGTGCACGTGTAGGAGGGTTATAAGGAATGTGCACGTGTAGGAGGGTTGTAAGGAGTGTGCACGTGTTGCTAGGTGGGTTGTAGGAAGTGTGTACGTGTAGGAGGGTTGTAAGGATTGTGCACATGTAGGTGGGTTATAAGGAATCTGCACGTGTAGGTTCGTTATAAGGAGTGTGCACGTAAATGTCTTTACTCAGCATGAAGTCGTTTTTCGCCGTATTACCGAGTAAATATTTATCAGGACCAAATGGTTTCAATATGTGTCGTTTACGAAATACAAGCAGTGGATCTGAGAAAGCTTGCCAGTCATGTACACTTGTGCCTTTGTCGGGGACGTCTGCACGTCTGTCGTGTGCTTCGTTGACAGGTTTTTATGTAATTCCCAATTATGCCTAATCCTTGATAGTCACGATAGTGCTGAAATATTGCCGATGTGACTTAAAACTTTAACTCACTCACACACTCAGTCTTCCAGTTCATGACGATCATGGCCATCGTTTACCCCTCTCTTCGTTTGGATATCAGATATTATAGATTGTGCACTTGTAGTCTTTATGTCTGAACCTCACACATATAAAATTATTAAAAATGTCTCAAGATTCATGATGTATCGGTTCAAGATTCCTTGTTCTTTGATCTACGGGCTTTCGTGAATGACGATTCACTTTTCGGAATTGGCAAAGTGTTTGTGTGGAGTTTTAAGTAATTTACTTTGGAGGAGTTGTTTTGAACAAATTATTTAAACGTGTATTCTGGTTGTAATGCTTTCGGTCAATAAATTATGTCTGTATCTGAGTCTCACGTGTTGGAGGCAGGTGCCTTTACATGATTCACATCAGCCTCGGCACCAACCACATCTACATCACGCAAAAAATATTCGTCAATCAACAGCAACTACAGACTCTTCATTCGTCCAAAGACCTTCGTCTTTCAAGTTCGTCATTTACACACTTGTTAGGGCGTTAGTAGTCTAGTGGTTAAAACATTCGTTCTTCACATCGATTGCCTGGGTTCGATTCCCAACAAGTGTGAAGCCCTTTCTAGGTGTTTCTCACCGTGTTACAGACTGAATATCGATAAGAAAAAAACCCGTCTGAAAACAGTTTCACAACTACAAGAAAAATCCATCAAAAGCAGATTCCACTGCACGACCTCTATCATACTACATACATACCCACGAACCACCTCCAAAAAGGGATGATACCAGGTGTTCGCAAAAAGGCGAGCGTATCCTGCCCTAACCGTCATAAACATGCGAAAAAGTAAGTCAACTGCGCGCCTGAAAAATCACGGGAACACAGCAAACATGTAAAGGAAAACGCTACTCAGTTTTATATTTGGTTCTATTGAAAAAGGGAAATTGATCGTTAAATAAATAAAAAGATGTGATCAATTACCAACATCGATAGTTATTTGCAATTATAGGGAGAAAAAGGCGAATTGGCCGTCAGATCTGGCGAGTCATTAGGCGGTTGAGAATGAATAGTCTGCTAATCAAGCAACGGAGATCGAGAGTCATATCACACGACGATGAGAGTCGATTTGTCAGGGACGAAATCATCTCTCATTCTTGTAAAATAGTTCAAAATGATTGGTACGTTCTCGGGAAATGACAGACAATTAAGTGCCAGATCACTATGCACTTCTTTTATATGCGAACTTAAAACTCAATTAGCCCTGAAGATGGAAACCCCGAGAGCCGTAATGATTCAGAATTGATGCAACAAGTTTCAAGCGAGTGGATTACCCTGGATTAGAAATTGTCCTACCGACCTTTTGAACAGTGAATATCGCGGGGAAGACCGGAGTTACCCAATCCCCCTGGTTCGTGTTGTCAATCAATTGCATACAGAAATAGCCTAGTGGTTAAAGCGTTCGCTCGTCACGCCGAAGACACGGGTTCGTTTCCCGACATGGGTACAATGTGTGAAGCCCATTTCTGGTATCCCCCGCCGTAATATTGCTGGAATATTGCTAAAAGCGACGTAAAACCATACTCACTCACTAGCTTACAGAAAGGCTGCACTTGCATGCGACTACCTAGCATTTGTTTCATACATTATTGAAGGTGTAGCATTCATAAGCTTCAATTCGTTTTTACAAATGGTACAATTTACCACTGTGGTAAAAACTAAAGACTACTGGTATGGTTCTGACAATCGAATCTTGTATTTAAGAACACGACCAGTGCATCCTGGCACGACTAAGGGACGCAACTCGGCACAGCAAATTTCTGCGCCTAACACGAGTGGACCCCCGAGCCCCTTATCCCGCCCCACGCTGTATTGTCTAGCCGTGGAGTGATCAAGAGCTGGCTTGTTTTTAGTACAAAGTTAGAGTAACCTCTGGTTATGATAAATTATACTGTCAGATGACACGCTTTCTTCTTGGAAGGAATGCCGTTTCACCTTATAAACTCGTGATTGATGTACACTATCTGTATGCAATGTATAACATGTATGTGTATTGTTTGTAGCGGCTGCCAGGTAGAACATGTACAGCGGTTAAAATGTACGCTCGTCACGCCCAAATCCCCTGTTAAGTTCCCCACAAGCGTACAATGTGAAACCCATTTCTGATATCCTCTGCATAATGCGGGGTAAACCAATTATTGCATATCATACCTCAATCTATACATATATATTTCTTCATTTACATCCTAGAAAACCATATACCACAGCAACAGGTCCTGTGTCGTTGTCATCCTGTCTATATTGCTATGAAAAAAAAATAAAAAAAAATATTGCCATGAAGCCTCGCCATGTCGCTTTGAAATAATTTCACAAATAAATGTCATTCTTTTATCATAGAATGCTCCTGTATTTTTCCATTTAATATCAATAATAACATAACGTTCAATGTGTTTAATCGTTGACCATTACAACGTAGAACACTTATATGTCTCATTGGTTAGTGTACCACAAGGTGTGAGTGAGTGAGTCGGTTTAACGCTGCACTGAACATTATTTCAGTTATATCACGGCGAACATACGATTCTGCTTTTAGCAGACATGTCTTATGAATATGGAAAGGGTTTTGTCGCCTTTATTTACCGCTTCGGTGCTAGCCACGAGCACACGTATATTGCTCAAAAATACAATCATGGCTGACCGGAACTCACACTGAACCGTTTTAATAGTGTTCGTATAAGTGGGTATATAACAGAATATTATTACTATTTATTTAGATGTGTTCTTTGACTATGAAACGATTTTAAATGAAACCAGAGAAAAGGTTTACCACAACACAAGTAGTTGCTGTATTTCTTTTTTCATTTTGCACTGTAGGCCATCGGCCCATTGTACATTTAGATAGTCAGGTCCACAATGGACATTAACGAGCTTCTAATATGCATGACATGGAATATATATAGTGAAAGGTTATACATGGTTTCAGCATGACATGTTGACAACAATAGGTTAAATTTATGTAATGTAGGAAGGTCATGATATTTTCCTGGAATATATTTGTTCTATAAGATTATTATATGTTTTACAAATTAACAGAAAATGGTATTCGTTTTCGATAAGACCAATGTTACAGAGGTTACAAAGTCTTTGTTCTCTTGGGACATTATAATATCTACCCACTTCAATATGGAGTGTGTGCCAACTACAACGTCGGGAAAGCGCAGTACAACATTTACCAATATTGATATTGCAACATAAGTAACAACATCCCTCCTTGGGTTCGCCCCGATTATGTTTCTAGGTTTGTCAGCACCATACCCGTGCTCGTGGGTTTCATCGAAGTGGTAAACGTCTGAGACCTGCATCACTTCGGGCTTTCCTCCCACATTAAGCTGACACGCCGTGATATGACTGGAATGCTCTTAAAAGCGGCTTTAAACCCAACTCACTCACTCACTCACTCACCTCTCTTGGGGGCTGCTTTGTTTTAACTTGTTGAAATCAATTCAGAAAAATATATAAAACAATAGTCACTGTTCAGGCTGCTCTATCAATCAACAACACAAGCAGACTGTAGACATCGCAACGATCCAACACTAACAACAAGTAAATAAACGCAAAGACTTTGTTTGGTAATCAAATCAGATGCTAACAAACAAACTTGTGTCAGCAGTGGGTGTCACTGGTTTGGCATGGCATACCCATCCTTTTTGCTAACACCAGGTGTCAGCATTAATTGTCAGTGATTCCTTTATATGGTTTCCATCATTCTTTTGCCTTTTTACGCCCGTTTGAATAATGATTATAAATTATGATTCGGCGGTGTTTTTCTCTGACGTTAACGTTTAATGAACTGGGCAAAACAAAGTATACATCCATGTTTAAATGTGGTTAAAAAGAAATGGTAATTCGATGGTGAGATATTTGGCCCTAAGGTTTGCAGTGTTGTGGCGTCCGATTTCCGCCTAGTAACGTTTTGAAAACCTTGTTATTGTTTGGTCAAATATACCGTATTCGACGTAATAAGCGCCCCGCTCTAAGTGCCCACGGCGATATTTTCTAATATATTGGCTAGTGAACAATCGCAATTTGCACCCCTTCCGATTGATCAATGTACACATGACTTATTTATTCGTGTAAAATACGTATGTTATATGTATTCTTAATTATAGGAAATTAAATTCTGGGGAAAATATATCTGCGCATATAAACATTTCAGGCTGTCAGCATTAACCACGAAATTTACGATCTTTCAACTCTGTTGTTTTTCACCAAAATAATATTATAATAAGAACCCCCTATTTCTAACTTTGAGAGCGCCGTTGGCGCTTATTACGTCGAATACGGTAGTTTTCAAGTGTACAGTTTCTGTTGACAATTTAGTTATTTGTCTCAAAGCTAAACCAGCACGGTACTCAATTCAAAGACTTCTCAGTGTAAATATATGGTCAGTCGTGTTTCACACTCAACCATTTTAACAACGGTGATGAGTCGATTGATATTTCCTTATTCATCTATTCATAGCACCACTATAATGGAGACAGATGGTATTGATTACTAATTAGTTTAACTAATGTTGTTGGTGGAACGTTTAATGATTTATGGCCGGAGATCTGATGTCACGCCCAAGGCCGAGTGAGCTTCAAATAGGAACTGTTTATAATTAGTGTGAATATCATTAATGTGCACGTGTTCAAATCAAATTACATTCATTACTGTCGAATAAACACAACATGATTTACAGATATTCGATACAGTTGGTTTGTTGTAAATCTATGCCCTACATGTACGTGACGCCCAAGTGACGAATTACGTATTTTAGTTCAAACGAAACACGCGTTAGATAGCCTAACCCCTCCGGCAGTTAGTACTGCACGTTCTGTTGATGGTGTGAGCTCTGGTGTGGGTTTGAGTCATGTTGATGGTACGTTCTCTGTTGGTGGCATGCATTCTGTTGATGGTATGTTTGTTTGTTGTTTAACGCCACACTCAGCAATATTTCAGCTATATGACGGTGGTCTGTAAATAATCGAGCCTGGACCAGACAATCCAGTGATTGACATCATGAGCATCAATGTACACAGCTGGGATCGATGACATACATCAACCAAGTCAGCGAGTCTGACCACCCGATCCCGTTAGTCGCGCCTTACGACAAGCATAGTTGCCTTTTACGGCAAGCATAGGTTGCTGAAGACCTTTTCTAACCCGGATCTTCACGGGTCTGTTGATGGTATGAGGTCTCTTGATGGCATGTGCTATGTTGATGGTATGAGCTCTGTTGTTGGTATGAACTCTGTTGATGGTATGAGTTCTGTTGATGGTATGTACTATGTTGATGGTATGAACTCTGTTGATCGTATGAACTCTGTTGATGGTATGAGTTCTGTTGATGGTAGAAATTATGTGGATGATATGAATGGTGTTGGTATGAACTATGTTGATGGTATATACTCTGTTGATGGTATGAACTCTGTTGATGGTATGAATCATATTGATGGTATGTACTCTGTTGATGGTATGTGTTCTGTGGATCGTATGAACTCTGTTGATGGTATGAGCTCTGTTGATGCTATGAACTCCATTGGTGGTAGGAGTTCTCTGGACGGTAGAAATTCTGTTGATGGTATGAACTCTGTCGATGGCATGAGTTCTGTTGATGGTATGAATGAATTCTGTGGGTGGCATGAACTCTATTCGACGGTGTGTATTCCTGGTGACAATAGGTCGTATCAGGTGGCAAAATGAATGGGATCATCAGGTCCGATAACGTGTTTGATAACGTGCCCTCCTACCCCGATGGCGTTGACCGTTGCTAGCAGTATGGATCACTGGATTGTCTGGTCCAAAATAGATTATTTACAGGCCTCCTTCGTGCAGTTTGAATATTGCGAAGTGCGGCGTTAAACAACAAACAAATAATGAATTTTACAGGTGAACTCTTGATCGATATTTAGAAACTAGAAGAACTTTCGTAGACATGAAGACATGACAACCACTCTATTTTATCTCTGGTGTACATCTTGTCCCCTTATCGGGTGAATTAATAAGGTAAACACATGCTGAAGGGGCAGCGTGTATCCCTGAAACGTCGACTCCCTGAAGCGTGTGATTTTGGTATAAATATCAAATCAAAGTCAGAAACTTCAAAAGGATTTGATACTTATAACTCTGTAGCCCATCATTTGCAAGTTGTGTTCTTGACACGTAATCATCAATACCCTGCTATCTTGGAGAATCCATGGGCCTTGGAACACGAGGCTGTTGTGAATATCAAGCGAACGAGCTCTACGTTCCTTGAAATTATCATCAATTTTTTTTCTTCTGAATATTGCCTTATAATAACGTCAGAGTCACTCATTTTCCAAATTACCGAAGACATTTCGTGATTGCCAAATTATACAACTTTATAACGTGGTTAAATCCTCTCTTTCAAATATGTCCAAAAGGATAATTTTCGTGCCAAAATACGATCAAAATGCTTCTGACATGAAGTATACAAGTAGTGCACAATTTATCTCATTATGAGAGGCGTCGAGGCCATGATACTATAAAGATGCCCCCTTATCGCCCTGACGCTAATAGAGACGCCCAGTGGTCACTCAGAGACGAGATAATAACCAGAGGAACGAAAGCTATTTATTGACTAAATGTGTCAAGCCTTTTCCACGACAGGCAGCCATTAAATGGCGGGATAATGGACGAAAGGTGAAGGTCACAGTTCTTGTCCAGTATAACGGGGACGTCAGGAGAAGTCTGGGGCACGCTTGTTGATTGCTAATTAACAAGATGATGCGTATATCATTCACTGTCAATTTGGGCTGACACTGACGAAACTTGTATTGTGAGGGTTTGCTTCCTCCAGAATATCGAGCGATAGTTTGTGTCGTGTGGTTGCTTGAGTGAGGTTGTGAACACACCTCTCAATACACATGATGGTCATATATAGGGCAAGTAGACAGCTTGGGAGGTTTAAATGTGTTTTGGAAGACAAATGCTACAATTGTGTTACGCGATGGCTGTTTCAGGCGAACATTTCGAGAATGTATTTTAACAGTCAACAGCAATATGTTCCGAATTAAATGGAAAATGATTTATAACTGGTGTGTCTCCAGTACATTAAGGTCGGTTGGGAAGGGTATTGGATTGAGGCTCGGGTTTGATAACATATGGTAACAATGTGTGAAGTCCGTTTCTGTCACCCTTCGAGAAATAGCGGGAATATTGCTTGAAATTTTTATTATAATTGTGATGAAGGAACATTAGTATTTTCTATCCCTTCAGCTTCCCATGTGCCTCTCTCCTTCATTTTCCCATATGCCTCTCTCCCTCATCTTTCCATGTGGCAATCATCCATCATCTTCACATGTGCCACTCTTCTTCATCTTATGTGCCACTTTCCTGAATCTTCCCATGTGCCCCTCTCCTTCATTTTCCCATATGACTCTCTCCATCATCTTTCCATGTGGCAATCATCCATCATCTTCACATGTGCCACTCTTCTTCATCTTCTCATAAGCCTCTTTCCTTAATCTTCCCATGTTCCACTCTCCTTAATCTTCTCATGTGCCACTCTCCTTAATCTTCCCATGTGGCAATCATCCATCATCTTCACATGTGCCACTCTTCTTCATCTTCTCATAAGCCACTTTCCTTAATCTTCCCATGTGCCACTCTCCTTCATCTTCCCATGTGCCACTCTCCTTCATCTTCTCATAAGTTACTCTCCTGCATCTTCTCATGTGCCACTCTCCTTCATCTTCCCATGTGCCACTCTCCTTCATGTTCCAGTGGGTCACTCTCCTTCATGTTCCAGTGTTTCACTTTCCTTCAGTTTCCCATGTTTCACATATTTTCCCTTCCCATGTGCCACTTTCCTTTATCTAACCATGTGTCTTTAACACAAGTTGAAGCTACACTTCACATGCTCCTACGCGAAAGACTTTAGCCAATACAAATATTTTCCATTGTGAACTTGGAGCGATGAGGTAATGAGAGATGAAGATGTGCGATCACCGTATGTACAACACACGACTCCCGATTTAGTATAGTTTTACATTGGGGACGTGGAGGAAGATCGGAGTTTGTGCGTACATTTCAAACGATTTTTTATCCAATCATGCGTATGGTATAACAAGTCACGATTATCTGCCGAAACAAATTCCATTACACGTAAAAGGCAAAATTGGTGTATGAATGGGTCACCAAAATCAGTGATGACATCATGTGTTCTCGAGGTGTGTTGCGCAAGCACGTTGTTTGCAAGGAATCAAGGATAGGTTCCTATTGTAAACCGTCTAGCCATAACACATTTTGAAGTTTCTGAACTTTATCAGTTAAAGCATTGAATGTTGTAACCCTGATCAAACAACATCTTTTAAATCTGCATAAATGATCTGCCTGCATTGTACCTCAAAAGCTGTGAAATGTAGACACCAGAAGCTTGAACTGCTCAACATGAAGGGGAAGTAGGCTTTTGGAGTGAGTGAGTGAGTGAGTATGGTTTTACGTCGCTTTTAGCAATATTCCAGCAATATCACGGCGGGGGACACCAGAAATGGACTTCACACATTATACCCATGTCGGGAAACGAACCCGTGTCTTCGGCGTGACGAGCGAACGCTTTAACCACTAGGCTACCCCACCGCCCCGTAGGCTATTGGAAAAGTGAAGTTATCCCTCTCGTCATACGTTCTTGTGGATAGTGGTATGCCACTCTAACCGTTATGCCGCTCGAAACTTTATACGTCGAATATTGAATGCAACAAGTGAGAATGGTTTTACGCCGCTTTTAGCCATATTCCAGCAATATCACGGCTTTGTGGAAACATAAAGGCAAAAGAATTACTAGGTTAGCCAATCAAGTTTAACGGAATCTTTTGCACTGTATTTATTAAAAACTTAAAAACACTTCAAATCCATATCCTAAAGTGTGCTCAAAGCGCTAAGGGTTGAGTGAGTGAGAGGGTATGGTTTTACGCCGCTTTTGGCAATATACCAGCAATATCACGGCGGGGGACACCAGAAAGGGGCTTCACACATCATACCCATGTCGGGAATCGAACCCGGGTTTTCGGCGTGACGAGCGAACGCTTTAACCACTAGGCTACCCGACCACCCCTTTAAATGCAACAAAGGAATGCAATGACTTTATGATGATGTATCTTAGCTTAGAAGCCATTTGTTCGGGGTTGTCTTGTCCAGACTTAATTATTTACAGACCGACGTCATGTGCTTGGAATAGTGTTGAGTAGAACGTTAAACAACGCAGAAACATGTGTTCGGATTTCTAAACTCCTTTTCATGACAATCTACACCCAGACATAGAATTTGCTAGTCAAGGTAATATTGTATGAAAAATACCTAGTATACGGTTTGCTAGACATGTCTTCTCTTTACAGAATAGATTCGGGATTAACAGCAGGTTACCTTGGCTTTGTGGATTGTTCAATCTGTAGCATACACATCTCAGTTTACCTATAATAGGTATGATTACAAAATTCGGTATCAGCCTTGTTATGAAGCAGATCTGTCTTGCAACTTGGCAAAGGTTGTCAGAGAAAGTACAGATGAGATCAATATCAGACGAGGGTGTTTTGGTATCGTAAATATTATATATTAGAAATAGAATATGCATTATGCGACGCCTTTTGGATACATATTTGTTTTCGTAATGCGCGCATGGGGCAAACAGAAACACACGAGGGTAATAATCAATATCAATCAATATCATTCTGAAACTAATAACTCAAGAAATGTCACTGAAGCAATATTGTAGGAATACAGTTTCTCAGTGGCCCAACCAATTAAATTTTTTGTGCCAAATACGTTGCAGTCATGTTTGTTGACAGAAGCAGTCCCAAAACAGACAACCCTCTCCGGTGACAGATTTTGAGCAAGTACATGTAGCTTGTATGTAGCTAACGGAAAGCAGTTCCTGTCAGGTGACCTCATTTGCATGTTTATCGTATCGGAATATTAAGTTTATCAGTTTGCAGGACGAACATGTGTCGCATTACAAATAGAGCAATAATAATAATAATAATAATAATAATTATATTATATATATTATAATAATAACTCTTCATGAAGGCCTCAAAAAGGTATTAACTTACATGACGCATCCTGATTCCATTGAAGTAACGTCATCAATAAACAACAACAACAACATTGTGACCTACTTTCTTGTCATGCAATCAGCGTTTGTTTGTGTGTTGTTTAACGCCGAACTCAGCCTTATTCCAGCTTTATGACGGCTGTCGGTACATAATCGACTCTGGAGCAGACAATCCAGTGATTGACACGATGAGCATCGATCTCCGCAATTGGGATACATGTATCAAGCAAATCAGCGAGCCTGACTACCCGGTCCCGTTTGTCGCCTCTCACAAGCACTGAGCGGCAGTCATTAATAAGATGAAAGTCTGTATGTTTGATTGTTTTAATCTAAGGCTGGGACTGTATACGATTATTTAATAAGGTTCGGTCTGTGAGGTACAACAAACGCAAAATACCAGACATGCGAACAGAATCCACGTGAACGGGTGAGCTGACGTGACATGATCATGAGGTTAAAACAGTTTTTTTATATTTGATAGCAATGTCACCGATGAACGCCGTTGTAGTTATTTTGACGACAAAGAACAAAGAATATATTAAATATTTCTCTGTATATTAAGCATGCATTAGCCAAAGGTGCTGCGCATACAGGACACCTGGTGTCATACTGATGTTCAGTGATCCATTGCTGCGTGGGTTCTTATATAGTGTGTGTGTGTGGGGGGGGGTGGGGGGGTGGGGGGGGGGGGTCAGTCGGGTAGCCTAGTGGTTAAAGCCTTAGCTCGACACGCCGAAGACCCGGGTTCGTTTCCCGATGTGGGTACAATGTGTGAAGCCCCTTTCTTGTGTCCCCAGCTGTGATACTGCTGGAATAGAGAGCGAGCGAGCGAGCGAGCGAGCGAGCGAGAGAGAGAGAGAGAGAGAGGGAGAGAGAGAGAGGTGGAATACGATTGGTCCATAGGAGAGGCATAGAAGGGACATAACTCGTAATAGCCATTGGTGGCGCTACAATCGAGCCCAGGAATTCCAGCATAGTTCGGCAAGGGTGGAAACTGGACTTTTAAAGTCAGTTAACGCTCTTATACAGCTTCGTACGTAGAACATCGAAGTAGCTTAATGGTAGCTGCATGACAAGAGGGATGGTTTCAAATGTCGAGCAATATTCTAGCAGATTCAGCCTTTGTTGCCTACATTTCATAACTTTGAGGTGCAATCGAGCATGCCCTTTCAGATTTCAACGAACATCACAAGGCTCTCACACACTCGTGATAAGTCCGAATCGTAAAATGTACAATGATTATGGCAATAGTTTTGACGCTTTTATTTACATTCCCTGATAAAGCGTTGACTCGTCACATCGTATACCTGGTAGATGATGTTATTGATTAACCTAGCAGGTCGATAGTAGGCTTATTACCACAAACACGTACATTTCCTATATCCGAAGGATGACATATTTGCTTATTCCAGCACAAAACACTTCAGTTTGAACTGGGCACCTGTCTACTGATAAGAAATTTATAATATTACGATCCCACAGCAGTATTTACAATACCACTGTGCGGAACGTCAGGTAACAGCAGAGTGAGTGGGTATGGTTTTACGGCGCTTTTAGCAATATTCCAGCAATATCACGGCGGGGACACCAGTCCAGAAATGGTCATCACACATTGTGCCCATGTCGGAATCGAGCCCGTCTCTTTGACCACTAGGCTACCCGACCGCAACAGAAGAAGCAGGGAGAAAGTTGGTATCAGCCCCGTCATGATTATCAGCAAATATGCTCATTTACTGTTTCTCTATAGGAACAGAGACCATGAATGCTGTCTGCATATGGTCTCTGTTAGAAGAATGGGAAGAGAACATGTCCTATTTTCCAGACGTTCAGGGATTGAAGTACCTCACACATGGCGTGCATAAGAAGCAGCACCTCAGAAGGTGTAATTGACGGTGCAGACATCTGGTGGGCAATATCTACTTCGTTAGTGTGCGAGTACAGACAGACACTAAGGCGTGCAGATGACAGCCTAATAAATGCGCACCGGCCGACATTACGGAGAGCTTGAATCTTCATTTGTTCCAAGCGTGAACTGCGATCCCACAACCAACAGGTCCTCGCTGTCCCCGAGACAAATACTTCAGATACACACATTTTATCACACTGTTCAAGCTGATGCACCCTGCCTCCTAACATCAGTCTAGTTGCGAATACAAACATTTTCAAATCCAGCCCCAAAACTCACCTCCACTACTTCAGTTAGACCGATCCTACCTTCTTATATAGTTCCCAAAGCGGTCGGGTAGCCTAGTGGTTAAAGCGTTCGCTCGTCACGCCGAAGAGACGGGCTCGATTCCGACATGGGTACAATGTGTGAAGCCCATTCCTGGTGTCCCCCGTCGTGATATTGCTGGAATATTGCCAAAAGCGGCGTAAAACCATACCTTCTCACTCACTCAACCCTTAGCGCTTTGAGCACACTTTAGGATATGGATTTGAAGTGTTTTTAAGTTTTTAATAAATACAGTGCAAAAGATTCCGTTAAACTTGATTAGTTAACCAAGTAATTCTTTTGCCTTTATGTTTCCATCAAGCAAAAAAAACTTTGGCCATGTTCACTAACCGACTACTGTTTCCCGATGTTTTCTGACACAAGAACTGGCTGGAATTGTGTCGCATTTCTGCGCTGAACAATGTCATTGATTTCAAGTCGAAATAACTGTTAATAAATTTAAATAAAATTTAAACCATTTTGCGCTGATTGTTTTCCTGTATATGACTCAGCTGGAGACAGTTGGGGTAGAATATAAGTGAGTGAGTGAGTGAGTGAGAGATATATTTGGGTTTAACGCCTCTTTGAATAGTATTTCAGTCACGGCGTGTCAGCTAAATGTGTGAGAAAGCCCGAAGTGATGCAGGTCTCAGACGTCTACCACTCCCTGAAACCCACAAGAACCCAGAAACATAACCGGGGCGAACCGGGACTCGAACCCAATATCATAGGTTTCTGTCAAAGCAACGAGGTCTCAACAAACATATGCTTGTTGTAAGACTCGACTAACATAGACCGGGCAGGTCAGTTCCGGTGAAGTGACTGTTTGTGCCAAGACGAAGTGGGACACTTGTGATGTTTTCAGGCATTGGTTTCCGACACAGACTCAATTATTTACAGTTCGTCTTAATACAGCTGAAATATGACGACCACTGGGTTGCAGCGAACAACATCCAGTTAGTCACTCCTTGTAGTCACTTTTTGCGATGATCATGAGATGTCTAAATGAAGTTGTTCCAGAAACCTTACTGCTAAAACTATGTAATATTTTACCACTGTATCGAGGGCCAGGGAAGTAAATGTCTCAATGGAGTGAAATATAATGATCCATGTTTCGCAGATGCGACACGTCACCGTTGCCTGTCAACACGTCATAAAGTGAGCCCGTGCCAGGTATATCAGGAACACGGTTCCAAAGAAACAGGATATTGGTTCCGCAGCCTAATCAATCACGCTCCGAGACAATAGTTAGCCAACCCGTGTCATTAACATGATCCCGACAGCTTGAAGACAGAATTATAGTTGTTTGAAGCCTGCCATAGACTTCGACGTATGCTTGTTGTAACGTACGTCCCCGATCACTGCTTGAGATAGATTAATCACCAGCTCACGGCGATGGGTATATGACTGTTATGAAAGGGGTCTCTATTTCAATAAAAAAGACCTTTGAAAGGTTAAATCAAAGCTATGTCCACAGACATCACTTCTTTGGTCGCTGCATTGTCAGGTTGGTAGTACCACTACAATACTGTGGCTGATGAGAACCTCGTGTTGATCGCTGTCATTCTCAAACCGCGATATTGTAGGTTCAATGAGTAACAGAAACATTGGTGTTGCAAACATGTCGATCTGGCTTATACATCTGCAGGATTAAATTGGAAAGTAATTCCATTATCTTACAACAGAATATGGTTGATTTAATCTTTCAGTGCGTTTGATTGCTTGCACTTGTCAGTTGAAAACATTTTGTTCTTGAAACTTCGTTGAAGTTTACGCACTTCAGATTTTGTTCATGTCAAAGAATTCAAACTGCACATGAGTCAACACTGTAATTTACAAGCCTGTTTGTATCGTGGGTCGGGTGTCTGCCTGCTTCGTTTCATTTACTACAAGGACGTGTTATCCTCGGGTTAACAAGCCATCGATGTCAACCTCATTTCATATGCTTTATCAAACTCACAATCTGTCCAGTTACAAATTGTCTTGATGAGACACAGGCGAAGATCGGATTCCGATACAATCGATCCAACTCCAATGGTATATCCTTGGAGGCATTCGACTATCCGTTAACCTCGGTATTATCTATTGGATTTTTCGTATAACATGGCTTGGAAGACTGCTATTTTCGGGGCAATTTTCGTCAATTCTGAAACCAACTCGACTTGAGACAGAAACATATTGGGTGATTGATCAAAAACAGCATGAAGCGAAATGACTTTACCAAAATGTAGCATACCAGCTCGGCGCAATGAATAAACAGTTATGTATAACGTACAGTATATTATTTCAAATTATATCTCGTAAATTATATTCTCAGACAAAAGGAAACCTTCCTTGTCAGTTGTAATTTCAAATCGATATTACCGTATCGGACCTATATCAGCATGCAACCAGGAGGTCTTGTATATTACAAGGAGCTTCAAGAACCATTATTCATCAAACAGAAAGTAAATGTATTGTGCATTATTCCCTGGCGAAACACGTAGTTGTAACAATTACAAGCAAAGAGTAATGAGTCCATCAAACGAAATATCTCTTGACTGAAAGCGGTGTTCAGTGTTGACACAGCGTCTGATGGTGGTAATGATGGTGGTGGCTTCCTTGGGAAACCAGCGAACGTTCCTCTGATGGAGTTTATTCCAGACTATAGAGGAGGGAGTTCGACACATATGTTATCTTTGTAGTATTATCGATAATTAATTAGTCCTCTTTGAATAGGATTTGCCACAAGCGATGGTGTGTGGTTTTGTCAGTAACAACTACACCCCGTCTGGGCTCTGGGTTAAAACTGGCCCCGAAGGAAACCGTACTTGCAGAAGGCGACTGATTGAATCGGTTGGTCAGGCTCGGTTACTTGGTTGATAGGGGCAGTGGGGTAGCCTAATGGTTAAAGTGTTCGCTCTTCAGGCCGAAAACCCGTGTTCGATTGTTCACATTGGTGCAATGTGGGAAGCCCATTTCTTGTGTCCCCTGCCGTGATATTGCTGGAATATTGCTAAAATCGGCATAAAACAACACACACTCACAATTTGGTTGATAACGTGGGAGTGCGGTAGCCTGGTGGTTCGCTCGTCACGAACATGTACGTGTACTGAATGTAGCGCTGCTAGATGTATTGTACTGAATGTAGCCTTGCTACATGTAATGTACTGAACGTAGCCTTGTTACATGTAATGAACTGAATGTAGTCTTGTTACATAGGATGTACTGAATATAGCCTTGCTACATGTAATGTACTGAATGTAGCCTTGCTACATGTAATGTACTGAATATAGCCTTGCTACATGTAACGTACTGAATGTAGCGCTGCTACATTTAATGTTCTGAATGTAGCGCTGCTAGACGTATTGTACTGAACGTAGTCTTGTTACATGTAATGTACTGAATGTAGTCTTGCTACATGTAATGTACTAAATGTAGCCCTGCTAGATGTATTGTACTGAACGTACTCTTGCTACATGTAATGTACTGAATGTAGCCCTGCTACATGTAATGTACTCAATATATCCTGCTACATGTAATGTACTCAATATATCCCTGCTACATGTAATGTACTGAATGTAGTCTTGCTACATGTAATGTACTAAATGTAGCCCTGCTAGATGTATTGTACTGAATGTAGTCTTGCTACATGTAATGTACTGAATGTAGCCTTGCTACATGTAATGTACTCAATATATCCCTGCTACATGTAATGTACTGAATGTAGCCTTGCTACATGTAATGTACTAAATGTAGCCCTGCTAGATGTATTGTACTGAATGTAGTCTTGCTACATGTAATGTACTGAATGTAGCCTTGCTACATGTAATGTACTCAATATATCCCTGCTACATGTAATGTACTGAATGTAGCCTTGCTACATGTAATGTACTAGATGTAGCCCTGCTAGATGTATTGTACTGAATGTAGTCTTGCTACATGTAATGTACTGAATGTAGTCTTGCTACATGTAATGTACTGAATGTAGCCTTGCTACATGTAATGTACTGAATGTAGCCCTGCTACATGTTATGTACTGAATGTAGCCCTGCTAGATGTACTCAATGTATCCCTGCGACTTGTAATGTGCTCAATGTAGCCTTGCCACATGTAATTTACTGAAGGTAGCCCTGTAACATGCAATGTACTGAAGACGTTCCTGCTAATCTTGCGTACTTTCTCCAGGTATTTTGAAATATCTTTGAAAGTTAATATTTCTACAGTGAAAATAAATGTATCTGAATGATACGGAATTAATCCAGGCCAAGAGCGTTCTGTTACATTATAACTCTAGTGTCAGGATACATAATAGTTTGTCTTTCTCATCTTCCCAGTGCGAGCACCCTGCGGCGCCCAGTTGGCTTGGCACTCAGAGATATCACCAACGCCATGACACCAACACTGTTTGGCGGAGAGAGACATTTGGGTCCAAGAAGTTAGCCCCTGGCTGCAACGAAGTCGGTCATTCATCAAACTTCATATTATTTTTTCCTTGCTGATCAAAGTTTTATAACAAATCCAGGATGTAAAAATATAGTTATAGTGCATGGAATGGTGATAATTTTTATCAAGAAATTTAACCCGATTACGATAATGCCACATATGGTAATGAAATAATTATCAGAATAATTACAGAAATGAAATTATCAACTGTAGGACAGGAGAACCCTTTCTCATGACTGATCGTTGTGTGGAATCCTTAAGCGAGGCAAGGCTTGTGGCCTAACACTACCCAGGAAACGATTTGCACCCTCACTCTTTCCTTTCCTCACTCACTCACTCCTACTCTCACTCACTCCTTCCCTCACATCCTCCTACTCTCACTCCCTTCGTCCCTCACCCACCCCTTCACCCACTCACCCACTCATCGGTTTCTCTTACGTTCTCATGAAGATTGAAACATGAGTAAAATCCCCACCCAGTAGACTGTTGTGTAACAGGCATGTTTGCTATGCCTCGAAATCAGCAAGCAGGACATGAACGTCACTTAGCCGGGGAACCTGAAGGTGATCCTAGGACAAAGGTGTCCCTCATCTGTGGAACCAGCAGGTGCTCCTAGGACATGGGCGTCCCTCATCTGTGGAACCAGCAGGTGCTCCTAGGACACGAACGTCACTTAACCGTGAAGCAATAGGTGCTCCTAGGACTAGGACGTCCCTCATCTGTGGAACCAGCAGGTGCTCCTAGGACACGAACGTCACTTAAACGTGAAGCCAGTTGGTGATCCTTGGACTAGGACGTCCCTCATATGTTGAACCAGCAGGTGCTCCTAGGACTAGGACGTCCCTCATATGTTGAACCAGCAGGTGCACCTGGGAAATTAACTGTGCTTTACATAAAGTCCACAAAATATATATATTTATGATGACATTTGGATGATTGCTGGGGACATGATACTCACGCCCGTTTTTAATGTGACCAGAACACAATGGTTGTTTAGCTATCAACTGCACATTAACACACTTTTGTTTAATCGTAAATAACACTTACGTAAACCCGCGGCTCGTGGCAAATCCACGTCTTCACGACGTGGGTATGCTGCAAACAGGAGTGGCGCAAAACGAAGTTACCAGACATCGAATGATCATCGAAACACAATATCATCTCTATGGAGTCGTAATCTACAGCAGGGCAACACTCAAGAGTTGCCATTAGCCAGTCGTTCAAAAACTTTACGTCAACCATATTCGGTTGGTGCAACTGTGGAATCGATACTGAACTGCCAAATTAACACCTCAGACAATTCCTGGGTTGAATGTGTGTGAGTTGGGTTAAACGCCGCTTTTAACATTATTCCAGTTATATTACGTCGTGTCAGCTTAATGTGGGAGGAAGGCCCGAAGTGATGCAGGACCAAGAAGTTTACCTCTTCTGTGAAACCCACGAGCACGGGTATGGTGCTGACAAACCTAGAAACATAATCGGGCCGAACCGGGATTCGAACCCACAATCGTAGGTTTCTGGTTTGCCTAAGGTCCTGGGTTGAGACTAGTTAATGGAAGAACCGTATGCAACTGGTTCACTGAGCCGGCTGTTTCCTGAGGTTTCCTACGATAGAACCAGAATCATTCGGTAACGCTAGCTCATGATCAGTTGGGCCAAGCTTTTGTTGACATACGGAACAATCATGTTACGGTACTTTAACCTCCTGGACAGAAACTTCTACATTCCTTGTTGATGAAAACATTACACCAAATATAAAAACAACTAATGAATTATTCACATTCATATTAATAATTTATCATACAGACCAAGTTACAAATGTAACTCAAGATGTGAGGCCCGCTTACACGGGTAACGATAATTTTCAGATTTACGGTTTGATAATTTGAATTCCTTGAAATTGCAATGTACGCACAGCCATGAAATATATGCTAAACGGTGAATCTTTCATCACAAGGGATACACTTAGAGGTTCGTCCTCGTCTGTTTAAAGCAGATATTCAGAGAAATTGACAAATCGACCTTTAACATAACATTTACACCACTTTATATGAAACACGGCTACCTTTTTCCGTTAGTATATATAGCTGCATTTGTGTTAACCGACTCTAAAAATGTCAGACGCGGCCGACTTCAAACCAGAAATGTCAGAAGAGGTTTCACAAACTCAACTGAATACCACGCTGTACGTTATCATCACATAGAAATATCATTAGTGAAGGGCACAGGAAAAATGAAAAACGTCGAAGCTTTGGGGCATTATTTGTTGCATCTCTCTACATGATTAAAAAATACAGAGTAAAAAGACAGATTTCGTCAACGACATGGTTACTGTGAAACATGATGATTGCAAAATTGTACAGTAATTTGAGATGCAAAATTTACATTTATAGTTAATTTTTAGCCTTAACATTTAGATTTAACATTTACCACCCGAATAATATTACACACAACAACATTCAATAGAATGCCGAGCGCAAGGTCGAGGTTTCGAGCTCTGGCCGCGTCATACCAAGAGACGTTGAAAAAAGGTACTTGTTGTTACCCTGCCTGACTCCCGACCTTTAGGGTCTAAAACAAGGACTGTTCGGCGCGGAGTGTCCGTGTGGAGTAATCATGTTAAAATGCAGCATGGTATCTGAGTGGGCTAGCACCATAAAATCGGCGTTCGTCCACATTAAAACAAGCAGCATACACACACGTGCATGGACGTCGCTATATGAGTGCAATATTCTGGGACGCGTTAAACTCCAGTTCACCTCACCAGAACCTCAAAAGCATGAAATTCGTCTCGGCCTTAGAATGTCTTTAACATGAAACAAATTCACTCAGGTTGTTGGGCTAGTGCCGAGTTGCATCCCAGCCGCGCTAGTGACCTCCATATCCACTTTATCAAACCAATCTTCTTTTATTTACCTATTATTTAATCTAGTTAAGGGCGATGGGATGACGTAGTGGATGAGGTGGTTGATTAGGCAATTAATGTTCAGGGAATAATTGAATATTGAAACCATAATATCTGTCTGGGTTATGAAATATAACAAGCCATCCATGAACCTTCCCTGTTCACGTTTCATATCCTTAACTCCATCGCTCCAGTGAACACTTCACACTTAATCTGAGTGCTTTAAGTGGAGCTTTACTGCAGCGCCGAAAACTAAAACCCTTATATGGCCTATTATCCAAACCGTCATGTCTGGAAATCTCCCAATTAACAGTTAGATGCGACGGTCGGAGAGGCTTCCTAGTGTAAATCACCACTTTCTGGACATTTTAAGCAGTTTACATTGTCCATAAAGCCTGTGAAAATTATCAAAGAAATAGTGTACATATAAAATGCATATATGTTAGGTATATGTCACATATAAATCATGATGTTGCTATGAGAGGACGTTTATGGAACATCTAACTTGGTACTAAGTCGATACCAATCACAGGACCAGTGATATATATCCACCGTGTCAAGTATTGTACATGCAGGTGACTAAACTCTATTTGCATAAATCATATCAACGCTATCCAGTATGGATCAGCAGTTTTATTGTCTTAATCGTTCATCGTAATTAATTACCTTTGCGATAAAATCTTTAGTTACCCAGTTGAAAGAACATTAATGTCAGTAATTTGGTAACGTGGGCATTAGAATCAGCTCTTCATAACGAAGCCTTTATCATCATCCTTGACACATCATTAACTTCATCAACAAACTCTCCTTTGAAGAGTAATTATTTTTTTCATATTGATGTATTGATGTTTATCAAGGAACTCAGTCCATGTGATGCTATCTTGTTCGACATTAATGGACTTCTTTTATGACGACATCTAGGATCCTTTGATATTGCGTTATCAGCTGGATATCTTTCTTCATTAGTTATATTTCGCCACTAAATATTCTCAGTTCATCGTTGATGCAGAGTCATTGTCAAGTATAGGAAATAAATTGCTACCTTTAAGTTACTCCTCGGGCTGTAAGTACCCTCATATAGCTTCAACCGCATGCAAAGACATTACTCATTTTCAACTGTCGTCTTAGTGTTTCAGTTCATTTCAGTTCCGTAATTTCCATGTGATTGATGTGGCTGCTGTAGTCGTGTCACGGCGCCCTGTGTTCCTCTTCAGTCGTTCCCGTTGCAGCCCCTTTGTCGTTTCCAAGGTGTGTGGAATACGTTATTGAGCATTCACCATAGTCAAGTTCCATGGCGCTGTTACACACAATGTAAGGGTAATACAAATCTGAAGATATTTTGCAATGCTTTCTGTGAAGATTGTTATGTTAATTCGACTGTACATGCCTCTGTTGTATGGTATAAGATACCTCCATGGGATGTGAGGATCAATCTCATCACACATGTCTATGTACATTGTGTGTAAACTGGGCAACCATATTATACTCAAGGTACGGGTAATGGATGGAAGTGCAAACTGTGTATACCGCCAGATGTTTGGACCCAGAGGCCGTACTTATGTACCATTAAAGTAAACGTCAGACTTGAATCTGACGATGATATAATTTACATATTCTGTAGTAAATGTTTGAAAATGAGGAACATGCTTTAAGGATTTAGGACCGACAGTTTGATATTGTAGTAGGTAGGGGAGCTGGGATTTTGTATTGAGATTACACATTTATTCAGCTGATATATTTTTATTTCAAACTATGAGCCTGGATATTTTGTAAAAGTGTTTCTTTACTTTGCAACAATGTAATTTTTTCAAGAATTGCATTTAAGGTTTCAGATGTGTGGACACAGTCCTATCGTTCTAACTCAATAATGTCAAACCAGTTGATTTTACAACTTTGTGACCATAAACAAGATGGCCGTAGATACATTCACGTCTCAAAGGTTCAGGACACTTTGTCAAAAGTGAAAGCAAATGTCATCTGAAAACAATAAGAGATGCCGGACTTCCTCATATATAACATCTAGCGGAAACCGCCTCGTCTGTTTCATGCTTAGATCCATGCTCAAAGACTGTAGGACAAGAGGGATGACTTCAACTTTCCGACAGTCAGCTTTCCCTTTTTGTCGAGCAATATTCCAACAGCTGCGGCCTTTTGTTGTCTACATCTCACAAGATGTAAGGGGCAGTTTTTTTTCAGGTGAACAATTTACTTGCGTGATTCGCTCACCTTTTCGCGAACACATGGTTTCATCACCTTTTGATAGTGATTCATAAACATGTGTCTTGCTAATGATATAGTCGGAATCGTACAATTAAGAGATGTCTTTTGATTATGGCTTGTCTTTTACATTTATCAGGCAATCAGCAGAAGAAGGTTGGAACAGGTCCCCAGAAGAATGCGCAGGCCTTAAGACTCAATGCATCGGGTATACAGACTCGATGACTTGGTTGTTGGCGTCTCATAGTATACCGACCCGACACTGGATTGTCTTGTCCAGATTCAATTATTTCCAGGCCGTCGTCATACAGCTTGGATATTATTTAGTGCAGCGTTAAACTAAAAATGAACCAATCAGCATGGATGGTTCTTTATTTCGGTGCGAGCCAGCGAAGTATTCGAAACAGCATATCTGACTTCTCTATCTGGTAAACGAAGGTAAAGGGGCAGTTCTGAACAGAGTATAAACATGTTTACATATGTTTGTTTCCTATACCTAAATCTAGCCGTATAGAGCTGTAGACGTCATTTGACAATAATGCCGACTCTGGAAGCTTACATCTCATTGGCTCCAAATTTACACTTCATTTTGATTGGACGACGAAGATTCACTCTGGGTACAACTGGCGTGACCTCGTGTTGGAGGTATGTCAGATCTTGATGGAAAGAAGTATCAAATCGGCAAAGAAGATCTGATTTAAAAAGGATTGTTTTGTGATTTAAAGTCAATGGTTTAAGTTGTTACTACGACTAAACTGTGGCGTAATTACGACAACTCTGTTTCGTAATTGCGGCGATCGAGTAGCCTAGTGGCTAAAGAGTTCGCTCGTCTTGCCGAAGAGCCGTCGCGTCGCGTTCAAGATTTTTGCACTTTTATAGCGACGTGCATGCACGTATGTGTGTCTGTGTTTGTTGTTTGCACTAGTCCGGACTGATGCCGATTTATAGTGCTAGCTCACTGAGATACCATGCCACAGTTTAACATGAATACCCAACTCAGACACAGTATACTGACTCCGAGCCGACCAGTCCTTGTTTTAGCCCCTTAATGCCGAGCGCCAGACAGGATAACAACAAGTACCATCTTTTAACGTCGTTTGATATGACGCGGCCAGGGATCGAACCCCGGGCATTCCGCTCTCCGGGCGGACGCTCTACCACTAGACCACGGAGGCGGCTGGGTCGGAATGGGGATCGGTTCAATGGTGTTCCATGGTTTGGGTTTGGGTTGCCAACAGTATTATTGATGTCTATAACGGTTACTACAAACACCTTGCCTCACACGACCTTGAATAACCATCCCGCTTCCTACCAAGGGACCACCCATTAAATATTCGGAGAGATTGAGTGGAGATTTCGTTTGAGACAGATTAAATTTTCAATAAGAGCTTCAAAACACAATATTTTCTCTGAAAGAAGCCAACGACACTGCATCTGTTAATAAACCTGTCACATCACGGAGGTCCTAAAATATTCGAATATGCTCCAGAATAAAAACAGATTTATGCCATATCAAATCGGCCCAGACTCAGGGAGAGGCTTTCTGAACGACCACTGCATCGCGTTAATGTGCAGTGTGTTAAGACGATGAACAGTGCCCTTCGCTTGGATGGAGTCGGATGGTCTGAAAAGTGAAAAACCGAAGGGTTTTTGTTTGCTGTTTAAGACCAGTCATTTCCCACTCGAAGCCGTCACTGTGTGATTTTGCATCAAACTGTAAATATGAAATGTAGATAATGCAAACAAATGTGAGTGAGCTTCACACATTGTACCCATGTCGGGAATCGAACCCGGGTCTTCGTCGCGACGATCGAACGCCTTAACCACTAGGCTACCCGACCGCCCCGCAAAAAGATGTATTTAATGGGACTGTCCAGCACATTGTTAGGGGATGCCCAGGTTTGGCACAAACACAGTACCTTAACGACATGATGGTGTTGCTCGATCATTTTATTACCTTCGTCGCCATGTTTGTGGTTTTGGCCCAGGGCGACATGGAAAATGATCAATACAAAACTCTTTGGACATATCCTGGCCAACAAACCTGATCTTGTCCTTTATGATAAATCCAATGAAATCACTTATGTTATTGAATTTTCGTTCCCTTTTGACACTAATGTGATTGACAAGATTCAGGAAAAACATGGCAAATATGCAGACCTCGCTTTCGAAATGTCACGCTTGCATTCCAAGTACCAAGTTGTCCGACTCCCCCCATTGTCCTCGATGCCTTAGGTTTGGTACTCCCCAATCTCTGGAATGACATTTGGAGTGTACCCGTGTTTGCTACCCAGAATACAACCTTTCTGACAATCTGGGTTATGCAGAAGGCTGCAGTGTTGGGGAGTCTTCACATTCTCCGAAAACGAATCAAAGTACCATATCAAATCGGCACAAACTAAGGCTAAAGCTCTCTGAACGACCACACCTTCGAGTTTATATGCAGTGAGCAGTGTTAGTGGATATAAAACAGTATCTTTAGAAACTCGTTCCTGTTATTAACGTCTTCGCCATGCTTGTGGTTCTGACACCAATATAAAAAAGCTTGCAATAGCCCAGGCGAGAAATCATTAATGCCTGAATGAACAGCATGAATGATACGTGGAGCCACCCGTGATTTTATTTGCTGATAAGGCCAATATTGCTGATACTTGAAATATTCCAGTTTGCATATATTACTGATGTGAACCTCAAGACTGAAAGTGTTCCGACTTAAAGAATTCCGTGTAACCAGAAGATTGTGTGCCTTTGTGCTTGGCTCCATGAGAGTTTAATGACGACAGAGACAGACTGCACAATATGGATTTGAAACAGAAAATGAAGAGCTCAGTCGTCTCGGTCTTAAACAACGTTCGGAGTGAGTGAGTGAATTGGGTTTAACGCCTCTTTAAAAAGTATTGCATTTGTCACGGCGTGTCAGCTTAACGTTGGAGGAAAGCCCGAAGTGATGTAGGTCTCAGACGTTTACCACTTCGGTGAAACCCACGAGCACGGGTATGGTGCTGACAAACCTAGTAACATAATCGGGGCGAACCGGGATTCTAACCCACAACCAAAGGTTTCTGGTTTGCCCAAGGGACGCAACTCTGCACAGCGAATCGCGACGCCTTAGATGACAGAGCCACCCATACCCCCACTACGTTCGAAAAAACAAGGTTTAATACTCGGCAGAATTACGATCATAATATGTTTAAGTGCTATCAGTAATGTTTTTTTATTCAATTAGTCATGTCCATTTAAAGTTCCTTATGAACCCCACCGCATGCAGAGTGTACTTCAGGAAAGGCGAATATGAACGAGTACCGTATTAACTGAGTAATATGTTTGTACATAATATTGTTGTTTCGTGTTAATCGCTGATGACAAGTTATTTCTGGAAGATCACAAAGATCATTCAAAGTCCTCACTTGCAACGAGACGATGCCTATGCGTAATACTGTATTCGCTATCGTACTCTAGACAGACCGGTCCGCAAATAGCTGAGATATCAGTTTCATAATTGCACATTTAAATCTACTCATACCTAGATGATGAAGGAACGGACTGATGGAGATTGTCAGCCGATTCACCGATCAGATGATAATGAGTCACTATTGACTTAATCATTGAGTTCTTCTAGTATTATGATACCAATGTCCTTTCCTTTCTATACATCAAATCTCGAATATCAACTCACAAACAAAATGACCAACCATTTTTACGAGTAACACAAATGTTGTATTTTACGAGAAAGTATCATTAATGGATATTTTATATATTTTATTAGACGGTATATTTTTAAATAGATTTCAGTTTGTGTGTCTCTCAGGTGACCCGGTTGGCTTCGTATGGCTTCGCTTTCACGTCAACTATTTGTAAAAGACGTCACTGCATTGGTTGAAGAACGCAACTGTTCCTCTGGTATATAGGATTCATTATTGGGGAGAGAGGAAGGCCTGTGGCGTTTATTGAAAAGAAATTTAAGGTTCCCGAAAATAATAACAATTTGTCCTCAGGTTCCATAAATCAGCGACGGCCTCCGTGTTCAAATGGTAGAGCGTCCGCCCGGCGAGCGGAAGGCCTGGGGTTCGATCCCCGACCGCGTCATACCAAAAGACGTTAAAACATGGTACTTGTTGTTACCCTGTCTGGCGTTCGGCATTAAGGGGCTAAAACAAGGACTGGTCGGCTCGGAGTCAGTATACTGTGTCTGAGTGGGGTATTCATGTTCAACTGCGGTATGGTATCTCAGTGAGCTAGCACTATAAATCGGCATCAGTCCGGACAAGTACAAGCAGCCACACACACATACATGCACGTCGCTTACAGTGGCCGAATGATAGTTTATCTTAGGACAATAATAGTCATGCTCGATTCGAACACTCTAACACACACAGAGTCTGGCTGCACAGACCATTCGTCCTTTTCCAGCCTTCATGTATTAGGTCTCCGCGGAATGCTTGCGAGTGCTAGTTATTTGTCTTAATGGGCACTGCTTGGTTTCCGTCTCTTTCCATTTCAAACGCGTTAACAAAGCACGTGTGTGTGGCAATGTGGCGTTAGCAGTCAATGTGTGGAAAGAGCAACCATGTAAGTAAACTACGGTTATAACGAACTCAAAGGGACTACTTATTTTAGTTCGTTATAACCGTAATTCGTGATAAGCTTATATACAGCAAAACTACAGCAAATAGTCGGGACTAAAAAGTTAGTTCGTTGTAACCGTCAGTTCGTTATAAACGTGTTCGTTATAACCGTAGTTTACTGTATAATGCTTGGTATTTATTGATTCTTTTACATTTCTTTTTAATTATGTTACCAAAGTAAATATCACATCAGGGGAAGCGATAATGTTCCAACTTAATCTTCCTTATGATATTCGTTGTTTGTTGTTTAACGCCGCACTCAGCAATATTCCAGCTATATGACGGCGGTCTGTAAGTAATCGAGTCTGGACCAGACAATCCAGTGATTGACAAAATGAGCATCGATCCACGCAATTGGGATCGATGACATGCATCAACCATGTCAGACTCGCTGAGCCTGACCACCCGATGCCTTTACATTTATATTACTCAGTCTCGTAGTCTGGTGCATCTCACAGTCGTTACATGTGTACTGCCATTAGCTAATCTAACGTGCCTGATCACAATATTGAGATGCTTCAAAAGCCCATCTCCCTCAACAGAACCGTGACCAAACTCATACTGCTGAACATGACTCATGAAAAGGATAGATTTCAGGCATAAGGTAGAAAGCTCATTCTATGCGAAAACCATCAAACGTTTGGCGACATGCATAAGATCCAATGATCATGAAGTGTTATACAAGGCTGCTGATGAGATATTCTGCATGTTCCTAACTGAAGGGCATGGCAACTTTGGCCACCTAGTAACTTATCATTAATGATATATCTTCTTTGTAATCGGTATAAAAATGACATGAACAGATATGAAGAACATCACGATTGCATCCGGCATAATGGTTCAATGTATTCAAGGGAGTGGACATATCTATTTTTTCAAGTTACACAATGAATCCGTGAAGATGCGGGTTAGAATACTAGGTCTTCGGCAACCCATGCTTGCTGTAAAAGACGACTATGCTTGTCGTAAAAGGCGACTAACGTGATCGGGTGGTCAGGCTCGCTGACTTGGTTGATGCATGTCATCGATTCCAATTGAGTGGATCGATGCTCATGATATCAATCACTGGATTGTCTGGTCCAGACTCGATGTTTTACATACAGACCGCTTGACATATAGCTTGAATATTGCCGCGTCAAACGACAAACCAACCAACCAATCTTACACAATTACGCCTTGATGTGAGCTACATGTGTACATCAACATCTCTTTTACATAGAGATGTGTTTGTGAGATAGCGTAAGAATTGGGACGTATTTGAAGAACCACGCACCAAAGGTTAAAAACATCAGAAAAATAATCAGTAATATCATGGAAGTTCGCACACATCTAAACAATTTATATGAGAAACACACAAATGAGTACCACATGCCGACAGATGATGGATACACTATTATGGACATCAGCAATGGGATTATTATGTAATTTTGCATCCACAGCTTTTGTTTAACTGAAGATGCATTCGTTAGCCCTGTCATAACAAATATCCTACTTTTGATCTAATATCAGATTAGAGGAAGGATTGATTCAAGATATTTGGGTGAGCTAAAAATTAGAGGAGCGGTCTTGTTGGAAGCATAATGATTCGAGGACTGTTAGGTTCTGTTCTCTTTGATACCGCTTTATGTTACAACTTCTAAGAAGGATAGTATGTCCAGGAAAATATAGATAATCTGTTTTTTATGGTTCAATCTCAGAATGTTAAAGATAGTTTTAGCTGACTGATTTGGTCATAACTGCTGTTTGTATCTCGTAAACATGATTGAAACAGTTAATAGAGCGCAATGTCTGAAATATTGTTATCACTGAGACTTCAAATACATGGCTTCTTTTTTGGCTTTTCATGAAAACTTGGACAAAGGTTTCATATGAATATTGAATATCACCAGCGATTTAGGCGAGTGTCTGTCATGAGACTTCACTAAGATCAGCTATCGAGTTTAGATGGAGAGCAAAATACATTCTATAAGTGTCCTTTTACTAACATAGTTTCTACTTGAGTATAAGGCTATTACAGGCACAAGAAGGACAGTTTGGCTTAAATAGCCTTCCATGCGTGACATAACGGTACTATGCAACATGTTGGGTCTCTCCTGCAGTCTTTGCGTGTGTTTAATGTGATATAGTTTCCTTTTTTCCAATCATCCCTTCTCCAGAAATACAACACATTGGCGAGCAATGGTTTGTCGTCTCTAACTGCGGGGTTTAGTGTAGGAGGAATGAAAATCATTAGTGTTCAGGTGGGACACTGGGATCCAGCACACTGTGGATAATACGTTGGGCAAATTGAGATATGGCAAAGGCCTTTTCTAGCCATTGTCTAACCCTAGCCAGACAATGTATCTGTTCCAAAACGTCAAGGAAGTAAATCAACATTCACAACAAACAAACACACACGATACGCAAGTGTGATACCTGGATGGCATACAAGCGTAACCCACACCAAGTTCTGGATCTATACGTGGCATTCCACATGTGACAAAAGAATTCTGATATGTATTATAAACTTGGGCATATCTGAATAGCGACTCAGACATTAGATCTCAGCGAAAATACTTCATTGGTGAATTAACTAGTTGTGTGTCAGATGGAATTCCAGGGGAGTTCATCACGACCATCTACCGTCCAGCTGGGGCCTGCAGTCTGCCTCTTCGGAGATTATTTGTCGGTCAGTTGGAAGTATGGCCATGGCCTTTACACTCCGTTGCAGGCGTGTGCTCAGCCATTGCAAGACAATGTATACGTTCCAAAACGTCCAGGAAGTAAATCCTATAGTGATGGGATTTGTCATAACCGGTCAGGGATTGGGGAGGTTCTGGGAATGTGTGTCACAAGATAATGAGATGGAGTAGAATATCATCCATTTGACAAACTCGCACAGATGATATACAAGTATATGACTCAGTTTTCATAATCTCCCCTACAGGCTTAATCGGAATCAGGTTTGTGGCATCGCTCCTCGTTGTGGTCGTATGTATTTTTAACATGGGTTATCTGTATTGGAGCCCAATTGAAGGCAACTTGAGGCCAAATGTGCCCAAGAAACTTCGTGAAGCTAATAATGTCTGTCATTTAAGCTCTTATGTAACACACATATACTACTTATTGAAATGTATAACGCTACAGCCACTTTTTCCATCAATAACCGGGAAGTTTTCAATTCTGAAGAAAGCTTAAGGGCGTCTCGTCCATGTTCTCCCTAATTGTCATTTGGTCTCACTGTAAACCAAATGCGATTCCGAATTTTTGACTTCATTGATGTGACAATCAATGTACTTAACAGCGAATGGAAGTCGAAATTATAGAGATGACAAATAGTAAATATAAAAAAAATACCCAAGGACTTTTCATATGCTGAGGTTTTGATGAATTTGTTAATTTGGATTTGTCTATCTATCAAAAATACATGGCCGACATAGAATAATCAGCCTCAGTATCTGCCGAAACATATTCCACTGGGTGTAAAAGGCAAGGTTTTGGAGCAGTATATAAACGAAAACAGCACGTAAGTATATTAGTTGGCGATCATGATGACGGTAGGGGTTGGTACGTTCAGATACACAACATTGGAGGCAAAGTGGACGAAAGCACCCTAAGTCACTGTTCAGAGTTGAGTCTCCTAGTTATGCTATAATCCTTGGTTATCAGCATCAAAGGTGTGCATAACTTAAATTGGGTATTTCTATATTGCTTGTCAACAAGTGCTGAATTTTCATTAGGGTATTTCCAACTTTGACAGGTAGTGTTTCAGTTTAGGGAGAAGATCGAGGTCGTTAACATCGTGTTGGACAATGCATCCTAAATAATTGCAGAATTGAATTGCATTGTCATAATCAAACTTGTACAAATGAGGGAATGCAGATGAAGAATGGAAGAGAACAGACCGAAGCCAATAACTTTATTGCCGATTCAATTTGCAAAGCACGTGTGAAAGAAGAAACGAAGGTAACATTGTACAACTTTGACATTAATGTAGTAGAGTCACCTTCCCGAGGCAAGGGCGTTAACTGTCTATAAAAGTCCAGTTCTAGTCAGTTCAACACCCTTGCCTCGGAAAGGTGAATCTATTTGAATACATGGATGGTCCCAAATGATATTACATGGATCTAGCTTGTGTTGACATTGAATTCGAATGACACGCTTAAATAATAGGTTGAAACAGGATGTACAAAATGCGCCTACATTATTAACAACTTATAAACTAACCATAACGGTTCTTATCAGTTACTTGTAATTAATTCAATAAGTTACCAGTGCGACTGCTGACATTTTGCGGATTCTCAAATTACACAGTTTTGAAGACATTCCGTGTAAAGAAATTGAAAATATGTCACAGTATGATAACAACTAATTGGGCGGCTATTGAATCATTTCAATGAAGCTCCTGTTTCAAGGAAACACTATGGACGTCACAGGGCTGGCAGTATGCCTAGTGATACAAGTAAATAATTTTATATGAGAATCACAGATATGAGGACCACAAGCCGACAGGTATATACGTATCGACGGTAAGATGATAAACTATCATGGACATCAACAGTGAAGTTATTATGTTATTCAGCATCCAGGGCTATTTATGAACTGTAGAAACATGCCCCAACCCTGCCACAACAAATAACCAACACTGATATGCTCTTGATCTCATATCGAAATACAGGAAGGGACTTCATGGTGGCGTAATAAAACTATGAACGTATGATATAGCTTAAAATAAAGTCGAAATTGTACAATTGATGAGTCTGTGTGGAAAAGCATGGCAAGACTACTGTTCTGCAGCGTCAGGCAATAAATACTTACATTTTCATGCAAATTGTGTGAATGGTGGGTGCCCTCAAATAGGGTATCACAGTTTGATTTACAGGTGTAGCTTGGGTGAAGTCGGCTGGCCTCAAACGTGAAACAGAAGGCTTTCTGTTTGCTGCTCAGGACCAGTCACTGCCAACTCGAAACCGTCAATGGGTGATTTGGCATCCACAAGTAAATATGAAATGTAGATTATGCAATGAATTTAATGAGACTGTCCAACACATTGTCAGTGGATGCCAAGCTTTGGCACAAACACAGTACCTTAAACGACATGATGGAGTGGCTCGATCATTTTCCTACATTTTTCACTATACTTGATGTTTTGACAGAGGTCCATCCATGGTACGACCCAGAATATGTAGAGGGCGTGATGGAAAATGATAAATACAAGATTCTTTGGAATAGGCCAATTCTCAGCCTCAGACGTATCCTGGCCAACAAAACTGATCTTGTTCTTTTTGATAAATCCAATGAAATCACTTATATTATTGAATTTTCTGTCTCTTTTGACACTAATGTGATTGACAAGATTCAGGGAAAACATGGCAAATATGCAGACCTCTCTTTCGAAATGTCACGCTTGCATGCCAAGTACCAAGTTGTCCGACTCCCCGTTGTCCTCGGTGTGGCTTAGGTTTGGTACCTCCCAGTCTGTTGACTAATATTTGGAGATTCCCGGGTTTGCTACCAGAAATACAGCCCCTCTGACAATCTGAGTGATGCTGAAGGCTGCTATGTTTTGGAGTCTTCATATTCTCCGGAAAGTTATGGGTGGGTTTGACTAGACAGCGCTTCCTGGGAGAAGTCCCATTCGCTGTCAGGGCTGCGCGAAGAGGGGACAAGGGCCCTGAGCAGATGATCAGCCTAACCAGCCTGACTGTGCTAGGATCACCCAAACCCTCTTTGCTGCATTTTCTATTTTAATCTGTACATTCGATTCATTTATTCACTCAAAACCACCCACAGTGGTACAAGAGAACAATATATACATTAGATATATATACATAGATCAATTTAATACACTGTATACATACATTGCACGTTGAAATAATTAACGTCAGGATGAAGGTAAATTTACATATATTTCGCAAGTGTTTCGTGCTGTTGACTTGCCAATTTATTGGTATTTGGTAACTTATTATAATATTTTTCTAAGGAGAATTCAGGTTTGATATACTTGTATAGATTGCCTTCAGAACCAGATGTGATATTGCATCGCCATTCTTGAGGAAATTGGTCCTTTAAAGTATCTTCGATACGGTTTGTGAGCCACTTCGTCGTAACGATTAAGGATGATCAATCACGTTACATAAACCGCAATAGTTGAGTAAGCTAGTTATACTTTCCAACCTCTTATCCTTATGTCATTTACTTTTGAATCATGAGGAACATAATTATAAATATTCTGATTACAAGTTGCTGTTTTATATGCCAGGAGTTTATCCTTCTCTTAAAAAAAACATTAAACGAAGTGGCATTCTTCCAAATTCGCCATACATCATGAAGTTTGGGGTACTGTTCTTTGATGCCTTTTCGAAAAAATACGTTTTAATTTCTCAACGATTTCGAAATTTTCATATCCCAATGATTCGCAGCCATATATGAAAACTGGTGTTACCATTCAAGGGCAACCTTGCGCAGGTTAATCAATCAACAGTATGACATCAAGGTGTCGTACATGTACCGCTCAACATAGTGGGCACACCAGATGCTGATTTACACAGTCAAAATGAATTTTACAGGCATTACACCTTCACTATCATTCCATCAGTTCCCTTAGTTTTTGTTGGTAGCTAGCATATGGAATTTGGATTGTGTCATGCATTTAAAAAGACAGTTGTCAGAGAAATCCCGGTTTTGGCACAAACACAGTACCTTAAGCGATTTGATCCTTTTGTTTCTGTCTACGTGAATTGGTGTCGTTCCTGAGAAGGCAAATATTTCTGATATTAAAATATGCCAGTTTGCAGACGTTACTGATCCAATCATCATGGCTTAAAGCAGAGTCCCGTATAGTCCCAAGTGTGTATGCCTTTGTGTTTGGCTCTGTGACACTGTCACTAATGTTTATTGATGGTAGTGACAGGCTGTTCAATGTGGATTTGGAACAGAAAATGAAACTCTGCCTGCAAACTTTTCATGTCCTATCTATTCTGCTGTACCATCAGAAACTCCAAGGACTGTGGACACTGTTTTGTGAGCAGACATACATTTAATCATTACCCGTGACCTTAAATAATAATCTCTTACAAACTGTATTTGCGTGAGCACTTTAACAAGAAATAGAGTCTCATTATCACTTAAGGAGTACATTAATTACTGTATAAGAAATTCACAGTTCCTCATTATCACTTAAAAGGTGCACTTCCATGTAAGACATATTATAGTTCCTTAAGTCATCCTGATACTCCACCTTCTAAAATGTATTACAGGTTACAACGGCGACTGTCGTTTCGGAAGTAGTTTTACATGATATGGCAATACGTATTGCTGAGTGCGGTACTTTTTTTCTATGTATTCATTTGTAATACACCAAAATGAAACTGACCAGAATAGTGCTAATATGACAACGTAAGCAATATTAGATTACTAAATTCCAATGATGCTTGCAGTGGCCAAATGATCACAGGACAATAGTCATGGTCGATTCCTCACACACACACACACACACACACACACACACACACACACACACACACACACACACACACACACACACTCATGACAAGCTTATTAAGTTACACGACCGTGTTTAAATAAACGGAATGATTGCAGATTAGGAACTTTCTGCGTTGAGTCAGTCTATCAAGTTAGTGTCCATTTGGCGCGGTTTTTTAACTGTAGATTTAGACCAGGGAAGCCATCTTGGATTTTTGTTATTCTGCCGACGTCCCTGGATTCTATTGCAGTTGTATGTAAGCACACGAATCCAAGCTGCTGAAAATTTTGAATAAACTCATTTTGGTTAGTATTGTTCAACTCTGTGTGCTATGCATCCATCACCTTCATTGCTCAATCCTTTAAGTCTACATGACATCTGCATGCCCAATGCACCACCTTCTTTACATTTATATAACAATCTCATAGTTCTACCTGGTCAATATATATCATTCTTTGCATGTGTATTGCTAATATCTAATTTAACTTGCCTGATCAGATTACTGGGATGCTCGGAAACCCCATCTCCATGAACAGAAATGTGACCAGACTCATACTGCTAAACAAGATTGAAGAAAAGAATAGATTTTAGGCCTCAGCGAGAATGCTCTTTCCACAAGAAAACGATCAAACGTTTGACGACATGCAGTAGACCCAATGGTCACGAAGAGTCTGACAAGGTTATTGATGAGACATGTTACATGCTCCTAACTGCAGGGCATAGTCGCATTGGTTAGTTTTATGTATGATATACCTTCCTTTTTATACTCGGTTTAATAATAACATACCTGGTATGAGCATATTTGAAGGGCATTACCATTGCTGGGGATCAGACATATCTAGTATTTGACGTTACACTATTACGCCTTGCTGTGCAATTCGAGAGCTACGTCAGCATCTCTTTTAAACACAGAGATATATGTGCGTGAGATAGCGTAAGAAGCTAGATTTGGATGCTGTTGATGAACAACGCACTAAAGGTTTAATCATCAGGAAAATAACCAGTAATGAACGTAACAAAACATTTTATGTGAGAAACATTCATATGACGACCACCGCCCGACCGGTATACACGTATCGACAGGAAGATGATACACAATCATGGACATCTGCAAGTGAAATTATGAAATTTAGCACCCAGGGCTATAGTACATGCCTTCAGCCTGTCACAACAAATAGCCTACACTTGTATACTTTTGATCTCATATTAGATCAGAGGAAGGATTGATTAAAGGTATTTGAATGAACGTTTTCAATAACAGGAACGTTCTTCTTGGAGACCTTTAGGTTCGGTACTCTTTGATCCCGCGTAAAATTGCTGCCTATAAGAAGGATCGAATTTCTGATTATCTAATAATTTTGGTTGAGTATCAAAATATTTTACGTGATAGTTTTAGTCGACTGATTTGTTCATAATTTATAATGGTGTCGTATGAAAACTGTCATGGTTGAAACAGTTGTAATATTAATAGATCGCAGTAAAGACATAAACATAGCCATTTGTCTGAAATATTGCGTCTTGACATACCTGCTATCACCGAGACTAATGTTATCTTCAAATACAAGGCTTCAAGTTTGGCTTTTAAAGGAAGCCTGGATGAAGGTCTCACAAGAATGTTAAATATCACCAGAGATTCAAGCGAGTGTTAACTTGAGACTGGTCGATTTGAGTTGTACGTTTTACGTACATCTGCTACTGAAATTGGATTTAGAGCAATACATACTTTAACCCTGTCTCCTTTAACAAACATAGTTGCATCTTGAGTATAAGGTTTGTATAGGCACAAGAAGGACACTACGACTAAAATAGTCTTCCGTGCATAACTTAACTGTAGCACGTAACGTGTTAGATCTCGCCTGGATGTAATTTCCCTTTTTCCAGGCATCGCTTCTCCAGAAATAACACAGATTGGCGAGTAATGGGTTGTCGTACGTAACTGCGAGGTTTGGTGTAATTTGAATGAAAATCATCAGTGTTGAGAAGGGACACTGGGATCTGGCTCACTGTAGATACTACGTCGGTCAAATGGAAGGAAGTATGGCAATGGCCTTTGCTTGCCATTGCTCAGCCTAAGCCAGACAATGTATCTGTTCCAAAACGTCAAGTAAATCTGGTAGTTAGGGAATTTGTCATAATTTGTTGTGGGTTCTGGGAATGCGTGTTACAGAATAGTGAGATGGAGTATAATATTATACATTAATTCAATTCACAAAGACACACACATGATATACAAGTATAAACCTCCCTGAATGGCATACAAGCGAACCCACATCAAGTTCTGGATCTGTATGTGGGATTCTACATTTGACAAAGAAATACTGATATGTTTTCTTAACCTGTCCATATCTCTTTTGTGACCGTGAGATTAGACTTCAGTCAGGTAAAACGAGAGATACTGTTTAATTTTGTCATTGGTGAAGTAAAAAAAAATGTTGCGAGCTCGTGTTCCAGGTTTCATCACGAATATATATATATATATGGTCAGGCCGGTCTGGATGTTTGGAAATGTGGCCATGGCCCTTACACTCCGTTGCAAGCCGTGTGCTCAGCCATTGCGAGACAATGTATCTGTTCCAAAACGTCCAGGAGGTAAATCCTATAGTGACGGGATTTGTCATGATTTGTCAGGGTTTGGGGAGGTTCTTGGAATGTGTGTCGCAGGATATTGAAATGGAGTAGAATATCATCCATTTGACAAAATCAGACAGATGATATACAAGTACATGACTCAATTTTCACAATCCCTCCTCCCAAGGATGAATGACATTAATCCCTGGGTGGCATTTCAGTCGCAACCTGCATCAGTCTTGTGACATCGTTCATTGGAGAACTGGACTTGGTTCTATCTGTATTGCAGTCTTGGTCTGAGGCTTCAAACAGTTCCTCTTTCCAAACTAGCAGTTCTCTTAAAATTCGAGGTCTTGTTAGGTTTGTCATTGGTATATTAACCTTCTTTTGTTATTGCAGTTTGTCTGTTTCACTCTTCAAGGGACAGCCCTGGATGCATAACTTTAACACTAATGGCTGGTCAAATGAGCCCTATCGTATCACTATGTACTGGCATGAACACTGAAACCCTGTTCGTCCAGACAGTGACGTCCTGTTGATACCGACGAACACTTTTCTAACACATGACTATGAAGGTTTCAACGTATGTAAACCAGCTGCATCAATGTAAAGGACAGCCCAATTAGTGGAAAATAGTAACCTACTTCTTTATGAAATTCAGCCGTGACATTGCTTGAATATTGATAATGGTGGCGTGAAACACAATTCGGTCAGTCTTTATGATTTTACTGAAGGCAATTTGTCGCGACACGTGTCCTTCAAACTCCATGAAACTAATAATGTCTGTCAAGTAAGCGCTTATGTGACAAATTTATACTATTTGCTGAAATGTATAACGCTAATGCCTCAATAATAGGGACGTTTTTAATTCTGACGAGATATTTTGGACGTCTTGTCCTGACTAAGTAGTTTGAGTCAACATTAACCTTCATTCTCATTTTACCGTGAATATCTGCGGGAACTGTTGCAACATGAAATAGATTCTTCCAACAATTATTCCGTTCCGAAGCGCAGAGATGAAGAACAGTATATTTAAACAAAGGACTCTTCATATGCTAAGATTTTAATGAATTTGATGGGTTTGAAAACGAAGCCTCAGACAAATGCAAATGCATACATTGCAAGCGTCAAAGAAGCTTTGTTTATCCACCATATATACATGGACGCCAGAGAATAATCAGCCTCAGTATCTGCCGAAACATATTCCACTGGGGGCGGTCGGGTAGCCTAGTGGTTAAAGCGTTCGCTTGTCACGCCGCAGACCCGGGTTCGATTCCCGACATGGGTACAATGTGTGAAGCCCATTTCTGGTGTCCCCTGCCGTGATATTTCTGGAATATTGCGTAAAACCATACTCACTCAGTGACATATTCCACTGGATGTAAAAGGTACAGATGTGAACAGTTTATAAACGAAAATGGCACGCAAGTATACAAGTTGCGAACACGATGAAGGTAGGAGTTTATACGTTCCGATGCACAACATTGGAGGCACGGTAACAAAATAGAGTAAAGTACCATAAGACACTGTGAAGAGTGGCGTCGCCAAGTTATGCTATAATCCTTGGTTATCAGCATCAAATGTGTGCAAAACTTTCATTGCGTATTTCTACATTGCTAGTCAACAAGTGCTGGACTTTAGAAGCGTATTTTCAACTTTGACAGGTGGTGTTTCAGGTCAGGGAGAAGATCGAGACCTTTGACATACTGTTACACAATGCATCCCAAAAATGCAAGATTCCATTTGTCATAACCAGACAAGGGCAAATGAGGAAAATGTTTCCCCCATTGACCGTGGAGATGAAAAATGGAAGGAAACAAACCGAAACCAATAGATTTATTGACGACATGTTCTGAAGGCCTCTCCGATTCCATTTGCACATTTAGAGTTAAGGAGAGCTTAATCTACTTGATTATTCGAGTTATGAACACAAGGGTGGTCCTAAATGAAATTTCCTGGATCTGGCTTGTGTTGACATAGATCTAGACCTAAATGCGTTTAGATAATAGGGTGACATAGCATATATAATGTGCCTACATTATTAACAACTTATAAACTAACAATAACGGCTCAAAGCTTTAAAATTGCTAAGTTTCGTAGATATTCTGTGCAATGAAATATTCCTCTGTATGATGACATGCGTCTTATTTTGACGGCGGCTATTGATAATGATTGCATCTCGATCAAGCTCCTCTTTCAGGCAACATCTTAACGTCACATGGCTGGCTGAATACCCTGTGATACAAAGACGCTGATTACTAGGCAATTTGTCAGTCTGATTTTAAAAAAATCGACCTCACTGTGTTGGTCGCTTTATGGATACGGTAGAAACATATTTTTCTGGTGATACTATAAACCCCCTTTGGATGAGGATAACCTCTCGAGTTTTACCAATACGGTATTGCATTGAAGGATACATCTTGCATGGACACTGGAACTTTGACCTGACCAATACTAATAAAGATGACCGATAGTAAAGACTAGATGTCTATAGCTAAGGCAAAAAATCAAACGGTTAGTGGTCTGCAGTGAATTCTATGATCTCGAATAGTCTTACATGGAGGTGATTGCTGAGAGTCTAGACGAAACTAAAGATATATGTTCTCAGTTATAGTTCACGGTGTCTTTGGTTAGTAATACTAGTATTTTTCAACAGACAACTATGAATAGATGCATCTTTAGCAGTACAAAACCATTGATCTAGGTATACGTCACATATTTATTATCTCGCGTTTCAAGTTATACATTTAAAGTACTGTCGGAAATACTTAAAAAATGCTTTTTGTCCATAATACAAGATAGAATACCCATCTACCTACATGTTTTGTTTGAGATATTGACAATTTTTACAGGAGAAAATCCGAACGAAAACAGCAACAACAACAACAACAACAACAATAATAATACTAATACTAATAATAATAATGCACACATTTATTTGCCTGATGATCCTCTTGTGAAGCATGTCAAGACTCTGATAAAAACAAGGCATGCCAAGGATGTGAGACATAATCTCAATGTCATTGTTGATTTTGTTGATGGTTCTGTACTGCTTGACGGTACAGAAATGAGTGTCAACCAAGCGAAGTGCCATATGAAATCAACCCAGACTCAGCTTTTCAAGGAGAGACTCTCTGAACGACCACTGCATCGTGTTCATGTGCAGTGTGTTGAGATCAGCAACCCTGCAGAGTCCTTCGCTTGGATGAAGTCGTCTGGCATGAAAAGTGAAACAGAAACTTAGGCTTTCTGTCTGCTGCTCATTAGGACCAGTCACTTCTCACTCGAAACCGTCAATGTGTGATTTGGTATCAAAATGTAAGTATGAAATGTAGATTATGCAATTAATTAAACGACACTGTGCAACACATTGTCAGTGGATGCCAAGCTGTGGCACAAACACAGTTTCTTAAGCGACATGATGGTGTAGTTCGATCCTTTTATTACCGTCTTCACCATTCGTGTGGTTTTGACACAGAGATCCATCCCTGGTACGACCCTGAATAAGTAGAGGGCGTCATGGAAAAAAATACAAAATTCTTTGGAATAGGCCCGTTTACGGCCTCAGACGTATCCATGCCAACAAACCTGATTGACAAGATTAAGGAAAAACATGGCAAATATGCGGACCTCGCTTTCGAAATGTCACGCTTGCATGCCAAGTACCAAGTTGTCCGACTGCCCATTGTTCTCGGTGCCTTAGGTTTGGTACCTCCCAATCTGTTGACTGACATTGGGAGAGTACCCGTGTTTGCTACCAGGAATACAGCCGTTCTGACAATCTGGGTAATGCAGAAGGCTGCCGTGTAGGGGAGTCTTAACATTCACCGAAAAGTTCTGGGTGGGTTTGATTAGGCAGTGCTTCCTGGGAGAAGTCCCATTCGCTGTCTGGGCTGTGGGGGCAAGGGCCCCGAGCTGATGATGAGCCTAACAAACCTGACTGTGTCAGGATCACCCAAACCCTCTTGGCTGCATTTATTATTATTTATCTGTATATACTACTACTACTACTACTAATAATAATAATAAGAAGAAGGGCCCGATGATGTACGCCTCTCTGTGGTGGGCCAAGATAGGGAGGATTTAATCCACTGATCCGAACGTACATTACCAAGTTAGGGCAAACCACCTGAAACTGGTTAACACTGGGTTACAGAACGCAATGAAGAACCATACTTGAGATGGGACAGTAGCTGACCCGAAATTGCAAATGAACGTTCGTATTGTGTATTACGTGATGGAGTTGTCACTGATGACACACACATGGGCTCACAAATTGAAATCGCTGACGTTCGCCTCGAAGATTTTGAGTTCTCTCCTGATTCCGACCCCTCTTCTGTCAATGAGTTTTCTGATGTATATCTTGTTTATGTCATTGTATAATCAAATCTATTTGTTACCAATTGAGAAACGGTTTAATCAATCAGTTCCCATTATTCAAATTGATATCTTAAATGACATTATTTCTCTCACATCGATGCAGACTGTTCTTGGCATGACTTTAACTGTTGCGTGTATGCTGCTGCTCGAACACTGGAGGAACTCAAAAAAGTTTGTACAAAGAAGACAATGTACCAATAAAAGGGAATAAACAAAATCCAAACCCGGTTTCAAATAAAGGAAGGAGAGATATATAACTGTGCTTGAAATTACGTTCCTCGGGGCAATCAATGTCAAAACTTCAAAAATCAATTTTGAAAAAACCCATGAAAACAAAGTATAAGACAACAAAAGATAATTTTCTTTTATCAAATTCTTGATTCCTTGAAAGGAAAGTTGAAGGTTTGGACAGAAAGAAAAAGAAAAATGGGATAAGAAAAATAATGTCATAAAAACAAAATAAACTGTCCAAAACTTATGAAAAACAGTTTTAAAGGTAATTAAATACAACCAATGGGAGTAATGATAAACCGCCTTACCATGGATTCCAGTGAAACGTTCAGGATGCAGTCGTGTTCCATGCCTGACATCTGTAACTTCGAGGAACCATGGGGAGAGGATTACAATGATATTGTACACGACAAAACAAAGTCACCACTGACTTGTGTTTCATTACACCTAATTCCTTGAAAAATGTTATCAAAAGTCCAAATCAAACTGGCGCCAGGGCCTTATGGTATTCGAATCCGGTATAAGAAACTGCTCCCTTGTGTCCAATACCTTTACTTCACTGTTAATATTCTCTTGTGACTACAAGGGGTGTTCCACCATAGTTGTGCAAAGGTCGAACGATACTTCTTCCAAATAAAGGTGATTGGAGTGATCTCAAAAACTTCTGCTATATACCTTGCCTGAACACACCTTACAAAATATTTCACAGGTACCTTATATATCTTGTGTCATTGCACTGCTTCCATACTTTCGTGAATATCATTTACATGGAGCAGAAAGAAGCCAGAATGTGAAGTTGGGGTTGCAAGGATCAACTGTTGTAATACAAAATGATCCTTCAGGAAGCTATAACGTGGCACTGGAACCTCTCAATGTGTTGGATAGACTACAGAAAAGCTTATGATTCTGTAACTCAGGAATAGATTCTGAAGTCACGAAAACTCAGGATGCCCCATCAAAGACAAGCTTTGGTCAGAATAGAAAATCTGTTGTTCACAGCGGAAAAGTCGCAATGAGGTCTAAGCTACAAATACGTATACCGTACCTGTCCTTTGTTATTCTTTTGGTGTTGTTGATTCGACGAAACAAGAAATTCAGGGTATTGTCACCCTCACACGAAGAATCATGTCAGACAATAGTTGTCACCGCCCTCGTTATTGCTTCAATCGCTTATATTTACAATATAATGGAAGGGCGTGGTTCGATTAACGTGGAGGCTCTTCTCGCTAGAATTGCATTGTGCACTTTTGCACACATATATTTGCATCATGGTTCCATGTGAAGCATGTCGAAGAAGAAGGCTTTCTGTTTTCTGATCAGGACCAGTGACTTCCCACTCAAAACCGTCAATGTTTGATTATGCATCAAAATGTAAATATGAAATGTAGAATATGCAATGAATTTAATGAGACTGCCTAACACATTGTCAGCTGGCGCCCAGCTATGGCACTAACACAAAATCTTAAGCGACATGACGGCGTGGTTCGATCCTTCGACACAGAGGTCCACCCATGGAACGACTCAGAAGATGTTGAGGCCGTCATGGAAAATGATAAATACAATGCTGTCTGGGCTGCGTGTTGAAGGGGCAAGGGCTCTGAGCTGATGATGAGCCAAACCAGCCAGAGTGTGCCAGGATCACCCCAAAACTATTTACTGTAATTATTTATTTGATTATATTAATCATAATTATAATTTTAACAGGTATTAAATTGCACATTATGTGTATATTTCAAAGATCAATGCTATTAACTTGAGTATGTCGAAAATGTTATGCTTATTCTACGACCGATTGGTCATGGACATGTATATGTCTTCCGCAATCTTCCAGTGCTTTTTTCAGTTTTGTAAAAATGCTTAACGTTTCCTTTGGTGGTAAAATGTCAGTCATCTGTTATACTTTCAACTATTACTTTATTTGAAAGTGTCCAAAATCAGTCCCATGAGAGTGGGGTTTCTTGGAACGATACAGATATGGCTTGCATGACATGTCCCCAATAGACCTTCTGTGGGATGTTCTCGAGCGGAGAATGTCCGCCAGAGGCCCAGCACCCAACAATGTGTGACCCAGCTTGGGGTAGCTCTTCAGACGGAATGTTGGGCAACCAAGGCCAACCATACGCAAGTAAATCAACAGTATGCCATCAAGGTGTCGTGCAAGTAGCTGTCAACATAGTGGACACACCAGAAGTTGATTTACACGGTGAAATGAATTTTATAGGCATTTTATCGTCATTACATCTTCACTATCGTTTCATGAGTGTCCTTAGCTTTTGTCGGTACATAGCGTATGGAATTTAGATTGGGTAATGCATTTAATGAGACTGTCCAACTCATTGTAAGTGGATGCCCAGTTTTGGCACAAACACAGTATCTTAAGCAACTCGATCCTTTTATAACCATCTCCGCCATGTTTGTGGTTCTGACTCGAATACAGAAGAGCATTCAAAAACAATAGAGACGAGATATCACGAATGCCTGAAGGAGACGCGAATTGATGTATTTCGTGATAAAGCCAACATTTCTGATATTGAAATTTGCCAGTTTGCAAACCTTACTGATGTGATCGTCCCGTATAGGCCTAAGATTGCATGCCTTTGTACTTCGATCTATGACACTGTCGATTATGTTTAATGATGGTAGTGACAAGCTGTGCATGTTGGATTGGAACAGAAAATGAAGAGCTCTGTCGTCTCGGTGTTTAACGGCTTTCGGACAAATAAGGTTCAACACTCGACAGAATTACGATTACATTGTGTGTTAGTTCTATCAATAATAACTTGTTTATTCAATTTTCAAATTGGATGAATCCATCTATAATTCCTAATGAAATCACCTGTTTTGCAGAGTTTACTTCAGGAAAGGCGAGGTTGAACGAGTCCATCGTTAACAGTCTCAATGAGTAATGTGTTTGTACATTATATTGTTGTAGCGAGAAGATCGCAAAGATCATTCAAAGTCCTCACTTGCAACGAGACGACGATTGCGCGTAATACACTATTTGCTATCATACTCTGGACAAGCCATTCCGGACATAGCCGAGATATCAGTTTCATAATTGCCCATTTAATCTTCTCATATCTGGTCGAGGAAGTGACGGAATGGTTGAGACTGTCAACCGATTCACAGCTCAGATGATAATGAGTCAGTATTGACTTAATCATTGACTTTCACTAGTATTATGATGTGTCCTTTCTTATATCACGTCATCAACTGAATGAGAAAAGTGGCTACTGGTATTTTATGCATTTTATTAGACAGTATATTTTGAAATAGATTTCAGTTGTGTGTCTCTCAAGTATCCCAGCAGGTTTCTCATGGCATCTTGTGACGTCAACAACATGCAGACGACCTCATTTCATTCATCGAGGCACCTCTGTTCCTTCTGGTATAAGGGACCTATCATTTGAAATTCGGGAGAGGGGGTGGTAAGTGGGTGGCTATCACTTTTATTTAAAAAAAATGTCCCGGGAGTAATAATAAATACTGTGTCCTCAGGTTCACTCAACATGCAGAATAATGTGTTGTGGTTCCCCAATAATCCTATTCAGAGAAGAAACTGCATTTGTTATTGAAGCACCTACTGAACAATATTATATCTCAAACAGAAAACACATTAGCTCTTTGGTCCCCAGGTCTCATTCTCTCTGATGTATGCATTAACATTCAATGTTACAATACAGAGCATGTCATGAAACCTGAATTAGTAATGAATAGAAGAAAAATCATAGTTCTTCATTATCGCTTAAAAGGGTGCATTACATCAGAAGAAATATCATAGTTCCACAACTAAAGGGGCATATTACAATGTAAGAAATATCACTGTTCCTCTTCATCACTTAAATGGCTTATTACAATAAAAGACATTTCATAGTTCCTCATTACCACTTAAAGGGCACGTTACAATAGAAGAAGACCCGTGAAGATCCGGGGTAGAATAGGTCTTCAGCAACCCATGCTTGCTGTAAAAGGCGACTGTGCTTGTCGTAAGAGGCGACTAACGGGATCGGGTGGTCAGGATCGCTGACTTGGTTGACGCATGTCATCGATCCCAATTGCGTGGATCGATTATTAATTACTGGATTTTCTGGTCCAGACTCGATTATTTAGAGACCGCCGTCATATAGCTGGAAAATTCCTGAGTGCGGAGTTAAACATCAAACCAACAAAAATATTACAATATCAGAAATATCATAGCTCCTCGTTATCACTTAAGGGGCACATTACTAAAAACATATATCATAGTTCGTCATTACCACTTAAAGGGCAAGTTACAAAATAAGACATATCATGGTTCCTAAAGTCATTCCTGATACTGTAGCTTCTAAAGTGTACAACGGCGACTGTCAACACATACATGTATATTGCTAAGTGCGGACCTTTATTTATATCATGTATTCTATTGTATTATACACCAAATTGAAACTGACCAGGACCGTGCAAACATAGCGACGTAAGCAGTATTAGATTAGGAGATTTCAATGATGCTTGCCGTGCCCGAGTTATAGTTTATTTTAGTACAATAATAGTCATGCTCGATTCCTCTAACACATCCAGAGTCAGGCTGCACAGACCATTCGTCCTACACCTGTCTTCATATGTAAGGCCTCAGTGGAATGTTTGCGATTGCTTATTATTCGCTGTTGTTATGGAAACTGCTTGGTTTGGTTTCCGTCCCTTTCCATTTCAAACCATGTTAACCGTGCATGTGAGCGTGACACTGTGTGAAGAGTCACTATGTAAAAATCTTGGTATTTTATTAACCATTTTATTCCTTTACATTTCTTTCGAATTATGTTGCCACTGGCAATATCATAGCATGGGAAGCCATAATGTTCAAACTTAATATTTCTTATGTTACGAAAGGGAGTGAATAAATCAATCATTATTCATTTCATGCATGTATAAGTCATCGGTTTCGAAAAACCCTCACACCCCACCCCGTCCCACGCCACCGCCATCGCCATCGCCACCGCCACCTCACAGCTAGTGTTTGAAAAAATTCTTCGGCAAATTATAAAGACGATGCGTTATGGAAAATGTACTAAACTCATCTTATGAACGTGAATAATGCTAATCATGGATACATTTCTAAATGGATGATAACAGGCGATTCCGGAATTGAATCCACGATCAGTGTATTATAAGAATGCAAATATGTTCAGCATAGCAACACGGCCTCTCATTCCTATCTTCATCCGTCATGAGTGTTTACTGTGGACGTAATAATTGTGTGCTCTACAAAGAAAACTCAGCGCCCCGACTATCGCGTATGATTTACTTTGCGAATACTCCCGAGTGAAATTACTGTTTACAGTTCTGGGCATACATGTAGGTACACTGGCAAGCTTGATTGCTTTCACAAGTAGCCAAATATTGCATGTTGACAAGCTCTCTCAATAAATAACGATATTCGTGTTTCCATTTTCAGCCACCATGGAGTAGCAATTAGTTCTCACTTGGCTCGAATCTTTGATATGCTTGATAAAATACTCTCATTTTCTTCCTTGTTTTTTGAATATTTACGCAGTAACGAGCTTATTAAGTTTCACGACCGTGTTTAATTAAACTAAATAATTGCCGATCAGGAGCTTTTTGCGTTGAGTCAGTCTATCAAATCAGTGTCTCTTTGGCGAGGATTTTTAACTGTAGATGAAGTCATCTTTGATTCTTATCATTCTGCCGACGTCCCTGGATTCTGTTGCAGTTGCATGTAAACTCACAAAGCGAAGACAAAATCAGTGTTTGTGTTTTATTTCTAAATCCTAGCTGAAGAATACTTTGAATAAGCTCATTTTGTTTGGCATTGCTCAAAACTCTGTGTGGTACATGCTCAATGCATCATCTTCGTTAAATTTGTTTTGCTCATACCTTTGAGAACGCATGACAAATGCATCACCTCTTGCATTGATCAGTGCTTTCCTCTGCACATCCAATGCATCACCTTCTTTATATTTATATAACAATATCATAGTTCTACCTGCCCAATATATATCATTCTTTACATGTGTATTGCTAATATCTAATTTAACATGCCTGATCAGATTACTGGGATGCTCGGAAACCCCATCTCAATGAACAGAGCCGTGACCAGACTCATACTGCTAAACATGATTGAAGAAAAGAATAGATTTTAGGCCTCAGCGAGAATGCTCTTTCCACAAGAAAACGATCAAACGTTTAGCGACATGCAGTAGACCCAATGGTCACGAAGAGTCTGACAAGGTTATTGATGAGACATGTTACATACTCCTAACTGCAGGGCATTGTCGCATTGGCTAGTTTTATATATGATATACCTTCCTTTTCATACTCGGTTTAATGATAATATACCTGGTATGAGCAGATTTGAAGGGCATTACCATTGCACCCAGCTCGATGGTGAAATTAATGCTGGGGATCAGACATATTTAGTATTTGACGTTCGAGAGCTACGTCAATATCTTTTTTTATACACAGAGATATGTGTGTGTGAGATAGCGTAAGGAGCTTGAGTGGGATGCAGTTGAAGAAATCAGCATGTGAATATACGTAATTTAGCATCCATGGCTATTTCTGGACTGATGTTACATGCCTTAACCCTGTCACAACAAATAGCCTATACTTATATACTTTTGATCTCATATCAGATCAGAGGAAGGTTGTTACAATGTATCTGCATGTACGTATTTAATAACAAGAACGGTCTTCTTGGAGACCATTAGATTCGGTACTCTTTTGATACCACCTAAAACTACTGCTAATAAGATGGATCGCATGTCTGATGTTTGGGTAATTATCAGTAATAATGAGAATCAGAATGTTTTATGTGATAGTTTTAGCTGACCGTTTTGATCATAATTGATGTTTGTGTCATATGAACATTGTTGAAACAGATGTAATACGTTTTTAACTTGAGACTGGTCGATTTTACTAGTAAGGTTTACTTACATCTGCTACTGCGCTTAGATTAAAGGCAATATGTTCTTAAAACTTGTCTCCTTTAACCAAAATAGTTCCGTCTTGAGTAAAAGGTCTGTTTTTTGCACAAGAAGGACAATAAGGCTACATTAGACTTCCATACGTAACTTAACTGTAGAATGTTACATGCTGGATCTCGCCTGTTAGACCGTACTTTGTTTGTGTTTAATGTGTTATAGTTTCCTTTTTCCAGGCATCGCTTCTCCAGACATTATACTCATTGGCGAGTAATGGGTTGTCGTCTGTAACTGCGGGGTTTAGTGTAATTGGAATAAAAATCATTAGCGTTTAGGTGGGACACTGGGATCTGGCTCACTGTAGATACAACGTCGGTCAAATTGAAGTATGGAAATGGTCTTTGCTTGCCACTACTCAGTCCTAGCCAGACAATGTATATTTTCCAAAACGTCAAGGAAGTAAATCAGGTAGTCAGGGGATTTGTCATAGTTTGTTGGAGTTCTGAGAATGCGTGTCACAAGATAGTGAGATGGAGTATAATATAATGCTTCAATTCCATTCATAAACACACACATGGTATACAAATATATGGCTTCCTGGATGGCAGTCCAGGCGGAACCTACAAATACCGGATCTGATACTGATATGGATTCCTAATTTGACCATAATTATCTGTATAGTAACCCTGAAGTTAGACTTCCATCAGGTATAAGACCATGAACTGTTTAACATTGTCATTGGTGTATTAAACAGCTGTGCAACCCCTTGGTATTCCAGGCAGTTCATCACGAATATCTACCGTCTGGCCGGAACATGGAATCTGGCTCTCTGGGGATAATATATCACGGCCGCAACACACTGTTGCAAGGTGTGTGCTCAGCCGGACAATGTATCTGTTCCAAAACACCCAGGAAGCTGGTTGGTTGTTGTTTAACGCCGCACTCAGCAATACTCGAGCTATATGACGGCAGTTGTAAATAATCGAGGTTAGGCCAGACAATCCAGTGATTAACATCATGAGCATCGATCCACGCATTTGTGATCGATGACATGCATGAACCAAGTCAGCAAGCCTGACCACCCGATCCCGTTAGTCGCCTCTTACGACAAGCATAGCCGCCTTTTACGGCAAGTATAATTCTTGCCTAAATGTCTTAGCCCTAAATTTGAAACCCTGTTAATCCAGACAGTGGCGTCAATGACTGCCCAATTAGTAGAAAATAGTAACCTACTGCTTTATGATATTACGCCAAGACATTGCTTGAATATTGCTAATAATGGCGTGCAAAACAACTCAGTCACGCTTTATAATTTTACAGAAGGGCACATGGTCGGATACAGCTTTTTTGAAAAGGGGGGTGCACAATTAAGATCTATTTCTTGTCTTTGGTGGTAATTTATACAGAAATAAAGATTTTTTTCGAAATAAAAAGGGGGGGTTGCGCACCCCCGCACCCCCCTCTTTATCCGCTTATGAAGGCTATTTACGCAACGCATGCCCTTGAAACTTCATGAAACGAATAATGTCTGTCATTTAATTGAAGTCATATGTAACACAATTATATAATTTATTGAAATGGATAACGTTACAGCCTCTTTCTCCATCAATAACAGTGACGTTTTTAAAGCTGAAGAATGCTTAAGGGCGTCTCCTCCTGACTCAGTCGTTTGTCTAAACCTTCACCTTGATTCTCATTTTCTGTGAATATGAGCGGGTAATGTTGCAACTTGAAACAGATTATTCCAACAAAAATACCTCTCTCAGCTTACATTCCGAAACCAAACTAGGCTTATGTTGATTTGTTTCGTTAACTCTGTTTCTTTTGTTTGTTAAATGAAAGTGGCCGTGTTTAGAATATTTGAAGCCAGGTTCTCCTAAATTGGCATATGTTCTTATTGTAAACCAAACACGATTTATTAACTTGAATGATATAAGAAAATAAAATAGATCCATACGAATGCACTTCGAACTGACACAGGTGACAAATCGTAAATTTAAATAAATACCAAAGGACGTTTCATATGCTGAGATTTGGATGATTTTGTATGGGTTTGAAAACAAATTGCAAATGCATACATTGCGAGGGTCAAAGAAGCTTCGTTTCAAACAGTTGGTGTAAGGGGCAACATAGCTGTCAACAGTTCATGAAAGAAAACTGCACGCAATCCTATATATTGGCTGTCATGACATTGAGGCCATGGTGGCAACCTAAAGCACCACTGACTAAAGCACCAGAAGTGGTGCGTCCCTTGGCTATGCTAAAATCCTCGGTTATCAGCGTCAAACAAGTGCACGTGGGATACACTGACACGATTAATTTCTGCGACCTTCACCATGGATGACACAGTAAATTGGAGATTTACTTACTTGACTGCACATTTATGATTTATATACTGAACCGCAAAAGAAACGTCACCATGGATAGATATATGAGAAACCTTATTTGTCCAAACACTGTAAATATAATTTTAGACATATTAAAAAGATGAAATTTAGCAAAACTTATCATCAAGGTTGAAATTAAAATGTCAAATGTTCTTAAAGTGAAACACAACACTAGTTTCTGAGAACATGGCATCACAAGTCAGTATCTCGTGTGTCCGCCATGTGCATTTATGACTACCGTGCAACGTCGATACATGGAATGGATGACGCGGATAATGATGGCCATAGGCACTTGAGCCCACACACAGAGGAACACCTGACGCGGTTGAGCTGCAATTGTCGGCCTTGGTCGAACGTCATTCAGCCGTCTTTGAATCTCGTCCCACAGGTGCTCAATGGGATTTAGATCGGGACTGAGGGCAGGCCATTGCATGGTTCTGATGCCATTCTGCTGAAGGAGGTTTCTTGTTGCTGTCACAGTGTGGGCACGGGCGTTATCATGCTGAAACTTGTGGTTGCGGCGACGTGCTAAATGAGGTATGGCGTGTGGTCTCAAGGCTTGATCAATGTACCGCGCTGCTTTGGCACCATTGCCTCTCCTTGGACTGATGTTCTGGAAGACCACAGAGTCGACCCTCTGTGCAAGACCGATTCCACTCCACACCATGATGCTCGGACCACCTAATGAGTCTCTCTCAACAACACAAGCAACCGAATAACGTTCCCCACGGCGTCGCTAGACTCTCTCTCTGCCGTCTGCTTTTGAGATACAGTAACGGCTCTCGTCTGAGAAGACTCTTCTCCACTGCTGGTGGTGCCAGTGCTGGTGCTGTGTTGCCCACTGAAGACGGTCCCAACGATGACGTGGTGTCAGAATGGGTCCTCGGTGTGGCCTGTGACAGTGGAGGTGTCTGCTCGTCTATCGTCGACGCATGGTGTCCGCACTAATATATCGCTAGTGTGTCCCCATGGTCTGTCGAGCAGTTTCCACAGCAGTAACAAAGCGATCTTGAAGATGATGTGTCGCACAATCTGACGATCCTGACGTCGGGTGGTGACCCTTGGTCTTCCACTACGTGGTCGGTCTTCTGTAGTGTTGGTTGTCTGGTCCCGTTGCTGGAGCCTGTATATGGTCCTTACGTGGAGTTGAAATGCATTTGCTACTTGCCGGGCGGTTTGTCCAGGTTGCAATCGTCCAATGGCTTGGTGTCGCTGATTTCTTGTCAATCTTGGCATGTGGTAGCAATGCAATAGCGAATGAATGTTATCCGATCTGATTTGATTTTATAGGGCAAGAAATGAGGGAATGCATGACAATAGTGTGCATTTCAATTTGCACGGAACTCACTGCATCAGGTTACCATGGCCGTTGCCGTGATGCGTTTGGTCGATCGGTTTTTATTGCCATACGCTTTGTTTTTTTATCATCAAATTTCATTTTCCCTGACAAGGTAATGTTAAATTTTAGAAACTTTGACAAAAACTACCCGGATATTTAAATGACAACTTTTCATGCAATGTTACTTGGGGTGACGTTTCTTTTGCGGTTCAGTTTATAAGTAAATACACGTATATTAGTATATCCAGCATTAAATGTCATCTCACCTAATTTAGTTAAAATAATGTTCAATGCAAGTTACGTTTCATTCCAGTGAAAGTGATTCATAAACACACGCTATCTGCAATTGACTCTTGTGCCAGAGATCTCTTATGATCATGGAAAAGATTTTGGTGCTATTATCTCAAATGTGACTTAGTAATTGTTTATTGTTACATAAAACCAAACACAACAAATCAAAATCAGGGTTACGTTCCATAAAGTGGTGAAAGCTTAACGACCAGAAGGGTCGAAAGTGTCATATTAATAAACAGACACGAACGTTATACATATCGTTAGGATGTTCGTTGAACATTGTTAAACTACACTGCCTATTCGAATGCTGTCAACTGACTAATACGACGTGAGTTATGCATAAGTTTTATTGTGTATTTCTGTATTGCTAGTCTACAAGTGCTTGAATTTCGTGTCCATGTAAGGGCATATCCAACTTTGACAGGTGTAGTGTTTCAGTTCAGGGAGAAGATCAAGTCAACCCTTGAAACCTTGTTACACAACGCGTCAAAACTAATTGCCGAATTGAAGGAGACAGACTTCCATTTGTCATAACCAGACGAGTTCCAATGAGGAAAATGTTTGCCCCATTGATCGTGGAGATGAAGAATTGAAGGGAACAGACCGAAGCCTATATATTTATTGCCGACATGTCCTGTGGGTATCTCCGATTCCCGTTTGCACATCACGTGTGAAAGAGTGAACGAACGCGACAAGTGCAGCTTTGAGACTACAGTAGTAGAGTTAAGGAGAGCTTAATCTATTTGATTCATCGAGTTATGAACACATGGATGGTCCCAAATGAAATTACATAGATCTGGCTTGTTTTGATATAGAGCTCTAATGCCACGTTTGAATAATAGGAAGACATAGGATGTTCATTGGAAGCAGAAGATGGATACCACTTTTTGCTAGTCTGTCCATTGTATGCAAATATCAGAAAAGAATACATACAAAAATATTTTTATCTGAATCCTAGAATAGACAAATTTTATATACTCATGTCATCTCAAAATGAAACAGTCACAAAATATCTTTCAATGTATATATATCATGCAATGAACATCAGATCCTCTGCATTACAGATGTGATATTTTGTTACGATATAAGTAATTCCTATTGCACCCATTGCTACTGTATGTATATATGTACTATAAGCCTATGGCCTTTTCAGTACTTGAAATAAAGATTGATTGATGTATGTACAATGTGCCGACATTATTAACAACTTATAAACTAACCATAACGGTTACCAGTTACTTGTAATTAATTAAACAAGTTACAGATGCGTCTGCCGACTGTTTTGCTAACGCTCAAATTAGTTTTGACGACATTCAGTGAGAAAGAAATTGAAAATATTTCACTGTATGATAACACCCGTCTTCATTTGACTGTGGCTATTGAGTGTGATTGAGTCTCGACGAAGCTCCTCTTTCAAGGCAACACTATAAACGTCACATGGCTAACAGTATGCCCTGTTATCTAACAACGCCGAGGACTGGGCTTTGTCAGTCTAGTCTTCCCTAATCTACCCTACGATGTTGGCCCTTTATAGATACGGTACAAAAACTTTGTTCTGATAATACTTTAACCCCCCCTTTGGAGGCGTATAACCTCTCCAGTTCTACCAATACATCTATTGGATTGAAGGGTACATCTATGCATTCATAACAGAACTTTGACCTGACCAATACTAATAAAGATGACCGATGATAAAGAATAGATTTCAAAGGAAAAACATCAAACGGTTAGTGGCTTGCAGTTGACGCTGTGATCTCGAATGGTCTGACACGAAGGCTATTGCAGAGAAAGTCTAGACAAAACTAAGAATATATGTGCTTAACTATGAGGCACGGTGTCTTTGGTTAGTTACTACTAGTATTATTTATCAAATGACCACTATGAATAAACGAATCTTTAGGGGTACATTATCATTGAGCGCAGTTCAATGAACTAGTGAGACCTAACATATTTATTATTTCACTTTTAAAGATATATTTATATTAATATTTCTTTCCGTGCGTTTCGAGCTCGAGAGCTACGTCAGTACTACACATTGAGATATGTTTTGTGAGATTGCGTTTGGAGCATGATTGGGATGTATTCGGAGAGTTCACAAACGAGGTGGTTAAATCATTAGAAACATAATAATCAGTTCTATCATACAAGTAAATAGTTTAATAGAAGAAACACAGATTTGAGAACCTCATATCGATAGGTATACACGTATCGATTGGAAGATGGATACATTATCATGGACATCAGCGGTGAAAGTATTATGCAATTCAGCATGCATGGTTATTTCTGAATCGACCACACATGCCTTAACCCTGTCACAACGAATAGCCTGTACTTATATATTTTTGATCTCATAGCGGATTTGAGGAAAGATTGATGTAGAGTATTAAAAGGACCACAAAAGCGTTCAAATTAGAGGAACGGTCTTCTTGCAGGCGTAATGATACAAGGAACGTTAGATTCGGCACTCTTTGATTCCACGTCAGGTTACTGCTGATAAGATAAATCGCATTTTCAGGATATGATCTGATGAACTCTCCTTTCCTTATAGCGTATCAGACTATTTTAAATGGCTGTTTTAGCTGTTTTAGCTGGCTGTTTGTGTCATAATTGGTATTTGCGTTAACTAGAAATGATTGAAACAGTTGTAGTATAGCTAGATCGCAGTAAGAACATAAACATATCTATGCTAACAAGATGCTATGCTAAATTTAAAATCATTTTGCTAATCATCGCTTTCTCAGAAATTCATTGGCGATCAATGCGCTGCCATCTGGTTATGCGAGGCTTAGTTTTATTGAAATAATAATGATTGGTTTTCGTGAAGGGAAAATGCAACATGAATGTCACAAGTCAGCTGAAAAAGGTGGATACCACCGACCAGTTGGTATTCGAGGGGTGTTGATCACGACCATCTACTGTTTAGCTGAGGCCTCTTTGGAGATAATATGTCGGTCAGTTGGCAGTATCGCCATGACCTTTACACTCCGTTGCAAGCTGTGTTCTCAGCCATTGGCAGGCATAGTTTCTGATTAAGACGTGAGGAGGTAAATCCAGTAGTTAGGGGATTTGTCATAATTTGTCAGAGGTTGGGGAATATCTGGGAATGTGTGTCACAAGGTAGTGAGATGGAGTATTGTATCATACAGTCATCCATTTCACAAAAAACAACACATAGATGATAGGCAAGTACATGACTCAGTTTTCAGAATCTCTCCTTCCCAAGAATGAATGACATTAATCCCTGGATGGCATCAGGTGTGTGACATCGTTCATTGCAGTACTGGTATGTTTTTTATTAACTTTGTCCTAACTGTATTAGAGCCTTGGTCAAATACTTTACGCAGTTCCTCTTTCCGAAATAATAATTCGAGGTACTGTTTATTTTTATCATTGGTGCATCAACAAACCTTTGTTTTTGCATTTTTCTGTTTCGTTGTTAGTAAGACTGGAATTTATTACAATAATAACAATGGTACTGGCATGAACATTGAAACCCCGTTAATCCGGACAGGACACGGTTTGGTGAAGGATTAGTTAGAATCGGATAGTTTCTTTGATTTTACGCATTACATATACGTTCCTAATAGTAATAGTCCAGAAGCAGGGGTTAATCCATGAATCAGTAAGCAAAAAAATAATTTATATTATTTGGAAATTATTATATGACCAGGTACGATAAATGAACACTCATTAAATTATGTATAAACACTGTTTCAGGTTTATAATGAGGTGAGGTGAGGTGAAATTTGGGTTAACGTCGCGTCCAAGATTTTTGCACTTATATAGCGTGTGTGTGTGTGGCTGCTTGTACTAGTCCGGACTGATGCCGATTTATAGTGCTAGCCCACTGAGATACCATGCCGCAGTTTAAAATGAATACCCCACTCAGACACAGTATACTGACTCCGAGCCGACCAGTCCTTGTTTTAGCCCCTGAATGCCGAGCGCCAGACAGGGTAACAACAAGTACCATCTTTTAACGTCTTTTGGTATGACGCGGCCGGAGATCAAACCCCGGACCTTTCGCTCTCCGGGCGGACGCTCTACCACTAGACCACGGAGGCGGTCAGGTTTACAATGAAAAGGCAAATAAGTCAAATAAGTTGCAGAAGCAGTAGGTAAGTAACAGGTTCCAGAATGCACTCACAAATGTCAAGAATACGTCACTGCTGAATGTCTTGAGCTAGAAATAAAAGATACCAATGAAATCCGTCTAATATTTGGATCTATGTGTCATGATTCAGAGTGACAAGTGAACTATCCAGAAGACTGTGTGACCAGAGGGTAGTTTTAATTGTCAACCTGTTGTGCCTTTATGTCAAGCAATAATTCACAACTTTTCAGGTACATGCGAAGACTTCAAACAGCGTCCTACGACTCTTGTACAGAAGTTATTGTGATCAGGGTTCCAAAGCTTAGTAAAGCTATCATACAGGTAGAGAACATTTCACAATTTCATGCATCAGTGACAAACATGATGCCCGGTATAATTCCCCATTTTGCCTTGTAACATATGTTCCCGTGACATGCCTTTTCACGTGTTTTTTGATGGGTGCCATCGGTTGGGAAGGTTACTCCTGGTATCATCTCTTTCTGATTGATAAACAAATGATTGCGATAAGTCGGAATTACACTAAAGACTCTGCTTTCAGTACAGATTTCTTTTGTCTGTATCAGTGGAATTCGGTGTTGCAAAATAAGCATCAAAACTTCAATTGGCAAGTAAGTTAGAAAAATCCCCTCTTGTCGCTCTTACATAGATACAGCTAACCTTTTAGAAATTGTCCCATCCAGAAACATCTAGAAAGATCAAACGTGCCGTGTGCATATACACTAGCGTAGATAACTCTAGTTATAGCACTCGACTCGCTGCTGTTAACTGCTGTTCAATCTGGCCACGATAGAGTGGATTTTCTTTACTTGTAGTTCAATGGGTTGTTGCCACGGTCAGTTATTACCAATATACTTACAACAATATCTACCGCCACTAAAATTACTACGACATTACAATATAAATAAGCTGCGTCAATGTAACAATCACAGAACATTATGAACAAGCGGTCGTGTTATTTGCAATACAGTAACAAATGAACTGGAGATTATAATACTGTATTGTAAAGCTTAAACATGCAGAACGTAATAGAATATAGTGACTCCTTCTTTATGATATCCTGCAGGAAATTTGCTGCAAAATATGCCTGGGAAACTTCATGAAAATAATGTTGTCGGTTTTATGCTTATTTTGTACATCAGTATATAGAGACATCTGATGTAAAGCCTTTTCTCCAAAATTGACAGGGACATTTTTAAACTTTGGGAATTAAATGCAGCTTTAATGGGTCCCTTAATACCCTAGACGTTTGTGTCAACATACCCTTTGTTTCCCCTCAAATGGAATTATGTGTACTCGCAAATCCAGATGCAAAGCTAATGCCTTTTACTTTGATTGGAAAGTTTTACGACTTGAAGCAGATTATTCCAACAATATTCTCTCGTTGACGCTCTGGTAGAGTTGATATCTTAACTATTTGTAATGGTTAGTTACATGAAAGTGGTAGGGATTAGAACTTGCTCTAAATGTCCAGGTTCTACGTACTTGGCATATATTCTTACAGTAAATCAAACAGGATTTGGTAAAAAAGCTTATTTGGTCCCACTCTGAAACATAAATCGAAAGACGTAACAAGTCATATAAATCACGATGAATACAAGGGGGATTTACAGAAATGAAAATATTGAACTGCCAAAAATCCTCAACGGATTTTTTATGTTGAGATGCTGAGTTATTTGAGTAGTTTAAAGAAAATCATTCAGATCGATGCATTCAAATGTGCAACGCTAATTATACTAATGTTCTTTAGTGAATAAAACATATGTTTGGCATTGTACGTGTGGAACTGGACATAATGTTCATCTTATGTTTTCAAATACCTGCAATTTGTCTTTACATTCAGTGATATGACAATATTTACGATAATGGTATATCATATTTATCCTTACACAAAGGACATCATACCGTGTAAATTTATCATACGAAAACAAGATATGAAGTGAACAATTTATTCATATATGATCCACAAAATTTACATCTGTTGTTAGTTTTATACAGTTCTATTTCATGGCAACGGTTGTCAATATCTACTTTGTCCAACTTTATAAAAATTACAAAAACTCGACGTTGTGATTTGGTTTGTTTGTTGTTTAACGCTGCACTCAGCAATATTCCAGATATATGACGGCGGTCTGTAAATAATCGCGTCTGGACCAGACAATCCATTGATTGATATCATGAGCATCGATCTACGCAATTGGGAACGGTGACATGCATCAACTAAGTCAGCGAGCCTGTCCACCCTATCCCGTTAGTCGCCTTTTACAGCAAGCATGGGTTGCTGAAGACCTATTCTACCCCAGATTATTCACGGGTCACTCGACGTTGTGTGAGGTGTGAACACAGTTAAGGTAATGAAGCATAAACACAGTCGAGTGTTCACTAATTAATTCCCCTTCAGTCAGGATCGTCATACATAATTCGAGTCTTTTACTCGGTGACCGATATAGCAGCGTAAACCTCGGTGACTTCTAAATATGATCATGCCATTGGTAACTGTGAGATGGGCCATCAGTTTAACGTACGCCTGGTTTAACTAATCGTGACGCTTCTATGAGATGTACCGTAATTATGCTTGTCCAATTGCGGAATATCAAAATACAAATAATGGGCAAAATACTTTATATCCCTATTTTGCAACTCTGTATGCGTGTGAGTCTCTACAAAGGATTTTATCAGAAAGAATAAAGTGTGCAAGGAAATTCAATTATGCTTCAGACTGTTGGTGGAAAACACGAACTTGCCTGCCAAGAACATTACACTATTGCAAGGTGATTTTCGATAAAATAAAATGGTATGAAACTGACAAAAGACTAAACAATCCACAAATCCAATCCGTCCAATCTCTAGATGATAATGCTCTCTCAAGCCACTAATCACTATTTTTAATTATCCTTCACGTGCATGTGAATAGAGTAAAGGTTAAGCATATGGTATGTACATGGCTCTCCTCTATAACACGAAATTGGAACGTGGCTATTTATTTCTGGTTTTTACCATAAACACGTGTACATAGTAAGATGTACCATGGTAATCTTATGGGAAATGTGTCATCTATGTCTCTATCCTTAAATGTGTCCTCTATGTCTATATCCTTAAAAGTGTCCTCTATGTCTCTATCCTTAAAGATTCCGTACAATATGAAACCCAATTGCTTCTGAAATTTACAATGAAAACAATATGTGAAAGTGTGGTCATCCTCATAGATCAAATCAATGTGAAAATTTGTGAAAGAATATAATAAACAAAAGCGTCAAAACCCATATATCCATAAGAAATCTCTGCCAAAAGCACAGTCGATTGTACGTTTCCGACTATACCATGAGTATGTGTTTAGGAATCACTATCAAACCGTGATGACACCTGGTGTTCGCGAATAGATCCTTTTAATAGCATTCATATGATGATCAGACCGAAATATATAATTTAATTGTATACAAAATAGATATTAAGGAATCAACCATTATATTTTCAAGGGATCGGTGCGCATTATAGTTTTATTGTTTTGTAGCTCATTTATTTTTTCAACTTAAATAGTTGCTGAAACACTTATTTTTAAAACATAAAATAACGAGCTGTATTCTCAGGGCAATTTTACACAACTGCACATTATCTGTTTTTCTCCAAAACAGTTGTTATCAGTAAGACAAGAGCTTGATTATTTACAAAAATCCAATAACGGCTCCCTGAACATAACAGCTGCTCCCTTATTCTCAGTAACAGAAACTTTTATGAAATAAATATAAATCTTGTAAAATAGAGACTGAATGGAGCTCCCCAAGTAGCTTCTTTTTGGTAAAAGAAAGTGGCATATAATTCCTAAATGGTATAACAATATGCATAAATGAAACGATTTTATAGGAGATATAGTTGTGCGAAGAAAGAGGTGGGTAGCTTCAAGTACATGTATAGTTTTTTTTTACCAATCATTATAGAAGATCAAATACATGTCAATAATATCTGAGTTGCGTTTTTTAGCACATAAATGGCTATATGCAGCCATAACCTAACAAACAGTTACGATAGCCGTAGTTCTGAGATTCCAACATAGTGCTGAACATGTTCTATATTCAGGATGTTTACAGGGCATCCACAGCCGACATTGACTATCTAGACACCACCAGCTGATTATGGAAACATGAATGCTTATTATACGAGAAACGTTAAATTTGTAGCATGTACATGTATGTCGACATGTTGGTTTAATTGAAATTTCAAGCCACGAATTTACGGAAAAAAACCATACCAATCATGTGCGTGGAATGTTGATGCTATTTTTTTTCCAGCAATAAGCGATACTTCAAAATCTTCTTTTTGTAGTAAATTGATACATCTGACCGTTACTGGTCATTAGCTGCATTATGACATTATTAAACAATTCATGTGTAATCTGATTTTTCCTCATAGACTATTTTTTTTATTTTCACGGTGTATACAAAAGAAGAACTGTACTCTGGAGATCGTAAATAACAGCATAATATAAAATATGTTCTAAATATGCTTATTCATGAAAAACGACGAGATCGCAAATTATATGTAATATGGCTAAATTCCATATTCTACATACCACACTTTTGATTGTTTGGATGCTCATGATCATGTTCACTGGAAATATTTAGAATAGTTATATTCCGTATTTTGAATCAAGCGATATTAATATCCCAGTCACTTTTGGTAACTTTTAATGATGTCTCCATTGCCATTTTTACGGATTTTGATTCGTATGCATTATTTGACTCTCATCAGCGGAATGGTTTTGGTCAGGCTGATCCGAACGGACAAGCAGTTTTACTTCTGTTTAGTAGTATGGATGAACTGTTATATTATATCTTAACAGTATATCAATCATCATCATATGAACTCACACCAGTCATTGTTACAAGTAAACCACATTCCACAACAGTTACTGACACTAGACAAAAAACAATACATAGAAAAAGACCAAGTAACTCAGCTCATCATGATCATAATTACCATTCTTTGAAAGAAAGAAATACAAAAAAGAAACTGACAAAAAAACGTAAAACAAGAGACGAGGATTCTCCGTTATTGATTAGTCCTGGTATTGACATGTTCTCCACTTCAACTGACTTACTTTCACAAGGAATAATTAATGACACAAGTTTGTCAGAAAATATTTTGGTCTCTGATGATATTCCTTTTGCGAGTGTTTGTGAAGTGAAAACTGAAGAAAACCTGTCATTCAGAGACTTTTTGTATATATCTTCACATTGTGCAGATTATGAGAGGTCTATTCGACAAAAACCTTATTCATGTGAATGTTGTGAGCGCTTCTTGTATTATGATCAGACAACACATTTAAGAAAAGAAAATACACAATCTCAAAACCTTGGATTGATTGAAGGATCTATCTTGTGCCGTACTTGTCAACATTATCTTGCCAAAAATGAGATGCCAAATATTGCACACCAAGCCAATAACCTTGCAGTTCCTGATACACCTCCCACACTAAAAGTGTTAACACAAATTGAAAAGAAACTAATTTGTATGATATCTGTGTTTATGACTGTGACAATTCTCCCAGGTGGTTAATATGCTGAAAAGGGATTAATACTAAATCTACCATCACCAATTCAAAGAATAGCAGAACAGATACCTCATCCTTTGGAAGATTCAAATTTGGTTGCCGTCCATTTTCTGCACAAAAGTCCACAAATTTAACAGTCATTTCAAGTGTCACCTAAGAGATTATATGAGGCCATTCACTGGCTGAAGTACAATAACCATTTATACAAAGACATTGACATTGGCAAATCTGAAGAAATAATAGATCAGTTATGTGATGCTAATATTGACAATACTGTCAGTATTGATGAGGTTGAGTCATTGGACAGTGCAACAGTTACCCCGTTGAATTCCACAGTAAACCAGCATCTTCTGCTGAAATCAACCTTTCAGCAAATTGAAAGTTAACATTCACAAGTAAATGAGAGGAACAGTCCTGAATCAGAATCTGGCAACAAAATGATTAATGTACCATCCATCACTGAAAAACCTGTTGATATTTATGCAATTCAATATGGCGAAGAAATGGCATTTCCTTGGCTATTCCCGAATGGAAACAATGGTTTCAAACAACAACGGTTAAAATCAGTCCAGCCGTCCATGTATTTCAAATGTCGTTTATATAACAAAAACCCAAAGTTTCGTAAAGATTTGACATATTTACTTCATACAGATGTTTCATATGATAAAATGATGCTTGGTAAGCAAATAAGCATCCATCTAAAAATGAAACATCAACATGGTCTTCATTCTGCAGGCACTTCCGCCATGGTTACAGCTGGTGATGTTCGCACCTTATCACAAAATCCTCAGATTTTGGAAAATTCATACATGTTCATGAAAAAGATAAAAGGAACTGTCTCATACTTCAAAAATGCTTTGTATGACTTATTTGCTATGTTCCGAAATTTAGGCCCACCAACATTTTTTATGACTTTGTCAGCAGATGACTTACACTGGCCTGAGTTGGGTATGACAATAGAAGATCTCAACTTTAAAGACGCATGAAAAAGGGCTTCATTTGGCCATTCTATGCAGACTGATCCTCTGCTTGCAGCAACACATTTTGACAAACGCTTTAACATGTTGTTAAAGCATGTAATACTTGGTCGGACAAAACCGCTTGGTACAGTTGAAGATTATTTTGCACGTGTGGAATTTCAGAACCGTGGAAGCCCTCACATACATATTTGTCTTAGGATACGTGAACTCCCTAAGGAATTAAACGCTGAAACACTTCCTCTGTTTCTGCCATACATAGATGAAGTTGTCAAAACAAATCTACCAAACAAAACTGAAGATGAAGAATTACACGATTTAGTTATTAAACTTCAAAGTCATTCTCATTCAAACTACTGTTTGAAAAATCCTCGTTCTGTATGCAGATTTGGTTTTCCAAAGCCGCCATGTATTTCTTAGTCTTCATTCTGCAGGCACTTCCGCCATGGTTACAGCTGGTGATGTTCGCACCTTATCACAAAATCCTCAGATTTTGGAAAATTCATACATGTTCATGAAAAAGATAAAAGGAACTGTCTCATACTTCAAAAATGCTTTGTATGACTTATTTGCTATGTTCCGAAATTTAGGCCCACCAACATTTTTTATGACTTTGTCAGCAGATGACTTACACTGGCCTGAGTTGGGTATGACAATAGAAGATCTCAACTTTAAAGACGCATGAAAAAGGGCTTCATTTGGCCATTCTATGCAGACTGATCCTCTGCTTGCAGCAACACATTTTGACAAACGCTTTAACATGTTGTTAAAGCATGTAATACTTGGTCGGACAAAACCGCTTGGTACAGTTGAAGATTATTTTGCACGTGTGGAATTTCAGAACCGTGGAAGCCCTCACGTACATATTTGTCTTTGGATACGTGAACTCCCTAGGGAATTAAACGCTGAAACACTTCCTCTGTTTCTGCCATACATAGATGAAGTTGTCAAAACAAATCTACCAAACAAAACTGAAGATGAAGAATTACACGATTTAGTTATTAAACTTCAAAGTCATTATCATTCAAACTACTGTTTGAAAAATCCTCGTTCTGTATGCAGATTTGGTTTTCCAAAGCCGCCATGTATTTCTACTCATGCAGTTTATAATATTCAAACATCATCCAAGAACAAAGGTACATTTTATTGTACGAAACGTTCAACAGAGTCTGCATTTATTAATGCGTATAAGCCTTCTATTCTGAAACATTGGAGAGCCAACATGGACATTCAAGTAGTAAGTAATGCCGAGGGAGCTGCTTACTATGTATGCACTTACATTTGTAAAGCTGAGCCAGATGAACTTAAAAATGCTCTTGGTCGTCTTATTAATGATATTTTCAAAGATAACCAACAGATTTCAGCGTACCAAAGACTCCATCGACTTGGTTTATGTGTATTGAAACACCGGCCAGTCAAGAAGCAGCATATAGACTTGGAAACTTGCATCTGCTTCGTTCAACAAAGTGTGTTGTGCATTTAAACACAAGACATCCCACCAAACGTTACAGGATTTTGAAAAGTAAAGGAGAACTTGATCTACTGGAAAATGATTCAACTGAAGTATTCTGTACAAACATAATCGATTACTACCATGCAAGAGCCCAAGAGCTAAAACACTTATGCTTATTTCAGTTTGTGTCATGGTACTGTAAATGCCCTGTTTCTACATCTGTGACCAAGAGGCAGGGAGCAGGACAGCGTTATTAAATACAAAAGTATGACATTTGGATAAGAAAGAGAATAAGACCATGTGTCGTAAGATTCCCCAACTTCCCAGTCAACTCTGAAGAACATTTCTATTCGATGCTATTGTTATTATTGCCACATCGTGATGAAAAGGAACTTCTTCATCCTGAAGGATATTCTAAAGATGCATTCCTCTCTAAGAAAGATCAGTTTGTGACAACAACAGGGTTCAAGTTCTTTTCTTTTGTCAATCAGATTGAAAATATCATCCCAAGAATACGAATAACTGAAAATGAATTGAATGTTACTCTGCAAGAAAATTATAATGATACAAGTTCTAGCTCTGATACTTGCATAAATGAACACAGTGCAAATAAATCACTGCATACGTTCAGTGACCATGATATGTATCAACCATCTGAATGCTGCACCAACATGGATAACTCCACAAATATAGAAATTGCATATGCTGACACCTTCCACTCCCATGCTATGGAATACATGAACATGTCTTTTGCGGAATTACATGATCAGTTATCTGTAGCGACAGTCTCTCAGAAAATTGCATTTGAATGCATTAAGAAACACTTTCTTCAGAAGAATCCAGATCCCCTTCACCTATTTATTACAGGCGGCGCAGGAGTAGGAAAAACCTTTATCACAAAGCTTATAGTTGCATACTTACAACTGCATACATCATCACAGGCCGGCATCAGCCCAGTTGTGACGTGCACCAACGGGCACAGCCGCAAGAAATATACATGGCTCTACCCTTCACAGTCTTTAAGAATACCTGTGCAAAAATATATAGAGTACCAATCACTTTCAAGCTACGTACAGTACTTTCACAACTTAAAAGAAAATTTCAGCATGTACATACCATAATTATTGATGGAAAGGTATGGTAGGTGATCAAATGTTTACAGTGATTAATTGCAGATTGATTGACGTTACTGGAAATGAGCATGTGTTTGGCGGCTTAAATGTCATTGTTGTCGGAGATTTCTTTCAAATACGGCCTGTTCTTAAGATTTGTTTTTCATAATACAATCTCATGGCAACTATTCAAACCAATATTTCTCAAGGAAAATATGAGACAGTCAACTGATAAAGAATATGCTTTACTGCTGAACCGAGCACGTGTCGGTGTGTTGACCGCTGATGATATTAACTTACTTAAATCACGACTCAATCATGCTCATTTGCCATAATTCCAGTCAGCCTTGCACATTTATCCACTCAGAAAAAGTGTTAAAATCTACAATGAAAAATGTCAAAATAACCTTCAATGTGTTACATATACAAGTGTAGCGGAACATTATTTTTCTGGTGATGATACAATGTCGCCATTTGCATCAGTTCCTCTTGAAGTGATACCAGATGATGATAGGTTAGCTGGTGGCTTGGAGCGAACATTGAAAATTTCAAAATATACACGTGTAATGTTGATGAAAAATATGCATACGAATCAAGGTCTAGTCAGTGGAGCAATGGGAGTTGTAGAATTTGACATAAATGGAATTATGAGTACAATCAATGTTCTATTTGATGATGCAACTATAGGGAATATTCTTCGTGTACCTCACAGGCAAAATGCAATTCCTATTGAATCAGTTGAACATGAATTTATTTTCAAAGGGAGACGAATAATAAGAAGGCAATTTCCTCTCGTGCCAGCATTTGCATGTACAATCCATAAAGTTCAAGGTTTATCTTTAAATTGTGCAGTTGTAGATTTAGGCCCTAGTATTTTCCAAAATGGCATGGCATATGTTGCACTCAGTAGAGTCAAAAACATCAATGGTTTGGCACTTTTGTCTTTTGATCCAAAGGTAATTCAGCCATTTGAGGATGTCCTTGAAGAATATGATCGTCTACGACATAAACCAAGTGACTCATAAATCAATCAATGTAAATATTTTCAATACATTTTCACTTGTAACATGTAACATTTTAGTATTGTCAATGTTTTTAACATGTTTGAACTCATGTACATATTTTTATTTCCATCTGGATTTGTTTCATATTTATTATACTACTGGTTGTTTGAACAGTATGACATGATTCTATAAAAATCGTAGTTTAGTGCATTTTATCAAATACTAATTGTCACTCTGCAACTGCTTATTGATGTCAGTGGAATTGGTGCTGTGCATAAGCAAAATCAATGTACATTTGATTCCCAATTTATATTCATAAGACAACTTAAGTACATTCTTGCCTTTGATCAAGATTAATATATAATACATACAATTATATCATATATGATGGTAAAAAGAAACAAAATGTTGCATTGTAATGATGTTAAATTTCTCCGACAAACCACTTACATGTATGTTATCCGTTTTGCCTAGGCTGCATCACCGCAAGAAACAGATGTCGTAGCAAAGATCTTGAACAAGTCTAAGTCTGTTCAAAAGCTCAGCAAAGGAGGCAAAACTTAAACCCTTTTTAATGTGATCGGCGCTACGGAGAAGGAAGTCAAAGTCTTCCGAATATATCAGTGACACAAATTTTTTACCATATTCATTGGTAAGACCTACAAATTTGCCAAAGTGACGAAAAGAGAAGGGACACTCATCGTCAATTCTAATTGCCCAATAACATTCACAGCACCAATTACTGCGCCAGATCATCTCAGAGATGAAATGCCGTTGCTGCCAGAGGATGGTCCTACAACGGGAACCCCATCAACAATATCTGAAGCACTCCAGACTGCTGGCAGGAGTGCTATCACTGGCAAAGTTGTACAGGTAATACACATGTGGCATTCTGCATTCTTAATGGTATTCTAGTGCAACTGAGCAGCTGCCTTAAAAAATAAACATAAAAACCCCTTAAACATCAAGTTAATTGATGTTAGTACAGACATTTTAAATTGAACCAGCTCATGTGTCATACTTTGTTCATATGTATAATATATTGATAAAAGTTGATGTATCTCTTCTACATTTTCCCCTAGATTTCCCCATTGAAGTATGCCCGAGATGGTGCACTTCCTATTCGCTGCCTAAGCGTCAAAGATTCCACCAGCACAGTCAAGGTCTGTCTGTTCGAGAACAACGCCGAGATGACGTTTAATCCAACCGACACGGTACAGCTTACTGGGCTGTATAAGTCAACATACCAAGGCCGAAACCAGTTAACGTCTACTGTCACCAATGATTGTCAGGTAAACAAGTATTCTATGTATTTACAGGTGCACGAATGTTCCAGCCGTCTAATCGTTTCTTTAAATATAATCACCTGCAATATTTCTGTCACTCCACTGAGTCACTTGTATTTTAATCCTTCATATTTTTGTACAGTTTCTCCCAAACGCTGCCAACATACAAGTTAACCCGGAGGACAAACTTGATGATCCTGATTTCCAAACTGCTGCTGCACCTGGACTAAGAACACACGTGTCCATCACCGAATTCCTGAGTGTTTCAGTTTATGAATGTTGTCGCAACCAAAGTAATTACTCATTTACATAATCTTTCATTAATCACATAGTATGTTTATGGTCCACTTTTTATGATATATATAATTTTTAAAATATTTTAGTTTTAAGCCTCCCTTGGCTTTATTAACCCAACTCAGAAAATATTGTATGAAAATTGAATACATACTGACCATTCCATATACAAAATTTTCATGCATTTTATATAACAAATTTTAATTCTTTTTCAGAATGCAGAAGGAAAAAATTGGTCAGTCAGAAATGCCCAACTTGTCAGTTGGAAGACAAGGATACACCCTCAAAGACATGCTTCATGTCCCTGGTGTACAAACTTAATGACCAGCCGTCCAAATTTTCAATTTTTCAAGAAGACCTAGAAAAAATAATTGGTAAAACATGCAATTTGGATTCCGAGGAAAGTCTTTTGGAGCAAATAGCCAACAAATTGCCACTAACCTTTTCCTGTGTGATCCAAAAAGGAACATTCCAGAATGTGTCAATCTAAATACAGTTCAGCCTTATACCTTATCTGTCAACTGTTTTTGAAAGCTTCAGACTCAAAAGCACATGTTGTCATTTTTACGACGTATGATAATACCACTTCATTTATTTAGACATCTGCCATGTTTGTAAGCTGTTTTTGAAAGCTAAAGCATATTGTGACTCAATCCTTATGTTGCCAGTTTTATGACATGTATGAGTATAACATTTCATTTCATTAAGCATGTGTAATTAACAAAGGTTGTTTTTGAAAGCTACAGCATATTGTGACTCAATCCTCATGTTGCCAGTTTTATGACATGTATGAGTATACACTTTCATTTCATTAAGCATGTGTCAAAGGCGACTATGCTTGTCGTAAAAGGCGACTAACGGGATCGGGTGGTCAGGCTCGCTGACTTGGTTGATGCATGTCATCGATCCCAATTGCGTGGATCGATGCTCATGATATTAATCACTGGATTGTCTGGTCCAGACTCGATAATTTTACAGACCGCCGTCATATAGCTGGAATATTGCTGAGTGCGGCGTTAAACAACAAACCAACCAATCATTATCATAGGTTGTTTTTGAAAGCTACAGCATATTGTGACTCAATCCTCATGTTGCCAGTTTTATGACATGCATGAGTATAACATTTCATTTCATTAAGCATGTGTCATTGTCACAGGTTGTTTTTGAAAGCTACAGCATATTGTGACTCAATCCTCATGTTGCCAGTTTTATGACATGTATGAGTATACACTTTCATTTCATTAAGCATGTGTCATTATCATAGGTTGTTTTTGAAACCTACAGCATATTGTGACTCAATCCTCATGTTGCCAGTTTTATGACATGTATGAGTATACACTTTCATTTCATTAAGCATGTGTCATTATCATAGGTTGTTTTTGAAACCTACAGCATATTGTGACTCAATCCTCATGTTGCCAGTTTTATGACATGTATGAGTATACACTTTCATTTCATTAAGCATGTGTCATTATCATAGGTTGTTTTTGAAAGCTACAGCATATTGTGACTCAAATCCTTATGTTGCCAGATTTATGACATGTATGATTATACCATACCATTTCATTTCATTAAGCATGTGCCGTTTACTTTTTTACACTACAACTTCCATATCATGTGCTCAAGGGGGCGGTCGGGTTGCCTAGTGGTTAAAGCATTTGCTCTTCACGCCGAAGACCCAGGTTCGATTCCCAATATGGGTACAATGTGTGAAGCCCATTTATCGTGTCCCCCGCGGTGATATTGCTGAAATATTGCTAAAAGCAGCGTAAAACCATACTCACTCACTCATGTGCTCAAGCTTCATTATATTCACGTATGATATGACAAAAGGCATAATTATGTGCAAAGACCAGGTTATTTTATTACTTGGTTATATGCATATGCCATTAATGTAGATTGTTTTTCATACCTTTCCACATGTTCACTGTTTTTTGGGTGTTTTTTAAAAAAAGTGTTTTCCTTTTGTACAACATACATTGTTCTAACAGTTGCCATATGCCAATGGAGCCCTTATTTGGGCTGCCATGTGCCAGAAAACAAAGTCATACCATTTCATTTAATGCAGCTGACAATATTGTAGGTTGTTTGATGTTTTTCTAAATGTATATTTTTGTGCCAAAAATAACTTCCCATTGCCATTGGCATGCATTTACAGTATTCAAACAAAATGCCTCATTTTGCCAAGTGCAAAAAACTATGTGATGATATTTTGAGTATGTTTATCTGCGGTTATGCCCAAAAGACCTCATCTAGTATGACTCTTTGCCATATAAAGCCCTTTGTATTTTCATTTACATTATTATAACCAAATGTTCCATTTTGCCAAGTGTGAAAAGAATGTGATCTATTATTTGAGTATGTGAATCTGCCAATTTTGTTGGCAGTTTTGATATCATTTCCACATGTTTAAATTTGTGCCAGAAATTCCTTCCATTTCCTTTGATCTACTTTTTTAATAAAGAGCCAGGTTAGAATAGATATTCAGCAACCAATACTTGCCGTAAGAGGCGACGAACGGGATTGGGTAGTCAGCCTGGCTGATTTGGTTGATGCATGACATCATATTCCAATTGCGTAGTTTGATGCTCTTGATGTCAATCACTGGATTGTCTGGTCCAGACTCGATTATTTACAGTCCACCGTCAATAGCTGGAATAATGCTGAGTGCGCGTTAAACAAGAAAACTGAATAGACCTACCTACACTATGCACATGTATCAACTGTATTGACCAATACTCAAAATATAATATTTTTTCCACAACAGTGTTGTTTTATTTGTGGTTAATATGCTTATACTCCTTTTCAGTTACGTCAGTATTATGCGTTTGTGAGGCATCACATATGGCGGGGAACTTTGATGCTCTGCATCAATGTTTTCTTGTTAAGGTATGCATATCTTTAATTGTGTTCATGTCAGGTAATGTCTCACTTTGAAAGGGGAAGTTCAGATTTATTGAGTCTCCTGTTAATATCGTATTACATAACGTTTGCAAAATAGTCATGAAATGGAAGCAGGCAAGGGATATGTTAGCCCGGTTGACCGTGCAGATTGATAATGGATGAAGACAGACCGATGCTGACATGTTCTGTAGGCTCATCCGATTCTATTTGTCCATCACACGTTAAAGGGTTAACGGACATGGCATGTACAGCTAAGAAAATAAATAGTAGAGTGTGCTTGATCCTAATGTATTTGATTGATCGAGCTATGATCACAGCGATGGTCTCAAAGGATATGAATAGAATGTATATATTATTTTTTTTATAAATAGTATGATGCCATTATAACAGTACTGTTCCTACATGATTAATCAATTTTTAAACCAACCACTTTTGTGACTATTTTTTTACATTAATTCAGAATGATACGACTTTATTAACCTTGACTCTGAAATTACAATTGAAAGTTTTGAAGACCTTTTAAGTAACAAAATTGAAAAAAAACAGTATTATCACATTCATGTCATCGTGACCAATCATGGATGGTGATTGCTTTGCGATCAAGCTCCGCTTTCAAGACAACCACTTCAAACGTTCCTCAGCTCGCAGTATTCCCTGTGATCTTAGACTGCGAGACCAAGGCTATTTGTCTGACGGATCTTCCCAAATCAACCCTCAGATGTGGGCTTTTTATTGATACGGTACGAAAGCTTAGTAGGGATAATAATATAGATCCCAAATTCGTGAAAGGTAGTCTGTGCAGTTTTATCAATACGACTATTGGATTGACGGAGAGACCGATTTTGTCAGTGTTATGACAACAGTGAAACAAAGAAGTTTAAATCATAGGGTGAAACATGAAGGTGTCATTGCAGGCTTTTATATTTTTGTTTTCGTTACATGATTTTTTTTTTACAGATGTTTATAGATTCTGTTGAGAATCGCAAACACAACAGTAATATGTGGACTATGCATATCAGGCAACGTGTCAGCGGATTATAACTGGGATGTCCCTGGCAAGACCTTTTAACTGGTGTCGCAGATGCAGGGACGAGAAACACCTATACGTTGTTTCAGGTATCTATTTTCACTTACCTCCACAGCTGCAAACAATATGACGCATTTTCGGACACATAGCAAACATCTGTAATGTTGGTTGGTTGCTGTTTAAGGCCGCACTCAGCAATATTCCAGCTACATGACGGCGGTCTGTAAATAATCGAGTCTGGGCCAGACAATCCAGTGATTGACATCATGAGCATTGATCCACGCAGTTGTGATACGATGTCATGCATCAACCAAGTCAGCGAGCCTGACCACCCAATGCCGTTAGTCGCCTCTTACGACAAGCATAGTCGCCTTTTACGGCAAGCATGGGTTGCTGAAGACCTATTCTACCCCGGATCTTCGCGGGTCGCAAACAACTGTAAAGGCCACTAAAACAACTGTAAAGGCCACTAAAACAACTGTAAAGGACACTAAATTAACTGTAAAGGCCACTAAAACAACTGTAAAGGCCACTAAAATAACTGTAAAGGCCACTAAAATACCTGTATTCAAAAATAGTTGTAAACTTGCCCAAAAGGAGAAAAGGTCCTTTAAAGAACTTTGAATGTAACTTCACACTGTAACGTATTTGGGTGTTTATTTATAAAATCTAAATCAAAATTGGTCTATTCATGCAAGAGACGAATCAGTCAAGACGAGTTCGACATAATACATTCATCACATATCTCCCGACATCTTTTTACTCTGCTATCTTCGGGTCTGGTTCTTTATTCTTCTTTCTTTTATCTTCATTCATATCTCAATATGGCAATGGTAGTAGTAAGCACAAATTAGCATATATCTGCGATCACCTCTGGGTTGAGCTGCACCCAATTCCAAATCATGAAATCATGAAATTCTGAATATCAGGTTGTAAATATAAATGCATGAGAGGGGTTTATACATATGGTTATATTTTTCTTATTTAAAAAAGGGATATATATTTATTGAAGTGCTCCTGGAAAAGAGTTAAGCGCCCCCTAATTTGTAGAACACATGTTGGTTTTTTCCAGCAAGAGTAACTCCTTGACGATACATATTTCATTTTATCATCCAAAACCGGCTCCAACAGAAGACAACGCTGAAATGTAACGCATGAATGACAAAAGTCATGTTCTTTTCAAGTTTGACTTGCATCATATGTTCCCTTGTTCTGTTCATGTGCACTTGCCTTTGCATGTGTTTGTGATGGGTGTCACTGGTGGACAGGTTAACAATTGACTTGCTTTTGCATGTGTGTGTGCTCATGTCACGCGTGGGGAGGTTGCACTCACCTGCGTGATTCATCAAGTGATTCATCATGATATACTCGGAATCGTACAAACGATTCATCTTGTGGCAGAGATTTCTCATGAATATGGAAAGGGTGTTGTCGCTTTTACACTCTTCAAAAAAAGAAACGCGTAGCTAAAAAAATATGATATTTATTAAGCGGATGTAAAAGTATCTACACAGAATATGCGTGAACACAATGTAATGAAATTAGACACAGTGATCGACAAAAGCATTGTCGTCATTGTCAGCATTAATTCAGTTCAGTCATTGCAAGGGGGCGTGATGGTCAGTACCTGATCACACCACCTCTTGCAGCCGTCACTGCTCGACACCTCCTTGGCACAGAGTGCACAAGTCGTCGGATTTGTTCGTGGGAAATTCTTCGCCATTTCTCCTGTAAGACGTTGGCGAGTTGTACCAGTGTGTGGGGACGCTGGTGACGTTGACGGACGCGTCGATCAAGTTCGTCCCTCAAATGTTCAATCGGGTTGAGATCAGATGATTTGGACGGCCATGGAAGGACATTGATGTTCTCATTAACAAGGAAATTAACTGTTGCACGTGCTGTGTGGGGCCCAGCGTTGTCATGTTGGAACAGCTTCCTCTGGCGGTCCAAAGTTGGGAGGAGGTGAGGACGCAGAATTTGGTCTATGTATCAGTTGGCTGTAAGATTGCCCTGGACAACCACGGACTGTGTACCCGTGTCTATGTCTACCCGTGTATGGCTCCCCACACCATGACACTCCCCCCACCAAATCGGTCCACCTATCGAACGCAGTTCGGCGCAAAACGTTCATGTCGACGTCGGTATAAACGTTGTCTTCCATCCCGTCGTTGAAAAAGAAGACGTGACTCATCGCTGAACCAAACGCGTCGCCAGTTCCTGAGATCCCATGCCTGTACTCTATTGCACCAACGGACGTCGCAAGAAAGGTACAACTTTTAGTCGTCTCGCTCGAATTCCCACTTCCCTCAGACGATTTCTGATGGTTGGGTCGGAAATTCTTCGCATACAACGCACTTGTCCTGCAGTGTCCGTTGCTGTAGCAAATCGATTCCGAAGGTGATGCAACCGGATGTACCGATCCTGAGCAGGGGTTGCTACCCTTTGTCTTCCACTTCTGGGATGATATTGAGTCGAATTAGTGCGGGTATATCGATCCTATAGTCGAGATATGGTGCTTTAGTGAACGTTGAAGTGTCTTGCAACGGCAGACTGGGACTCCCCTGCTTCCAAACGTCCAATGACGATATTTCGATCAGCTGCAGTTAATCTTAGCATTTTTCGATCTCCTTTTACGTCAGAATATTCGTAATGAACTGATGAATTTTGTACGGTCTTTTATAGTCAGTGTCTCTACTCTTGTTTCCAACATTTTGCACGTGCATTGTGCAGAAAACTTTTTCTGAAAGCAATTTCCGTGCATCCTTTGCATTTTTTTGCAGATAAACGTTTACAAAAAACATTTTGAGATGTGTTGCGCGCAATGCACAAAAAAATGACATGATTAACGGGAATCAAACATATACGTTTCTTCTTTTGAAAAGTGTACTTAAAAGAAAAACCTCGGGAACATATAGCACAAGTAAACATATTATAAGTGGCGCCATTTTTAGGGTATACTGGCAGTTTACAGTCTGAATAGTCATACGAGGGTCTTTAAAATCTTCCTGGAAACAGCAAGCTCCATTGTACCCCAAAAGTTATGAAGTGTAGAAAAAAAAGGCTGGAACTGCTAGAATATTGCTCGACATAAAGGGAAAGTTGACAGTTGGTAAGTTGAAGTCGTCCCTCTTGTCAAAAGTTTTGTGGAACGTTTTTTGTCGCATTGAATGCTTAGGCACCTATCCAAATGTGGGGGAAGTGAGGAGACACAGTATGCCGACTCTGACCTGGGATGTTCTTGTTTTATTCGCGTAATGCCTGCAAATTGCCAATTGGTAAAATGTTGTGCTATTTAAAAATCAAATGTTCCATTCTAGGTCATGTAAAATATACTTGAAAAAAACATACTTGACTGGCAGTTGGTCTTTAGGAATAATCGCCAAGTGAAATAAGAACAAATTAAAGAACTTCAGGGAGAAGGAGAAAAAATAACTCACGTTCTTGACATGGGGCCTGACTTACATTAAGTGGCTATCACAGACTTATATAAATTGGAGCTCTAAGAAAGAAAGACAATCGTGTTCCCACGTTTGGAAGTCTTACTTGGTAAATTACACATTCCTTGCCATAAATAACACTTCTGAGTTAAAGTACATTTACATTACCACCTCACAAAAATTGGTGTAGTCACGCCAGAGCGTGATGCCTCCTGCTGAGCTTCCTGACATGTTTGAGAAATCGGGGTCCTGAACAAGCAGCGTGCTACTTTTTGACGACCTATTCAAAAATGTATATGAAACGGACATCTTGGATAACCTTGCCACTCTTTTAAATGCGTCACCATGCTCAACTCATTTGACAGAAGCAATTCTCCGGCTTGAAGATGTGTTCATTAACAACTGACAGTTATCCATTTTAAATTGTAAACTGCCTTTAAAAGTCGATTCGATTCTGCCGTCATGATTCGACACGTCTAAATGTACTGTGAAATCACAAAGTTTTGAAGACCTTTCATGAAACAGACTTCTTTTATTATGACATCCATGTTATCGCGACTAAACAAATTGCTTTGATTGTGATTTGCTTTATTAACAAACAGAGCTTATAAGGCAGCACTTCAAAAGCCCCACAGCTCAGAGTTTTCCTGTGATCTGAAGGCAGCGAGACCATGGCTATTTGTCAGGCGGATATTCCCAAATCAACTCTCAGATGTTGTTGTTTTACAGATACGGTACGAAAGGTATTAATACACACCCGCTCACGGAGAAGTGCAATCTGTCCAGTTTTATTAATGCGATGGTTATTGGGGTGATTGATCGAAATAATTTATCGACATTATGACCACAGTTAAGCAAGGAAGTTTGAAGCAAAAGAAAAATTAAAGACGTTATTAAAGTGTAATATATTGGCCTTTTAGTTTCCGTTTCATTGAATTATCTAATATGAAGATATTAGTTGATCGAAATAATAAAACTGTTGTGGACCAGATGTGCAAACCTAAATTAACGATGAGTGAGAATATGATTTACAAGCCTGCTACGTAAGTTGTGTTCAGTATCAGCAGATGTTATATGGCAGCGAATTTATGGTTAAACAATGTTTTAATTTAACAAATGTTATATTTGGGATAACACTGTCACGGTAAAGTTCAAATTCTGGTACTTGTTTTGGTTAAGTCCCATCCGGGATTCGAACTCACACCCCCAGAATGAAGCACCAAATCGCCAGCACACATTGCAGCGATCCAGCCCACTCAGCCACCGAGGCTTCCAAAGAATGAACGTCCGACAGTCTACCAGAATACGTACTTTGTGTAACCCTCTGATAAGTGTAAATTGGCATGGCTCCCATTGCCGAAAGCTATGTTTACAAATTGCCGTTTAAAAGTGGTCAAATGAAACAAAGTCCGTTTAAAAGTGGTCAAATGAAACAAAGTCATGTTATATTTGGGATAACTCTTTCTTGGTAAAGTACTAATTCTAGTACTTTTGGGGGTTGAGACCCATTCGGGCTTTTATTTTGTGGAAGAAATACGATTCATATGCTAATGGAGTGTTACAACATTTGACATGGGTAGTGGCGGTGAAGTGTGAAGAAGTTATGTATTTTTAAAGCATCACTTGACATACAAGAAACATGAGTTGATATAAAAAAATGGAAAGAAGTGGTCGAAGAAAGCAATTAAGGTTTTCCACGTTAAAAGGTTTTCATTTGGAAGCTACAATTTATCTGTCATAAATAATGCTTTGGAGTAAATATGCATCACCGCCTACAAAATAACTGGTACATCCATGACGTCAGAGAGTGCTACTTGGTATTATTGCGGTGCTTAGTAAGTATATGCTTCCACTTTTCCAATTATTACTTTCAAATCACAAGGTTTATGAAACGAAGTCTTTCCACTGAGACACCCCTGTTATCGTGACTAAACCAGTGCATTAATTGTGGTTGCTTGATGATCAAGCGGAACTTTCAAAGGCAGCACTTCAAACGTCCCACAGCACGCAATATCCCTTGTAATCCGATGACAAGGACACCAATATAATATAAAACATCAACGTCGGAGAATACCCAGTCTCATTCATCTGCCGAAACAGCGTATTTGTTTAAAATATGCAGGTAAACTGATCTGTACCCTGAATATAAAACGCCAATGCAAGAGAAAACCCAGTCTCAATTATCTGCCGACAATGTATTTGTTTAAAATATGCAGGTAAACTGAACTGTACCCTGACTATAAAACGCCAATGCATGAGAATAACCAGTCTTGATTATCAGCCGAAACAGATTCAATTTGGCGTGAAGGTTAAAATAGCTGTGAAAATTATACAAATGGACCACTGACTATCAGTGATGACACCTGGGCTCACTTGCACAAAGCGATCTTAGCGCTACGACTATTGTAAGCCTATGTTAAAGTATGGGAGTTACGATCATCTTAGCGCTAAGATCGCTTTGTGCAAGTGGGCCCTGGAGTTAATACGGTAAGCATGACCTGCCCTACCGGTAGCACCAACCATACACACAATTTGCATAAAAAAAGTAAATATTGCCTGACGCCGCACAGGAGTACTCCTGCCAGGCGACGGCAACCTATTAACGAACCAGACAATCTGTGATCGATGGACCAGTCACTCAAAGTGACTGTGAAGTGAAGCGAAGAAACTGTGAAGTGTAGTCACTCAACCAAGATTGAGAATATGACGTACCTACATGTATGTATGCTTCACAAGCAGAAAATTATCCGGGGCTGGTAAGTGATGTATGTAAGACGCTGCTATGGTTGGGACGTGAACTTTATATCGTATTGACCAGGTACCATGTTTTGTAACCGATATCAGTTTATACAAACATTCCCGTCGAATCTAAGGAAACTAAAGGTCACATAAAAATATCAGATCACAGCTGACAACATACAGACGTGATCTCTATACTTGTGACATCTTATCTCATTGAGGATTGATTAAAACTTAAAACCACCCGATTGCCATGCCTTTAAGGCTGTACGTGTACGCTGAATATATGAATGGCAAACATAGTCGCACATTTTATACACTGCTTATGCTTCTAGGGCCTAAATTATATACAAAGTTTCTGATGAAGATGTTTCAACACGTGAACAGTTTTATTTATCGGTTTGTTATTTACTCCTTCCCTCATCTCAGTAACATCTTTGCGTCACATTGATAAATATAATTATCCGTTTGATAATGATGCGGTACCTGTGTTCTGTCATATCTATGTCGTAATTTCAGGACAACTCTGGTATGTTTGGTTGTATTCCAGTTATACAATAGGTCGCCAGTATGTAAGCTGTGTAATATCCAAGTGTTTCCAATACAGGCAGATGATCTTTTAATCTTCAATAAATAAAATTGGGAAAATTCTCATTAATAAAATAATTTGAATACTATCAATATCAATGAAAGCGACAAAAAAAATCAGAAGCATAAGAAATCACTAAGAACATATCCTGTCAAACCGGTGCCAGTCCTGACAAACACATGCAAAGGAAAGTCAATTTTACCAAAATAAAACTTTTTGAAGGTTTTACTGACAGGCCGTAGGACACTCTTGAAATACTTGAAGAAAGAAGCAGCTCCTTTATACCCACACCGCTGTGAACTGTAGACACCAAAGGCTAGAGCCGTTGGAATATTGCTCCAGAAAAAATGAAACTTTTCTAATGTAAAGATGAAGTCTTGTCATACAGTCTTGTTGATATTTTTAGTCTGAATCTTTATGCATGGAGCTAAATATGAAATAGATGAGTCGGTTTCTATGGTCTCTTTTATTTCTAGTTCAGGTGGGTAAATCAGAAGTAATTTGGCAACTTAACCATAACTGGGCGATGCCATGATCATATCATCGATTTAGCTGAAGCTTCATCTAAATTTCTTGGCCAAATTCCCTGGATTGATTTTGCCAATCCAAAAATGAAACTGTGACTCGTGTGCATAAAGAAGCACATAAGCATGGAGGGGAACACAATTGGTGTCCATTGGGATGACTACGTCTTGCAGAAATGTCCTTTGGCGCTTGGATGACATATGCCTTGATTTATATTTACGAACTTCCAGATCCAGATTTGTGGGTAATGAGCCAGACTAGTTGATTATGCAACCAATAAAATACAATATATTTCCCCATCCTTTGTAGATCTCTTCTAGAGTGATTGCAGACCTGACTTCAATTCTTCATAAATCAATTTGTGCAAAGACAGGCATGGTTAGGGTTGTGTCAATATCCTGTTGCCAACTGAATTATATTAGACGTTATTGCAAATCAAATACGATTAGGTGGAAAAACGACTTGCATGTCCTCACAGTGCCCATCTGGAGTTCTGTGAAGGGCGAATTTCAGTCAAACCTTGAGAGTTCTCTATTCTCTATAATGTTTGGAGGTATTATGCATAAAATTGTCCCTATCATCAAATGATGTAGAGGTTAATAAGTATGAAAGTTGTCTTATCAGTTATACTTTGTCAAAATATATTTGTGCTTTGTCAGGACACTACATTGTGTCCATAGAATAAAAAAACTACAAATACTAAAGAGTTGATGTCGACTCTGAGTTTAAACTGATGTCAAGTCCTGAATCCATGGCTGTATGAATGAAAAATGTGTTGTAAATATCTTATATATGATTGTCCTCTACACATATACCTGTTGTGAGAGTAGAATATGAAGACTGGGATAAAAATATGAACTCTTATGCTGACAAGTACAATGTATAGGTTGACAGGCAGACATTCACAACCATTTACTCTAATTTCATGACTTTTAGGTATTTCATAAACTGTATCAGATTAGATATAGTCGTGTCATAAGTTCGTTGACCAGTTATATTCTTCACTGGAACATCTATGTCCCTGTGTGAGGCGCTATGAGCGACTACGTAGACGGAAATAGCGCTGAAAAAATGGACTTTATATTAGTAGTAGTAGTAGTAGTAGTAGTAGTAGTAGTAGTAGTAGTCACTGTAGTATTATCCCTGGGGATTGAGGTGGAGACATGGACATGGAGTACATCTTACCAACTGGTGTACTTATTCCTGACAGTCACAATAACCAGAATTTATAATTAAATGAGGTATTGCTAGAATATCATTTGGTAAAACTATTTATTTGGAAGATTACGATAACAGACAATAAGAGTTGCAAATATGGTCATTTTAATCTCTGTGTGTCTATACCCTAAAAACACCTATATTGACCGGTTTATTCTCCATATCGTCTCCATACGATAACAGACTTGGAAACTAAACATATTTTAAAGCATGGTCATGGTTAGATAATATGATATTCAAGCATACACGGACAACTGAATCAGTGATAAACTAATTCAAAACTTGTTTTATGTTCAGTCATATCAAGGGTGGACAAGTACACTTATTCCTTCTCCAAATAGATGTGAACATGTAGTGTGGTCTGACAGTAACAGCTTAATTAAAATCCTAAATTCTCAGTAGAGCGCAATGACGAGAAGCAGGTGCTTGTTCACCAAGCAAGTAGATGGGGTTTAGTGTAAATAAAAGTAATGACCTGTCGGTAAAGATCATTACAAGCAGTTTGAAAAGGTATTACCACAAATCTATTCCTCCAACAGCGGCCAACAGTGTTTGCTGGAGTGGTTTGTTGTTTTGGAACTAAGCTAGTCAAGGGGAAGAATTAACTCGTCTACATGATCTGTCAATATAGAGCCACGTGTGAGTTCTAATGGACGCACCTAATCCTTTCTTCCTTATTTACTAACACGGCTATGAGTGTCCAACACTTGGGCTTGTCCTGTCCAATATTCTGTGCAGCTCATTAATGCTATGCATCAGGCAACTGACAGTAAACAAAGACTCGTATATGGATCTTTCACGTTCCGATCAAACTGAAATGAACTACTGCAGCGTTATCCTACTTTCAGTCTCAAGTTTATCAATGAATCATTTCAAAATCAGATGTCGACGGAATGGGCTTGTTGGTGCTGTCATTTACTTTGGATCGCCGTCAATCTGTTTGTCGCCTGTTACATTTAATGTGTCGTTTATCTGCATACGTGTTTATTCCGTGCTCTATTGTCCAGGTCGTTCTCACGACGTTCTTGATCTGGACTGGGTGTGTATGGTTTTACGCCGCTTTTAGCAATATTCCAGCAATATCACGGCGGGGGACACCGGAAATGGGCTTCACACATTGTTACCATTTCGAGAATCGAACCCGGGTGTTCGGCGTGACGGGCTAACGCTTTAACCACTAGGCTACCAGACCGCCCCAGATCCATATAACTTTGTCAAGCGGGACTGTCAAGTTTTAGTCATAACAGTTGCTTATGAGGATCTATACCGAAACGTAGATATAACAGTATAATTATAAAGCAGTTGATTTTCGTCTTTTTTTGTTATCCTTCAACTATTAAGAAATGCCTATCAAACAATTTATAATTGTAATAAGATGATAAATAATAACGTGTTGGAGTTGATAGTCCTGACCAGGCTGTGTCCTGGTGGGAGCAGGCACATGTAATTAAGTTTGGAAATGCAAGAGTCTCTTAAATGATTGAACTTGCGTATCTCGGACGGTTAAGAAATCATTTAAACAATGTATGCATTTGGTTATCCGAATTCTGTGCACTCATCCCAAACATGTTAATACGAGGATAACGTTCTTTGTGTCAGTGTCTAGATATCAAAAGGACTATCATCAGATTATCGGAAGGTACGTGTTGAACATTGAGAAGAACATAAGATGTGCATATTCATATTTAATGAAACAATAGAACTGATCCTGGAAATACTTTTCCTTTTTGGGAACAGCTAGTGTCATCACTGAACTTCAGTGATCCAGTAATATAATTTGCAGCATTATTGTGCCTTCATTGTTTGTGCTCCACAAAATCTGTTTCGGCAGATATTCGAAACTGATTATTTTCTGACGTTGACGTTTCCAGTCCCTTTATTGAAACGAATCAAAGCGTGAGGCAAATCAATATGGATGGACTCACGCGTTGTTCGTTATAAGAGTTAGGATAATCATAAGGATATCTGCTGAACATCAGTGATCACACCAGGGGAAAAGGGTAAGAATGCCCTGTGCTATACCGGGACAGCAAACGCCACTCACTCTCCGTGCTTCTTTATTTGTTTCCATTCCATGTCGGTAATCGCTATGTTCTTATACTGATTGACCTGCCAAGGACCGAAATTCAATCGATCTAAAACAACCGTTCGATATTTCTAGAATACACAAAATCTTACAAATACATAATCACACTCTGAATAGACCGCTTTCGTCTCCTCTAACACCTTCATCAATGCTTTCCTGGAAGTCAAATATTGCCCTTAACTATTTTATCTCGTGTTTGAATTAAGTTATCCTCTTCACGCGTAAGTAACCATTCAGTACTAGTTTTCTTGAGGGCCACAAGGAAAGGCGGTTGAAGGCATGGAATTTATAGCTTTTTCCTAATTTGCTAGGAAGGTTAACATCTTGAGGACTGAAGAGATTACTGGAGAGTACATGTATGTTATACACGTTTGTGCTTGCACCAACATGTTCATGGTTCTGCATGATTAAGATTCTAATCACCCCAAATCCAGATTTGAGAACAACTTGTTGCTTATACTACATCATAAAAAATCCAACAAAACTGCAAATAAACACATATTTCTTCATCCTTTGGAGATCTCTCCCAGAGTAAATGGCGGCTTCACTTCTTCATAAATCAATTTGTGCAAAGAAGACAAGACACGTTTAGACTTGTTTGCAAATCCCAACGCCTACTGCTTTACACTGACTTAGTTCTACAAGACGACTTGGTGCTTTCTGGAATGTTCATTGAGACATTATGGAGGGGTGAATTGTATTCATTTCCATTGAATTCTACTCGGGGAATTCTTAAGAAGGATGTTTTATTTCACACATCAAAAGCTTTCAAGGCTTTAACCATGTTAGTGACAATAAACAAAAATGTGTTTATTCTTTGCCGGGTATTACTTAATGTCTACGTGAAACTGCAGCTCGTCAAAACAAATGTATTTCATACGGACACTATGCAGAGGCCATCTATCTTTTTATAAAACACTCTGGTCTACTAATACGCCCTCCCATGTATTGCAAATACACACAGGAAAGCATGTACATGTGTGTATATAAAAAAGAGACCAAACCTTTTCCGTCGTGACAGGAATATCTGCCAAAACGGAGTCGATTGTACAATTCCGACTATATCATGAGCATGAGCAGGAATGAATGAAATGATTAACATCTAGAGGATTGAATGGCAACAGTATTTTACACACATCTACATGCACACAGCGCATTCTTCTAAAACGTATTTCAGTTATATATAATAGTTAAGGAACATGAATAAGTACCGTGTTTCGTCCTGTAAACATGTTCCTGTATCTGATAACGTAATACGCAATTTGGAAATTTCAACGAATTTTGAAATAAATCAATCCAGGGACAGGAGGTCAAAAGAAGGTTCAAAAGTCGCTGGTTTGTTCTCTGCAGAATAGAAGGAGACAAAAACATACTCATTATCATAAGAAATCACAACTAAACACAGAGTCCATAATCCGATTCCCATGATACAATAAACACCTGCATTAATCACTATCAAATAATGATAGTTATTAAATAGTGATCAAGTCCCTTCATGGTAATAAACAAAGGATCAAAGGAAACTACACCTCTCATGATTTAAACATATGTTCGATTTTCAATTGAAATTATCTTACGTTTGCGATATATTATATCCCTAAAAGCAAACTTTGATTTAAAACTTTTAAAAAATAAAACAAGAATTCGCAGAATACACAACTGCTTATTAGTATCTCAGACTTTAATCTTTCATCTAAATTGGCTTTTTCGGCAGAAACTTACATTTCAAACGTGGTAGGGGTCATGTGGTTACAAATTCATTTCATACCCCCAAATTTCCCAGTCTCAGATTACTTTTTACAAACTGTTGCGGGAATGAGTGATAGTTAAATAGACATAATCAAATTTATCAAAGATTCTTTAATTTTTGATTACATTAAAGGCCAAGTCAGTATACTTTCTTTTGTCCCTCGGTATATATCACCTTGTAAAGGAAGTTATAATTTTTAGATACTGCTTCTGAAGTAAATGCTAGTTCGTGCGCCAGCAAGATCATTTGATATAAGAAAGTAAGGTTTGTTCGACCTGCAGTGGTTTATTGTAGGATAAATAACGACCTCGAGTCGTTAATTTCTTAAATGAGACATGAACATTATGCGCAGCCTCTTAAATGATGTTGATAAAAAGTATAAACTTAAAATATTTACCCAAATTTTAATATGATGACTTCCTGAATATCATCCGACCTCAGGAATGTGGGACATGTCCATTTTACGAACAGGTGGGTTAAGTTTGGTATTTCCCGCTTATTCTCAAAATCCTTACGTAGATCATCTGTACCTTTTCTCCTTCTACTGATTGTCATATCTCTTCCACTTTTGGATGTGATAGTTCGGCCACTGCGTTTATCTGCGTAGCCCAGCTACATGTATAGGTAAGAACTTACTAGACAGTCCCCTCACAAACGTCGTCCAATACATGCCATCATCAAGTTGCGAGCGCATATTCGACTCTCCAGAAATGACTTCATGATGGAACAATGTTTTATCGTGAAGTAAACCACGCTTCGTTCTTCATTGTTCTTTGCGACTTATCGCGTAGCTATCTTATATAAACAGATACAACCTCATATGCTTGAGGTGAAAGTCCATTGACAACTTCTTATAAAAAAAATCCAAAGCCCATCAACAAGAACATATATGTAATTATGGATTTTGCTGTCGCCTTCACCAGTTACATGTCTTTGATTAGACAGTCTGGTTAAGACAACGTGCAGCACCGTCGTCTCGTGGAGACACGTTGATGCCTTAATCTGGACGGAATTCCCACTGGACTCCTTATGCCTGGCAGTCACTGGTTTGATTGACACGTGGATTTGTAATTTTTTTGGTCTTGAAATGGGATCCGTCATCCAAAGGTGGCTATATATGGATAAGTAGCTTAGCCTCTTTCTTCACAGAAGGCCATAAAGGGAATCCAGTGTAATCTAGCAACTATAATTCAGAACACATTTCTATTTTAATGCAATCACCAAACTTGAAGATGTATATTAGCTATAACATAGTTGTTATGATAAGTACGTAACTGATATTTTTTTTTACTTTCATTTGTAAACAATGTTATGCAAACTGGCTATACATTAATATTGGCAACCACTCCAACATGCCAACAGTTTATATCTAAAAAGGAAAATCTTGAATTATTTATACATACTCACGGAATTTCTGTAATATCTTACAAAAAAATCTATTGCAGCTTCATTCTGGAATACTAAGCTTAAAAATCCATATAGAGAGAGAAAAGTTGCAGGAATCAGCAAATGCGTGTCATAATCACAAACAATAATTCTAATTCAGACAGCAACAAAGCCAGATGTAATTACATACTGAGAATATGAGACACATGGAGTTAATCATATGTAGTTCTTGAAACATTCAAAAGATTTTCTTGAAGTTTCAGACCATGAAAAAATGTCAAGTTATTTTTGTGTTTTTTTCCCCACCCTTTACAAAAATCTCCATCATGATAAATAATGACATTCTCTGATCAATCGGACTTCTGTTTACAAGAAAGGAGTTTGTAATTGTATCACAATGTTTGATGGATGTGGTCAATTTTATAAAAACAGAACGTAACTCTACTCGGAAATATTGAGAAACGCAAATAATGTGAGTTGCTTTACCTTTTGTAAAATGAGGGGATAGTACATTTAGATACCTAAGTGGTAGATATCCTCATGTGTATTGGTGTGTCCTCCGATCTGATGTATTTTTCCTTGCATATGTATTGGACTATTTGACTATTGTAGTTTAATCAAATGACACGTTGCTATGTTACAGATGCATTCACGACCACATCTCTTTTACCAGTGCCAAGATAAATGATTTCCTGATATAATTTGTAGGTGTTCCGGCAGGATAAAGCCAACAGGTTATAAACTTAGTGTATTTGTCGAAAAAGCTTCTATAACCTGCACAAAAAATCCATTCACCAGTGGGCAGTGTCGCTTATCTCTTATATTATAATAATAATTCTTGAACAAATTGTTATATTAATTATGATTTATGTCGCCATACCTTTCTTGCAAGTTGTCTGCTGTTGGCTTACCTGTAGTCTGTCAGTTACATCAAGTCTCCTAATTGTTGTAGAAGCAGGTCACATGGCAGTCCTCTATAACAAAATACACGTACATATGATAGGGGCCAAGAACACATCGTGTCATTCAAATACCCCGTATAACATTTCATTTAAAAAAAAGTTAGTGATCATAAATATATTTTTTAATTATATTATAGATAATGTCACACATTAATTGCCATTTTTGTAAATCTGAAGGAGTCATATGCTACGGGAAACATGCAAAAGTAAGCGTATTTTGTAGGAAAGTCAACCTTAAGATAATCCAGCATGTGTTTTGTGTACCATAAATACATCACCAGTGACCTAAGTGATTTAATCATAACCATACTTGCTCAAATTGTTAATGAGCGTACATCAACATCAACGTGGAAAATAATCTTTCCTTGGATGGATGAGTGTCAGTGTTCGTGTAGCAATGATCATGCAGTATTCCTTCCCAAACCATCTGATGTCACAGTCGTCCAAGGAAAGAGTACTTTAACACATCCCACACGTTACCACATGGTGTCAATGATACCTGACGTGGCCAAGTGTAATAGCTCCGTGGCATACACAACTGGAGTCAGTATAGTTTTAAGGGCACGAATGTCCCAGTCGTCCAAGGTGCTGCAATACGCTGTGCAGAGTTTCGTCCCTTAGGCACGCCAAACAAAACTATGATTGTGGGTACGATTTCCGGTTCCGGTGGTAGACTAGAGGAATAAACCGTTCGTTCGTTACGCCGAAGATCCGAGTTTGATTCCCGAAAAGCGTTCAATGTGTGAAGCCAACTTCTGGTGTCCCCGACGTAGTATTGCTGGAATATGGCTAAAGTCGGCGTAAAATTAAACCATACTCACTCACTCTAATCCAAAACAAGAACACTGAAACCAATTTTGAATTAAACCTAATATGTAATATCTTAATAATACGTCATTTGCCACCACTGTATGTGTATTCCTGAAAAGAATATTCATTTAAGCCCAGCAATATATATTTGTCGTAAGAATCCACTTCGTGTTATTGCTGAACGTTGCAGGGTGCAGCACTTAGTAATATACAGACAAACAAACATGGATCTAGTACATGCATTACACAATCGAGATAGCTGATCTGTTTGCCTATGTAAGACTTACCTTGGCATCTTAGTTGAAATAAAATGCACTCTAAGCCTAATATAATTTGAATATTCTAATTTTACTTTTGCTGCCGATGCTGTGCTCCCAATCCTGTGCATCATTGTCCCCATTCTGATAAAGACCCTGCTTCCATTTGAAGTCGTTCACTCATACGATTACGAACATATTCATGATCACTACATTAGTATCAGGATGTAAACTCAGCTGATGTATGTATTCAGGTGTCGGTGATGTTAAGACTTGCTGACTTTCTTAGGACAGAAATTCAATAAATCTAAAAACTGTTACACGTTTGAAAATTCTACAAATACGTTGACGCATATCGCACATAACCTTGAAAGAGTTTCCACCTCCATCTCTTCACACTGATGCTTTCTTAGAAGTCAAAAGTGCCTTTAGCTATTTTAGTTTGTCTTCAAATTATGTTATCCTCTTCAAGCTTAAATAACCATACAACATTATTTTACTTTGATGTCCACGAGGAATACTGTGTAAAGACATCGAATCAATATCTTCTTACATGTTTGCAAGGGATGTTCACATCTGTAGGGATTTAACAGAATTCTAGAGAGTATGTTATATCCTCAGGCGACCGCATCAAAAAGTTCATTTCTTTCAAATTGAGATTTACTCAAAGCCAGATTTTAGGATAATGTATTTGTTTAATACCTAGAATAAAAATGAGCAAAATCAGCAGAATTTGTAAAAAAAGCGATTATCTCTTTCTCGATTTTTAAAAATCTTTTTTTTTAAGATATAGAGGCGAAATAATCTTCATAAATCAATTTGTGCAAAGACAGAAATTCATATTTACTTGTTTTGACATCGTGTCGCCTGCTGATTTACAAAGGCGTCTATTTGAGAGTTTAAGAGGTCTGTATTACAATCAAGTTTATTTGAATACTTTCAACAATCTAGTGAGGAATCTCTCTCATAAAAAAACATGTACATGCCATATGCCGAATAATAGAAACGTACATGTCCTTTGTCAGGGTAAGGTAAGGTGTTGAGGGGAAAAAGCAGAACAAACAATGGTAAATTATACTTGTAGTAGAAAATATCACTTCTGATCGATGCAGATCAAATATGGGCAGTAACAATCTCTCTTAAAAGAATACCTTTGTGGTATAATATGACATTGCCACCCAATGCTTTTACACACAGATAAGCTTCTTAATCCACGACTGTGTGACAGAAATATATGAAAATTGATATCCATGTCCTGTACGTATTGCAGTGTACAGGCCTTTGTAAACTTCTTCAAATTTGTGAAAATATATGTGTTTTTTTCTGTAATTGTAGCAGACCAGCTGATAACCATGTTATAGCTGTGTGTGAATCGATATGCCAATTCTACAAACACTGCTTGGTGCATCTACTTGAAACTATTTATACGTATGAATGGTTGTGTTGCCTGCACGAGACCACATTAATCTCTGGATTAATGTCATTGATTCGAGTGCCTCATTTAAACAAGAAGGATAAACATGTTCGTACAATGTGGAAATAATTCCCCGTGTACTCCTTGTGTCTGAAAGTCATTAGTCGATCGACACGTGGGTGCTAAGATTGCCGAGTTGGGTCTGTCTTGTATATATCATGATGTGTCGGGGAAGGTTTAATAAATTACATGAAACACTCTTAGGTATATTCACTACACCATTCACATTCTCAGACAATAATAAGTAAATGTCCAACAATATTTCTAATTTCAAGAACCACGATCAGCTTTACTCTTCTACACTAACAACATCTCATCCAAGTTTTTCAGTTATAGGAATGTGTTGCGGAGCATGGACTGGACACCTCAGGATGTAAACACTATAACTTACAACTCATCATACTGCGACCAACATGTTTGTCATATAATGACAGGTGACTTCTCTAAAAACAAAAACTATCTTTTTCGGGTATTCAGATATGGCCCAAAATACCGTGAACAACCTGCAGCCATTCGGGATCACCATTGTTTTAATGTATATCTTATTTGTGTGTATTCGTTCAAAACATGTCAGGCTATGAAGGCATCATCTGACCTTTGCCAAGTTGGTTGGTTGGTTGGTTTGTTGTTTAACCCTCAGATGTGGGCTTTTTATTGATACGGTGCGAAAGCTTAGTAGGGATAATAATATAGATCCCAAGTTCGTGAAAGGTAGTCTGTGCAGTTTTATCAATACGACTATTGGATTGACGGAGAGACCTATTTTGTCAGTGTTACGACTACAGTGAAACAAAGAAGTTTAAATCATAGGGTGAAACATGAAGGTGTCATTGCAGGCTTTTATTTTTTTGTCTTCGTTACATGAATTTTTTTTTTTTACAGATGTTTATAGATTCTGTTGAAAATCGCAAACACAACAGTAATATGTGGACTATGCATATCAGGCAACGTGTCAGCGGATTATAACTGGGATGTCCCTGGCAAGACCTTTTAACTGGTGTCGCAGATGCAGGGACGAGAAACACCTATACGTTGTTTCAGGTATCTATTTTCACTTACCTCCACAGCTGCAAACAATATGACGCATTTTCGGACACATAGCAAACATCTGTAATGTTGGTTGGTTTTCGTTTAAGGCTGCACTCAGCAATATTCCAGCTACATGACGGCGGTCTGTAAATAATCAAGTCTGGACCAGACAATCCAGTGATTGATATTATGAACATCGATCCACGCTAATTGGGATCGATGACATGTATGAACCAAGTCAGCGAGCCTGACCACCCGATCCCGTTAGTCGCCTTTTACGACAAGCATAGTCACCTCTTATGGCAAACATGGGTTGCTGAAGCCCTATTCTACCCCGGAATCTTCACGGGTCCCTTTGCCAAGTAAACCCGGATCTTATTTGAAATTAATCACTATGAATGCTGTGATTATATAGAATTATTCTTTTTGTTCTGGTAAAACATGTTGTATAAATCATAGACAGAAGTATTGTATGATGATATTAAAACGACCAAACCCCGAAAAGAAACACACAAGATTACATGTCTTCACTTATGTTCATTATGTGTATACACGGGTCGTTAATGGAGTAACGTTAAGTGCAAGAACAGAAATGTATTCAATCTAAAATCTGTTACACATTTGTAAAAAACAAATAAATAATCGCACGTAAACACTGAAAGTAGAAACCCACTCTCCCCACGTCTCTACTGATGCTTCTGAGAAGACAAATATTGCCCTCAGCTATTTGGTTCATCTGTAGAGTATTTTAGCCTCTTCCATCTTCAATAGCTATTCAACATTTATTTTACTTTGAAGACCATGCAGGGTACTGGGTGAAGACAACGAATCAATATCATCGCCCAAATGTTCAAGGAATGTTAACATCGATGGAGCTTGAAGATAATTTAAGAGATCATGTTATACTCTTTATTTTGCGGTTCCTTCCTCGTCTTCTCCGTTTCTGTTGAGATTAGATTTACTCACACTTAGACAGATTTGAAGATAATTACTATTTACATGTGATATTTGCTTGAGAATGGCCTGGCTTAAAACTCGGGTTGATGTATGATCACGAAGACATCATAAATGTTAGAATAATAGGTTTCTTCATAGGCATGTATCCTTTCAGTTGGATATTCTTCTCTCCTTGGATCTCTCAGGCCAAAGTCATAAATCATTTCCAGTACACATTTCTGTTCTTGTAGGTGCCAGACATGGTTGTAATTAAATGCATCCGTGAATTGGTTTGGAACCAAATTCTGGTCACCACATACATGTACAATGATATCCAGAGCTATCATTATAAGGTTCATATGTATACATCAGGGATATTTTAGTGTCATCAATCTTCACAGACATTATTTCCAATTATTTGAAACTAAAGTATCTTCCACTCTAGAATTGCCTTTTTACTTAGGTAATTGAGAACTGTTCTCTTATTACATACATATTAAGGCCTTTGCAATATACAGATATAATTCTACTGTGTTATTCCTATTTATTGGACGGATAAATGGAATGTTTCCTTTGAAAAATTGGTTGTTGAATAGACAGAATTTGTGTATGATTGCTTTGTAGATAAAACATATTTTGTGTATGTTTTAAGTAGATATAAGGTTGCACTATATACGGCCCGCACGAAACAATGTAAGATGAAAAAAATGCAAACATGTAATAACGTAATAATACAGAGAATCAGAACTCTGTACGTGAAGACATAAGTTGTATCATGACACCATTGCATAATTGAAGATACAATAATGATATAGAACATCAATAGAGAAACATTATCAATGTCATCCCCTTCTTTTTTGTTAAAGTTTACATTCATCTTGTCTCGATACACGTACGCTTCACTACCCAATTCAATCCTAAACAAATCAACCAATACGCTCGTGTGAGTATACACATTGTGTACATCGCGTCTGCTGCATGCGACCTACCTCCACAAACATTTTGTTACACTGTCATGGCACTGTTATTTTAATGTTTGGATCTTTAATCTTCCCATTATATTTGCTTCATTCGCTGAAATAGTGAGTGATGAGTATGTCTTTACGCCGCTTTTTGAAATATTCCAGTAATATCACGGGGGACTCCGGAAAATGGGCTTGACACATTGTACCCATGTGGCGTGACGAGCAAACGCTTTAACAACAAGGCTACCTCTCAGCCTCTTCTCTTAAATAGTTCGATCGTGGTTGTAAATGTTTCTCCCCATGACACAACTTCTACTTTGCAAAGATAAAGTGGACCAAACAATTATGGATAACAACTTCGTTACTGTACTGTAATAGCGACGTTTCAGTATAGATCCTTATGCCGTTTTCAAGACTGATGTGTTTAGCCATAACAATTGCATATAAGGATCTAGACTGAACCGTCGCTATTACAGTGCAATAAAGAAGTTGTTATTCATAATTCATTTTGTCTACTTTGTTATCCGTCAACTACTAAGAAATGCCTATCAAACAGTTTATAATTATAATAAGATAATAACCAACGTGTTTGCAGGAGATATACCGGACCATTGGATACCCTTGTGGGAACAGGGATGATGATGATCTTTGTGGCAGTATATAGATATCAAAATAACTATCAGATTGTCGGAAGGTTCGTGTTGAACATTTTTGATTGAGAAAAACATGAGGCGTGGGTATTCCTGCCCGACCTGGGTTGCAGCCACCACTCACTCTCCGTGCTTCCTTCCTTTTTTCATTCCATGTTGGTAGTTGCTTATACTGACTGACCTATCAAGGACCGAAATTCAATTTTAAACAACCGTTCGATATTTCCGATATACACAAATTCTTACATAATACATAATCACACCTTGAATAGACCGCTTTCGCCTCCTCTAACACCTTCATCAATGCTTTCCTGGAAGTCAAATATTGCCCTTAACTATTTTATCTCGTGTTTGAATTAAGTTATCCTCTTCACGCGTAAGTAACCATTAAGTACTAGTTTCCTTAAAGGCCACAAAAAAAAAGCCGTTTGAAGGCATGGAATCAATAGCTTTTTCCAAATTTGCCAGGAATGTTAACATCTGCAAGGACTGAAGAGAATACTAGAGAGTACATATATGTTATACCCTCAGGCGCTTGCACCAGCATGCTCCATGGTTCTGCAAGATTGATATTCTACTAACCACCAAATCCAGATTTGAGAACAACTTGTTGCTTATATTATGCATAATAAATGCAAAAAACAACGCTTTATGCCAGCAAATAAACACATATTTCTTCATCCTTTGGAGATCTCTCCCAGAGTAAATGGCGGCTTCGGTGCTTCCTAAATCAATTTGTGCAAAGAAGACAAAACACGTTTAGACTTGTTTGCAAATCCCGTCGCCTACTGTATTTCACTGACTTAGTTCTACAAGACGACGTGATGCTTCCTAGAATGTTCACTGAGACATTATGGAGGGGTAAATTGTATTTATTTGCATTGAATTCTTCTTGGATAATTCTAACGAAGGATGTTCCATTTAAAAATCAAAAGCTTTCAAGGCTATAACCATGTTTGTGACAATAAAAAAAGTGTGTTTATTCTTTGCCGGGTATTACATAATGTCTAAGTGAAACCGCAGATCGGAAAAAACTACCATATGAGACAATAACATGAATGTACTCAGCTTTTCATACTGACACTATAGATAGGCCAATTTTTTTTAAAAACACTCTGGTCTACTTATTTGTCATCCCACGTATTGCAAATACACACAGATAAGCGTGTAAATGTATGTATATGAATGAAAGAGACGAAACCTTTTCCATGTTGACAAGAACCTCTGCCAAAACTGAGACGATTGAACAATTCCAACTTTTCATGAACAAAATATTAAATACTCTGTTTTGTTTTGCATTCATGTTCCTGTATCTTGCAATGTAATAAGCAATTTGTAAACAAACGGAAATTTCAACGAATTCTCAAATATATCAAAATTGATTCAGGGACAAAAGTCGCTGGTTTCGACTCTTCAGAATAGAAAGCGACAAAACAAACATGCACATTATCATAAGAAATCACTACCAAAAGCAGTGACCATCATCCGATTCGGACGATATCATAAGCACTTGTTCATGAATCACTACGAATAATGATAATGATCAAATTGTAATACCTCTTATGAATATAATCGCCTGTTTGGTTTTCAACTGCAATTATCTAAGTAAGCGATATCTTATATCCCTTAAAATGTACTGAACTAGCGCTTTGTCAGAACTCAAGGAAAACTTCTACATGATATAATTTGAAAACAATATATATTTGATTAAAAACTTTTAAAAGTTATATAACGAATTCGCATAATACGCAACTGCTGATTGGTGTCTCAGACTTTTAATGTTTGAAAATCAATAGATAAGCTTTTGTGGCAGGAATTTACATTTCAAATGTGGCAGGGGTCACGTGGCTGCGAATTAATTTCTTCATTGAATCTAAGTATTTTCTTCCCAAGTAAATGCCATTTCTTGCGCCAGCAAGATCATCTGCAAGGCAGACACAACCTTATATGCTTGAGGTGAAAGTCCATTGACAACGTCTTTAAAAAAATCCAAACCACATCAACAAGAACATATATGTAATTATGGATTTAGCTGTCGCCTTTACTGGAACCACTTTATCTGTGGATTAAGGTTACATGTCTTTGATTAGACAGTCTGGTTTAGACAACGTGTAGCACCGTCGTCTTGTGGAGACACATTGATGCCATAATCTGGACGGAATTCCCCCTGGACTCCTTGTGCTTCGCAGTCACTGGTTCGATTGACACGTGGATTCCAATATTTTTTTTGTCTTGAAATGGGATCCGTCATTCAAAGGTGGATAAGGGTTACTATACATGAATAAGTAGCTTAGCCTTTTTCTTCACAGAAGACCATAAAAGGAACCCAGTGTCATCTTGCATTCCAGAGCAATAATTCAGAACATTTTTTGTGTTTTAATGAAATTACCAAACTTGGACAAGTGGTAGGTGTGCTCATGTGTATTGGTAGTGTCCTTCCCCGAGCTGATATATTTTCCCTTGCATACAAATTGGAATATTCCACTACTGTAGCTGAATCAAATGACACGTTGCTATGTAAAGAAGAGTTCGTGGCCTCATTTCTTTTACCAGTGCCAAGACGAATGAGTCATGAAATAAGGGGTAGGTTTCTTGGCAGGATAAAGCCAACGGGTTATAAACTTAATGTGTTTTGCAAAATAGCTTCTATCACCTGCACAGAAATCTATCCATCTGTGGGCTGTGGCGCCTATAATAAAACACATTAACTGTTATTTTAAAATAAGTTGAAGTCATATGATATGGGAAACATGAAAAAGTAAGCGTATTTTGCATCGATTAGAATTGCCAATGAGAAATACAATTTACAGTTAATGTTTTCAAATCAACATGCTCTCTTTGTGATAAGACATTGCAAATTACTGGTTTGCAAACTACATGGTCTATGTGAAATGACACGCCATGTCGGACAAATACCCCGTGCAGCATTTTATTTGTTATATTTCACATAAGATTAAAAAAGTAATATAAGTTTCTCCAGAAAATAATGGAAAACAATCATTTCACCTCAGGTTAAACAAATTCTTTTGTTACCAAGAAATTGTTCAGCTCCCCGTCCACAGAAACAAACATATGTTTTGAAGCATTGGCTGAATGAAATATCCCACAACTCCCCAAAATGTAGTCTGTCGGGTACATCCCAGGATTTGGTGCTCATTAATCTAAAAATTATCACTGTAAATTCAAGTAGTTACCCTTCAATGAAGTTCATTAGCGCAGTTTGAAATATCTACTCCGAATGGCGGGCTCCGGTGTTCTAGGACTAACCCAGTCACGGGGAAGAATTGACTCGTCTTCTCGATCTCTGAATAAAGAGCATCACTTAGACTCTAACTGCATCTCATGTTTGTTTTTTCTTATTTAATAAGGCGGCTATGAATTTCAAACTATACATTTTGCTCGGTCCATTATTGTGTTGAGTCCAATAATTATATGAATTAAACAACTGGTAGTTTACAAAAGGAACAATGAAATATATCCTATTTACTAAGTGTTACCGCCAGCTTTACACTGTCATAACACATGCAAATCGGAACAGTTACTGTATGCATAAGCAGTACAGGGATAACGTTTGTATTTGCAGCAAAATAAAGAAAATGTGCAAACTTCATGAATTATCAATCTTGATTTTGTTTGAGCTACAGTTATTGACTAAGATGGCAGTTTGCTAGAAATGCTCGGGTAAACAAAGTATTTCGTGAAACGAGAAGCGTACAAACTACCACGTCCCTCAAATGATAAAATAGCCAATATAAATCTCTCCATTAGGCAAAGTCACGGTCTAGTGATCGCTTTATTTCCAGCACCGCACAACAAAGTCCGGCGGTCGTCATTGTACAGTGTCAGTCAATTTTGTGTCAAAGAATCAGTGGCACGACTATTTCATTCTCTTGTGATCTAATGGTTCTCAAACCATGTATTGACGAGATGCATGTTATCTATTATATATTCTATCTTATTCTTGTATTTAAATGAAGCCCATTCCTGGTGTCCCCCGCCGTGATATTGCTGGAATATTGCTAAAAGCGGCGTAAAACCATACCCACTCACACACTTGTATTTAAAACATTGTTGTAACTATGATTTTCATACATTAGGGGAATTTATACGTACACTCGGATATTACTCATATATTCATGATCATTTTTTGCCTCCTCAATAATTGTACATGTAGACTGTTGTAAATCTTAATGATACCATTGGATAGCTCATATTCAGCCCTTTTGTTTTGAAGCTTACATCTTCAGTAGGGATATAGTAGTTAGTTTGCTTTTCGTGTCTTCCCCATGTTTAGAAACACAATTTGGCTAAGCGCCCCAGTATTATCCGGCGGTCCAGGAGAGACTGACCCTCTGACGTCCGCGCGCTGTATATTATAGACTTTTTTTAGATCTAGTGTGGTTACCCATCGGGATTCGTTAGGCCGTTCGGGTTGATGTGCTACGGGTAGGTCCCGTTCCAAACTCAGGTTTCGTTAGTAAGTGATTTTGGGGACACGGTTCGATCCCAATACTCAGTTTTTTCTAGCAATCCATGGATAACCAACCAACCTCATTGTTTAGTCAAAGTGACAGAATCTTTAGTCTATCAGTATAGTTTAATAATTAGACGTACTCGTCTATTTTGTAGTCTTAGCGACTTAGGTCAGGGATAGGCCCGTTATTTGACCCAGGCGAGGTTATTCACTCATGTGTTGTGTTGAGTGACTCAGGTGTTAATTGGCCACAGTCGACTTAATTGGCTGTCTACGCACCTTTTGTCAAAATGATGTTTTAGCTACTCATTTTATTACCGTAACACAGTTGCTTAGTTAAGCCGCTTGTGTTTTTGCTCTGCTATAATTAATCAGTGACCTGTGTCAGCGCAGATTGGGATATCTGATAATTTTTTTGTCATCTATTAGTAGAATTAGCCAATTAAACCTGTGAACCTATTACCACGTTTTCATCTTCATTTGATAGGTAATATTATAGGTAACAAAATAGGTAATTGTATCAGACAATATTTTTGTCACTGATGCCTTAAATTTGGAAATGTCCTTTTGGAAGGCTTTATTGATGCCTTGAATGTTGTAACCTTGGCCAAACCTTGATTATTCCTATTCAGATTTACACAAAGTGTCCACCAACTTTTACCTTATACCTCAGTAAACGCCAATGGTATGTATGTAAGGGAATAGATAATTGTTGATAATCCGTAATAACGTATGATCACAGTTAGTATTGATTTTGAAAATAGGTAGATTTGAAAGTATAATACATCTCAGTTCCCAGTTCATAAGGAAGAAAATAATTACGAAGGTGTCTTAATATTCTGCCCATGCTCTCCTGAGGGTAAAAGAAAGCTTTTGTAGAATAACACACGATTAGCCAAACCCTGAGCGCTTCCAGGAGTGTTTAAGCGTAAATAAAACGAGTCTGGTTTGTGTTTTTATCCTTATTTTATATATACCTCGAGGACAAATTTACGAAAATAGAGAAAGGAGAGCGTTCAAAGGACACAGTTCGTGTTTTTCTAAACACAATTAACGCTTCAAACTCGTCTGGCTATATGTGATGTAAATAATGTCACATGAGAATGTACTATTTATTGCACACCTGAAGGGAAAACTGACATCGGAAGAGTTAGGATGACCTGAACGTACTTTGGGTGCTACCTTAACCCTTAACACATTGCCCGTCGTACCTTAACCCTTAACTCAATGTTGGTGTTACCTTAACACTTAACAAACCGCACGGGTTGAATGATCCCCATGGAGTTGATAATGATTGTTGAGTGCACGCTGACCCGGTGACCGGGGTAATCAAAGCGCTTTGAGCATGTCCTCAATATCAATGGCTTATCATCACTATATTATTACGTGCTACCTTAACCCTTTACACACTATGGGTGCTACCTTAACCCTTAACACACTGTACGTTGTACAGAAAGTAACCTTAACCCTAAACACACTGAACGTTGTACCTTAACCCCTAACGCACTGTGGGTACTACCTAAACCCATAAAAACACACTGGGTACCCGTTGCTACCTTAACTCTTAACACACTGTGGGTACTAACTTACCCTTAATACACTGTACGTTGTATCTTAACCCTTAAAACACTGTACACTGTACCTTAACCCTTAACACACTGTACGTTGTGCCTTAACCCCTATCACACTGTGGCTGCTACCTTAACCCTTAACACACTGGGTGCTACCTTAACTCTTAACACACTGTGGGCTCTCACTTACCCTTAATACACTGTACGTTGTATCTGAACCCTTACACACTGTACACTGTACCTTAACCCTTAACACACTTGTTGTACCTTAACCCCTAACACACTGTGGCTGCTACCTTAACCCTTATCACAATGCTGATGCTTTTTTAACCCTTAACACACTGTACGTTGTACCTTCACACTTAACACACCATAGGTTGTACCTTAACACTTAACATACTGTACGTTGTACCTTCACACTTGACACAGTGTACGTTGTACCTTAACCCCTTACACACTGTTCATTGTACCTTAACCCCTTACACACTGTACGTTGTACCTTCACCTTAACACACTGTACGTTGTACCTTCACACTTGACACAGTGTACGTTGTACCTTAACCCCTTACACACTGTTCGTTGTACCTTAACCCCTTACACAATGTACGTTGTACCTTAACACTTAACATAATGTATGTTGTACCTTAACACTTAACATACTGTACGTTGTACCTTAACACTTAACACATTGTACGTTGTACCTTAACACTTGACAGTGAACGTTGTACCTTAACACTTAACATAATGTACGTTGTACCTTAACACTTAACATAATGTACGTTGTACCTTAACACTTGACAGTGTACGTTGTACCTTAACACTTAACATAATGTGCGTTGTACCTTAACACTTAACACACTGTACGTTGTACCTTAACACTTGACACACTGTACGTTGTACCTTCACACTTAACATACTGTACGTTGTACCTTCACACTTAACACACTGTATGTTGTACCTTAACACTTAACACATTGTACGTTGTACCTTAACACTTAACACACTGTACGTTGTACCTTCACACTTAACATACTGTACGTTGTACCTTCACACTTAACACACTGTATGTTGTACCTTAACACTTAACACATTGTACGTTGTACCTTAACACTTGACACACTGTACGTTGTACCTTAACACTGAACACATTGTACGTTGTACCTTAACACTTGACACAGTGTACGTTGTACCTTAAGCCCTTACACACTGATCGTTGTACCTTAACTCCTTACACACTGTACGTTGTACCTTCACACTTAACATACTGTACGTTGTACCTTCACACTTAACACACTGTACGTTGTACCTTAACACTTAACATAATGTACGTTGTACCTTAACACTTAACATAATGTACGTTGTACCTTAACACTTAACAGAATGTTCGTTGTACCTTCACACTTGACACAGTGTACGTTGTACCTTAACCCCTTACGCACTGTTCGTTGTACCTTAACCCCTTACACACTGTACGTTGTACCTTCACACTTAACACACTGTACGTTGTACCTTAACACTTAACATACTGTACGTTGTACCTTAACACTTAGCATACTGTACGTTGTACCCTAACCCGTAACACACTGTACGTTGTACCTTAACACTCAGCATACTGTACGTTGTACCTTAACACTTAACATAATGTACGTTGTACCTTAACACTTGACAGTGTACGTTGTACCTTAACACTTAACATAATGTGCGTTGTACCTTAACACTTAACACACTGTACGTTGTACCTTAACACTTGACACACTGTACGTTGTACCTTCACACTTAACATACTGTACGTTGTACCTTCACACTTAACACACTGTATGTTGTACCTTAACACTTAACACATTGTACGTTGTACCTTAACACTTGACACACTGTACGTTGTACCTTCACACTTAACATACTGTACGTTGTACCTTCACACTTAACACACTGTATGTTGTACCTTAACACTTAACACATTGTACGTTGTACCTTAACACTTGACACACTGTACGTTGTACCTTAACACTGAACACATTGTACGTTGTACCTTAACACTTGACACAGTGTACGTTGTACCTTAAGCCCTTACACACTGATCGTTGTACCTTAACTCCTTACACACTGTACGTTGTACCTTCACACTTAACATACTGTACGTTGTACCTTCACACTTAACACACTGTACGTTGTACCTTAACACTTAACATAATGTACGTTGTACCTTAACACTTAACATAATGTACGTTGTACCTTAACACTTAACAGAATGTTCGTTGTACCTTCACACTTGACACAGTGTACGTTGTACCTTAACCCCTTACGCACTGTTCGTTGTACCTTAACCCCTTACACACTGTACGGTGTACCTTCACACTTAACACACTGTACGTTGTACCTTAACACTTAACATACTGTACGTTGTACCTTCACACTTAGCATACTGTACGTTGTACCCTAACCCGTAACACACTGTACGTTGTACCTTAACACTCAGCATACTGTACGTTGTACCTTAACACTTAACATAATGTATGTTGTACCTTAACACTTAACATACTGTACGTTGTACCTTAACACTTAACATAATGTACGTTGTACCTTAACACTTAACACACTGTACGTTGTACCTTAACACTTAACATAATGTACGTTGTACCTTCACACTTAACATACTGTACGTTGTATCTTAACACTTAACATACTGTACGTTGAATCTTAACACTTAACATACTGTACATTGTACCTTAACACTTAACACACTGTACGTTGTACCTTAACACTTAACATAATGTTCGTTGTACCTTAACACTTAACATAATGTACGCTGTACCTTAACACTTAACAGAATGTTCTTTGTACCTTAACACTTGACACAGTGTACGTTGTACCTTAATCCCTTAAACACTGTTCGTTGTACCTTAACCCCTTACACACTGTTCGTTGTACTTTCACACTTAACACATTGTACGTTGTACCTTAACACTTAACATACTGTACGTTGTACCTTCACACTTAGCATACTGTACGTTTTACCTTAACACTTAGCATACTGTAAGTTGTACCTTCACACTTAACATACTGTACGTTGTACCCTAACACTTAACACACTGTACGTTGTACCCTAACACTTAACATACTGTACGTTGTACCTTTACACTTAACATACTGTACGTTGTACCTTAACACTTAGCATACTGTACGTTGTACCTTAACACTTAGCATATTGTACGTTGTACCTTCACACTTGACACACTGTACCTTGTACCTTAACACTTAACATACTGTACGTTGTACCTTCACACTTAACATACTGTACGTTGTACCTTCACACTTGACACACTGTACGTTGTACCTTAACACTTAACATACTGTACGGTGTACCTTATCACTTAACATACTGTGGGTGCTAGCTTAACCCTTAACTCACTGTATGTTGTACCTAAAGCTACCTTAACCCTTTACTGGACGTGCTACCTTAACCCTTAACACACTGTACGTTGTATATTAACCATTAACACACTGTACATTGTACCTTGACCTTTAACATACTGTACGTTGTGCCTTAACCATTAACACACTGTGGGTGCTACCTTAACCCTTAACACACCGTGGATGCTACCTCAACGCTGTAGACGTTACATAAACTCACTGTAAGTGTTACATAAACTCACTGTAGACGTTACATAAACTCACCTTAGCCGTCAAATAAACTCACTGTAGGCGTTACATAAACTCACTTTAGAAATTAAATAAACTCAGTGAAGGCGTTACATAAACTCACTGTAGGCGTTTCATAAACTCACTGTAAGTGTTACATAAACTCACTGTAGACGTTACATAAACTCACTTTAGACGTCAAATAAACTCACTGTAGGCGTTACATAAACTCACTTTAGAAATTAAATAAACTCAGTGAAGGCGTTACATAAACTCACTGTAGGCGTTACATAAACTCACTGTAGACGTTACATAAACTCACTGTAGACGTTACATAAACTCATTGCAGGTACTACGTTAATCTTTGACAGTGTAGGAGTTACATCAAAACACTAAATGTGCGACCTGAATACACTGTGAGTGCCACCTCCACACATTGTACCTACAACGTTAACTACCGACATTGATACTTTATTATTATTTTTGACAAAATTTGGCACACGTTATCTCCAGGTGATGGTGTAAGGCATACAGTATACCTTTGCCAAAAATATTGGAAAATAGTTTCCGTTTTGGTGTGATACGCACACACATACATTCGCGCAAAGATCGCTAAACAGGAGAGGCATTCAGATAAGCAAAATTTGCTTGTTTGCCAATCCCTCCTCTTTATTGATACCTGACAGAATCTAGATCTATAATTTACATCATAGTACATGTATATGCCAATGTCTTATCATTGCTTTTTATAAAACTTTTATAACTTCCTAAACTACTGGAATTAGTGTATTCAATAGGTGAGTCAGTTTCAAATATTAGCTGTATCTGGACTAAATGATTGGCATAATTATTTGTTGTATCCTTTTTGTTTGACACTGTATTTTTGGAACTAAGGATTAGAGATAATCCGAAACTAGATTGTTAACCATTTTGTAAAAACATATTTAACTTGCCTTCTATTTAAATGCCTTCTTTCGTCTAATGACGTAAGATTTGTTTCTTTGTAAAATTTACTGTGACAAGTGCTACGAACAACAGCACAAATAGTTCTGAGAGCATCTTGATTCAGTTTCTCAAGTACTAACGCATGTTTTTTGTGTGCAGTTGTCCCATAGGTGGCAGCAATAATCAAATATCGGTTATATAAAAGTGTACCATTGTGTTCTAGAGTACATGTATGTTCGAGTTTGCCGTCACCATTGTACATCAATGTAATTATATTGTACTTGTCGACGTCCTTAAAGTAAATCCTCGCGTAAACCGTTATTTATACAAGTCTTGACACAGGCTTTCAATAATGCAGCGTTTCTTATCAAAGAGTAACACCTTCATAGTTGTCTTTTAACAATGTTTTGGAAAAAAACCTTAAAACGTCACTACCGTTATTTGTAAAGTGTTTCACTGTCATTTTGTCAACTCAGAGTAATACCACTTCAAAGGACTATGTACCTAACGGAAGTCATAAGGTGACGAATGGTTGAGTGCGAGGCTTTGTGAAAAAGGTCTGGTTGAAAGTGTAAACTGGACAAGAAGCATTAAGTTCATGAGGTCACATCTTTGAGAGCAAATCAAGTGAGCTAAAATATTTATCTCACCCTTCCTTTGTGGATTAAAAGATAAAAAGAAGAAAAGTATGCTGTCAAACTTCCTCTTTGGGGGTGAAAAAGATGTGATCGGTTTCAGCAGATCGCCGTATGTACGTACCAATTGATCATGACACCTTACATATCTCTCTTAGAGACGTTTTGTACGAAAGTGGAAATTGTTTTAAATGACATAACGATGAAAGTAGCTACAAGTTACATCAGTTTGATAAAAGTCAGTCTCACTTGTCTTCACACATGAGTGAGCGAACAAAATGAGTGATTGAGTGGGTTGTATATTAGTATTTTGAACAATATTCCACTTATATCACGATGTATCAGCTTATGGGAGGAAAACCTGAAGTCATGCAGGTCTTAACCGTATTCCACTTTGGTCAAACTCACGGACAACTCATGGTGCTGACAAGCTCAGAAATATAATTAGGCTGAAGCGGAATTCAAACCAACGATCACAGCTTTCTGTCACGTCTAACTAAATGCGCAGGGAAACAAAATGAGTGAGTGAGTGAGTGAGTGAGTTGGGTTTAACGCCGCGTTTAACAGTATTCCAGTTGTATCACGGCGTGTCAGCTTAATGTGGGAGGAAAGCCCGATGCGATGCAGGTCTCGGATGTTTTCCACTTCGATGAAACCCACGAGTACGGGTATGGTGCTGACAAACCTAGAAACATAATCGGGGCGAACCGGGATTCGAATCCACAATCGTAGGTTTCTAGCGTGCCCAAGGGACGCAAGACTACACAGCGATTAGCGGTGCCTCAGACGACTTGGCCACCCGTGCCCCCTGGAAACAAAATGAAGAAACATATTCACTGGAAACCAACACATCACTGTCAATGTGATTAACGTATCAATACTGACGATTACACATTGTTATTGCGGCAATTACGTTCACAGAATATTTCGCATTTGATTAATTTATTCAAGTGAAAGCAACAAATTTCCAGACAATGTTGTTTTTGTTAGTGCATTGAACACCCGGAGTTATTTTCGAAGTAAGTTATTGAATAAACATGCGTGTAGCTTAACGTAACAAATCAGGTTCCACCACAGTGCTGATACAATATACTTATGGGGGTAGGTTGAAAGCGGTCCAGTTTTCAAGGCATGTCTGGCAGCTTGAGCAGAAGACGTTCCTTGTTTCAGAACACATTACAATACTGCCCGATGTAACGTATCGACCTACATGAACTACCTTTTAGTTGGGAAAATCACAGATTATATATCAAATACAGTAAACTACGGTTATAACGAACTAAAAGGAACCACTAATTTTAGTTCGTTATAACCGCAGTTCGTTATAAGAATTTATACAGCATATGTACACCAAATGGCCGGGAGTACGTTATATCGGTCACTTCGTTATAAGCGTGTTCGTTATAACCGTAGTTTACTGTATCCCCACATGGCTGCGCTGATGCAACCTGGTTCACACTTGAAGAAAGTATGGTGCGGCACAAGCAGAATACACTTCATACTACAGATGCAAAGATGACCTACAGGGTTTAGTCAATCAGTTACAAGATGTTTTTTTGTTTCCATTCCAGGATAGGAGCACCTGTTATCTCGAGACAAAGGTGGTTCTTACCATTCGGTATCCATACACCAACAATCTGCCATTACAGTCCAGGGGGTGATAATTATCAGCAAGAGTCGAAAAATAAACATGGCTCTGGTTGTTCATATTAATGTAAACGTAATACAAGCCATGTTCTACAGAAGTCAATAAAGTGACGAAACCCTTTCCTTAAGAAACCTCTGCTAAAAGCAGAGTCCATAACTATAATATTACTTTATCTTGGTTGTTCCTAATTGACGCTTGGGGTTCGGTACACATACAGTCTCAATAAAATCAGATCTAAGTTCTCGCTGCCGCTAAACAAAGATCTGAGGACATCCCATAACGGGTCACGTCAGAACGACCTTTCGCAAACCTTGACCTCCCACTGAAACAACTAACAAGAAGTCGACATCAGCCAATCGACATCAGCTTTTTCGACTTCCGTTTCACACGAGGCTTGAAAAATATGTTGACAAAGTTCACGATTAAAATTTAAAAAACTGAACAAACGAACATTCCGGAATGTCTTATATATGGTTGCGATGGCAGTGCTTCCCACGTTCTGTGCAACGCCTCCTCCGTTCAAATGTTTCTCCCACGGAAGCGAGATACAGACGATAATTTGGACGGAATCAGTCGTACGGGTCGTAGCTTTCGTTTGGAATACGACGTGTTAACGTTTTCGAGGTTGCGTGATTAGAAAACACATTTCGACTGTCACTTTCATGATCTGGAAAGCGACGCTCTGATTGGTTGGATGAAAGGTCGTTCTGTCGTGACCCCTAATGGGATGTCTTCAGATCTTGGTTTAGCGGTAGCGAGAACTAAGATCTTATTTTAATAAGATTGGTATACTAGTACATAAGTATTAAGTGAGTAACAATCACCACCAGATTGGCAATAGGTGATCGCACATATAACATAAGTATTAAGTCTTTCTGTAAATCGTGTCTTTATTACACGGAGAGTTGTGGGCGTGCGTCCTGAGTCCCGTGAGTCGACAAACGACGGACAGGCCAAGCTGTGACGCTTAATTATCTGAAAGAACGTTTATTGTGTGACGTCAGTGCGCCAACTGTGCAAGACGAGACGGTTTTACTTTAATCATTTAACTTCTAACTTTATATTTATTTATGCTTATAAAGTATGGAAATATGTATGCCCATTGTAAATATATATGCAAAAAATTAGCTGTATGACAATATCATGACCTTGTGTTTTTTAACCATTTTCAAATAATGATGGTACAGGGTGTTCGCGAAAAGGTACGTGCATCCGGCACAACGTTGGTCACTCGTCCCAAACGGATGCAAAAGAAAGTTAATTGTTTGGCTGAAAAGGACGGGAACATTACAGAAGTCACAACCGGGAGTAGCTTCATACATCATTGATGTGTCTTATTTAGAAATGTCCTCATTATGTCTACCATAAACCCTTTTGAAATATTTACTAAGGCCTTGAATATTGTAACACCTGATCACACAACTATCGTGTAAGAGTCGTATGATGGTCTCTGAATGCAGTTTTCATTCGGAGTTTCTTTACGCGAATGAGGGCGTGAGAAATTATCACAGGATGCCAATGAGTCTCGTGCTTCTAGTGGGAGAAATGGGATAACAATGGGGGTTGGATTAATACTAAAATTTCTTTATGCGTTCAAAGTCATTCATTATGTTTAAACGTCATTCGCTCCTTTAATTTTCACTTCAAAGACGTCTTCAAAGTCGAATTAAATTGAAAGGTAATTTTCGTTTGCAGTATTGGCAAATCTCATATCACAGTTATCCCCCTCGAATTGTTGGAGTATTTCCCCTGAGATCTTCACACAGTGATTGAACGGAGGTGTGTCGCCAAATAAGCGATATGAGCTTTTTAAAGATACTTATTAAATTCAAATACTCATCCTTTAGTCACCGCCAATATCAGCGCTGCGATGCGTTATTAAGATCGATTCGATGGAAGGACTCTAACCTGACAGACTTTTTCGATAGAGAACAGTGGCACCACTCGTGAAACGGAATTTAATTTCGTCATGAATAAGCAATATGTCAACAATTTAATACATCTACAGCCGCGAAACGTTCTGAAATTATGCGAAACAGTCGATATGCCATTCAGTGGTAAGGAACTTCAAGTCTTCATTCTCCGTTATTTTTTGATGACACATTAAAAGAACTACGACTGAGTGAGTGAGTGAGTTTACACCGACGTTAAATGCATCTGGTAAATGAATCACAATATGTATTACACCGACCATGCTCTCTTAAAACAACTACAAGTAGAGAATTTCCTAACACACGGATATCATACATACTGATCGTTAATCTAAGATGGATTCGAACCCACGACCATTGCATCCGTACACATTCCTGTACTCAGACACCAAACCTTGTATTAAGATACACGAGCGCGTGATGTCAAGCGTCATTTTATCCTTTGTTATATTTTTGTTATTATTGTTGTACATTGCAATGCGTGGACAACGAAAGTATCCAATCTGTATACTATATAATAGGTTGGATTGTATGCATGATCTTTATTTATTCAATGCTGTAAATGTAAGGATAAACACATTATTCCAACCAAGCTTTAAGAGACTGTGTCATCATGAGGGATACAACCAAAAAAGTCTGTCGATGTGAAATGTCTCATGAATAAAATAAAATGAGTGAGTGACTTGGGTTTAACGCCGCTTTTAACAGTATTCCAGTAATAACGCGGCGTGTCAGCTTAATGTGGGAGGAAAGCCCGAAGTGATGCAGGTCTCAGACGTTTACCACTTTGGTGAAACCCACGAGCACGGGTATGGTGCTGACAAACCTAGAAACATGATCGGGGCGAACCGGGATTCGAACCCACAATCATAGGTTTCTGGCGTGTCCAATGGACTCAACTCTGCAATCGCGGCGCCTTAGACGACTTGAAAAAAAGACATTGTATATTCATAGTCAAGTTTATATCTGTAATATGTAGATCCATATTTGACAATCAAATACGGTCAATCGTCCTTGCGCTGATTTTAAATAAGATACGGTTAATACCGTCACCTAATGTTTTTTTGTTGTTTTACGCTGCACTCAGCAATACTCCAGCTTTATGTCGGCGATTTGTAAATAATCAAGTCTGAACCATACAATCAAGTAATTGATTCCAGGAGCATCAATCTATGCAATTGGGATACGATAATATGCATCAACAAAGTCAGCCAACCTAACCACCCGATCCCGTTAGTCGCTCTTACGACAAGCATAGTCGCCTTTTTTCGACAAGCATGGGTTGCTGAAGTGCTATTCTAACCTGGATCTTCTAAATCTGGATCTGGTTTTACGTCCTTCAAAGTGGAACTATCAGTGTATGAATTTTGTTTGCAATATCACGGGGGCTTTGGGAGTCTCACTCGAGTGTCTTTGGATATCAAATATATCAACACAAGTTGATGAGCTTGCCGAGGCTTTTTGCCACTTTTATCAACGAGTGTTGATATATTTGATATCAAAAGACACGAGGGTGAGATTTTATTCATCATCCAACATAATTTTTCCAACTTTTTCCTTTTGTAGACAGTAATTAGCAGTGTCTTCAGTGTAAAAAGTACTGCTAACAGCTTCAGTAGCAGAGCCATTAGTGATGTCATTTGATTGTGACGTCATGGTAACCAGTGACGTCACTATGGTCTGCAAAGCATTGTGATGTAATTTCATTGCAGTGATATCTACAATGTAGATATCGCTTGATCTAATCCAAGCGATATCTCCTGTGGGAGCCAGTTTTGGATAATATATATACAAGCATGACCAAGAAGGGTACCAATGACTGATATTTTAATTGGCTGGCAGTTCAAACAAGAATTCCTTAATGCTATAACTCAGAATGTCGCCTACATGCACGTATTAAGCAGAGGCAACATTTCAAAAATAGCTTTTTTCAAGGGGGCGTGAATTCCCCCTTTCCTGTCTCTTCACAGCGAATCCGCAGAAAATAGCGTTGGCTATATTGCTATCTCGTATTCAAACTTGAAACCCAGAGGATTACTATTTGAGAAAAACAACCGAGATCGCATTTCAAAATAGTACGGATTGCCTTATTTAAACCAGGAGTATTCTGACAAGGACATTCTTTGCTCAACGCAAGGATTGTATACGTGAATCACATCTCTGAAATTTCAGACTTTGAGATAGTGTATGGCTTACCACACTGACGCCATGCAGATTTTGAAGTTTGAAAATCACTTTCTCCACGCAAAATAAGAAGGCTAAGATAAAAAAAAATAGATCAAGTGCTGACGCGTTTGGTTTTATAGTGAACGGCACTTTAGTAATACCCACATAAGGAAAGTACGTATTTCATTATCATTTATAACATACAGTGTCATATAAAAAGACAAATGTTGTGCAAAAAGGAATGGGAAAAGTGGTTTTAACGAAAGGGGTTTTGTTATTTATTAATAAGATGGACACGAGGAAACTAAAGTTGGTCCACAAGTGACGACAATTGAAGCCAGGTCACTATGCTACACCTCAGGGCCCCATACATAAATATTTTCAGGTGTTAAAATGGAAGCTATAAATAGTCTGGAGTTAGTTGAAAAGAAAGTTAGGTTCCAAATTTGTATCAACCCTCACGCTAATGAAGTTTTATAGTGAGAATATAGTTGTATCAACTGTACCGATAAAGAAGTTGTACAGGGAGAGTACAGATGTATCAACTGTCACGCTAATTAAGTTAAACAGGAGGAGTGCAGTTGTATCAGTATCAATTGTCACGATAATTAAGTTGTACAGAGAAAGATATAGTTATATCAACGCTAATTAGTTTAACAGACAGAGAAGAGTTGTGTCAACTGTGAGGCTAATGAAGTTGAAAATATGGAGAGTACAGTTGTATCAACCGTCACATAGATGAAGTTGTACAAAGAGAGTACAGCTGTATCATCTGTCGCGCTTATGAAGTTGTACAAAGAGAGTACAGTTGTATCAACCGTCACATAGATGAAGTTGTACAAAGAGAGTACAGCTGTATCATCTGTCGCGCTTATGAAGTTGTACAAAGAGAGTACAGTTGTATCAACCGTCACATAGATGAAGTTGTACAAAGAGAGTACAGCTGTATCATCTGTCGCGCTTATGAAGTTGTACAAAGAGAGTACAGTTGTATCAACCGTCACATAGATGAAGTTGTACAAAGAGAGTACAGTTGTATCATCTGTCGCGCTTATGAAGTTGTACAAAGAGAGTACAGTTGTATCAACTGTCACACTGATGTAGTTGTACAAAGAGAGTACAGTTGTATCATCTGTCACGCTGATGAAGTTGCACAAAGAGAGTACAGGTGTATCATCTGTCGCGCCTATGAAGTTGTACAAAGAGAGTACAGTTGTATCATCTGTCGCGCTGATGAAGTTGTACAGAGAGAGTACAGTTGTATCATCGGTCGCGCTGATGAAGTTGTACAGAGAGAGTACAGGTGTATCATCTGTCACACTGATGAAGTTGTACAAAGAGAGTACAGTTGTATCATCTATCACGCTGATGAAGTTGTACAAAGAGAGTACAGTTGTATCATCTGTCGCGCTGATGAAGTTGTACAGACAGCATACGTTTGTGACACGTTCACACGATACGACTACACAACCACCTCCTCGTATACTGGTGTAGTGTATTTCTTAGTCCTTGCCATACACAACGGAAACCGATTCAATGATGCTGATAAGTTACAATACTCCGTATAGCTTAGTGATGAATATATCGAGTTGAGATTCAAAATAGGCACCGATTTTGTTCAAGTTGGTGTTGGAATTTTTCGTAATTTTCAAGACAAGCAATTTTGGAATAACAGAGGCCAAAGGATTAGGTTAATTGAGTGTAAAGACAGCTTTCAACCGCATTCTAATCATGTCACAGCATATCAGTTTAATGTTGGAGGTAGCCAAAACAGACGTTGACATTTATCGTTTTGTTTTTAAATCCTAGAGCAGGGATATATTTAAGCTGATCCTGGCAACTTCTTCAAAAGCTGACATGGTAGGTGCCTTGTGACCCAGAAGATCACACGTTACCATTTCACACACTCTAAGTTGTGATGTAAAAACAAAAGACATGAGGCATTGTTTGATAAATGGAAATGGTTCAGTTTCAACAAAATAAGTAAATGCACTATCGTGTCACTGGATTGTCTGGTTCATCACCTGATTGTCTGGTAAAACCCCAAGCCGCCGTCGTGTGGCATGAATACCTCTGTCAGACGTCCGGTAACTAACCTATTATTAAACAAAATGTGTGAGTCACGGATACTGACGGTGGGACCCTTTTAACGAACACTTGGCGTCATCACTGATTTTCACAGCTAATTTGCCTTTAAGCCTTATGGAGTATGGTTCGGGATGCAGACAACGGAGACCGATAATACCCTCTGGCCTTGACGTTATATATTTTCCTGTTTTCAAACGTTCGAAGTAACATAAAATTACCGTCCCCAATAGACATTTCTACCGAATCTCTTCCATGCTTCAGGTGTATCTTCTAAGGACATCGGCGAGTAAAACAGTCAGAATAACCATTCCTGGAAGTCACCAATACGGATATATTGAAACATAGGACGTCTTCTTCCATACTTTATATACTTGGTATCAATTTTCGCTTTTGAATAGATGGTATTTTTTGAAATGCTAAAGAGTAAAGACGGACCCATATAATATTTAGTTCTTGATTCCTTCCACAGAGAGAAAAATATTCTTGCGTTATCTCAGATGGCAAGGGCACGAAGAAAATAAGGGAAACTGATTATATACTGGTTTGAGAATTGAATTGGAGATTAAAAACCTTTTTTATCTCTTTCTAATCATGGCAGCTTTCATGATGTGACGAACAGGAAATTAGGTATTAAAGTTAACATTTATTGCAAAGGTCAAGTGTCGAAGAAGAAGAAGAATTATTTAACTTGTTATAAACCTTCATACAAAATGTGTTTGAAATACTCCATAGTGGCAAATCTTGATAAGACATTGATTAAAGCTAATATTGTTGTTAAGCTCGGCCTCAACCACTACCTTTATCAACTCATTTGTCAAGATTCTTTCATCCCGCTTTCTATTCTTATAGTCTGCATGGTTGCTATGGCGATATTTCCCACTTCTAATTTCGAAATATCACGTGCCTTTGGCCGATGGCATGTCACGCGGTACAAAGGTCGGCGCTGTATATTAACGTGAAAAAGGAAGAAATGGTATTTAAAGAAGGTGTAATTGATGCTTTTTCTGGCCCTGCATATTCTCGGAACAAAAAACTAAGAGTGTTTTATACAAGTGTTACAGACCGCCTCCGTGGTCTAGTGGTAGAGCATCCGCCTGGAGGGCGGAAGGTCCGGGTGCCAAAAGACAACGGCTCTTGTTGTTTCGATGGTGCTTGTTGTTCCTCTGGCTTGCGTTTGACATTAATGGGATAAAACAAGGACTGGTCGGCTCGCAGTTAGTATACTGTGTCTGAGTTGGGTAATCATGTTAAACAGCGGCGTGGTATCTCAGTGGGCTAGCACTATAAAATCGGCATTTGTCCGGACTAGTACAAGCGGCTAAACACACGCCCACGTTCATGAACGTCGCTATATAAGTGCAATAATCTTGGACGTGATGTTAAAATCCATTTCATCTCACCTACAAGTGTTACATCGTCATGTCTGATGTACTTGATAGAGGGGATGTGACATATGCATCATGATTTCTCCCGCCTAGGGAACAAATACTGAATCGGAGAAGTCCCTTGGGTCATTTGGTAATTAAAAGAATAATGCGTTTAGCGTCATTATAAGAGAGCATATTAAAAATTATATCTCCCATTCTAACAAAAAACATAATTCCTTAAACAGAATTACTCTGACTGAAAAAATACGACAGCGTACGTACAGGTTATTTAAATTAGTTAGCTTGAAATTGTCCTGCAATTTATGCACATTTTGTGAGTGGCGGGTACTACGGTAAGGGCAAGATATGCTAACCCTTTTCGTGAACACCTGGTGTCATCACTGATTTTCATCGCTACTTGGCCTTTTACGCACAATGGGCCAATCAGAATTTCAATACTGATTATTCTCTGGCTTTGGTGTTTTATATTCTAAAGATTTCAATGCATGCTTAATATGGTATAGTTGGAATCGTATAATGGCCTCAATATTTAGCAGAGATTTCTGAGTATGGATTTTTTTTGCGCTTAAACAGACATGTCTTCATATGGCAAATATCATCGAGTCCATTGTTTGACAAAAAAATAACAAATAACGGAGAACGGGACAACTGTAGGTATCATATGACTATCTATCACTGTGCGCTTTTAGCATATATAAACAGCAAGCTATACTTAAAAATAGGAAGGCAAATTTAGCATCACCTTTGACGTGAATTTCTACTCCTTGGTTACTTGGTATACTGCGCTAAGAAAACGGGTGGAACCGTGTAGGGAAGTCAGTGTGACATCATATGTAGCCGGCGTAGACTCAATGTGACATCATATGTAGCCGGGTAGAATCAATGTGACATCATATGTAGCCGGTGGAGACTCAATGTGACATCATATGCAGCCGGGTAGAATCAATGTGACATCATATGTGGCCGGCGTAGACTCAGTGTGACATCATATGTAGCCGGGTAGACTCAATGTGACATCAAATGTAGCCGGGTAGACTCAATGTGACATCAAATGTAACCGGGTAGACTCAATTGGACATCATATGCAGCCGGGTAGACTCAATGTGACATCATATGTAGCCGGCGTAGACTCAATGGGACATCATATGAAGTCGGGTAGACACAATGTGACATCATATGCAGCCGTGTAGAATCAACGTGACATCATATGTGGCCGGGTAGACTCAATGTGACATCAAATGTAACCGGGTAGACTCAATGGGACATCATATCATATGCAGCCGGGTAGACTCAATGAGACATCATATGTAGCCGGCGTAGACTCAGTGGGACATCATATGAAGTCGGGTAGACACAATGTGACATCATATGCAGCCGGGTAGACTCAATGTGACATCATATATGGCCGGGTAGACTCAATGTGACATCAAATGTAGCCGGGTAGACTCAATGTGACATCAAATGTAGCCGGGTATACTCAATGTGACATCATATGCAGCCGGGTAGAATCAATGTGACATCAAATGTAGCCGGCGTAGACTCAATGGGACATCATATGTAGCCGGGTAGACTCAATGTGACATCATATGTAGCCGGCGTAGACTTAATGTGACATCATATGAAGTCGGGTAGACACAATGTGACATCATATGCAGCCGGGTAGAATCAATGTGACATCATATGTGGCCGGGTAGACTCAATGTGACATCAAATGTAGCCGGGTAGACTCAATGTGACATCAAATGTAGCAGGGTAGACTCAATGGGACATCATATGCAGCCGGGTAGACTCAATGTGACATCAAATGTAGCCGGGTAGACTCAATGGGACATCATATGCAGCCGGGTAGACTCAATGTGACATCAAATGTAGCCGGGTAGACTCAGTTCGACATCAAATGTAGCCGGGTAGACTCAATGTGGCATATGTAGACGGGTAGACTCAGTGTGACATCATATGTAGCCGGGTAGACTTAATGTGACATCACATGTAGCCGGGTAGACTCAATGTGACATCAAATGTAGCGGACCCGTGAAGTTTACCACAACCGCCATTCTCCTTCATACCGTGTTTCTCAGCTTAATCCCTTACTTCCCAATGCACTTTCCTGTCATTTACGCTGATGACCTTACACGCAGGTAACAGAAACTCACAAAGAATGAACTCTGCACAACATGGAACCATATTCAAACAGTTGAGGGTTAATGGCAGTGAAGTGACAATCGCTAACATTTCCTTCACTATTTGATAGCGATTCATAATAGGTTATGACATCATCGGATTCGTACGATTGGTCTCATGTACGATTTTCTTATGTGACATGTGGAGGACATTTCAAAATTTGAAAAATGATGTCCAGTGCAATTCCCTACTTTGACTTGTGCCATATATCTTGTGTCTTTTCAGGTGAACAATTGACTTGCCTTTGCATGAGTTTGTGACGGGTACCACCCGTTGGCAGGAAAGTTTTAACGCTCGCCTTTTCGGAAACACATGGTGTCATCATTATTGGATAGTAAATCACAAGCAAATGCTCATGACATAGTCGGAATCGTACAATCGACTCTGCTTTGGGCAGATTTCCTATTAATATATGGAAATGGGTTTGCTGCTTTTGTTTTTTTACGTTATGATGATGGGAAGGGATTTGTCGTTTTTTTTATTTTACAGGGCATGGAATAAAAAACCCTGAACGTTTACATCTCACTAAAGATTCTACAAATATCACCACATATAAGAATGCACTAAGGAATTTACTTGACTGGCTTACATTTGTTATTGTTATTCCTATAGTGACAAAACAACCGCCAAAATCTGTAATCTACTCGCTTTGATATAGATGCTGTCAAACTACGATCTGGAAATATACATGATCATATAACACACGTCAACCATTTTGAATAATATATCACGCCAGAACCATTTCTATACTAATTTCTGATCCTACTAAAACCTAATAATCTTTTGATGATCATGATTGTGTCAAAATAGCCTGATGAAAAGTTCATAGAGTATATGAAAGAGAAAAATGGAATATGTTTATCAAGTTAAATTCTGAAAACAGAAACCCTACCACGCAGACATGTGTGTATTTTTGTCACATGCTAAATATGGTAATGGCTTTTCAAAAGGTCTTCAACACGATAATGACCAAGACAAATCATTAACCAGATATTCCCAACAAATCTTATTTCTCCCAATTTGTTTTCATCGACCAGTTAATGTAATTTTACATTTCTACCACACGTCATGGGTCCACGGCGAAACCAATGTTAGTGTGTGCGTGAGTTGGGTTTTACACCGCGTTTAGCATTATTCCAGCAATTGTACTCATGTGGGGGAACCCGTGTCTTAACCGGTCGGCTACCCCGACACCCTGAAACCAGTTGTAGACTAGAAGTAATGTTCTGTAGTACGACTCGCATGTTGACATTATTCGTTGCTCCACGTTTATCTCCGATAGTATAGCGAGTCATAAATTGTTCATTGTTAAGTTAAACAATGGAGGCGAAGACATTACGAACTACAATACATAACGCTGTAATATTAATTCGTGTTTTCACTTTTCATATCTGGTACATAGACAGACTGAGTCATATTTACTCGATAAGAGTGAGTGAGGTGGGTTCAACGCCGCTTTTAACATTATTGCAGTTATATCACGGAGTGTCAGCTTAATGTGGGGAGAAAGCCCGAAGTGATACAGGTCTCAAACGTTTACCACTTTGGTGATACCCACGCGCACGGGTATGGTGCTGACAAACCTAGAAAAATAATCGGGGCGAACCGGGATTCGAACCAACAATTATAGGTTTCTGGCGTGCCCAAGGGACAGCGAATCCCGGAGCCTCAGACGACTGGGCCACCCGTGCCACCTACTCGGTAAGAGCATCTATCCTGGGCAATATACACGAGACGTGACCTCAACAGATGAATGATGAAAACTGATCCATAATGGCAAACTACACGCTACCCTGGAGATATTGAGGAAATATGAGGTTTTCAGATGATTGCAAATGTCTCTCCCTTTTCATTCTTAACGTGATATTTTCAGCATGTTCTCTGTGATGTAAGGCTAATAAAGTTGAAATGGCATTGATCTTCTATGGAGGCTAACACTGAACTCCGCAAACAAGCCAGTTCTTGGTTTTTGCAATCTGTTGACACAAGAGACGATGCCCCGTCCTAATTCCATCCCGGAAACTCCTTTATTGAATGCACTGTTCACAGTTCACAGAAAATACCCCCAGAGCAACGAATCAGTAAACTCTATTTGGATGCAAGCAGATTGGACATTTCTTCATCTTCTCGTACAATTTGATCTCTTGTGATTCCTGTAATATGATTACGACCGTTTTCTCACAAGAACCCGCCTGTCTTCAGTGTAGTCTTGTCTCCCCTGAGAAACACGGACCATTTACAAATGATACGCCCTAACCTGCTTAGTACACCTTTCTGCCGGGCCTATCCCGATAAGGGTGTTTGTTAGGTAACCTTATTTAGACAACTATGGTGCGACGCATTCCTATTATGATTTTCATTCCACAAGATATTCATGTTTCAGTGATTTAAGAATCAGGGATAGGTTACTGTAGTTAGCTCGCACTCTCTGTCCTGAATGAGATAAGCTTGCACGGAAGGTTTTTTGACAAAGAAGCCAAGGCAGTTTAAAAAATAGTTTATAAATGGCGAAACGCTTTTTAGCTGCTGATGTTTAGTAATTCAGTTACTGAAAAAGAAACATTTGGATTGGGAAGATAGAATGTGCTTAGACAAAAGTCACGCCGGTGTTCGCTATCCATGTCAGGGGAGATAAAGTACAGTACACAAGATAGGTATGTTCCCTGGAGTCGATAAATGGAGTCAATGGAATGTTAGTGATTTAATATAGTGTGTATAAGTTGTATTGTATTATTCATGCCAATATGAACCGTCAAGAAGAGGAGGGTAAACATATGATAAAAGACAATTTATTTTGCGCACATGTACACAGCACTCAAAGCGTTAATATTACACCGGCCACTGGATCAGTGTGCACTCAAGAATCATTCTCGGCTCCCTGGGGATTATACACCGCAAGCTACATGTTAAGCACTAGGTTAACAACCATCTCATCCTACCGGGTACCCATTCACTGCCGGGTGAACAAAGTCACTTACCTTAGGAGACGCCACATGTGTTGAATGTGCTTCAGTGTGGGGCAGGGCAGAAGCCCTAGAAACTCTCAGGAGCCAAGCGGCCACCCATTCCAGGACTCTCCAAGACCGACGTTGTTTAACTTCACCTGATTTGTGACCTGTGCGCAGGGCCACGTGCCACCACCGGTAGCACACGTCTCACACAATTTGCATAAAGGAGTAAGCCTGACATCGTGCACAGTGACACACAGTGGCTTGCGTTTGAAGGTGAAGCCAATAAGTATTAAACAGTCAAACAGTTAAGATATTCAACTCGATTAGAATGTTCATAGTTTCTTTTAGTTTTGTATCGATTGCATATTTCGTACAGAAAAAAGTATCTAACGACATTCTAAGAATGATTCTGATTGTATGCTACCCCGAGACTCCAATGGGCTGTTAGCTTAACAGAACACACAGTTTTTTATTTACAGATTAATAATTGTTTCGATAACAACTCAATTCAAATTTGCAAACAATGATAGCAATATCATAAATCCATGACTATTGATTGAATTAAAAATAGAAGCACAAAAAGCATGAGGAATATCTGCTTAAAGCACAGTCCATTGTATGATTCCGACGTATCATATCCATGTGTTTATGAATACCTGACAAATATTGATGCTTCCGGATGTTCGCAAAAAGGAGAGCTTATCCTGCACATAGGAACGACATGGATACAAAAATAAATGTATCAAAAGCTTCCAAATAAGTAAAAGTAACAGAAACACATGAACAGATATGCTGCATTGTGCTTTGTCCAATTGCAATCTCATTAAAATCAAATCTCAGTTCACGCTACTTTTAAACTAAGTGGTAGCGAGGACTAACATTTATTGGCGGGAGCGAGAACTAAGATTTGAGTTAAATGAGATTTGCTTTTATCACAAGTTCCTGTGTTTTTTGCAGGTGAAGGATTGATTTGCCTTTGCGTGTTTTTGTAACCCATTGGATAGGATATGCCCACCTTTTCGCGAACACCTGGTATCATCACTATTTAATCAGAGTGATTAATAAACATGTACTCATGATAAAGACGTTAAGAGATTTCATATGTATATGGACAGGATAATGTGGGGTTCATTTAAAGATGTCATTATAACAACTATGACGTCAATAGGTTCCGGCTTATGCCGCTTTATAGAATGTCACACGAATCCATATATTGTTACCGCTAGATCCTGCCTAAGGTCTATGAGGTGGAGAATAAAACAGTTTCAACATTATCATTCAGGTCGTAACCGTGCCATATGGCCGTCATATAAATGGATCTTGATCATGCCATATTGAGGCTACCCGTCTACACATGGTGTCATAATAATTCTACTCGGTTACGTATGATGTCACATTGACCTCCCTAGACGATTCTATACGTTTTACGTGGGCGATTATACCAAGTAACCAAGGAGAAGACAGTCATGTCAAAGGTAATGCTAAATTTGCTGAATTGACGTATGCCGTCCTATTTTTGGGTATAGTTTGCCGTTTGTTATACTCAAAACACAAAGATGTAAAGGTGATATGATACGTACAATTTGCCCTTTGTTTTTGTCGAACCTTTGACCCTGTGATAGTTGCCATATGAAGACATGTCAATTTTTTTTCTGCTGAATGTTGAGTCTATCTTACGATTCCAACTATATCATATTAAGCATGCCCTAATATGATACCTATTTATCCATTATGAAGGCAGAACCAATAAATAACTGGCCTCTACCAAGATTCAGCCTGTTTTAGGAATACGATTTCTTTTGAACATGAGATTCGTGCTCTGCGAGATATATGCTTCTGTGATGACGCTTAACGCATTAATCTTTTGATTACCAAATATACCCAAATATATCAACTTCGATGCACATCTCGGATTCAACATCTGTTCCTTAGACGGGAGAAATCATGACACATATGCATATGCCAGATCTCTTCTATCAAGTCCGTCAGACATGACGATGTAACACTAAAACAACACGATCAGTCTCTTCTTCCGAGAATACGCAGTGCCAGACAAAGCTTAAATTCCACCTTCTTTAAATGCCATTTTTCTCTTTTCATATTTATATTCAGCACCGACCTTTGTACCGCGTGTAATGCCATCGGCCAAAGGCACGTGATATTTCGAAATTAGAAGTGAGAAATATCGCCACAGCAACCATCCAAACTATAGGAATAGAAAGCGGGATTAAAGAATCTTGACAAATGAGTTGATAAAGGTAGTGGTTAAGGCCGAGCTTAACAACAATATTAGCTTTAATCAATGTCTTATCAAGATTTGCCACTATGGAGTATTTCAAACACATTTTGTATGAAGGTTTATAACTTGTTGAATACTTCTCTTCCCTCTTCAACATTTGACCTTTGGTATGGATGTTAACTTTAATACCCAGTTTCCGGTTCTTCATATCAATAAAGCTGCCATGATTAGGTAGAAATTTAAAGGTTAAATTTACCATTCAATTTTCGAACCAGTATATGTTCAGTTGCCCTTCTTGTCTTTGTCTCGTTGTTACCTGAAATAGAGCTCGAGTGTGTTAATGTGGAGGGAATCAAGAAGGAGATATTACAAAGCGCCTTCTGTACGCTATAGTATTTCAAGATGGCCATCTACAGTACTCAAAAACTGATTCCAAGTATAGAGTATGAGATCCCATGTGTCAATAACTGAATATTTGTGGCTTTTCATGAATAGTTTTTCTGAATGTGCAACACAAAGTCTTTCACCCACACTGATGTTACAATTGAAGATATAACATATTTTTAGGAAATGTCTCATGGGACGGTACATTTGTGTTTCTTCGAACGTTTGAAAACATGAAAATAAACCCCTCAATGACAGAGAACAATCAGTCTCGATTGTCTGTATTCGAACCATATTCCATTAAGCTTGAAGGCAAAATAGCAATAGATATCAGTGATGACACCAGGTATTCGGAAAAAAGGTAAGCATGTCCTGGCCTGTCGGTAGCACCGGCCATTCATATAATTTAACATCGCTCTCTTTGAAATCTCGGTAGAAAAAAACTAAATAATTGTCAATGCAAGAGAGTAACCATCCTAGATTTTCTGTCGGAACAGATTCCACTTGGCGTAAAGGGCAAATGTCGGTGGAAATTATGAGAATCGACTACTGAAGATCAGTGATGACACAAGGTATTCGCGAAAAGGGTAAGCATGCCCTGTCCTACCGGTAGCACCCGCCATTTATACAATTTGCATGTAAAAGTAAGTGCCTAACGCCACACAGCAGTACTCCTGCCATGCGATGACGACCTGTAAACAAACCAGACAATCAAGTAATGAACCGGAAACCCAGGCACATAATAGCCCATTCACAGACTTTGTTGAAACTAAGAACGATATGTTTTATTCCTGCTAATAATAAAAGAAAACACGTTAACAAAATAGTTCATTGTACAACACAGTAAGCAAGAGGGAGTGGGGTGGAGGGGTTGAGTTTTAATGTTCCATTCCCTGTGATATTCAATGAGAAAATGTTCATTGCATGCATGTCGAATGATCATCACAACAGTAATTGCCGCGTCCAATGACGAACTTGAACTTCGTTTTGTAAATGAGAGTAGCTCTCCTTGGATCAAGTGGAAAGTCGTAAGAAACGTCGTCTGTATGTCAACCGATGCAATCTTTCGTCGTGAATCGTTCGTGCTCCAAAATGGTGTAAACTAACGGTAATTACAACCAATTTCCAAGCAAATAAATCATATGCTGACTCGTATGAAATCCCACAACCAACATGACATGACTCGATGAGTCCATCGTCTCGCGGGCTGCCCTCACTGAGACGAGATGAGGCGGTCTCAAGGTCTCCTTTATTTCTAGTTCAGGTGGGTAAATCAGTGAAAATCAGCTATTTGATTGTTATTGAACGATATCTGATCATCGATAAACCTGAAGCTTATGTTAAACTTCTTGACCAAATTACCTTGTTTTGACTTTGCCAATCCGAACAGAAAAAGTATCAATCAGGAAATTCTTAGATAAATATAATGTTAATGTATTTGGTCAATGGGTCAAATGGCCTTATACAAATAAATCTGTCTGGTTTTTTCTGTCTGTCATATATATTTATATATCACTAAATGTTCTGAGCTTAACTGTGATGGACAGCATTGGTGGGATTGGTTGCTAATTATTTTTCAACAAAGTACACTCCGAAGTCCACACGCTTCTGTCAACGATACTAGAGTGCCTGGATCCCTCTGATTTAGAAGGCGTTCACCTGGCTGTGTAGAAAGTCATCCACAGTCGAAATGTCGTCATCACCATTTGTATACTTCTTACGGGGGATATGCAATGAGTTCAAAGCCACTGTTATTCAGTGCAGCCATGGCGAGAACACTGATCTGCACGGGTCCATTGTCCTCGTTTCAAATGCAGCCTGTAGGCATGACGAGTGTTGTACCTGTTACGTGCAAACTGTTGAGGATGTACTGTAGATCCTTCATAGTTAGGCTCAGAACTTTTCAGCCACATCTCATATATGTTACTTTGATCCCTGTCCCTAATCCTCTGAAGCCTATTGTAATAGTTGAAGTGTTGGGACACCCATTGCTGAAGATACTGACAACATCATATTGATTTTGTCAAACATTTAATGCAACGCCGTTCGAAATATTTTAAGGTTAACAATTACTTTAACGAATATGACATTCCTCGTCTAAAAACATCGTCGTTGGATATGCTTTTTAATAGTTAGATGAAACGAAGATTAGCACTCATTAAAAGTAATTTGATTAGGTTAATACCGAAGCCTGGGCAAAGGACATGCCGCCAACACTCAATAGACTTACATCCCACCTGGCTCAGACAACAAACACTTCAAGGCGCCAGTGTTAAAACTCTCCCTGCATCGCTGTCGCGTCCAATTACTGACACAGACCTTCCACGGAAAATGATCCATGCATCTTTAGAACACAGTATGTCAGATCCCTTTGTCTGAGACATAGGCTTTTTTCTTACCCTTTACTTTTGATTGAGGCTCAGAGCTATGATCTATGATATTTTACGTTCAAGGAACACACTGGCATGTTCATGGATTACTGCTTAAAAGCGATCCTATCTTTTCACTGTATGTTGCCGTTGAGAAGATAGAAGTACATGCTCAACGAGTATTAATGCTGTGATAGTGATGTTTTCAGCCAGTTTTCGATTTATGAAAACGTTAAAAGGCCATTAAAGTCCAAAGCTGAAGTCGGATTTGTCTACAGTCCTTGACCTTCTCCTGAGACAGTGTTTTCTGCTTCACAGACACAATGAACTATACAGATATGGATATTTTGTCTGTTTTGGGTTAACACCGCACTCGACTTTATTCATGCTGTATGGCGACTTGCCTGTAAACACTCTTTTGTAGACCAGACAACCCGTGATTGAAATGATGGGCAGTGATCCACGCCGTCCATGTATGTTGACCCGCAATCAACCAAGTCACTAAGCCATCGACCAGTCGCCCTCTACATACGAACATACATGTAAAAGAGATGCTTGGGAAACAATATAATTCTAAGTCCCCACTGGGACAAACATGCATACAAATAGGCAAAAAGTATAGTTTAGGACAGGAAAATCAAAGCATGCATACAACTTGGATGATTTACGATTCCAAAAGTCATCGCCAGAGAATAATCAGTGTCCAACATCTGCCGAAACAAATGCCAAAGGGCGTAGAAAGGAAAACAGTGATGACATTTATGTGTATGAATGATTGAAAATCCATGATGACGCCATGTATTCACGAAAAGGGTAAACATGTTCTATTCTATCGGTAGCACCAGACGATAACACAATTTCATTTAAATAAGTTGTTAAATAAGTGGTATGGATATTCATGAAAATGCCATATAATGTGATAGTATCGGGCATCATGCGGACTTGTAACGTTGATAAGTATAAGGGCAGGTTACTCGGACATGTTCTTGTGGAAACTATCAGTTGATATTGTGTTCTGTTTTCGAAAAGAACACATTATATGTGGTGGATGCACGCCAGAAGACTGGGAAAGAAAACTGTATGTATCGTATCATTCACAACGGTGAGGTGAGGTGAAATGGGGTTTAACGTCGCGTCCAAGATTATTGCGCTTATATAGCGACGTGGTGCACGTGTATGTGTGTGTGGCTGCTTGTACTAACTGGTGCTGATTTATAGTGCTAGCACACTGAGATACCATGCCCCAGTTTAACATGAATACCCCACTCAGACACAGTATACTGACTCCGAGCCGACCAGTCCTTGTTTTAGCCCCCGAGCGCCAGACAGGGTTACAACAAGTACCATCTTTTAACGTCTTTTGGTATGACGCAGCTGGGGATGGAACCCCGGACCTTCCGCTCTCCGGGCGGACGCTCCACCATTAGACCACGGAGGCGGTCGCATTCACAACGTTAGACACAGCGGCTGTACACTGAATCCTGACATACAAGTAAGACCAAATGGATTTCTTGTTTCATGCATCCATTCGTGAAAAGTAAAGTGATGGAGAATGAATAATGTTCATTCTCTTTCCAAATAGTGTAATGCACTCTTTAAAGATTGAGATGTTCGTATGGCAGTTACAGTACTTTACTCACAAATGTTACTTAACAGAAAGATATAATATATATAAATTGTCAATGCAAGAGAATAAACAGTCCTGATTATCTGCACACAGATTCAATTTGGCGTGAAGGACTAAATTGTTATGAAAACTATATGAAAGCACCACTAAAACTCTGTAATGAATTCATAGAAAGAAATATAAGGCAATCCTGAAAATACATCCTTGCAAATTTAATGTGGTTTGATGTACATCATTCAAAATGTGAATAACTGCGTCGGCAAAAGTATATAGTCTATATTCTTGTACGAGGATTGTGAATGACAAAAGGTAATGTCAGGTATATATTGAAGCTTAAAGATATCCATGCCTTTTCATGTATTTTGGAATGCATATCATAATACTTGTTTTCTTCTCTCATGCTGCTGTTTCCTGTAAATATAACTCATAAAAGCCTTTGCAGGGTTCCAGGTCTGTAATTACCCATGGCAAGTTACGAGGTAAAAACGACGTTCAACGTTGACTAATATCTTTCTTTCAAAATTTTCCCCGTAAAGAATATTCAAGGAATAATTCGTTACCAATCTTTAAGGGAGGTTTATAGTTTAATTGCTTGCTCTTTTTCAGCCGTTCCATTTATCTAACTTACCATAATTCATCTCTTTTCTCAACGGCCAATCTGAAGTTTCAACCATCTGTTATATTTTTTCCATATCCATGCCAATTACTCCGTAAAGGATATCCCTGTCACGTCATTACAGTTCAAAAGATTGGCAATTGCCATTCAGTTCACGTTTAGTGTTTTTTAATAATTTTTATCGATGCTTTGTATTTATTCCTTTGTGAAATGTAGAGGTATTTTATTAATCTATATTGTTTCAAACTTTTCAAAATATGGTTTTGACGAGATGTTCTTTTGAACTAAACGTTTATCTACAGCCTACAACTTTCCTACATTTCCTATTTGCTCACAAAGCTGAACGTTTGGAGTTTGAAAGTTTGGAAAAAGCTTTCTTCGTTGACATCTGATTTGCTGAATAACTTCGACATTTAAATTAAAGCGACACTACACCTAATCAAAAGAAATCTCTCTCTCGGGAGTCCATTGTACAATTCTGACTATATCAAGAGCAACAGGTGTTCGGGAATTGGCCAGCGCATCTTGCCTGATCGGTGCAACCGTCACGAACACACACAAAGGCCAGTCATTTGTTGACCGTTTATTGAACGATAGCAGATCATGAATAAATTTCTTGGCCCAAGAACCCTTGTTTTGATGTTGCCATTCATGTAGTGTTCCGGCGTAAGAGGGACATAAGCGATGTGTGTCGGAGGCTGACAATTGTTTTCAAATGATATACAGCTTGGCGGTGCATAAGCATGAAAACAAAGCAACATCTCGTCCATCGAATCGAAACGACATGTTCTCTCTCGGAATATTCACGGTTTGGTTTCAATCCATCGTTATGGTTAAATATATCTGTTTCAAAATATAAATGCCGCGTTCTTGGATAAAGATAAATAAACTTATGACAGGTATGTAACTGACTTGACGTTTTTACGATACCTAATGTTTGCGATATGTCACGATAGTGTAAGATACTCCAGGTCCTAGGCACCGTTCAACAAAGCGATCTTAGCGCTACGACTATCGTAAGCCAGTGTTAAAGTATGGGAGTTACGGTCGCCTTAGTGCTGCGATAGCTTTGTGGAACGGGGTCCTGATCTTTATAATTAGCACAACCCGAATGGACTTCATTGTTTGAATCCGCACCTCCGGAAACTGATTCTTATTCTACACGAATAAACATTAAAATTTTAATCCGTGACTTACGAAGCCGATCTGTAGGACAAGCGAGCACTTCCTTGATAGAGTAGAGGTTTCTTGTGATAATTCTCATGTTTTGTTGCTTTTGATCATCATTAAGCATTTGGAATATGTCTTGACATGGCACAGGTTTGTTACAAAGAGTAATGGGTTTTATAGTGGATATCAGGTAGACATACATGTACATGTTCTTCGCTTGTGTGACACCACACGAAGGGATAGTATTTACCAAATTTATACTTGTTAGAAAATGAACGTGTAATCCTAAAACCATTTGACCAACGTTTGAAATGTACTTAACATGTGGCCTGCAAATTTGCATTTATTACGCAGGTAATGAAACAATGAACACATATGACAGAGGTTTGTATATGAGGTCGTCGTTTTTATGTATTTTCTAATGTGTCAAATAATTTTTAAAACTGTTTATAGAGCGACAACTTTGCCCTTGAAATCGTATATGACAAGGTTTAGATTTATCCTATGTGTGATACGCTCCTAAATGTAAATGCATGATTCCCCTATTGACAGAAATAGTATTTATAAGAATCGTTCAGTAATAAAACTGCGTCATATTGCCAGCAGTGTCTCCTTAGTGCACATCAACCACGTTAGTGACGTAGTGGGGTAATTAGTCAAATGTGGCGAGGAAACCCACTTCCCCACGGACCATTGAAGTTCCATGTGTAGGCTGAGTGTTTGTCAACCAGGACTTAAAGGACGCACTGCATTGAAGTTCCATGTGTAGGCTGAGTGTTTGTCAACCAGGACTTCATGGACGCACTACATTGAATTGCCATCAGTTTTTAAGTTAACCATGGCTTATGGTGCGTGTAATGTTAAAGGTTATGAATATGACGTAAAACTTGAAAAGTGTAAGCGTGTGGGCACCATACGTTCATGTGCCTGGGGGCTATGTTTTGAACCCCTTTCTATAATCTAATGACTATATAGAGTTGTCTTATTAACAAATTTAAATATGTTTGTTTTAAGGAAATGATTCATATGAAGATGTTTCCTAAAACATTCAAATAGTTCTAGCCCCGACATCCGTCACCAAAGTCAATTTCTAAGAAAATCCAGGATTATCAGGTCTACTATTAGTTTGACAAATAGTTTCGTTTAGTCGTAGTTTATGTTTACGTATGAAGTTCATAGTCATATACCATATGCAGTCTTGAATAAGGCATCGTGAACGATTCAATAATATGCAAGCTATTTAAACGTTGGTTTATGTTCAGAATGAATATATACTGAAGCGCCAAAGAAACGTCACCATGGATAGATATATGGGAAACGTTATTTGTCCAAACACTGTAAACATACTTGGAGACATATTAAAAAGATGAAACTTGGCAAAACTGATCATCAAGTTTGAAATTAAAGTGTCAAATGTTCTTAAAGTGAAACACAACACTAGTCTCTGAGAAAATGGCATCACAACTCAATATCTCGTGTGTCCGCCATGTGCATTGATGACTGCCGTGCAACGTCGATACATGGAATGGATGAAGCGGTTGATGAAGGCAATAGGCACTTGAGCCTACACTCTGAGGAACGCCTGACGCAGTTCAGCTGCTGTTGTCGGCCTTGGCCGGACGTTATTCAGCCGTCTTTGAATCTCGTCCCACAGGTGCTCAATGGGATTTAAATCGGGACTGAGAGCAGGCCACTGCATGGTTCTGATGCCACTCTGATGGAGGACGCCTCTTGCTGCTCTCGCAGTGTGGGCACGGGCGTTATCATGTTGAAACTCGTGGTTGCGGCGACGTGACAAATGAGGTATGGCGTATGGTCTCAAGACTTGATCAATGTACCGAGCTGCTGTGACACTATTGCCTCTCCCTCCACCGATGTTCTGGAAGACCACAGGGCCGACCCTCTGTGCAAGACCAATTCCACTCCACACCATGATGCTCGAACCACCCCACGAGTCTCTCACAACAACACAAGCATCCGAATAACGTTCCCAACGGCATCGCCAGACTCTCTCTCTGCCATCTGCTGTTGAGATACAGTAACGGCTCCCGTCTGAGAAGAGGACTGCTGGTGGTGTGTTGCCAACTGAAGGCGGTCCCGGCGATGAACTTGTCAGAATAGGTCCTCGGTGTGGCCTGTGACATTGGAGGTGTCTGCTCATCAATCGTCGACGCACGGTGTCCGCACTAACGTGTCGCTGGTGTGTCCCCATGGTCTGTCGAGAAGTTTCCGCAGCAGTAACAAAGCGATCGTGAAGATGCTGTCGCACAATTTGACGATCCTGACGTCGGGTGGTGACCCTTGGTCTTCCACTACGTGGTCGGTCATCTGTAGTGTTGGTAGTCTGGTACCGTTGCTGGAACCTGAATATGGGCCTTACGTTGACGAGAAATGTATTGGCTTAGTGGCATTGGCTCCAAGGGCTTGGTGTCGCTGATTTCTTGTCAATCTTGGCATGTGGTAGCAATTCAATAATGAATTAATGTTACCCGATCCCTTGTCAGTGATTTTTTTACATAATTCCTCACCATTAAGAATATCACAAGTGTTGCTTTACTCTCATCCTCTAGATCACAACTGCTACCATGCAATTGTCTTTTCCGATTCATTTCAAACTCAGCTCTGTACAATTGACGTTTCTATTAAAAAATGTATGCTTGTGCATTCAGTCCAGTTGAATTTGGCACATGAGTGTTTTCTTTTTAAGGTCTTCCTTTCTTATTCAAGTTCATGTCGCATGAAGATACTGGGATACTGAAATAACATAGATTTAACGCCCCACTCCGCAATATTCCAGCTATATGACGGCAGTCTGTAAATAATCAAGTCTGGACCGGTAGCATGTTATTTTCATGTACACAGACTCATATACTATAAGTATATTAATTTATCTTTACTTAAATATATATCATCAGTTATATTTAAAAATGATGATTCTGTAGCAAGGAGGGGAAATGTCACTTACAAACTTCATCCCCCCAAATTAATTCAAATGGACAACTCGCGTTTTGTGTGTGCACAAAAATCCATTTAGATAGTGTGCAGCTTCATAACTGCATATACAACATATCAGATAGCTTTGACTACCATACATGACTCATTCTTATGACATGTTTGAACAATAGGGAAAATGAACCCCAATTGATGCCTATTTTGGGCCTAACAGTTCATTTACGAGTCAATGGGATTCAAGCCAATTGACTTGTGATCACGGAAGTTTGGGTTTGGGTTGGGGTTGGGGTTTGGGTTGGGGTTGGGGTTGGGGTTGGGGACAACAAGATAACAAGTGTTAACGAAACCTATCTGCCAAACAAGTGCTGGTTCGTTAACAGGTCTATCAACTGCAATATTCCATCAGGCGAGAAAGTCACCATCTTAGATCACCACAGCGTGTGTTCAATGAAGGGAATATTGCCTGTGTCTACGCAGACAGTTTTCTGAAACACATTGACTATACACCGACCAGTGTTCAGTGATTCGTTGTGCAGAGTTGCGTCCCTTAGGCACGCCAGAAACCTATGATTGTGGGTTCGAATCCCGGTTCGCCCCGATTATGTTTCTAGGTCTGTCAGCACCATACCCGTGCTCGTGGGTTTCACCGAAGTGGTAAACGTCTGAGAGTTTTGCGCTTAAATTCATCGTGATGCATCTTTAATAATGCGATTGGACAAACTACTGATTCACCCTTGCTTATGGGACACGAATGAACTCTGATCATAATACATTTCTTTCCTCAGTATATGTATCAATGTCTCACACACCCGAAGAACAAATCACGTTCTTGACTGACTAACTTATTACATGAATGTGACTGAGCAGTTAGTGAGAGTTTTTATCTTTAGGCTTAATCAGCAATATTGATATTTACGATAGTACAATGTTTGTAAAAAATAGAGTTAACCTTTATTATTCGAAATATCATGGAATTACGATAAAGATGCATTTCTTTCCCAAGGGTGTGTGGTTGACTGACATTTTTGTCATTCTAATTTCAAATCATTGCTTTAACCTGGTAGGTGTTTTTATCATAACCTTTTCTCTCTTCAAGGTTGTTTCTTTTCATAAATATTAAAATGACTAGGAATTTGTGTTTTTTTTATAAGCATGTCGCAGACATTACTCCTGCTGGGCGTGACGTGCCGGAATCATTTTATGATTGGCCGAAACATTCCACAGTTATGCTCATTGGCTTGTAATTAGGACGACACCCGTACATTCGAATTCCTGCGGTCGAATGGAATGATGTCCGATACAATTCCCTGCTTTTACTTGAACCATATGTTCCTGTGTTTCTTCAGGTTAACCACTGACTCGCCTCTGTGTGTTTGTGGCCGTTTGTGTCTTCGAAGGATACATACCTTGTTAACTCCACGTATGATCTTGCCAAGGACCAGTGGTGCCACCTATTCATTGTCATAACCCATCAATTGGACCAATTGTAACAAAAACTATTTGAAACCTACAACTTACGCAAAGCATATATTTGTGCTGATGACATATTTTGATATGACGTTATACTTATACACGATTTACGGTTTTTCCATTGGACGAGAGGCCGGTCACATGACCTCGAAAATGACGTCAATAAACGTATGAACGACACAATTTGACGTTCGTACGTTTTTCACGAGAGAGTATTCTGAGGGGCTATTTTCACATTCCTTGGGAAACCCTGGGAATTCCCGAGCACGAATACATACAGAAGCGTTTTGCTGTCGCTTTAATCTTGAACTAAGTTTTTTAGCATATATTGAGAAAAGTCTGAGAGTTTGACGGCAAATTATTATAAATATAACATGTCCATGCAAGAGAATAATCTGTCCTGATTATATGCTGGAACACGATAGTACATTTACTGATTTTGTTGAATATAATAAAAAAATATATGTGTATTTTGAATCACGTATGCTGTGTTCAAGTGCGGAGATTTTGCTGTTTACACGTAAAGAAAAACGTTTCAAAACTATATTCGTTTTGCAACACAGTTGGGAGCAGTTTTGTGTCAACCCAACCATTTTCTTGTATTAAATAACTTAAATAAATGCAACTCAGCTGTACATAATCTCTTTACGCCACTATCTGCACTAATTCTGAAACAAATATCGGTGAGTTTTTGACGAAATGTCTTATTACATGAGTTGACTTTAATTTGGTATTTTTCTTTCGAAAAGGTTTCAGAATGAGGGCTCGAACATCAAATTCCAATAGTATATATTTAGGAACAGCCTATCTGTAATGACTGACAGAGTGGTGTCCCTTTCTGAATCTCACAAATATCTGTCCGTGTCACTGCAGCTGATATCCTTGGCATCAAGTTATTACTTTCGAAGGATTGCTCAATTATGACTTGTACAGTTTGAAGAGATGAGCAATTTACATTTATACAGATATCCACATAGTTCGATATTAAAAGCGTATCACGATGTTAAGTTAAAATATTTCTATTCAAGTTAATACCACACATATCACACACAGATACATCCACATGCACACACATACACACCCTCACACACTCTCTCAAGCACACTCACGTTTAGTTACTGGGGATTCACTCAAGTTCTTAGTAAAACTTCATGTTTTTTTGGACTGAATGCCTTCTACAAGAATAGCTAACTCTCGCGAGTTCAGTTTTTGCTACTTGGGAATTTCACGACGCATGATTGACTTGAATCCATTGATCGCGCAAAAAAATGAAAATAATAATTATACTGGGAGGGCGTGGTTTGATTAACGTGGAGACTCTTCATGATAGCATTGTATTCTGCACTTTTGCACACATTTATTTATCTGATGATCCTCTTGTGAAGTATGTCAAGACTCATGATAAAAACAAGGCATTCGACAGTTTTCTTAATCGGGCCAAGGATGTGGGACATAATCTCAATGTCAATGTTGATTTTATTGATGGTTCTCTACTGCTGGACGGTACAGTGTCAACCAAGCAAAGTGCCATATCAAACCCAGATTCCGTTTTTCAAGGAGAGGCTATCTGATCGACAACTGCCTCGAGTTTATGTGGAGTGTGTTGAGAGGGTCAGCAACCCTGTAGAGTCCTTTGCTTGGATGAAGTCGACTGGCCTGAAAAGTGAAACAGAAGGTTTTCTGTTTGCTGCTCAGGACCAGTCACTTCCCACTCGAAACCGTCAATGTGTGATTTTGCATCAAAATGTAAATATGAAATGTAGATTATGTAATCAATTTAATGAGACTATCCAACACATTGTCAGTGGATGCCCCTCTTTGGCACAAACAAAGTACTTAAGCGACTTGACGGTGTAGCTCGATCATTTTTGTAACCGTCTTCGCCATGCTTGTGGTTTTGACACACACATCCAGCCATGGCATATCCAGAATATGTTGAGGGCATCATGGAAAATTATAAATACAAAATACTTTCAAATAGGCCCGTTTACAGCCTCAGACGTATCCATGCCAACAAACCTGACCGTGTTCTTTTTGATACATCCAATGAAATCCTTTTTATCATTGAATTTTCTGTCCCTTTTGACACTGATGTGATTGACAAGATTGAGGAAAAAAACTTTGCAAATGTGCAGACCTCGCTTTCGAAATGTAACGCTTGCATCCCAAGTACCAAGTTGTCCGATTCCCCATTGTTCTCTGTGCCTGAGGTTTGGTACCTGCCAATCTGTTGACTGACATTGGGAGAGTACACGTGTTTGCTACCAAGAATACAGCCCTTCTGACAATCTTGGTAATGCAGAAGACTGCAGAGTTGGGGAGTCTTCACATTCTCCGAAAAGTTCTCGGTGGGTTTGACTAGGTAGCGTTTCCTGAGAGAAGTCCTATTCTGGGCTGCGTGTAGAGGGGGCAAGGGCCCTGACCTGCCATGCACACTGCAATAAACAATGATGAGTTATGTTCTCCAATGAGTTGTGATGTCGCCCCTCACTCACCCCAAAAATGACGGCGTTGAGTAACGTAGGCGTCGCTAAAACATTCCCCTGGACGGCGGTTGACCCTTGAGAGCTTTAGATCTCCAGCGTAAACAAATGCGGTGTTCTTATGATCGAAATATGAACGATGAAAGTTGCAAAAGTAGTCCCGTAAAAGTCAGAATTCACAATACTCTTATCAAATAACTAGAATTACTAAAACGTGATATGTGCATACTGTGCAAATATCAGAAATAATTTTACCGAGATCTTTTACCATTATGGTATTAATTAGAGGTAATAACCGTATATTCGTTCGTTCAATTCTTAACGAAAAAGAATTTAATGTTCTGGTAAACCTTACATTTTTGTTTGAGATTGAATATCTTTCTGTTTGCCCTTCAAACATTTAAATGCTTTCTGTGAAAGGACGATTCAAACAATATGTTTGTTTTTTCCAAGAACACACTATTCCATCCATCATGTCCAGCGTAGAACACATTTCTTTCTGTACAACTTGAGGACAAATTATATTTTAAGCATTGTCTGAAACATATTATTCTAGCCCTCCTGAATATCATATTGTCAGCCCTAAATGCCCATTAAATTGAGATGTGTAGGCACATTGCCAAGTAAGTTGAATTCATTCTATTAATGATTAAATTGTTTGATACCTGATCCACTGTCATCTTCCCATAGAAACAATACATCCTACGGTTGCTCTCGTATTGTCAGCACAAAAAAACTCCTTAATACGGTCTGTGACACTTCCGGTGCTGGTCCAGGTCGATACGCGCAGTATTAAATTGTGAAGGAAACCTCATGTCTCAACACCAGTGTTTTGAAAGTAGATTCGATATGTGGTAGACGTGTCCTTTCTTCCAGCAATGACATTCATATCTCTGCCGCCTTCTATTCTCACGAGGAGACCTTAAGTCTCATACTTCAGGCATATGTCATGGTCATCCCAGGAGGACTCCGTTTCTATTTGCTATGTTACGAACTACACACTTGAAGGCCACGTTCAGTGACGCCAACTTCGCTCTGTAGCCCTTTACTTGACCCACCTCCTTTAATAAGTCATCAACAAGGCGCTTAGAAACTGTAGTCGGATAGTACATCTTATTATTCTTCATCTGCAATGTTAGCTGTCTTGACCTGTAAGTAATTTTGAACTTGTATTTTCATGCAAAATATAGCATTCTATCGGCTTTAATTTGTTGTAGGGAAATGAATCAATTGCAAGTGATTTCCACAGACCTTGATTGGATTTCCAAGCATTTGCTTAAGCGTTTATGTTCCTATAACCCCCAAAATATAAGAATTGATTTAAATATTTTTCTTTTGCGTTTATGGAGTTATAAAGGAAAAAAAAACTATGTGCACACTTTGTGTAAATCCGTTAACACACTCTGGCTCTAATTTGATTTCGACATCGTCCAATTTTTTTTCCAGTAGCGCATCATATAAAAAGGGGCTTCTCCCGTGCAACTAATTTCATCAAAATGATTCATTTTCCGTATAACTCTTCCAGTCGATTTGTGATTAACGAAGAACATATATCAATATTATATTCTTTTTTTAATTTAAACATGTTTATAACACGAAATTTACAGAGTATTATTTCCCAGAGTAACAGAGCAGCTAGAGTATTATCTTTGAAAATATTTGCTACGGTATGGGAGTTCCAATTGTCGTAGGTCCGTGTTACAGGGTGTGATCACCGATTGTCGTACATTTGTGCTACACTATGGGATCACGATTGTCGTAAGTGTGTCATGAGAATGGGATCAGCGATTGTCGTATGTCCGTGTTACAGTAGAGGTTCACCGATTATCATGCATGTAAGTCTTTTTAACAAAATGTGATCACCGATTGTCGTAAATATGTGTTAGAGTGTGGGATCACCAATTGTTGTAAGTGTGTTTAAGAAAGGGAGCACAGATTGTTGTACGTCTGTGTTACAGTGTGTGATCACCGATTGTCGTGGGGTGGAATGTTATGAAATATGTATCAAGTTCATTGTCGATTTTCAAAACACGACATGTGGAGCATTTACTAGAATTTGAAATATCCGTATTCCAAGATTGCCAGTATGTATCAGAGAAAGTTTTGGAGACATGATTTCAAACAGGAATATGATACAAAACTCCAATCATAGGACATACCTGAGTCATCCACAATATTTTTAATGAAACACAAATATTTAAAAGTCTGTTGATTTACAACTCTCTGTACAAATGAATACAAAACATACGATAGTTGGCTACATTTTCCTGACATTTACCAGCTTCGACCAGAGATTTATCATTCTTAGCTTATTGACATCGAGGCAAAGTGGGGTTCTACGAACTGTAGGGTGTCGTAAGTCTGTTTTTATTTACTAGCCCGAGTGCCGATTGTCGCAGTTCTGTGCACAGTACATTGTTAATACTGCTCTACTGACTGAGGTATTGATTGACGCAGTCTGCTCTGGATGAAGGCGTATTAAATCAGAAAATGAGATAAATTTAAAAAAAAATTCATGTGTAAAAATAAAATTAATTCTAATTAAAACAAGCTGACGGGGCAACCAGGTATTAAACTCAGACAGTGGAATCAAATTTCTTCATGTCGTACATTATCTACTTCCCTTTCACAGACACCACGATTGGAATTATGGGAAAACGTCTTCAAAATAGCTTGCTCGTGACACAGTGTTGCGTTTTATTGACATGTATCTTGTTAATATGCATTTCAAATAATGTAATTCAAATGAAATAATAGAACAGGCTCTTACATGTTTTTGGTTCAGTACAAATAGAACAATAATCATGCATCCCAATTGGCATGGTGTGTGCGATAATTGATAGCGCAAAACGCATGGTGTAAGGAATGGATGCAGCGCAATTGAAATAGTCATGTGTTGTGAGCCGTAACCTTAAAGAAGACTCGTCCCCCTATCGATGAATGTTATGTGCGAAAATACGACAAACCAATCACAATGCGCGTATGATTTCAAGTTCTTTGTCAAAGAATCCCTCAGAAATAATTTTTGATTTTACATATGTCTTGCATCTAAAAATATACCAAATGTGTTCAATCATACTGTATAATTCCGCATGTCCCGATGTGCTTTAAATAGCATCTGAAATATATAAAATATATGGGGAAATATGTGTGAACCATTACGCAACGAATTGACGATTATTTTAGGGTTGCCCGTTTGCGCTAAGACGGAACCCGGTCGCAAAAATGGCCATGAGATGGGCCCGAGTCGCTATTCGGCTTGTCCCGGAATAACAAGAGTTGGTCACGAATGGTGTTGTGAGGTTCATGCCGTATATACTGAAGAAAAGAAATAAGTGCACATATATAACAGCATGCATGTGCGTAGTTTGAAATGTGAGTGAGCGAAACACGAGTTTCCGGTGTTGATACCTTTTGTACGAAACGAGTGAAATATGTATTCGCTCGGTCAGACACCAAAGAAAATTCCAGGGGTATTCTATTAATTACCAAATATCAATATGTATTTGTGTGTAAAAAAACCAACAATTTCCGTTCGTTTAACAGTCCAAACGGAAACCGGTTGCAATTCGTTGGTGAATGAATATCGAACACATAGGACATAAGCATTGTTAAAAATTGTAACCATACCTATTAGGAACGTGTTTCAGCTGTTGTGTGTAAAAACAACGGCAACATCGATCAACATCTTACTTTTAAAGAATGTCTTCAAGAAAATGTTAGTTCAAGCGGATAGAATGCAGAACAATCGCTCCTTGAATCAGGGACTCATAGCAGATCACTGAAATGGCTGTGCAACCAAATGCGTTTGGTTTCCTTGATGCATCAGCTACATTTACATCCTGTTCTTTCCTTATTTGAAAAAGGAAATCATTGTGATCGTTAAAGACGTTCAAGGTAATTGTCACACTATCATCCTGGGATAGTTAATATCAACAGCCTCGAGTCTGCTTTCAGGAACGACTTCATGGGGATGGTTAGATATGGTTACCTCATGTTTATTGTTTTAGGCCAGTCAGACAATGTCGGTCATTCATAAGCATTTTGGGAAACAATGCCACGAATATGAAAGGGCCAGTTGCAGCTCCCATATAGTACTCCACGTGTTCTAAATCAGCATCAGTTCTGTTGGAATTGGCATTCTAGAAGTTGGTGAGTAAGTAAAAATACGTACAACTCTGTGCATGTGGACAACGACTTCCAGTTTATTGCTGTCACGGAGTTGTGCTCCGATGGCCCAGGTGTCATGAAATAAGAAAGAAATGATAAAGAAAACGTGGTAATAGGTTCACAGGCTTTTTTTTATTTAACAATTACTTATTGTACTAATAGTTGACATTTAAAGATAAGATAAATCCAGTCTGCTCTCACACAGATCACAAATTAATTCCATCAGTGCAAATATACAACCAGTTAGCCAAACAACAGTATTACATCAATAAAAAGGAGAGTAGCTTAAACAGCACTTTGAAAGAAACGGAACAGAAGCGAAGACTGCCAATTAAGTCGACTGCGACCGATTAACACGAGTCAATTATCTCCACACTCTTATGACAGAATAACCTCGGTTGAGTAAAATAAAGGAAAATAAACATTGAGAGATTATGCCCAGAATGAGTCACTTAGAGTACATAATTGACGATTACGTCTGAATATCAACTAGTCTTAATCGACGAAAGATTCTGTCACTTTGACTGAACAAGGAAATACTAAAGTTCCCAAATAGTTATTCACGGCAAGGTTGGTCATCCACCGATCACTAGAAATACAGAGTATTGGAAACACTATATACAAAGAGCCTAGTTAATCACGGGAAGGTATGTTAGCCAAGGATTGCTAGAAAAACTGAGAATAAGAAACACTAGTAAATATAAGCTCAGAAATCACGGGAAAGTTGGTTATCCACGGATAACTAGCAAAACTAAGTATTACAATCAACCTCGTAACTAAGTTAAGTTCAGTACAACCAGACTAAGTCAGAAACTAGATCGACATAGCCCCGAACCCACTTACTGACGAAACCTGAGTTTCGACCGTGACCACTCCAGAGCCGAGACAATCGTGAACGATTTAACGAAGTCTGGAGGGTGAAGAAATACAATCTAGAAAACCTCTCCTGGACCGCCGGGGAATACAACCGACTCAGTTCTCAGTATTACCTGGCATGTCTGAGCGCTTGGCATATTTCGAACTATTTATTTATCCAAGTGAACCATGTGTAGATATTAAGATGAAAATGATAGAAGGTTTGGCTAAGGTTCAATGTGTGCCAGATATATACTGGTACACACAGGATGTGAAAGCGTTAAAACAGTTCTTATGCCACATAGAAGGCGAGTATGTACGCCGAGGAAGACATCTGGCAAACCATGTATCAGTTCTATTCACTTTTTACTTGACTCAAAAACCTGAAGACCAAATCTGAAGCAAAAATATCGATTCATGAAGGCATGTCTATTTCTCTTTTGTACTGGATTCCAAAGCTCCATATAAAACGTACACAGAGAGATATATTGCTGGGTCCAGCAAATGTTTCACCAAATCCCTGTCTCACAGAGTAACCATAATTCTTAATACAATCAAGGGAAAACTTTCTCGATATTCACAGAAAGTATTGGATTCTCAAAACCTCAAGGGGTTTACTTGACTTTTTCATGATCTCAAAAAGACCCAAGTTCTGCATGTCAAATCATTTGATTTTTTAACTTTGTACACTGTCCCACATGACAAACTTAAGGGAAAACTTCATTTCTTGATCCATGGGCTTTTGTTAGAAAACCTGGTGACCACATATATAGGACATATTTATCTTCAGAGGTTCAGGTCAATTTGACATAAATGAAAGTAAATGCTAGCTGAAGTTTACTGAGAAACCAATATGTGAAATGCTGGACTTCCTCTTTCATAACATCTATGGCCAAATTTAGGGCAAGAAATTTAGGAAAGAATTAGGCATCTCATGGGCATCAATTGCGCGCGACTTCTTATGGATGTGTTTCTTTATCCATATGAATCGGATTTTCTGCTCGGATCGGCTAAGACAAAACAAGGTTATTTGACCCACAAGTGCAACTTAAGCTTTAGGGTATATCGATGATTTGATATCGTTCAATAACCATCAAATGGCCAATTAATTTCCACGGATCATCTAGACGTAAAGGAGACAAGTGAAACCGGCTCATCTGTTTCTTGTTCTGAGCTATGCACAAAGATTCAGAGTGACAAAACACTCTCTGATGCGTCAAATTTACAATATCATCCGCATGTCTAACTTAAGATGTGTTGAAAGAGTATGCATGATTGCACCTCTAAAGTTGTGTAATGTAGAAATCAAAGGCCGGAGCTGCAGGAATGTTACTCAACGTGAAGGGAGATTTGACTATTGGAAAGTTGAAGTGATCCCTCTTGTCATTCAGTATTGTCTAAATATGAAACAGATGAGGCCGTCTCACTGGTCTCCTTTGTATCTAGTTCCGGTGGGTAAATCAGTGGAAGGGAATTGACTATTAGAAGGTTATTAAACGATATAAGATCATCGATATACCTGAAGATCATGATTATTAAGTTACACTTCTTGGCTAAATAACTTTGTTCTGACTTTGCCAATGAGAGAGGAAATTCCAATTCGAATGCATAAAGAAACAGATGGCTACTTCTTGCCACAATGTCCTACATTTGTTTACCATATAACCTTTTCAAAGCTTTTCTGGGGCCTTGAATGCTATAACCATGACCAAACAACTTTTGAGCAAGAATCTTATCGCTCTCTTTGAAATCTTGGTAGAAAATATTATTGAAATAAATTGTCAATGCAAGAGAGTAACCAGCCTAGATTTTCTGTCAGAACAGATTCCACTTGGCGTAAAGGGCAAATATCGGTGGAAATTATGTGAATCGACTACTGAAAATCACTGACTACTGACACAAACGTATTCGCGAAAAGGGTAAGCATGCCCTGTTCTACCGGTAGCACCCGCCATTTATACAATTTGCATGTAAAAGTAAGTATGTATTGCCTGACGCAGCACAGAAGTACTCCTGCCATCCGACGTCAGTCTGTAAAAAAACCTAACAATCAGGTTATCGAAAATGTATGCTCGATTGTTCCTCAAAAGATGTAAAATCTAAACACTAAAGGTTTGATCTTCAGATTGGCATTTAAACATATAATCTGCAAAAAAAAAAGAAACGCAAAAGTGATTCTAGATGTATATTTTATATATCATGTAATATTCAACACACGGTAATCGGTTGTTTAAAATTGTCATTGACCCAGGTTCCATATGACACACATGGAACAGTAGATTTTCAAGGCGAAAGCCATCTGCTTTCAATATCTTGTGTGGCCACCATTAGAGTCCAAAACTGACATGCATCGTCGTGATCAGATCCCGAATTGTGATTCTGTGGTTATTGCTGACGTACTCGCAGTCGTTGATCCAGTGCATCCCATAAATGTTCCACTGGGTTTTAATCTGGAGACCTGGAGGGCCTGGCTGTTGTCAGTCTTGCCGTGGGAGGTGAGGCGTTGTCGTGTTGGAAAAAGACGTTCGCATGTTGCATAATGGGAAGGACCTGTTGCCGAAAAATCTTATTCGTGTAACGTTGTGTCGTTTAATTCCCCAGGTCTTACATCAAGTCTGTTCTACCAGTGTAGGAGATGGGTGGTTCACATATCACGCTACCACTACCAAATATGTCCACTTCCGGTATGCAGTTTCGTGCATAACGTACCCCGCGACGCCTGTAACACGACGTCTACCATCCGCATGGAGAAGCATTAAACGTGGCTCGTCACTAAAGTTTACTTTTATCCATCGTAGTTGTTGCCGTACTCTGTGACCTTGACAACATTGACGTCGTGGCCGATGATGAAGGTTCGTCTAAATGACACCTCGAACTGGTCGTCAGCGCGAATACCTTCAACGTGTTAAACGGTCCATCACTGACTGCCCTGATATCCTACGCAATCCTGGTATTGCCGCTGTTGTAGAGGTGGCCACGGTGGTTCTTTCACGAAAGTGACGTAGCCGTATGAATCTGACCTGTGCTGTAGTAGTGATACGAGGTCGACCTGATCTCGGAAGGTCACGTGTTGTGTCGTGTGCATGACAACGGTTCCATTCTTGTAATGGTAATTTGTGAAACGTGAAAAAACCTGGCTACAGCTGAGGACGATTCTTCTGTTTGCTGTCGGTCGATGGCGTTGTTTCGTTGAGCGTCAGCCGTGGCACGTCTTCGCTGTTCAGTTGCTGTAATTTTGTGATGACATGCAAATGAAAACTCAACCTTTTTACAGCCCAACAAGTGATGTTGCACGTGCATGTCATGGTGGTGTGTTGCGGTGCCAGGCTCTCACGTGGTTGTGTTTTTGCGATTTTTTAAAACTTTCCCCAAAATATCTGCAGTAACTCTTTCTTTCCACACAAATCAATCCCAATCCATGCAGAAATGACGAATTCTTGATTAGTGTTAATTTTGCATGGATGTCGGCAACAATTTATCATCAGGTATTAACGATTTTACTACTTTTGTGGGATTTTTGCAGAGTATATCAGGGAAATGGCTATTTGATGATTTTTAAACGATATCTGGGCCAAATTACTCTTCTTTGACTGTGGACCGCCTCCGTGGAGAACGTCCGCCCGGAGAGCGGAAGGTCCGGGGTTCGATCCCCGGGCGCGACATACCAAAAGACGTCAAAAGATGGTACTTGTCGTTACCATGTCTGGCGCTGGGCATTAAGGGGCTAAAACAAGGACTGGTCGGTTCGGAGTCAGTAGACTGTGTCTGAGTGGGGTATTCATGTTAAACTGCAGCATGGTATCTCAGTGAGCTAGCATCAGTCTGGACTAGTACAAGCAGACACACACGTGCATGCAGGTCGCTATATAAGTGCAATAATCTTGGACGCGACGTTAAACCCCATTTCACCTCACCTCACTTCTTTGACTGTGCCAATTCAGGCAGAAATTCCGATCAAAAAGATCAGCAAAATAGGTAGCGCAATCGGTGCCCATGGGGATGCCTACTTCTTGCCTAAATGCCTTACCCAAAATTGTACATGGGCTTATCAATGAGGTAGTCCAGCATTTAACATATTTTTTTTTTTTTCAGAAACAGATGGCATTTGCTTTACTTTTTGACACATTGCCTTGAAGACACGTGATAGAGAGTATATTTTCACTAATAAGAATCTTAGTTTTGATAAGCACGAATTAACGTTAACAGTCTTTAAAATATAAATGAGAGTATATACATGCCGTCTTAACGGCCCATGCCATGCGTGTTACACGGTGCAAATATGACGTAAAGATGAAGTTCTTGATGGAATGATATTTCACAGACCACTGACATGACATGTGCATCTTGTCAAAGGTAAATTAACAGCGTGTCGAGATTAAACACACGCCTCACAAATAAACAGACCTTGTTTTCAATAGGTGAATAAAAGATTGACACTGACGGGATGGTGAGACATGTCACACGTTAATGAGATACTGAGATGGCTGCTTGGGGTGATGATTGCAGGTGCACGGCCTTATTATTTCAGCCATTTCGTAAACATCTTGAATTAGGAGGTATGTGAGTGTGTTGCTGTACGTGACCACAAGAAAGGCTCAGTATCAAGTACTCCATAATACACCAATCCGTGAAGAGTTGGATGTTGAAACCGTCAACTGTGTGTTGAACGTGAGACAGCGGTACAGAAGAGGTCTTCATCAACTTATGGATGTCGTAAGAATCTACTGAACAAAATTGTGATGTGGCCAAGTACAATATATGTGTCATCTCTCTTGCTATCATCCGTTTCTTAGGTGTCATATCCACAAATACGAGGGTTGATTGAGAAGTTCTTTGACGAACATACATGTAGTTCAACTCAGCATATTGTTCGGCTTTTAACAGTATTCCAGTTACACCACGGCGTGTCAGCTAAATGTGGGAGGAAAGCCCGAAGTGATGCAGGCCTCAGACGTTTATATACCACTTCGCTGAAACCCAGGAGCACGGGTATGGTGCTGACTAACTTAGAAACATAATCGGGGCGAACCGGGATTCGAACCCACAATCATAGGTTTCTGGCGTGCCCAAGGGACGCAACTCTGCACAGTGAATCACTCAGTCTTAGACGACCGGGCCCGTGTTCGCTCAAACTTGAGGAACCTGACTTAAGGTTTTGTGGATATACCTCTAAGACATCATATATTGTCCACGACAAAAGATTGCACTATTACGTAATTCCTACCATGAGAGGCTCAGACCCACTCAACCCACACAGTTGGCGTACAAACCTACTGGGGCGCAACACACTTCAGTGGGTCGCGACTGCGCTGTTGGCGATTATCTTCACGAGGCAGGTACTCATCCAGTCAGGGTCACAGATGTCATGGTGAGAAAATATTTTTGCAAGCCATTATCTGCTTTCACAGAATATATATCAGTTACCCGGTGGTATGGCTTAACTATGGAACCCAAAACGCCAAACAGCGTGCACACAAGGTACATTAGTTCTCTAATGCCCATCAACATGTTGTTCAGTTTATCATCCTTTAAAAAGGTACGTAATTGACTTATCATGTCAGACAAGTGTATTTGCATTGAATAAGTAATACGACGACGCGCTCGGCTGCTGGTTAAATTAGGTGAGATACATACCGCAATATAAAATACGGAAAGTAGAAAGTACATGGTTGGATCCCCCTAGCCGCGTCATTCCATAACGGGGGCACGGGTGGCCCAGTCGTCTAAGGCGCCGCGATTCGCTGTGCAGAGTTGCGTCCCTTGGGCTCGCCAGAAACCTATGATTGTGGGTTCGAATCCCGGTTCTCCCCGATTATGTTTCTAGGTTTGTCAGCACCATACCCGTGCTCGTGGGTTTCAGCGAAGTGGTAAACGTCTGAGACCTGCATCACTTCGGGCTTTTCTCCCACATTAAGCTGACACGCCGTGATATAACTGGAATACTGTTAAAAGCGGCGTTATACCCTACTCACTCGCTCACTCACTCATTCCATAACGTTGAAGATGGTACTTGTTGTTACCCTGCCTGATGCTCGGTCTTAAGGGGATAAAAGACGTACTAGTCCGGCTTGGAGTCGGTAGATTGTACCTGGGTGTGGTACTCATTTTAAACTTGAGTTCTTGCGCTAAAAAAAGGCATTATTCTGGACTATTACAAGCGCACAAATACACACACACACACACACGAGTCTGACAGGGCAATCACACAGAGGCACACGCTTTGGCACATGCGTATATGCGCATCACTATGTAATTGATCTAACTTTGAACGCAACGTTAAACCCTATTTCATCTGATCTCACCTCGAATCCTGGACTGAGAAGCAGCGAAAAGAGTATCAACATTTCATTTGAGGGAGCAACAAGGCCGCACATGGTCTATGGTTTGGTAGATTGCTGCTATATTATTGTCATATTCGTCTACAGTGCTACGATTGCAGTGATTTGGCTGACATCCTTCTATAAGCGGAATAACAATTCACCTCGCACCAATTTGCTTGGCGTAATGACCAGCAATCCCGTTTGCGAAAGGTGAATGATTTTATAGACATAGGAGACATAGCAGGAATATTTATGTCTCCGTCGCTGCAAGGTCGAACATGCCGCCAATAAACCATGGCTATTTCCTCGACTTATGCACTTCAACATTGGCCAAAGGGGGATAACTGTGAACTGATTATGATTTACCGTTATCTCCTGGTCATCATCCGAGTGGCTGAATGGACGTAAATCAAACTAATCAGTAAATAAAAACCAACAGTATCCGTGCCTTCTCTCCTTCGGGAATGGAGAAGAATAGGTCCCAGTTCCCCGTTTCATGCAACTGCCGACTAACGGCGATTTGGCATACAAAGTGTCAAAACCCGACGTGTGAGACGTTGATCTTAATATATACCAATCTGGTGCTGATTAGATTATTCAAAATCACTATTCACTCATTAGTAATGCCATTCGTTCACGAAATGCAAACCTGATCACTATTCCTTGTTTATTTTATTGCCCAAATTAAAGAGTTGGTTATTGAGATATAATAATAAATCTGTGATTAAAGTCTAATGACCAGTTATGTCGTAAGCGGTGTGAACTTCATAGAAAGACTGATCAAAGTTTCAGCAACATAGGATGGGTTAAGCCATTCCAGAAAGTTATGGTGAACACTCAGAGGACCTTGCTGAATACGACACGTCGCTTTACATCATTTAAGCGCCATGCTATCATAAATGAGGATCTTACATGGAATTTTCACACACCCTTACTCAGTGGCAGTTACGTGTTTTAGGGAAAGTGTGTGAAGTTGTGGGAACAAACGGTAGAAAATGACATGCTTACTCTATTCGGGAATACATGTAATCTTCATCAGTGTTTTGTTTATGACATTTGTTTTGGCAGATGGGAGAGGGGAGGAGGGGAGGTGATGATGCAGAATATTGTTCGACATCAAGGAAAATTTAACTGTTGGAAAGTTAAAGTGAAACCCTCTTACCATCACAGCAAAAAAAGTGTAGGTTTCCGTCTTCCGGAAACCTTCCGGAAACCTTCCGGATACCTTCCCATTTTGGATCCGGCCCGGATACCTTCCGGAAACCTTCCAAAAAAAATGTCAAAATTTGAGGGGTGCATTTTGTTCACTTAAGTGTGAAACACATAAAAAAATTAACTTGAAAATACCAAGCAATTTGAAGGTTGTTGAAGGCATCTGGAAGGTTTCCGGAAGGTTTCCGGAAGGTTTCCGGAAGGTATCCGGATGCAAATTTTCTTCATGACTTGCTTCTGGTAAATAATGTTAGCCTGTGCATTACAGGTACCTGTTGTAATATTCTGTGTTATTTTAATGGTAAATATCCTCCTAAAACATTTTTGGAGAAGAAAATTGTTCAATTTCATATTTTGTCCTTTTCGGATGTTAATGGTATTTAATGAACAAACATCAGTTCTTGTATAATGATATCCTTAAATTTCATGTCCAGACTTCCAGTTTGTACTGAGAAAAAGAAAAGGTTACAGGTACCTTTTGTAATATTCTGTGTTATTTTAATGGTAAATATCCTCCTCAAACTGAGATATGTGGGCATGCATTGTTCACAAGTTGTTTTGCGACATGGGTCCAATGTGTGAAGCTTATTGCTGGTGTCCGCCACCATGATATTGTTGCAATATTGCTAAAAGTGGCAAAACAGCATTCTCACTCAGAAAAAAATGGAAAGTCATTGGCTATGTGCTTTGGCATTTGGCCCTGGTGAGATTAACAGATTAGTTTGGAACGGTATCAGTACTTGTTATATCGGGACAGTGTAGTTTCATGGGAATATAAAACAGAATACAATTGTCCCAAATTGGTGCATAAGACTAATGGCATCCATAGAAAACACCTAAATAAAGTACAGAAAAAATATCAATGTCATTTGTCTACTAAGGTGGAACTACAACTTTTGTTAAGTATTTATAGTAGGAAAACATTCAGGGCATTAGTACATTTCATATTTGTTCAGCACCTATGTTATGGCTGATCAGTATTATATATCTTTATGCTAATGAAGCAAAACAAATCATGTTTTTGGAAAAAAATCTTATTTATTGATTATATGGCATTTCATTGGTACATATCACAAATTGAAATTTGATCAAGCAAGAAGAGGAACTAGCATAAAGTAACCAGTGGTGTTTGCAAGGCCTTACAGAACAGACGCTTCAATGCCATTTTCTAAATAAACAAATTAGTCAAATCTCAGAAGAATTTTATTGAAGAAGAATATCTAAAGTCAATTATGTTTCTGCAGTAAACCACAAAAGTCATTCAGATTTGTATGGTCAGCATCGGTGTACACAACCTGGACATAGTCACAGTGCTTTGGCATAAATTCATTCAGACTTCATTAGTGACATAATAAAACCACCTACAGTCACACTGATGTGGCATTATTCATTCAGAATCATCACTTTCTGAGGTGAATCTGTTGGTTGTTATCAGGAGTACTGTTCATCTTCCGGCGAGTCCCTTGTCTGAATTGTGTGAGCAAGATCTTCTTAAATGTAGCTGGTGTCAGATTGTGAAATCCAGGTACCTGAAACATTTCATAACATCTTTAGAAACTTGTTAGTCAAAAGTTATGAAACACACACATATTTACAAATGTTTAAAGTTGTTTTCTCAAACAGTGAGGTATTGACAATTTATCTTGCAACTGATATTTAACCAATCTTTGAACATGTAAATAAGCCATTGCAAACAGAAAAGTGTTCAGAAAATACAAAAATGTATCCGGTCTTCTAAAACAATACCACAAGGTTCACCTGAATTTTGCTTGAATGTTTGCATTACATCAAAATGTAAGGAAGGGTAAACAAGACTATGCAAAACTAAGTTACATAGGTTCTTATACATAAATACATAAATGCAACTATTCATAATTATCAAAACACATGTAAATGTCATGTAAGTGATCTCAAAATACAACATAATGAGCGAGTGAGTTGATATAGTTTCATGCAGCTTGTTAGCAATATTCCAGCTATGGGCTTCACACATTGTACCCATGTGGTGAATTGAACCCGGGTTTCAGAGACTGTTTCACCCACTAGGCTACCCTTGCACACCAAATACAAAAGAAAGTATATTAGGAATTCAGACAATAGATATTCTCACCAAATTCATTAATTCATTAATGGAAGCTATATTGAAATTCAAATTTTGACAAATTAGGATGAGACTGTAGAAGCATTTATCTAAGTTATTATGGATATTAAATATCTACCGTTAATTGGTAGTCCATCATAGACAGTGATAAGAAATTCAACTGAAAAGTACAACCTGAACCATCAACTAAAAACTATGTATATTACATTAAAGGGGCCGGTCATGTATTACCGGTATGTTCTCATTCATTTTTGACACAACCCTCCCTGAAAGAAAATGCAAAGCACTTTATATTTTATTGTCCATTTTGTCAAAAGTCTCCCCTAGAGACTCTCACATTTTGGGGTGACCCTCCCTGTTTGTTCTGATCTGAATTCAAATATTCATGACTCATTATCATATTTTATCATTCATCCTATCTTTTTTGAAAATTAACTAAATGAAGATTAACAATAACATGCAAATCTGCCAAAATATTGGCCTGGCAAAGTTTAAATTAATCATAATTACTGTTATAAAGTTTTGGATCCATCGTCTGTTTCTAAATACAGTGAAACCCAACTTTGACTTGTGTGGCATTGTTGAATCATCTACCCAATGTTCTTTATGCATTGATATGCATCTGCACAGAGTGGTCAAAGTCTGTGTCTGACACATAGTGTGCTACAAGGGAGACATCAGTTTGTGTCTAGCCAAACTGTCTGATAATCTCAAGGGCTGCCTTGGTAGCATCAAGGGATGTAGCTAATCCTAAATAAACATAAAACAAGTGACATCATCTCTTCTACAGAACACATGATCAAAGCCTGCCCCACCTTTGATGTTTATTACCTTGCTACTCAAACTACAGCTAATTAGCAAAATGAACTCAATGTCAACTCATTGTGGACTAGGGATTAACAGGGCAATTAGTGTCGGGTGGGTATTAGTACTTGCAATTGTCTGTTAATTACTTAATTGAGTAGTGACGGCTTAGTCGGTCATCAGTTGCAGTTTGTACCCCAAGCGAGCAACACCTCCCAAGCCAGCACAGAGCATTGCCTGATAGCCAGCCAAGGAGAACTCCAACATCGGTAATTATCACGTCATCCTTTCAGCCTTATTCACATACTCTTACAATCACTCTCACCGTTTGTTTGTTTGTTGTTTAACGCCGAACCTAGCAGTGTTCCAGCTACAGGACAGCGGTTTGAAAATAAACGAGTCTTGGCCAGACAATCAGTTGCAGTTTGTACTCCCAGCGAGCAACACTTCCCAAGCCAGCACAGAGCATTGCCTGATAGCCAGCCAAGGAAACTCCATCATCGGTAATTATCACGTTATCCTTATTCACATACTCTTAAAATCACTCTCACCGAATTAATCATAAAACCCCTAATCCTTAAAAAACAACAACACTAAATAACCAACACCTTATCCTACCCAATCTCCCTAACACAGCTCGCACTCATTCCTACTCACACCCACGCCCACCACTCAAACACACCCTTTGACCCAACTCCTAAAAACAAAAAACACCTAATCCCCCCTTCTCCTAAACACAAAGCTCGCTCTTTCCTACTCACCACCCACGCCCACCACTCACATACCTCCACTCCTTCGACTAAATATCTCTTAATCCCCGCTTTCCACTTGTCTCACCTTATCCCAGCCTTCCAGAATCAAACTTAATCTTCAATAAATAATCCATTTCCCAAACCCTCCTACTAAAACCAACAACAAATAACCACCGCAACCTCCTCCGCCTCCTAAACGCAAATCACCAAGTAAAAACAACAAACCAACTCACCTCCCCAAAACACTCCACCACCACTCACCACAACACACGCTCTCCAACACAACACCCAAACAATATGACTGACACCCGCAACGCCACACTCGCAGACATTCCAGCTCCTTACTCACCCACGCCTGCGGAAGCGCACAACACTTCTGGGAGGTCACTCGAAAACATCGTCCCGACCGAGTATGGCGAAAACACGACATACACCACCACAACCAAACCAGCTAACTCGCCACCACAAAACACCAAAAAACGCAAACTCGACACATCCACTCCACCTCCATCGCCAACACCCTCCCCGGCCGCCTTCCTCACCACCTTCGCCCTCTACTTCTTCTCAGCAGGCTCAGGCACCACTCTCTCACTAGAACTTTCGGCAGACAAAATAGGACTTTGGTTCAAAAGACAAAAAATAAATTACAACAATATTAAAAAAGCCAACAAAGGATACCAGATAATCTTTCCTAACCGAGAATCTTACAACGCAGCAAATAAAATAACTCAAATATTCCACGTCACGGTAATCAAACAAACACCTAATTGGCAACAATATACACGAGGCGTAATTAGGGTTAACCCAAGGGAAACAACTGAGGACTTACAATTATACTCTCTAGAAGCTAACATAAACCAAGACCAAAACCCTCAACCCCTAATCACCAGCACGCGCAGAATAACCTCAACTAGAAACGGAAAAAACGGTCCCAACCTCCATTGTCATAATCAACTTTAAAAAAACCGCTAAATTCCCTGAAGCCCCCAAACACATATCCTTCGGAGCCCACACCAACTTAGAAGTCAAACCCTATATAAAGCAGGTTAAGCAATGTTCAAAGTGCCTCAAATATAACCACACTGCTTCCCAATGCACCTACCCTAAAACTAAATGTAAAAAATGCGCACAAACAGACTGCCCAGGCACATGCACACCCTGGTGCATCCACTGCAAATCCACCCAACACACCTCACTTTCAAACCAATGCCCACACAGACACACACTCACCCAGCAGGCCAACAAACACATAAACATAGAAACGGCTAAAATCCAAACACGAAAATTTGCTACACCTGCATCTAAACCACTCCTCCCTACACCACACCCAAACACCATCCCACAAACAAACACCACACCCATAACCGACAGCTCTGTCTGGGACCCCTACCGAGAAACCGCACCCACCTCACACACACAAGCAGCCACTCAACCAACCACGAACCCTCCCAAAACATCAACCCCCGCATGCAAAACAAACCTCAAAATGACCACCACAACACGACCCTCATCCAAGCACCCTACAGCCCATATGGCAACAACGCTCTCCCACAAGCAAGCACAACAACAAAACACAAACACTAAGAAAACATCAGCTACACCCATCCCGCCAACACCTTCACAACCCTCCACATCACATGCCTCCCCCATGGAAACTCAACCAGCTAAACCTAATCCAACCCATGACGAAGATTTCTCCACTACTGAGGAAACAATAGACACTACTCCAACTAAAACAAACCAAACTTCCCAACCAGCCAACACCCCAAACCTAAATAACCTCACCTTACTCCTAGCATATATGCATAGTCAAAACTCACCAAAAGCTAGTATGGAATCCTTCCACAAAGTAGCTTTCAATCTAAAATTAACCGATCTTCCCTTCTTCCTCTTTAACCTCCATCTAAAAGAACTCACAGAATAAAATAAAAACTAAAAACTAAATCACCAATCACCCGAAACCAATAATGGAAGGACTAAATATTTTTCAGTGGAACGCCAACGGACTCACCTCCCACGGCCATGAACTAAAAACTAAATTTAAACTAAATAAAGGCCCTCACATTGCTTGTATACAGGAAACCAAATTCTCAAAAAAATCGAAATTCACACTACCTAACTACAACTCAGTTAGAACTGACAGAGCTAAACCGAAAACAAGAAGAGCCGCAGGAGGACTAATCATATTTATCAGGGAAGATATAAATTACGAAGAAATAAAAATAAACACGCCAAACCTAGAAGCCAACGGCATTAAAATCACATTAAATAACCGAAACATAAACATCATAAATATTTACCACTGGGCGGAACAAAAAGTCCAACCTGAGGATCTAAACAAACTACTCAAAATAAGCGATAAATCTACTATATTCCTAGGAGACTTTAACGCTCACCATCCTACATGGAGCATAGATGATAAAATAGATAATCATGGCAAATTAATCTCCGAATGGATAGAAACAAACGACCTAGTACTCCTTAATAGCAACCAACCCACGAGGTACGATAAGATAAACAAAAAAATGTCGGCTATCGACCTAACCATATGCACCGCAGATCTAGCCCAAAGCACTCAATGGGAAGTACACGACGTCCCGCTAGGTAGCGACCACTTCCCCATAAACATAACCATAGGAAATACAAACGTACCAATCCAAACAGAAAACCAAGAACCAAAATTCCATTACAATAAAGCTAACTGGGACCAATTCCAAGATATCTGCAACGAAGCTAACTTAAACGAAATAGAAAATAATGATCCAGAAACCTATTGTAAAAACCTAACAGACTATATAATAAACGCAGCCAAAACCTCCATCCCCTTCAAAACATCTAAGACAGGCAAACCGACGGTACCATGGTGGAATGAGGAAATAGAACAGACTAGACGAAAACGTAAATCAGCCTTCAATAAAGCAAAACGCGACTACAAATATTTAAACATAGCCCACGAACTAAACCACCAGGTTCAAAAACTAGTCCAAATAGCCAAAAGTAGAGACTGGAAAAAATTCTGCGAAGGTATAAATAACCGTACAGATGCCAGAACGGTCTGGCGCAAAATCCACGCCATTAGAGGCTTAAAACGACATAAAAAAACCCCTAACATTAACAACTCAACCAACCCCGCCCAAAAAGCAAATAATCTCGCCAACCACTTTTCGGCCGTTAGCAGTAACAGCAACTTCAGCCAAAAATTCCAAGATAAACTTAAAACAGAAAACAAACCCACAAAAGAACCAAACAATAACAATCTAGAAATAAATCAACCCTACACAATGGAGGAGCTCCTCTACGTAATCCAAAACAGGAAAAAGGGCACAGCCCCAGGATTAGACCTAACCTCTTACCAAATAATTAAAAAACTCCCCCTAAAACTGCTCCAGGCACTACTCAAACTATACAATCTCATCTACCTAAACGGACAGGTTCCTACTCCCTGGAAACAGGCCCTAGTCATACCAATCCCTAAACCTAATAAACCAGCTAATCAAGCTAACTCATATAGACCAATATCCCTAACTTCAAACTTATGTAAAGTAATGGAATCAATGGCTAAAAATAGATTACAATATTACTTAACCCAAAATAACACCATAAACCCAGATCAAAGCGGTTTCACTCCTGGCCGCTCAACCCTAGATAACCTCGCCCGACTAGAACAAGATATTAAGACAGGACAACTAAATAAACAATATACCACAGGCATCTTCTTAGACTTCTCTAAAGCTTTCGACATGGTATGGCACGATGGGCTAATACAAAAACTTAAAAAAATAGGACTCAAAGGTCAGATAATAAACTACATCCAGGACTTCCTAAACAATCGTAAAATAACCGTGTGTATAGACCAAACTCTATCGGACCAATGTCCCCTAGAAAATGGCACTCCACAGGGCAGTATCCTCAGCCCCACCCTCTTCAATATAATGATAAACGATCTATTCGAGGGTCTATCCCCTAAAGTAAACACATCAAAATTCGCGGATGATGGAGCCATCTGGATCCGCACTAAAAGCATGAAAATGGCCAAAAATCTACTCCAAAAATCTCTTAATAAAATACAACAATGGGCTGACAAATGGGGCTTCTCCCTTAACTCAGAAAAAACAACAGGAATAGTATTCAAACATAAAAACATGAAACCCGCCTCCCCAATCCTCCAGCTGAACAATCAAACAATCAAATTTCAAAAACAAACCAAATTCTTAGGACTTATTTTCGATGAACATCTCACCTGGGATGCTCACATCCAAAACCTAACAACTAAATGCAGTAAAGACCTAAACACCCTAAGATGCCTAACTGGCTCTAACTGGGGAGCCTCCAAAGATACTCTCCTCTCTCTCTACATATCCCTAATTAGATCAAAACTAGACTACGGCTGCGCCATATACAACACCCTAAACAACTCTCTATCTAAAAAACTTGACTCAATACAATATCAGGCCCTCAAACTCATTACACGCACCCAACATGGCACCTCCTACACCTCACTTCAGGCCTTAACAGGAGAAATGCCACTAAGTCTACGCAGGGAACAGCTAAGCTTAAATTTCTGGGCCGCGTCCCAATCAAACCCTCTCATCCAAAACTTAATAAACCAAAACATCAGCCCTAAAAACCAAGCTCTAGCTCGTAAACACCCCTTACTTACCCCAATATCCCAAAGAATAACAAACTACCTAAATGAACACCAAATTAAAAATCTTAAACAAAACTGCAAACAATCAAATATCTTCACCCCTAAACTTAAAATACCCAAAATAGACACAACACTAGCTAGCCAAATAAATAAACAAACCGACCCAAACATAGCTAAAACTACCACACTAGCATACATACACAAAAATTGGCCAAATTGGTGTCACATTTACACGGACGGATCCTCAGATCCGACCTCCAAACACACGGGTTTCGGAGTCCATACCACACAACCAACTAAAACCACACTATCCTTCCGACTCCCAAATAACCAATCAATATTCACGGCAGAACTAATGGGCATGGCCTCAGCCCTCCACAATCAAGAATCCAAAAACAACCAAAAAATCCTAATACTTACTGACTCCCTAAGTGGACTACAAGCCCTCCAAAACAAAAATACCAAAAACCGACCTAAATTAATAAATCAAATACTTAAAAGCTCCAACGACCTAACAAAAGCAGGCAAACAAATAACCTTCTTGTGGATACCCGCCCACGTAGGAATATACGGTAATGAAAACGCCGATAAAGCAGCTAAACTATCCCTCAAAATCCCAGAAACAAGCTTAAACTTACCCATCTCAAAATCAGAAATTAAAAGTGTAAACAAACAAAAAATCACAAAAAAATGGCATAACCTATATCTAAACTCAAATAGCCAAATCAAAAGAGTGCTCAGCAAACCACTAACCAAACCAAAAATTCTCCATCCATCCAAAAAAATCGACAGAGTAATCACTAAACTCCAAACAGGACACACCAACCTAAATAACCACCTAAAAATTTTTAAAAAACACACTACAGGTAACTGCCCAAACTGCAAACAACCAGAAACCCCAGAACACGCACTCATCCACTGCACACACTACCTAACACATCGAACCGCATTACAAACCACCCTCAATCTAAACAAGGCTCTCACTCTAGAAGCAATACTAAACCCACAAAATAAACTAGAAAACTTCAAGGCCTTAGGCGTATTCTTAATAAAAACGGAACTAATAAAACGCATCTAAAACCATAATAACCTACCAAATCAAAATCACAAAAACAAACAATCATCCACCATACCCAGCTCCCTTAGTTCTCCTCCCCAACCCCATCGGCATCTATTCCAAATCTCAAAATTCCCAAATTCTATATAAGCAACCCCTAAAGCCCCCTCTTGGGTTGCACAGTCCACCCTCGCCCCTTTCGGAAACACATTAAATGGCCTGACCGGGCCCGTGTGCGAAATACGCATCAGTCGGAAAGCGCACGTTAAATCTCCAAAGTAAGTAAGTAAGTAAGCTTAGTCGGTTGTGCCTTTACAACTGCTATTCAACTTATCGAGGCAGTTTACTATGTAACATGCTTCTTGGGACCAAGGAAATGTATCTTGCTGGATAACAGTTTTTTTCTAATTTATCAGAGATCAGAAATAATAATAATGACGTTTTTGATGTGCATTTCTTTGTTGTGTTCACCAGGATGATGGTGATGGTGTTTGAATTATTAGACACTATTTATTCCAAAAGAGGAATAGGGTTGGTGAAGAGGCAAAGCTTATTTGAACAACATATATATTGATATACAGAAACTGTACAACAAACAGATTAACTGTATCTACAGTTGTAACTATCATGATGCAAATTTTCACTGAATCAAAGTCATATCTTTTCAAGACTCAGATCAGGTTGTTGTGATTGAAGGCCACATTAAACTTGCTAATTTCAAATCATTCATCCCACACTTATGATTTGGTTTGCTGTTTTATGCCGCACTCAAGCAATATTCCGGCTATATGTAAATAATCGAGTCTGGACCAGACAGTCCAGTGATTGACATCATGAGCATCGACCCACACAATTGGAATCAATGACATGCATCAACCAAGTCACCGAGCCTGATCGCCACCTGATGGCGTTAGTCAACTCTTTAGACGAGCATTGTCGCCCGTTACGGAAAGTATTGGGTTACAAATATCCCTTGTAAAACCTTTCAACATGTTCAAATGACACATCGAAAGGGCATTGTGAAAAATTGCACCATGTTAGGATTCTTAAATACAGTTTCAGCTTGACATTGAGTACTTTAAACTTTAAAGTGAAAAATACATTCACAACAAGTGAGCTGTGTCTGCCAATCAGTCGGTGAGTAAATTGGAGTAGGGGACTAATTTCGAAGGTAAACTTGTTTCAACGTTTAACAACTACATGCATTTGTGTTTGTATGAGACAATGTGTGTTTAATTCCATATATTTTACTTCAAAGCATGTTATCACAATAAATTGAGTCGGGTATAGGATAAGTTGGAGTAGAGGCTAATTTCTATTGTAAACTTGTTTTAACATTTCACAATTATTGGTCTTTGCAAGTTATCAATCCTAGTTTAATTTCATTTATTTTACCAAGGTAAATAAAAAATAAGGTGTCATTTTCGTCAAGTAATAATCTACAAACACCCACCTCACCCGGCTCCCTTAGTTCCCTCCTCCACCCACCTCGGCATTTATTCCAAATTTAAAAATTTCAAAAAATCAATATAAGCAACCCCTAAAAGCCCCCTCTTGGGTTGCACACACCACTTTCACCCTTCTCGGAATACACTAAATGGTCCGACCAGGCCCGTGTGCGAAATACGCTGTAGTCGGAAAGCGCACGTTAAATCTTTTATATCAGTCAGAAGTAATAATCGCCGTTTTCGCTTTCGGCGAGTATTTCGCCAGTCAGTGCTGTTTTGCTAAGGTGTCGTTTCAGCTATAACCCGCTTATTGCACATTATTAGTTTCAATTTATATTTATAATCATTTTAACCACTGTAATAAGTAAAAAATGAAATAAAAGTATATAGAAAATAAACAAGGAAATGTTATAAAATGTGCATCCGCAGGCAATATTTATAAGATAATCCTGCATGTAGCTGTGGCCATCACACTGAAGATGCACTTCACTTCTTTCTCATATGTCCAAATTACAATGATTTAAGACAGAATATGTACTATTATGTTAAGGGATATGATCTAAATTCAATTCTATTAGGTAATCCTGAAAGGACGTCAAAAATAAACTTAGAAATTCTTAAATCAGTAGAAGACTACATTCAGCTATCCAATAGGTTTTGTGATTGTACATAGCATCTTAAATTTATAATACTATTCCTTGCCGTATATTGCAGTACACTATTACTACTAAAAATGCGACCTGACAGCGCCGACAACGTAGTTTCTATAATAAGAACATGTATATAATTGTATTCCTTGACTGTACTTTTGTCATATCATATTGTATTCTAATTCTGGAGCGGTATTCAAATAAGTTTTTGCTTGTTTACCCATCCAGTTCACATATAAATGTTTAAAACAATATTTAGTAAACAAATAATTTAAACTCATGCAACAACATAGCGTGTGGAGACGATAGACCACTGAAAAGAGCATATATATATATGCACATCCAATGACCCCTGACATCACAAGGCATTGTTTTGCCAGTGTGTCAGGCAACAGAATACTACGAATTACATCACAGGGTACTGTGACCTGTTTGAAAAGTTAGGTACTGTATTCTAAAGGTAGGCCCAAAATTCTAGACAATCCAGTGATTGATATTATGAACATCAATCCACACTGTTAGATGGTCACTGTCAGATGCCATGAACCAGGTCACTGAGCCTGATCACCTGATCTATTAGGTTATCTCTTATGGTTGAGGCTAAAACGGCACCTCAGCAAAATGTCACTGATTTCTCCAACGAAAACAGCACCTTGATTTGGCAAAAAGGGCTACTAATTGTTGTCTGTTATCTGGAGAGACATGTTGATTCCTGGCCGAAATATATATAAATGAAATTTCTATAAAATTACTATTTATTTCCTACTTACTCAAATAAATATGCCATATATAGTATACCTGTTGTCCAGTTTCTTGACATTTTCGCCAGACTCAGGTTCAGCTTGACATTGAGCTAATCTGAGTAAAGCTACTTAAAACTTCAAAGCATGTGATCTTTCAATGATAAGTTTAGTTGCACCTCCCAATCAGAATCATGAGTAAATTTGAGCATTTAAATTTTTCTAATGTAAATTATTTTTAGGTGACTAACATTTAACAATTATTTGTGTTTGCAAGTTTAATTGCATTTATTTTACTTCAAAGAAATCAAAGCATATTATATTTTCACAATAAGTTTAGTTGCATCTCCAAATCAGAGTCAGCAAGTAGATGCTAGTTTTTAATGTAAACCTTTTTGAACATTTCTCAGTTATTTGTGTTTACAAGTGACCATGCAAGTTTAATTTCATGTATTCGGGCATATTCAGACCCAAGTTAAAAAAAATAACAAGGTGCTGTTTTCACCAGGCAATAGTAGGCGAGGTACTATTTCCCTTTATAGTATAACCCTCTCTTACAACTAGCATAGGTTGATGGGGACCAATTCCAACCCGGAATCCCCAAATGAGTGGGTATGGTTTTACGCTGTTTTTAGCAATACCACAGCAAGGGACACCTGACATAGACTTCACACATTGTACCCATGACAAGAATCGAACCTTGGTCTTCAGCACTTCAACCACTAGGCTACCCCACCGCCAAAATTCCCAACATGATCAAGTTGTCATCACGGTATTCTTCAACAAGTTCAAGTGAAAATATCCATACCTTTCAAATGTCTTATCTTCCACTTCACAATGTTCACTGTTGCAAAACTCCTGTCATTTAATTTGTTCTTGATTATTCACACCTGCAAAAGTAAGTTTAGTCGGTACGGTATGAACTAAAAAAATGAGTCACTATAGAGTATCTAGATAAAGGAATATAAATAAGCAAACATATTTCTACATCATATACATTAGCAAGGATTAACATAAGTTAGGTAGATTGCTTATCCTACAAAAATTAAATCACACATTTACTAACATATATAAAACAGAATAAGTGGCTAACAGAAGATAAATAACTTTAATACGTGATCAATATTATTAACATATTCCTTACCTGAATCAGAGACCATATAACAGTCTATGTATTATGGTCTCTGTCTGAATATGTCACGTCTTCAGCTCCCTGCAATCGAGGTTGTGAAACATTTCTGCTGTAGGGATATTACATCCGCTGGGATATCGCTTGTCACACTGCCTGGCATGGTAGGCAAACGTATATCCCATACACCACATAGGTATACTTCCTAATACACACTGTCGAAATCCCCGCGGCTCCCAATATGGCCTGTATGAACTGTAATCGGCCAACCTCGTCTCTTTCCGTAACTGCTGCAGAAATGACCGCTCGTCATTCGTGACCAACTCGTGTTATTCCGGGACAAGCAAGTCTACCCATAATTCCCTGTATGGCCGAAGGCGCCATTTTGGAACACAAATGTAAACAAACACTCAAAGCTCGTGTAATCGATGTACACCGTGATGCTTGATTGCGATATGCTTACCTCGTGTATCGATACATTGTTCTCAATCACCTCGGCAACAATGCAGTTTACCGGGCGCAGCCCGAGCTCTACCATCCGCTCAATTACCGCGCTATAGTGCCAACGCTGTCTCGTTATACCGTTACCGTGCCTCGCGCTCTGGTGACTCTCGCTTCACGACCCAACACCCGTTTTCGGTCTTAGGGAAACTTACACGTCTTTACGATCCAACACCCGTTCTCGGTCTTAGGGAAACTTACACATCTTTACGATCCAACACCCGTTCTCGGTCTTAGGGAAACTTACACATCTTTACGATCAAACACCCGTTCTAGGTCTTAGGGAAACTTACACATCTTTACGATCAAACACCCGTTCTAGGTCTTAGGGAAACTTACACATCTTTACGATCCAACACCCATTTTCGGTCTTAGGGAAACTTACACGTCTTTACGATTCAAAACCCCTTTTCGGTCATTAGGGTTAGCTTGCTTTGGGCAAGGGCTGGCCATAAATTCTTACCTTTTCAAGCGTTAATCCGGTTAATCCCATTGGTCGGCCACGTTGACATTAAGAACAGCGGGTGTGGTTTCAAGAAAAGATGAATGTGAAAGCAGACCGTGACGTCACACGCATGCGCAATTCATTGTTTATTGAATTACGCATGCATGTCAATGGGGACTCTAATGACCCGTTAAACGAGCACTGATTACATGTGATAGCGCCTGTGGTCCAGTGGTAGAGCGTCGGCTAAATAACGCATTAATTAGAAGATCCGATGACCCGGCGAAGCGCGTTCGAGCCCCCACAGCGCTAATTGGATCTGAAAAAGTGCGCCCGGTAAAGTGCACTACTCCCATCACCTCTAACTCGGAAATCCCGGTCGAAATCCACCTGAGCCATCCACAACGAGGACGTCAAGTATTTCGAAAACTCGATTGACAGCCGAAGGAAGGAAGAGCAGCTTGCAGATGCCAGGTACGTAGCAGGGCTTCGAGACATAATGGTCAATGATTTCTATACAGAGATCTTATGGAATGGATTGATTTAGATATTTTCCTGATCTCCATGTTACTACTGTAAACGTCAAGGGCCTTTTAGTTTTGTTGTTTTCGGAAACCCTTTGTTAATATTATGATCAAGTGTTTGTTGTGACATGGTATTTCTATTTGGGATTGCATAAGAGCTACAGGTGCAGGACTTTTAAGGGTCGTGTCCTTATTCTCAACATAACGCTGGGATTTGATGATGAGGGTTAGTTACCAAGGGTATAAATCTGGCAAAGTGCATGTCAAACAAAACGTGGCATTCAATTTCAATCATGTGTTGCCACCTGAACCACCTGAAAGTGAGATATGGATTACAATGAATAATGACAGCTTATCAATCTTTAACAAATTCTCACTGAAACATTGAAAGGATAAAGACAAGTTAGTTGTTTTCTGTTTCAGCATGTTCAGGGTTTGTGGGCAGGTTCACAGACATCCTCAGGGAGGATACCAAGTATTGAGTGAGTATTTTTGTTTGTGATAAATACAAACTACATGTATTCATCATGGTATATTTCAATGTAATGTGAAACATCACACTCACAATAGTCCAGCTCTGTGATGGCAGCCTGTAAATAATTGAACATGGACCAGACAATCTAGTGATTGTTATTTTCAGCAAAGATCCATGCCCTCAGAGTATGATGACAACCTAGTCTGACCACTCAATTCATTAGTTGATTAGTGTTTGCAGCGGTAGAAACTAACACTTTCAGTCCACCAGTCCTAAAATGATAGCATATAGCAAAACCTTTAAAATGTCAAAATGACCAGTGCCAATTTCTAACCCTGGTGTTTGGATGTTGTGTTTGTGTGTGTATGTATGAGTGTATTTAGGTTGGTTTGTTGTTTAACGCCGCACTCAGCTATATGACGGCGGTCTGTAAATAATCGAGTCTGGACCAGACAACCCAGTGATTCATATCATGAGCATCGAGCCACGGAATTTAGATCAATGACATGCATCAACCTAGTCAGAGAGTCTGACCACCCGATCCCGTTAGTCGCCTTTTACGACAAGCATAATGGCCTTTTACGGCAAGTATGGGTTGCTGAAGACCTAGTCTACCCCGGAATCTTCACGGGTCGAGTGTATTTAACTTAAATCATGAATCTTATACTTGTTTCTCTGTGCTTTTACAATGTAACCCAAATTTTCTCTGGAATAATAAAGTATTCTCTTATTTATGTCATTTCTGAACAAAGTGTCATGGAAAAGCCAAACAAATAGCCTAGAAATAAAAGTAAATACTGCATTGCATTAATCTGCATTTCAAGAAAATGTGGCAATAATTCATGGAATGATATTCACCTCGGTGAGGATCTCTCTGCATTGTCGAACAAGTTATTTCCTATGTAATGTATGTGTTGAATGACCCTGACTTTGTTGTCAAAATATTGTTTTAACATTTGTTAAATATGGGGATAAATGTCATCTCTGAATGTTTGACATGAATTATTATGATTAGGGTAGTTCTAAGTCGGAATCACAACCGGGGTCTTTTCATTTGAATCAAATGTACAACATGTACAGTTTGGACATTTCTGTGATGTGAATGCTACTTATGTTTGTAGAATGTCCGGATGAATAAAAGAGACAGTCATCCGTGCAGCATCAATGCAAAGAAAGACCATAGAAGAGCAACAGTGAGTGGTAAATATTTTGTTTGGTTCATATGGTTATTTAGCAAATATGTCTTCAGTTTGTTCCTTATCGCTGTAGGCACGGATGTCCTATTATCTAAGGCACTACAATTTTCTGTGCAGAGTTGCATCTCTTGGGCTTAGCAGAAACCTATAGTCATGTGTTCAAATCCTGGTACTCCCCGATTATGTTGCTAGGTTTGTCAGCATTATACACATACTCGTGGGATTCATCAAAGACCTGCACCACTTAGGACTTTCTTCCCACATCAAACTAACATGCGGTGATATATCTGGAATACTGTTCAAAGCAGTGTTAAAGCCAAATCATTTATTTAACACTGCATCCAGCAATAGTTTGGCTATATGACAAGGATTGTGAATATATATTTTTCCATGTTGATGAGTTGAAACAATCACTAAATGACATCTAGTGATGAAATGACAAAAGAGATTCCCAGCATTCCAAGCCTAATTAATAGATAAGGTTGTGATTGAGTAGGCTCATTGATCACATGTAATCATACCACAGTGATGTGGGATATTGTCCATAATAGTTATCATCGGTTTGTCTGGACCGAGTTCATAACATTAGTCACTGGTTTGTCTGGTTGAGATTTGAGATGTGATTATCTTAAATGTTTAGCATATAACAAGACTCACATATGACAACTTAAGTGATTTTGCTGCCTTCTATTTGTAAGTACATGTGGCAACAATTCTTTTTGATTGCTAAAATCTTTTTACATAATGCTGCAGAAACTGAAGTCCTGCTTGAGGTCCCTGGATGAGTACTCCAGGTTGACAGTCTGGAAGGACCAGACAAGGGAGTCCTAAACAGAGGCTGCACCCCTTCAGATATCAGAGGTGATTTGCAGACAGCGATGATGAGGGTCCTGTTATTTCAATGGAGGCCGACCGAGAAATTGTATGCCAAATGGTACTGGGACACACAAAGGCTGGTCTGGCTAATGTGAGAAGACCAACCAATGCCAAGCTGGAGTGGAATTCTTCCAGGACATTCAGGAAATTCTTGTAAACACTTGAAAGGAATGATAAATGGGACTTATTGTCTTTAAATGTGGACCCAAACACCAAATGGAAAGTGCACAATTCTACTAACACAATGCAGCAGAGATAGAGTCTAACTGGTATCCCCTCATCCTGGTTCCTGTTCATCCATGGCAATATAGAAAGAAAAGGAGGATTGAGGGAAAGTAAGTTATCTGAACTGGTGAACATAATCCGTAGGTACTGTCAAGCGAACAGTTATCACACTCTGTTATGAGTATTGAAGAATAGGATGAAATTGCATACTGCATCAGGAACCATCATGTGAACACTGTTCAATGTGCGATATACTATAGGCATATGAATAAAAGAAATTGATAATTTGATTGTTGCTTATGTTTCATTTGCCAGCTGTGTAAATGGGGATGTTTCATGATTTTGCCTCAGTTTAATAGCCACACTTATCTTATGAAACTATGCATTGCTTGGGCATCTCAAGATAAATAACACATGTTTCCTTTGCTCTGAAAACGTCTGATGACACATTGATCTGTTATGTCAAAGGTTAAAGTCACAACCAGACAAAAAGTTTGTTTGTGGTCTAACTCTTCCTTTGGGCAGGGGTCGAAGTTGGAAAAAGGTCGTGTGTGATCAATATATACTACATTTTCCCTTAAATTGCCTTTTCTACAGAAGTCTTAGTAACTCTTATACATATACTGGTTACATTACTTCCATATTTTGGTCAATGATATGTTGAATTCTACAAAAGGACTGCATATTTGGTTTATGTGCTGGATAGCTCTTTGAAATGTTTTTGAAATATTTATCACTGATATTGAAGGTCAAATTCACACTCAAAAGTGATAACTCATGAGGGGTTGAAGTGTAAGATCAAGGCAACAGTGAAGGGGTCATTCATAAAGTATTTCTGCAATTATAACTAAAATGCCTACTTCTGGAGATATTTGTGAAGTATTAAGCACATCGTTGTTATATTATTTGAATACACATATATGTGCAGTGGTTACAACTCCAGTGTCAAATTAACTGTCAATCCCTTTTAATAAAATAATTCACAGTAACTGAGGAAGAGCTTACTGTAGTACCATAAAACTAGGGTGAGGCAAATGTCAATGAAGTTAGTATTTTGGATATAACAAGTACATGTACCGTTACAAATAGTCTTATTATCATCTAATAGGACCAAAGGCCCAAGTGAGCACATTGTCAATGACTTTTTCTTTTTCTCAGTACAAACTGGAAGTCTGGACATGAAATTTAAGGATATCATTATACAAGAACTGATGTTTGTTCATTAAATACCATTAACATCCGAAAAGGACAAAATATGAAATTGAACAATTTTCTTCTCCAAAAATGTTTTAGGAGGATATTTACCATTAAAATAACACAGAATATTACAACAGGTATCTGTAATGCACAGGCTAACATTATTTACCAGAAGCAAGTCATGAAGAAAATTTGCATCCGGATACCTTCCGGAAACCTTCCGGAAACCTTCCGGAAACCTTCCAGATGCCTTCAACAACCTTCAAATTGCTTGGTATTTTCAAGTTAATTTTTTTATGTGTTTCACACTTAAGTGAACAAAATGCACCCCCCAAATTTTGACATTTTTTTTGGAAGGTTTCCGGAAGGTTTCCGGAAGGTATCCGGGCCGGATCCAAAATGGGAAGGTATCCGGAAGGTTTCCGGAAGGTTTCCGGAAGACGGAAACCTACACTTTTTTTGCTGTGCATACAATCTTGGATAGTTGGTTCTGATAGGTATATATGGAATATAAGTATTTCTTGTGTTGACGTTATAAATCCGGATTCCCCGTGCCAGACTGTAATGTTATATGGGGACCACGGTCGACGGTCTGCTGTTCTTTCATGTGCTAGTCTTAATGTTGTGTTTGTGTAATGTCTAGCCTTTGTGTAATTTAGACACTGACTGTTTCATGTGTGCAATCACAGACTGGTACAATTTGTACCAATACAATTGCTCAGTCTGCCCCAGGCAATGGCCCCAAGACAACAAGAACTCGTATAACTCAAGGAGTAAACTTAATCGAATGACAGAAACCTACAGAAAGAGTCCTGTGTTGAATTCTGGGAATTCTGGTGCCAGCAAGACGAAAACAATATCCTGAAATAAGAGCTGTGTCATACAAAGGATCACACACATATATGTAAACATATACCATTGTCCTCACGGCGCCAAAAGCTATACTTCATCTACGAGGTAGAAGGTGTAATATCCTTCTTCTAAGGAAGTGAGGTACAATAAAACTTCTTATTTCCCCCAAGGGAATACAGAGTCTTACTGAAGTTTTGCCTCCGGTGGAGTTTTCCTTACACTACCTCAGCGGCAGCTATTGTGGAGGTGCGAAAGGCTTCTTATCAGACCCTATAATTACGAGGTACAGAGACATTTAGTTGGGAGCTGTAGACAGGTTTATGCATGGACATATGTGTCTGGTATAATACACACGGATTGCCTAACTCGTTAAAGGAAACTCAGATATGCCGACTAAAGGAAAGTGAGGTCAAATGTTTGGATTTGATTAATACACATTGGATTTATTATATATCCTTCTGTGTCTCAGTTATTAACTGATAGGTTAACAAAGGAGATTAACTGTCTGGATATACCGGGTCATGGCATTGCCCCATATTTAAAATGAGTTATCCGATAGCCTATTACAGCAAATATCATCGAGAGTTTAGCTCATTTGTTCCGCTATGCTAAAATCCGTCGTTATATCCTTGTGAAGAGCCTTCTTCTCGTGTGGAGATCGTTCGATTAGCCTGGGATGAGGTAGCATTTAGTGACTGGATTCTTTGTCCAGTGTGTCTCAGACGGAATGGCCTTCCTCTTACTTAACGGCCATCAAATAGGTTCCATTGTAATCTAGTGTACTCGCTATAATGATTCAATTGACATTTATCATATTAAGCATGACTGATCATTAAGTAGATGACAATTCAATGAAGCTTTCAGAAGATTGGGTATACACACTTTCAGAATGTAGTGCTAGACATGTAGTGTTAATTAGTACTTGCTGAATGTACCACTAGACACGGAGTGATAATACATACTATCTGTATACTCTCTGAATGTACAACTAGACAAGGAGCGATAATATATACTATCTGTATACTCGCTGAATGTACAACTAGACACGGAGTGATAATACATACTATCTGTATACTCTCTGAATGTACAACTAGACACGGAGTGATAATATACACTATCTGTATACTCGCTGAATGTACAACTAGACACGGAGCGATAATACATACTATCTGTATACTCGCTGAATGTACCACTAGACACGGAGTGATAATATACACTATCTGTATACTCGCTGAATGTACAACTAGACACGGAGTGATAATATATACTCTCTGTATACTCGCTGAATGTACAACTAGACACGGAGTGATAATACATACTATCTGTATACTCGCTGAATGTACAACTAGACACGGAGTGATAATATGTACTATCTGTATACTCGCTGAATGTACAACTAGACACGGAGTGATAATATACACTATCTGTATACTCGCTGAATGTCAACTAGACACGGAGTGATAATACATACTATCTGTATACTCGCTGAATGTACAACTAGACCCGGAGTGATAATATATACTATCTGTATACTCGCTGAATGTACAACTAGACACGGAGTGATAATACATACCAGCTGTATACCCGCTGAATGTACAACTAGACACGGAGTGATAATACATACTATCTGTATACTCGCTGAATGTACAACTAGACACGGAGTGATAATACATACTATCTGTATACTCGCTGAATGTACCACTAGACACGGAGTGATAATATATACTATCTGTATACTCGCTGAATGTACAACTAGACACGGAGTGATAATATATACTATCTGTATACTCGCTGAATGTACAACTAGACACGGGGTGATAATACATACAAGCTGTATACTCGCTGAATGTACAACTAGACACGGAGTGATAATATACACTATCTGTATACTCGCTGAATGTACAACTAGACACGGAGTGATAATATACACTATCTGTATACTCGCTGAATGTACAACTAGACACGGAGTGATAATACATACTAGCTGTATATTCGCTGAATGTACAACTAGACACGGAGTGATAATATATACTATCTGTATACTCGCTGAATGTACAACTAGACACGGAGTGATAATATACACTATCTGTATACTCGCTGAATGTACAACTAGACACGGAGTGATAATACATACTATCTGTATACTCGCTGAATGTACAACTAGACCCGGAGTGATAATATACACTATCTGTATACTCGCTGAATGTACAACTAGACACGGAGTGATAATACATACCAGCTGTATACTCGCTGAATGTACAACTAGACACGGAGTGATAATACATACTATCTGTATACTCGCTGAATGTACAACTAGACACGGAGTGATAATATATGCTAGCTGTATACTCGCTGAATGTACAACTAGACACGGAGTGATAATATACACTATCTGTATACTCGCTGAATGTACAACTAGACCCGGAGTGATAATATACACTATCTGTATACTTGCTGAATGTACAACTAGACACGGAGTGATAATATACACTATCTGTATACTCGCTGAATGTACAACTAGACCCGGAGTGATAATATCCACTATCTGTATACTCGCTGAATGTCAACTAGACACGGAGTGATAATACATACTATCTGTATACTCGCTGAATGTACAACTAGACCCGGAGTGATAATATATACTATCTGTATACTCGCTGAATGTACAACTAGACACGGAGTGATAATACATACTATCTGTATACTCGCTGAATGTACAACTAGACACGGAGTGATAATACATACTATCTGTATACTCGCTGAATGTACAACTAGACACGGAGTGATAATACATACTATCTGTATACTCGCTGAATGTACAACTAGACACGGAGTGATAATATATACTATCTGTATACTCGCTGAATGTACAACTAGATACGGAGTGATAATATATACTATCTGTATACTCGCTGAATGTACAACTAGACACGGAGTGATAATATATACTATCTGTATACTCGCTGAATGTACAACTAGACACGGAGTGATAATATATACTATCTGTATACTCGCTGAATGTACAACTAGACACGGAGTGATAATACATACAAGCTGTATACTCGCTGAATGTACAACTAGACACGGAGTGATAATATACACTATCTGTATACTCGCTGAATGTACAACTAGACACGGAGTGATAATATACACTATCTGTATACTCGCTGAATGTACAACTAGACACGGAGTGATAATACATACTAGCTGTATACTCGCTGCATGTACAACTAGACACGGAGTGATAATATATAATATCTGTATACTCGCTGAATGTACAACTAGACACGGAGTGATAATACATACTATCTGTATACTCGCTGAATGTACAACTAGACACGGAGTGATAATATGTACTATCTGTATACTCGCTGAATGTACAACTAGACACGGAGTGATAATATACACTATCTGTATACTCGCTGAATGTCAACTAGACACGGAGTGATAATACATACTATCTGTATACTCGCTGAATGTACAACTAGACCCGGAGTGATAATATATACTATCTGTATACTCGCTGAATGTACAACTAGACACGGAGTGATAATACATACTATCTGTATACTCGCTGAATGTACAACTAGACACGGAGTGATAATACATACTATCTGTATACTCGCTGAATGTACAACTAGACACGGAGTGATAATACATACTATCTGTATACTCGCTGAATGTACCACTAGACACGGAGTGATAATATATACTATCTGTATACTCGCTGAATGTACAACTAGACACGGAGTGATAATATATACCATCTGTATACTCGCTGAATGTACAACTAGACACGGAGTGATAATATATACTATCTGTATACTCGCTGAATGTACCACTAGACACGGAGTGATAATATATACTATCTGTATACTCGCCGAATGTACAACTAGACACGGGGTGATAATACATACAAGCTGTATACTCGCTGAATGTACAACTAGACACGGAGTGATAATATACACTATCTGTATACTCGCTGAATGTCAACTAGACACGGAGTGATAATACATACTATCTGTATACTCGCTGAATGTACAACTAGACACGGAGTGATAATATATACTCTCTGTATACTCGCTGAATGTACAACTAGACACGGAGTCAAATTAATACTAATGTATATCAGACATGTTGTGTTAATTAATACCAGTTGCATACATGCTGAATATATTATCAGACGTGTTGTGTTAATTAATACCAGTTGCATACTTGCTGAATATAGTACTAAACATGTTGTGTTAATTAATACTAGTTACATACTTGCTAAATGTAGTATCATACATGTTGTGTTAATAAATACTAGTTGCATACTTGCTAATGTAGTATCAGACATGTTGTGTTAATTAATACTAGTTGCATACTTGCTGAATATAGTACTAAACATGTTGTGTTAATTACTACTGGTTGTATACTTGCTAAATATAATATCAGACATGTTGTGTTAATTAATACTAGTTGCATACTTGCTAGATATAGTATCAGACATGTTGTGTTAATTAATACTAGTTGCATACTTGCTGAATATAGTACTAGACATGTTGTGTTAATTAATACTTGTTGTATACTTGCTAAATGTAGTATCATACATGTTGTGTTAATTAATGCTAGTTGCATACTTGCTAAATAGAGTATCAGACATGTTGTGTTAATTAATACTAGCTGTGTACTTACTGAATATAGTATCAGACATGTTGTGTTAATTAATACCAGTTGCATACTTGCTGAATATAGTATCAGACGTGTTGTGTTAATTAATGACAGTTGCATACTTGCTGAATATAGTATCAGACGTGTTGTGTTAATTAATGCCAGTTGCATACTTGATGAATATAGTACTAGACATGTTGTGTTAATTAGTACCAGTTGCATACTTGCTGAATATAGTACTAGACGTGTTGTGTTAATTAATACCAGTTGCATACTTGCTGAATATAGTATCAGACATGTTGTGTTAATTAATACCAGCTGTATACTTACTGAATATAGTATCAGACATGTTGTGTTAATTAATACCAGTTGCATACTTGCTGAATATAGTACTAGACATGTTGTGTTACTTAGTACCAGTTGCATACTTGCTGAATATAGTATCAGACGTGTTGTGTTAATTAATACCAGTTGCATACTTGCTGAATATAGTATTAGACATGTTGTGTTAATTAATACCAGTTGCATACTTGCTAAATATAGTATCAGACGGTTTGTGTTAATTAATACCAGCTGTATACTTGCTGAATAAAGTATCAGACGTGTTGTGTTAATTAATACCAGTTGCATACTTGCTAAATGTAGTACCAGACATGTTGTGTTAATTAATACTAGCTGTGTACTTACTGAATATAGTACTAGACATGTTGTGTTAATTAATACTAGTTGCATACTTGCTTAATATAGTATCAGACATGTTGTGTTCATTAATACCAGTTGCATACTTGCTGAATATAGTATCAGACGTGTTGTGTTAATTAATACTAGCTGTATACTTGCTGAAAGTAGTACAAGCTATGTTTTACTGTGTGAATGTTAGCACTATACAAATGTACACATTATTATTATTATTATTATTATTATAAAATGTTGAATGAAGTACCAGGCATATAATAGATATACTAAATGTAGTACCAGCCATGTTGTGACAATGCAGTTCCAGTCGACGGCGCCTCTTCCTATCATTGGGGCGGTCGGGTAGCCTAGTGGTTAAAGTGTTAGCTCGTCACGCCGAAGACCCGGGTTCGATTCCTGACATGGGTACAATGTGTGAAGCCCATTTCTTGTGTCCTCCGCCGTGATACTGCTGTAATATTGCTAAAAGCGGCGTAAAACCTCACTCACTCACTCACTCTTCCTATCATTGCCACTTCCAATCTCTGAACATTGCCCAGAATTCCCTGCCTCTTCATTACAGATAATGGTTATAACTGTACTATTATAAGATGCGAATCCTTTACACTTACATATGCATGCTATATGGACTCAATCATATTATAATCCAATTAAGTCCTCTGTAACCTACTTGTTATACATATGTGTTCGTTTTCTGTTTTGCTGTCAAGAAGAGTATTCACATCATGGGCTTATGTCTCTAATAGCCATTTGTTTCTCTGTGTAGTCACATGTGTTCATCATTATCAAGATAGATTTGTATAAAGAAGGTAATCACCAACCTGGTAGCTCCACTTTAGACAAGTCATTTAACTGTTACTCTTGAAATATGTTTTCCCCACGGATATAATCACGTTCCCGTGGATATTGTGTAATCATGTATCTACAAATGCCAGGTAGACGTCTCTTCCAGGCTTAAATGATTCACCGCCATCCATAATGATGTAGCATAATGGCCATCCGCAAGTAGAAAAAACTGAAAGCAGGTAGAATTTACTTCTACAAGGTCTGAAGTTTTGACCCTACCAAACAGCCGTGAAAACAGACGAACAAACAGTCAGTAAAATATTCTGAAGAAGTCTATTTCAAACGAAATTCAAACTTGTTAATCATCATCATCATCATCATCATCATCATCATCATCATCGTCATCATCAGCAACAGCACCCTCATCACCCTCTTCGTCATCGTTATCGTCATTGTCATCATCATCATCATTATAACTTTTCACTTTCACATTGTTAAGTGTCGACTTCCAAATTGAAACTTTAAGTTAGCCAGACATCTATACGTAAAACGTAAAAAAAACATTAAGCGTGAAACCAACAAACAACAAAGAAAAGTTATACAATTAACAACTGTATCAAGTCCGCCTGACATACATCTGTCTGATGGTATCAAGTCCGCCTGACATACATGTGTGTAATAGTATGAAGTCTGCCTGACATACTTCGGTCTAATAGTATTAAATCCGCCTGACAAACATGTGTCTAATAGTGCCAAGTCCGGCTAACATACATCTGTCCACCAGGACAAACCTTCCATAATACAACAAGGAACAAAGTCATTACGTAATTGTCTGCACGCACCACTTCACTCTGAATCATGACATTATCGCCCGAGGCCCATGGTTCTACTCAGTGTTACATTAGCGAGGACGTCTTCCTGGAGACATGTTCTGTAGCTGTCTGGACCGGAATGTAAAAGACTACGAGAGGTAGAGACAGAAATGACGGAGGCTCCTTCTGTATCCGAACTGTGACGTCACATTGTCAGTGAAACCGTGTTGGCGAGGATACGAAATGGCCGTGTGACCCTTCACGGAATCCACCAGACGGGTTGACAATTGCAATCAATATCTCCACACCAAGTTTTTTTAAGGCCTGACATTTGCACAGCTTCAGTGCGTGCAGTACTGAGACATTCCTCTGCTCAATAACAAGAATTTGAGAGGGCAAAAATGAAGAGTGATATATCTTAACTAGTTGTAAGCGGGTAGCATCTAATTTCATTCTTCCAGCTCGCTGCAATGCATAACTGAGTACAATTTTGCAAGACATAAAATGTATAGCTTTGAAATGATTTTATTTGAAATGATCGGAGACTGTGTTGTATCCCATGTCTGGAATGTTAATGTCACAAACTGTGCAGTTTTATGTGCTAGAACAGAAACATTTGACATGAAGTGGTCCATTTATCCAGAAAATGAATATAAGTATATCTCAATGTGTTCCCATTTAACAATTTACATTAATCTATTTTCATCATTTGTCCAGTATAACCTGAAAAAACAGCATCGATTCCTGTGTATCATAAATAAATGTCATTCTACTTACTGAAAATTACTTTGTTCTTCCTCTTTGCATTCCGAATACAAACCAAATACGATAACTATTGTTATTTAATTTGAGTAAAATTGTCGAACTGACTTCAAAACTGATAGAGTTTGTCTCTCACCCAAGTTTTTCACATTTCAACTCATCGTTTTGATTCAAAAGCTGTCAGGTTGAACGTTGATAATTGTTTCACATTTAACAGAATACATACCATTCATTAACTGTAGGCCAAAAGAAAGTACAGTCCCCCTGGCGATAATGCCAGCTGGTTATAATGCCACTGGTTCTAATGCCAGCTGGTTATATTGCCACTGGTTATAATGCCACTGGTTATAATGCCACCTGGTTATAATGCCACCTGGTTATAATGCAACTGGTTATAATGTATCTGGTTATAATGTCACCCTGGTTATAATACACCTGATTATAATGCCATTTGGTTATAATGCCATATTTTTCTCAGAACGGATTTCCGCATAGCAAGATACCCTGTGTATAATGCCACCCTGATTGGCCACTGCCAATTTTTTGTTTCGACAAACGTTCCAAGTCCCTGGTTATAATGTCATTATGTTACGAGTATAATTACTCTTTCTCTCTTCTAAATAAATGAACTGCATTGATCTCAGTTGTTTTCACAGTTAATCCTCTCTGAGAATCATGCATGTTTTAACCAAGCAAATTAGTTTGAGTTGAATGATAATATTCTTTTCAAAAAGCGTAAATAAACTGGCATTTCTGTTTTTTTACCTTCCTGGTTGTGATGGCACTCAGGTTATAATTCCCCTGGTTATAATTCCCCTGGTTATAATGCCACCTAGTTATAATGCACCTGATTATAATGCCGACTGGTTGTAATGCCACTCTGGTTATAATAGCATATGGACGAAAGGTAACATTATAACTAAGGATGATTGCATACATCCTGATGGTGCCTAGATACAAACAAAATATGGTAATTGGATGGTTATGTAATGTTTTTGATACCGGTATCAAAGGTGTATTTTGGACCATAAGATTGCAGTGTTTCGGCTACTGGTTTCAACCTTGTAACGTTTTGATAACGTGTGTAATTATTTTGTCAAATCCAATTTTACAACTGTATACCCTGTTGTGTGCTTTTAATGGTTTTTTTTGTTTGTTTTTGTACGAACTTCACTGATTGCAAGTATTGGGGATATCGGTCTTGTAGTTCTGAATGGGGGTCCATCTTTGGGAGCGTTTAAATTACTATATTCTTGATGGGGGCTATTATTGCTTGTAATAGGTCCATAAACTTGGGTAAACATTATTCATGTGATTGATATAATATGAATATTTGCCCTGGGACGCGTATACCATAACCCGAGTAGCCAAAGAGCGAGATGCGTGTGCCAAAGACACATTCGTCTACACTCGCCTCTTTCTGTAACCTGGAAGAAGACTCGTCCCCCAATCGATGATTGTTATGTGCGAAAATACAAAAAAACCAATCAGAATGCGCGTATGATTTCAAGTTCTTCGTCAAAAAATCCCTCAGAAATAACTTTTGATTTTCCACATGTCTTGCATCTAAAAATACAACCAACACACCGTTAAATGTGTTCAATCACACTGTATAATTCCGCACGTTCCGATGTGTTTTATATTGCATCTGAAATATATATAATGTATGGGGAATTATATGTGAACCATAACGCAACGAGTTGACAATTGTTTTAGGTATGCCTGTTTGCGCTAACACGGAACTCGGTCGCAAAAATGGCCATGAGAGGGGCACGAGTCGCTATTCGGCTTGTCCCGGAATAAAACGAGTTGGTCACGAATGCCAAAGACAGAGGAAACATATTACGCAGTGGCGACACACACAGCGTTCTCACCACTTAGCCCGTTCGTGAATTATTAATTTGTTTATAGGGTTATAGAAACAATACTGTTTAAACATTTTACGTGCTAAGCTTCTTGGAATGTTGGCCATGGTTTGAATAGGTTAACCCGGTCCCTGGTGTTGCCTCGGAATCACAAACCATTTCAACGATTAGATTAGGTCCTCATGTTCCACCCTATACATTAAAAGTTTGATGTATGATTTTGATACATGTGATTTAGCGCTGCCGTATTTCTGTATCCATTTAGAGGCTGGAGTCCCTCAGGGGTCGTTCTTATGGCCGTTTCTCTTAATGGTATGTGTGAACAATATAGACGTTGAACTTGATCGTGTGCAAGACTCTTTGCTGATGATACTTCTCTTGGTTAATTTAAAAGCAAAATATGTTGTGTGAACGGGAAATATGCATGAATTTGAGTAAACAGCTGGGCCTAAACAATGGCCAATCTTTTGGCCATTGTGCCTCCAGTAAAATCTGATGCTCAGAAAGTGATGCACGAGTGAACATTAATGTAACCTGTTTCCCCTGTTATATGGTTGGTTGGTTTGTTGTTTTACGCAGCACTCAGCAATATTCCAGCAATATGGCGGCGGTCTGTAAATTATCGAATCTGGACCAGACACCCCAGTGATTGATATCATGAGCATCGATCCAAGCAATTGGGATCGATGACATGTATCAACCAAGTCAGTGAGCCCTACCACCCGATCCCGTTAGTCGCCTCTTACGACAAGCATAATCGCCTCACCTGTTATACGGAGACAACGAAACAATGTTGGCTTAATGGGAAACACTTGCGTAACGAAATAAAAACAGAACACATTATGTAAGTCAAGGATATAAGATGTGTATACTATATCAGAAGAAAAATATAGCAATACTCTTACATTCAATCAGTTTACCATAGGCAAATCAAAGACAGTCTTGTCCTAATTTGATAAGGTGACCAACGGCTTCTACGAACTGCATGGGTATCTCATCAACCTGTTGTCCAGGTCCCGTTCACACGTTTTAGGGTTAGGGGAAGGCCTTGGAGATCCAGTTGGTTTCGATTTGCTCACTGCTTCCAGGTTCTTTAAGCTGGTCATATCATGTTGGGATGGTCCTTGCAGATCCAGTTTTTCAGCTGATGGTGCGAGGTCCAATATTTCGTTATTGACTCCACATGCGCCCTTGGAATCTGGCGTCATAGTCAAACCACGTCGACGTCATATAGTATTTAAAAGATCTGATCTTCTCGGATCCAAGGAGTAAAGCGAGGAGTGATGCGTGTCTTAGAAGTTTACCATTTTGGTGTCATAACGACAAATTTTACAGGTAGACACATAATCAGGACGAACCAAGATTCGACACCCCATCATATGTTTCAAGCATGGCTAAGGGACACAACTCTGCAGGAGTTTAACGTCGCGTTCAATATTATTACACTTATAAAGCGACGTGTATGCGCGCGCGCGCGCGTGCGTGCGTGCGTGCGTGCGTGCGTGCGTGCGTGCGTGCGTGCGTGCGTGTGTGTGTGTGTGTGTGTGTGTGTGTGTGTGTGTGTGTGTGTGTGAGGTGGGAATCGAGTATTATGAGCAGATATATTTGACATCATATCCATTTAGCAAAGTCATGTAAACGAACATATGAGGATAAACTTGGTCAATTCAGATTTGAGATGAAACATCACTCGACATGATGGTTTACCGTTCAAACTGTATTTCCAGTTCTCCTAGGCATTGTTTTTGGGTGCAGAGATTAAGATTACCGTGTGCATTTTCTCGTAAACTAAAGCCGATTTTACAGTGCTAGCCAACTGAGATACCATGCCGCATCTTAACCTGTTTTCCCCACTCAGACACAGTATACTGACTCCGAGCCGTCCAGTCCTTGTTTTAATCCCGTACTGCCAAGCGCACGGCAGGGTAACAACAACTACCATCTTTTAACGTCTTTTGGTATGACGCGGCCGGGGATTCCACTCTGCGAGCTCTACCTCTGGACCACGGATGCGGTCACAGTCCGAAGGGGTTACAGCTGTCCTCGTGGGGCTGTAAATGAACATTTTGTGTTTTGAACATTTATCTACAGTTAACAAGTTAATACATGAATGAATTATTCGAATTACTATCATCACTGTATTAAACGTGAACCAACGTCAGGGAAACTGATGAAGGTGGTGTTTGGTCCCTGGCAATATTCAACAATATCTTCTGTCACTTCTTGGATTAAAGCTTTACCGTCAGTACACGCTGACATGATCATGATCAGTAGGAGGTTTGACACAATCATGTGCTCGCAAGATTAAAATTGCTCCTGTTGATGGTAAGAAACAACTACACCTCCAGTTTGGTTGAGACTGATTTTTCAGCTATAACTTGGTTAAATCATTTTCTCTCAGCTGTGAGCAGTTGATTGAATAGAGCGGATCCCTGGCTTGCATTGGAGAATACTCGTCACTGGTGAAAGTATACGTAGAAAAATAGAAGCGACAAAACTGTTTCCATGGCCACAAGAAATCTTTGCTCACATCAGAGTCGATTGTACGGTTACGTCTATGTTATGGGCATGCGTTTATGAACCACTATCAAATAGTGATGACACCAGGTTTTCGCGAAAAGGTGAGCATATCAGTGGCACTCGTAACAAACACATGCAAGTGCAAGTCAATTGTCCAACTGAAAAAAACACAAGTAGTACAAATCAAAGTAAGGAATTGCAGTGGACATCATTTCTGTCACTGATGCGTCAATTTTGAAAATGCCCTCCATAGTTCCACCATAAAACCTTTTGAAAGTTTTACTGAGACCTTGAATGTTGAAACCTTGATCAAACAACTTTGGAGCAATAATCATATCGCGCTCTTTGAAATCTTTGGAGAAAGAGCATGTGCTCCATTATTGTGATATGTAGACATCAAAGGCTGGAGTTTTTGTACAGATCTTAAATTGAATTGGTCTCTCTGGTCTCTTTTATTTACAGTTCAGATGCGTAACCCATTGGAAGGGAATTGGCTGGTTGATGATTATTGAACGATATCAGATCATCGATATACCCGAAGCTAAAGTTAAACTTCTTGGCCAACTTTTCTTGTTTTGACTTTGCCAGTTCGAGCAGAAATTCTGATTCATATGCATAAAGAAACGGATAGCAAGAAACAAAGAACTGGTTCCCTTGGGGATGCCTACGTCTTGCCTAGATGTCTTAACCCCGAATTGTGATTAGATTATATCAGTGATAGCGTTTGCATTCATTTTTTGACAAATTATCCTGAATCTCAGAAGTTACATAAATAAATCGCGACTGTCACCGAGGAGATCTCTTATCGCCGTGTATTTGTATATTATGCGTTAAAAGTTTTGGGTATAATGATCAGAAAAATGAAAACATCAGAGGAATATGTTGATAATATTGAATTGATTTTGTCACAATTTGAGGATGATAGCACAGTCACATTAACGAAAGATTGAACAGAATCCTTCTCTATATTTTTCGCGCGTTTGTTCTGGACTAAAAATTAATAAAGAAAAGATTGTATAATTAGCATTTTGAGTAGTAGCGACCCGTGAAGATCCGGGGTACAATGGTCTTCAGCAGTCCATGCTTGCTGTAAGTGGCGACTAACGGGATCGGGTAGTCAAGCTCGCTGACTTGGTTGATACACGTCATCGATCCCAAATGCATGCGTGGATAGATGCTCATGATATTAATTACTAGATTGTCTGGTCCAGACTCGATTATCTACAGACCATCGTCATCTAGCTGGAATGTTGCTGAGTGCGACGTTAAACAAACCAACCAACCAACCAACCAACCGAGTAGTAACGAGACGTGAAGTTGTATTAAATGTGACAAACAGTGTAAATGTCTCCCAACAAGTTGTTCACATTGCAAGTCATTCATTACTCTTAGATTCAAAATCTGTGTCAGTGTTTGATAGTGGTTTGATAATTTTACAGAATATCATTCAGTGTAAGATGTGTTTCGAAATACACCTGCTGGGATTTATATAAACGTCCTATAGTTTCATTGATGGCGAAGTATTGGGCACATCCGCCTTAGTAGGGGTCCAATCCACAGTCTGATGTAATGTCTGTTTCGATGGTACCAGTTGACTTATTAACTATGTGTGAAATATGACAGATTTCAAGTATGATTGCTAATAACTTCGTAATGCCAAGTAATGTGTAAGTGGGTCTTATTAATGCGAGTTTGAACGGTATTTCTGTCACACCATGGCGTGTCAGCTTGATGTATATGGACGTAATGCAGATCTTAGACATTTACCACTTTGGTTAAACCCACGGAGAAATAGGATCAGGCGTATATATACGGCGAATCGTGACTTCTCAGACAATTTGTCTACCTGCATGTACGTCTCCTAGCAGCAAAAAGCCATAGTAGCAGGAATGACAGCTGGAGCCTAACCTGTCCTTATGGAATTGCATCGGACATCTTATTGGTCACTGATGCGAAAACTTGGTAAATGTCCTATCCATGCATTGAGCGAATAGAAAAGTGTGGTTAACCATACATGAATACATATTACGAATTGCTACCATCACAGCAGTAACGAGTGCTGGACACCAATGTCAGAGAAATTACGATGTACATACCACGTTAAATAACCGTTGGGGCGGTTTTCGATTCCCAGCAATATGTTTTTCTGTCACTGGTTAGATTTAAGGCTTCACCATAATTGTAATCTGACAAAGTCAATAAGAGATTTTGATTCATGTCCTACCAAAGGCCAGTGCTAACATGATTTGTGCTGGCAATTGTGAAATGGCTCCTGTTAAGGGTACGACCTAACTGCCCCACAAGTCTGCTTGAGACTGATTTGGAGAATCTAACATGGTTAGAAAATCGAAAAAGATCAAATTTGCACGTGTGTCAGTTTTCAATCCAAAAACACTTTAAGTTGTATCGGCGGCGGGCTGCTGATTCAATAAAGCAGATCCCTGAACTACTGGAGAATACGTCACCCGAGAGAGCAGAACACCCTTAAAGTAGATTCTGTCTGAAACATTATTGTTTGAAAAAAATAAATGTGAGGAGCAAATCCTTTGTTTTGATATATATCTTATACCAAAAGATAATACGTGTAAGTTTATGTGACTTTTTTATCGAATAATTTCTCACACAGAAGATAATGGTTTTGAGAGATCATGTGATATTTCAACGTTGAAGTGGGCTGTCGGGTAGCCTAGTAGTGAAAGCGTTCGCTCGTCACGCTGACGACCCGGGTTCGATTCCCGACATAGGTACAATGTGTGAAGCCCATTTCTGGTGTCCCCGTCGTGAAATTGCGGCGTAAAAGTGTAAACTCACTTACACTCAGTCAATGATGAAGTGGTGTTTATCGTTCTAATATTTACTAGTTATCCTATACCTGGGATAAATCGGCATCAACGCGCAGTTCCAGGACTGTACGGAAAAGGTCCTGTCTCTCGAACAAATGGCTTGATTAGATATGCACATTTATAGCGCCTTCTTTTTGCCTTCAATATTACTGAAATCGACCTATCTTTTCCTCATGTAATGAGTGAGAGCGTGATTAATGCAGTGTGGTTTAATGCAACATGCAATAGTGATGTTTAACAAATATTTCCTAGTTATCGAATGATAGCCTAAATCCGCCTCAAAACGCATTTCGGGTCCTTATATTGTTGTGCAGGAAATCAAATCGGAAAAATTGCGTCAAAATTCATAAATTTTGATTGAAAACGATTTGATTGATTTGATTGATTGGTTACATTAATAACATCTTCTCTTTGCTTTCTATACCACTGAAAACGGCGAGAATATTTTCTCGTGTAATGTCTGAAAGAGTGCATATAGTATAACGCCGCTTCTAGCAGTGTTTCAGTTACTGTAGCTCACTCTCATGATTGAAGAAATCCATAAGTGATCAAGATCTCAGATGTGGCCATATTGGTGAAACAAACAAACACGCGTATGGCGGAAACATAGGTAGAAACGTAGTCAGGTCAAACATCGGGATTCGAACCCACCTTCATGTGTTCCTGGTGCGTGTTCCCTCAGTGTAATGGACGTGATCACCCTCTCGTGCCATGTTGTTATCAGACCTTAGTACATGTACGTTGACACCATCTGCAGCGGCTTTCTGGGAGGTCTTTTTGTTTAGTTTGCATTTGGTTTGCAGGCACAGGTGTTGGACCTTTTTTATCCCATAAATCACACTATGCGAGATCAGACTGTGGACGACCTGTCCTGTGGTCTCCAAGGTAAGAGTGGTAACATGGCAATGAGATGGCATTCGTAGGTTCATCAAACGCATTGACGCAATTGGTCGACCGCACTGTCACTGTTCCCTTGACGGTTCTTTTGAAGGACAGGATGGACGCTGACTGGGGTGAAAGGAGCCTCAAATAGACACTGGAGGAATGGTCGTTAATGCAGTCATCCTTTCTTTGAATAGGATTTTCAACCTTGGAGTGGCATACACTGAAATGTTCTCATTCTCGAAATACTTTAGAGTCGACTTCACCTTCACCATAAAGACCTTGACCTTCAGTCACAAATGTCACATGTCCAGCTGTTTTGAGAAGAACTGGTGTGATCACAAATTAACGTTGATTCGTGAGTGTCAGATGTACAAATGAATGGATTTCTCCACCGGCTTATCATTTGATTGTGTCTTGTCCTCCTATTCAGCAAGACCCGTCTCCCTTAACGAGGCAATAGTGCATTTTACAACCGTTTTAGGAGAAGTTATTTCGTAAATAAATGAATGCTTTAAAATTGATGTTATATTTCTATAATCAGTTTGTTTTTTATGTTCAGCTAAAAGATGAACGCCTTGAACCAACACGTTAGTGGTAATTGGGAATTCTCCGAAAAAATGGTCGGGTCATTTCCCCAAGTATTGACGTTCCTTATCACATGGGTGCAATTTGTCACATATCTGACACTATTTACCCACTGGTTCAAATGAATTAAAAAAGTCGTACCAGATTAATCTATTCCACCACAGCAGATCGCAAAACACATAAATGACCACTTTCATTTGTCAGTCTCTTCATCACCAACGCCTTGATATATGAAGCAGACTTTTCACTACGGCAAGTTGCATGAATGTTGCAATGATGCAGTGTTGAATGTTTTATCTTAGCCAATGAACGTAGCTCATGTCGCAGGGACCACCTGACGTCTTTGCTAGGTTCCGTAAGGTCGGTGTTTGGTAAGTTTTTGTTTGTTTGTTTGTTGTTTAACGTCATACTCACCAATATTCCAGCTATTTGACGGCTGTCTGTAAATAATCGGGTCTGGATCGGACACTTTTGTATCTAGTCCGCCTGGCATACATCTATCAACTCCGTCGAACACATATCTGTACATCTCGTTATCTGTCTATCGAGTCCGCCTAACACATATCTGTCTATCAAATCTGTCTAATAGTACCAAGTCCGCCTGACATATATGTGTGTAATTGTACCAAGTCCGCCTGCCATACATGTGTCTAATAGTACCAAGTCCGCCTGACAAACATGTGTCTAATATCACCAAGTCCGCCTGACATACATGTGTCTAATGGTATCAAGCCCGCCTGACATACATGTATCTAATAGTACCAAGTCCGCCTGACATACATGTGTGTAATTGTACCAAGTCCGCCTGACATACATGTATCTAATAGTACCACGTCCGCCTGACATACATGTGTCTAATGGTATCAAGTCCGCCTGACATACATGTATCTAATAGTACCAAGTCCGCCTGACATATATGTGTGTAATTGTACCAAGTCCGCCTGACATACATGTATCTAATAGTACCACGTCCGCCTGACATACATGTGTCTAATGGTATCAAGTCCGCCTGACATACATGTGTCTAATAGCACCAAGTCCACCTAACGTATATGTGTCTAATAGCACCAAATCTGCCTGACATATATGTGTCTAATAGTACCAAGTCCGCCTGACATACATGTGTGTAATGGTATCAAGTCCGCCTGACATACATGTGTCTAATAGTACCAAGTCCGCCTGACAAACATGTGTCTAATAGCACCAAGTCCGCCTGACATACATGTGTCTAATAGTACCAAGTCCGCGTGACATACATGTGTCTAATAGCACCAAATCTGCCTGACATACATGTGTCTAATAGCACCAAGTCCGCCTGACATACATGTGTATAATAGTGTCAAGTCCGGCTAACATACATGTGTCTAATAGTTTCAAGTCTGCCTAACATACAGGTGTCTAATAGTGTCAAGTCCGCCTGACATACATGTGTCTAATAGTGTCAAGTCCGCCTAACATACATGTGTATAATAGTATCAAGTCCGCCTGACATACATGTGTCTCATAGCACCAAGTCCGCCTGACATACATGAGTCTAATTGTATCAAGTCCGCCTGACATACATGTGTCTAATAGTGTCAAGTCCGGCTAACATACATCTGTCCACCAGGACAAACCTTCCATAATACAACAAGGAACAAAGTCAGTACGTAATTGTCTGCACGCACCACTTCACTCTGAATCATGACATTATCGCCCGAGGCTCAAGGTTCTACTCAGTGTTACATTAGCGAGGACGTCTTCCTGGAGACATGTTCTGTAGCTGTCTGGACCGGAATGTAAAAGACTACGAGAGGTAGAGACAGAAATAACGGAAGCTCCTTCTGTATCCGAACTGTGACGTCACATTGTCAGTGAAACCGTGTTGGCGAGGATACGAAATGGCTGTGTGACCCTTCACGGAATCCACCAGACGGGTTGACACTTGCAATCAATATTTCCACACCAAGTTTTTTAAAGCCCTGACATTTGCACAGCTTCAGTACGTGCAGTATTGAGACACTCCGCTGTTCAATAACAAGAATTTAGGAGGGTAAAAAATGAAAACTGATATATCTTAACTAGTTGTAAGGGGGTAGAATCTAATTTGATTCTTTCCAACACGTCGCAATGCATAATTGAAAAAAAATATTGTAAGACATCTCATTCCTCTATGAAATGTTTTTCTTTGTTATGATCGATGGCAGAGACAGCGATAGGGGTCTGTAACGCAATTAACACAAGGCATGCTCTTTTATGGAAACACGGAAAACATGAAGCGTGCAGGGTTGTTTTCATCCACAATTAATCATATAAAGTTTGATGGCAATAATACATCCATCTGAATCTGTGAAAATATAAATGGATCTTATCTAGAAATCAATTATCATTTGATCAGTGCCACGTGAAGAAACAAGCAGACACTGGAACAGTCATCTTAATGCCAGAACTTCAATGATTCGAGAAGTGCCGTTGAACCTTCCTAGGGTAGGGTCGGACAAAAGGAAACAATATGTAATTTTGAAGAACATTTGAACAAGATGAGAACAAACTAACATCATTGATAAGAATGGGATCAATTACCTTTACAAAACCCTTTCTGTATTCATACCAAATCTTTGCTAAAAGTAGAGTAAATTGTAAGACTCCGACTACACCATATCAATCCACAGCACTACAAATCTGTCAGTGATGTATGGATCATATATCAAAGGACTTGGAACCACATCTCAAGTTGGCTTACCATTGTCCTAATCCTTATCAAGTCAAAAGCCGAAACAACAATAAAGTGGAAAAGATTATGGCCCAATGAAGACCAAAAGCATTCTTGTGAAACTCTACCATGACACTGAGGAATGCTTTATACTGATACCAACACCTCAAATGTATAGACCGCCTCCGTGGTCTAGTGGTAGAGCGTCCGCCCTGAGAGCGGAAGGTCCGGGGTTCGATCACCCTGCCGCTTCATACCAAAAGACGTTAAAAGATGGTACTTCTTGTTACCCTGTCTGGCGCTCGGCATTCGAGGCTAAAACAGGGACTAGTCGGCTCGGAGACAGTATACTGTGTCTGGGTGGGGTATTAATGTTAAACTGGGGCATGGTATCTCAGTGAGCTAGCACTATAAATCGGTATCAGTCCGGACAAGTAGAAGCAGCCATACACACGTGCATGCATGTCGCTGTATAAGTGCAATAATCTTGAATGCGACGTTAAATCCAAATTTTACCTCACCTCACCTCAAATGTATATGCCTTTTCAATATATGAATTCGTGTGACATTCTATAACGTGGTATAAGCCGGATTCGATTGACATCATACGTTGTGATAATGCCATCATAAAATAAAAGCTACAAAATCCTATCCATATTTATAAGAAATCTCTTAAGGACTGTACGATTCCCATTATATCATAAGCACATGTTTATGAATCACTGTCAAATAGTGATGATACCAGGGATTCTCGAAAGGTGGGCATATCCTATCCAATGGGCGGTGAAGAACAACATAAGTATTACAGGTTCGGTGGCCATGTTGAAGTTAGGGTTGTAGATCTAACATCGTGACGTCGATTTAATATGGGTTTGAAAGTATTAATAAAATAACTTTCTTTTATCTTTATCAGTGCATCATTTTCACATTTGTAAAACGGAAATCTAACAAATTTAGGTGTTTTGTGCCCAGCACAATGATCAATGTGTTGGACTCTTCTTGGAGTCTCACTCTCGCTCTTAGGGTATCCCCTGTCTGTTCAATGTATTCGCCTCTGCATCAAGCACATTGTATGACATAAAACAAGTTTTTGGAAGCACAATTCATGTTTTCACTAACAAAGAAAGTATTTCCATCTTTGAATGTAAAAGAGCAACATGAAAAAACACGAGGGCAAGTACAACAATTAGGTCTGTTACTCTTTTGTACTGTTTTAAACCCTAGTAACAATCTGTTTAAGATTATGGCTCTGTCTTCTTTTAACAGTTTTATTTATCAACATATATTTGTTTAAGTCTGTTACACTTATTTAAAGAATACAGTGTCTCCCGAAAATATCCAAATATTTCCGGGTTTTAGGGATTAAATAGGTTGTAACAAAAGGGAGAACACTCTCGTTATCTACATATTTTTTTTAATATTACAACGGTTTTGTGATTTGGACCTTGTTTATTGCATTCTACTATTTTTCCAGGGTAGTTTCTTTCTAATAGTGACTCATTCAGTTCATACATATATTCATGTATGAAAATGTATTACTTTTTGCGGGAAGTCATTTTAAAACAACTACTACATAAGTTGGCAGGGGGCGCAATCGCCTGGTCGTCTAAGCTGCAATTCGATGTGCAGCTTCATTGTTAGTTGGAAACCCGTTTCGCCCCGATGTTTTTGGTTTTTCTGCACCTTGACCTTGGTCGTAGGTTTCACCAAAGTTGTAAACGTCCGACACCTGCAATACTTTGGGCTTTCTTCGCATATTAAGTTGACACTCTGTGATATGACTGGAATACTGTTTAAAGTGGCGTTAAACCCAACGCACTCGCTCTTACACTTTTGTGAATATTGTTTTACAAAGTAGTCATGATCAGCAATTCTCCAATATTCATGCCAAGCTGTAAACACGTATGTTTCTGTTTGTATTGGGCAAACCAATATAACTGAAATCATAAGCAACGATCATCGGTATTGGGGCAAGATGACACGCAATCAGCCAGGTCACAGAGACTGACAACCAGATTCAATTCTGTCGTCTCTGACGACTGGCAATTCTAAACCAGGCCATCACTGGTGTAGACTATGTTTAATGTGCACTTCTTGCGGTTTGGTAGGAATGCTGTCTCAGCCATCTAGTCACTAGGGACCTAGTGCAGGAGCTTATAGTGAAGCGTAGGTCGATTGATGCTTGTTGATGGCCGTAAACGGATGTCCTTTAAGATAACAACGACATTCAATGACGTCTACCAGTTTAACGATCCCCTGTTTATTGGTCCCATGGAGTTGGTTAGATTCAGAAATGAACGTACATGATCTTATGGCTCGTTGACCTACTTAACATTTTCATGTTCTTTGCTCACATATTCATATTTATTTGTCGACATTATAAAAACGTTTTCTGTAATAATTAAAGCTGGAATATTGCAAGGCATAACAGTAAACGTGACTTAGCCTTTTGTCATACAGGCTTGTGGTTATTCTTTTTGTCAATCTGAATCTCCATGCATTAATGTAAATATGAAACATATTCGGTGGTCTCAATGGTCTTTTTTATTCCTAGTTCAGGTGGGGAAATCAGTGGAAGGTAATTGGCTATTAGATCATCGATTTTGCCAAACCGAGCAGAAATTTATATGCATAAAAAGCAGACGAGGAAGGCGGGAGCACAATTTGTGCCCAAGGGGATGCTTACTTCTTGCCGGAATGTCTTATCACCAAACTTCACATAACTTTTATCAAAGAAGAAGTTCTGCATTTAACATATTGCTTTTCTCAGTAAACCTCATGTGGTATTTGCTTTGAGTTTGAAACCCTTTCATTAACCTTTGACGATTGAGGTGTATTTAAACTGTACATTCGGAGTCGTTACTGAGAGGTCACGCAGATAATAAGAGATATAATGTATCATCATTAACTTCCAAGAGTGTAGTTCAGGAGCATCTGGAATACATTATGTTATATCCACTTTGACTGTTAGTTGTCATGTATTGCACGTGCATAGGTTAAACCACCGTCACTTCACAGACTGTTTATTTAACTGTAGACAACGATAGAATATCACTCTAACGACAAGCATAGTCGCATTTTACAGCAAGCATGGGTTGCTGACGATTTATTCCTACCCGGATCTTCACGGGTGACATGGCATACGATTAACAATTACATTATAAAATTAATTAGCTTTACAAATTTATACTACACAGCAATTACAATGGCAGAACACAATAGAGTGGCAGTACATAATTCAATGGCAGTACAATTACAAATGCAGGTAAAATATAAAAGCAGTGGAAATAATATTCACCTAGCAGCAATGGTGGTCTAGCTTTCCAAAATAGGCCTGGGCTGGATATTCAAATTTGAAAAGTGATCTTCACTCAACCGTTGGTCTTGATGTTATATGAGATGAAATGTGAGATGATATAGGCACGTGTTTGCCCACCTATACATTGTCTTAGTATCTTTCAGAAACATGTGTACAGTGCTGGTTAGTCTAGCTGTATTAGAGCATTTAAGAAGATTCTAGATTACACTTGACCACGCAAGGATATGAATAGTGACTTCCACAACACTGCTTACATTAGATAGTAATACATTCCTGATGAACTCAATGCTATGGTATCCTAAATAATCTTAACAGAGACAATGTAAGACAATTACAACATTCAACTACCACATAACTGTTGTACAGTAGTCCACTAATGGGCGTGACCTAAATTTGTACATTTAGTGCGTGAATGTCTCCGATACGAAGTAATAACAAATAGTATACGTTACGTAACTGATTATGGAAAGGCAATGTTACGTAACTGATTGTGAAAAGATAATGTCAAGGTCATCATTTTAGATAAGGTCAAGGTCAGTCTGTGTGGGTGGAAAGAGTTTCGGAATGGTCCAGCGGCAAGTTAGTTTCAGGTTGTGAAAACATTGTTATCATTTCCTTCAACATAAAAACCATTACAGCGTAGTACCAGAGCACAAAAGATTCACCACACAAAGTTTTATGAAGTGAAAATAATGTGGACATGCTACCCGACTGAGATAGAAAGAGATATATTATATTTTTGGGTGTCTGTTGACAGGATATATAGCACACGTGTAAAGTATATTGTCTACAGAGTGTTAGCTTGAGTGAGGTTTGTTTGACGTCGATTTGGACAGTATTGCAGTTGGAGACATGACACTTCATTGCCACCTTATTCCAGCGTGTCAGACCTGTGAAGATGCGGGGCAGAACAGGTCTTCAGCAACCAATGCTTGTCGTAAAAGGCGACTAACGGGATCGGGTGGCTTGCTGACTTGGTTGATACACGTCATCGTATCCAAATTGCGTCGATCGATGCTCATGGTGTCAATCACTGTATTATTTACAGATCACAGTCATATAGTTGGAAAATTGCTGAGTGCGGCTTCAAACAAAAATAAACAAAACAAATAAAACTTGATGTGCGAACACAGACTGAAGTGATGCAGGTATTGTGGTGAAACTCACGAGCATGGGGAATATGGATGCAATATATATTGGTTCACATACTCCTTAAAATGCCAAGGGAAAGATCATCGAGCCAGCATTTAAATCATTGGGTGGTATATGTTAATGCCAAAGGTCGCGAGGTGTAGCACATGCTGTATATCACGAAACTAGGACACCTTAAACCAAGTGAAGTTTTCAGTCTCCTGGGTGAATGTTTCTGGGAGCTGTCTTTCTAATAAATTTGTTGTTAGAAAATGTGTGCGATAAACACCTGCTATAGCTGAATGAAAACAATCGGGAAAAGAAATACGTCGCCAGTGGAATTACAAGGAATTTAAATTCATGATCGAACAAAAACACATTCAAAATTGCGTTTTTTTGTGTATTAGCTTCAAGGCCGGAGAGTTGTTTGTCGAATGCCGCACTGATATCTGCTGACTTAGTCTGTCTCACAGTCCCTGATGCATATTTACTTCCCTTCCTCTGAGCCCCTGTAATGCCATGGCACTAAATGACGTAAGTCTAGATTTCTACAGGTCTAAATCTCCCGTCTCAATGTTTCATTTAGCATTATTTATTTTCCGAGACTCAGCGTATGTCTACTGCTAACTGAGTTGTGTTGTGGTGACGGTCCTATAGATTTTATTGATGCTAACTCATAATATATTGTCACGTGGATATACAAAAATATACATCCTCTTGAATCTGATATTAAAGCATGTTTTATAAAAGTAGCCACTCAAAGGATAACATGTTTGTTTTGTGAGTTGATAACATTTATCACTATAATTTCTGATTGATATTACTTTTTTAAGAAAGAAAGATATGCATATCTTAACTTGGAAAACTTGTGACACTTACTTACGAAGTGGAATGCATCTTCAAATTCACCTCTGTCACAATTGGTACAAACACTTTTAAACCCAATTGGTACAAGTACTTTTAAACACAATTGGTACAAACACTATCAAACACAATTGGTACAAACACTCTCAAACATAATTTTGTACAAACACTATTAAACACAATTGGTACAAACACTATTAAACACAACCGGTACAAACACTATTAAACACAATTGGTACAGACGCTATTAAACACAAATGGTACAACACAAACGAATTCATCTGACGTCAACGATAGATTACGTTTTGACGAATATATTCCTCACCAGTTTCGAATCAGCAACGATGTTATGCGATTTCAGAAAGTGATAGATAGAATATTATAGGCATTTTTTCAAGAATATTTTCAAAAATGTAACTTGATAATTAACATAAATAGGCCTACATGGGTTCGATGTTATCAATCGTTCAGTATACCACCAGGGGCGTGCATTCGATTTTGGAATTTGTCGGTTGTAACAAAGTTAAATAAAATCAAGAAAAAAGTCACGCTTACAAGAATTGTAAAAGCTTCGTACACAGATAATGTATTGGCTGTTTGTAAATTTTAAGGCATATCATTTGTTCGCTTTGAGTTGTGTGTTCAGTAACCATAGTCACATGATAATCGTCCCTTGTCATAACAAGGATGTCTACAAACTGTTTTATATGGAAACAAAGTCAAACAAACCTGGACGAAAGCCAAGTTTGTAACCATGTCCGTTGCATAGATCAATGGGGGGCATCGTACGTCATGATGTACACCAAAGAGCAATTTGACAATATCAAAACGGAAAGGCTGCAACTAAAATAATGTTTTATTCTTCGCATTTATACACACGGAGTATTTTTCTGGACCATCACCATTTTAGAAACAATTATATGATTTTATGTTTTAGACTTAACAGCCACCAACCATTGTGACAGGGTTTTGAAAAAATATATAGAACAAGCTGAAATGTAGTCAGACAATAAATAATCACTTATTTTTTATGAAAAATGTTTGAGTGGAAGGTGCCACCAGTAGGACTGACATGTTTCGCGAACACTTTTCATAAATAGTTTATTTTCACCGCTATTTTTTTCTTTGTACACTAAATTTTATCTGTTTCGGTGCATAACTGAGACACTGGTTATTCTCGAGAGTTAACGTCTCATTTTTAAGTGGCTTGCATTTTAAATCGCTACGCTGACACAAACATGTGAAGCACCGTATCACAATGGATTTATCGCTAAGAGCCTTGGTGGATACACACACGTTATCCACCAAACAGCTCTATCCTCATGAAAAGTGCAATTGCCTGTTATAAGATAACACACAGATATTATGCCGACAATCCACTTCAGTTATTGGAGGGAAAGACCGACATTCATAACAAGGCCGGATCCATGAATGGTAGAGGGGGAACGAAGACACCCTGTTCTCAACACGATTCAGCTTAGCTCTTTAGATGGGCAACTTGGGTCTCCTAAAATGGACGACGATGGAATATCATTTAGATACCTGGCTTAATATAACAACAGGCTTCTGCCAATAGCTTTCAACACGTGTGCCAACGTTTATCCACAGTGATGATTGTAGTGGCTAGTTAGTTTTAACGGGATAATAAATATACAAGGACTGTTTTTTGATGATACTGGTTTGTTTCGTCACGCACAGGCATGAGGCTGGTAACATAAACAAACTAGCTTTTGTTGGAAAGGAAGCCTTGAAATAGTGAGCCTTGGTGCAATGGTACCACAATTGATCGGAAAATTAGTGAGAGGAAAAATGGCCGTAAACAATTTTGTCATCTGTCTATCTGGTCAGCCTAACACATATCTGTCAACCAAGTCTATCTAATAGTAAAAGGTCTGCCCTGCCTGACATATCAGTGTCTAATCCGCTTGACATATATATGTCTATCAAGTACGCCTATTACAGATCTGTCCAACAGAATCTTACATTACGCTTGTGTATCCAGTCCGCCTAGCATACATCCATCCACTACGTCGATTTCTACATCACGTTAGCCTAACGTACATCTGTCTATCTAGTCCGCCTGACACATATCTATCTATCAATTCCACCTAATAGTACCAAGTCCGCCTGACATACATGTGTGTAATAGTGTCGAGTCCGCCTAATATCCACCAGGACAAACCTTGCATAATACAACAAGGAACAAAGTTAAATGGTTACACGCACCACTTCTCTCTAAATCATGACATTGTCGCCGGAGTCCCATCGTTCTACATAGTGTTGTTACATTAGCGAGGACGTCTTCCTGGAGACATGTTCTGTAGCTGTCTGGACCGGAATGTAAAAGACTACGAGAGGTAGAGACAGAAATAACAGAAGCTCCTTCTGTATCCGAACTGTGACGTCACATTGTCAGTGAGACCGTGTTGGCGAGGATACGAAATGGCTGGATGGCTCTCCACGGAATCCACCAGACGGGATGACACATGCAATCAATATTTCCACACCCTGACATTTGCACAGCTTCAGTACGTGCAGTATTGAGACACTCTTCTGTCCAATAAAAGAATTTAGGAGGGTAAAAAATGAAGACTGATATATCTTAACTAGTTGCAAGGGGGTAGAATCTAATTTGATTTCCAACACGTCGCAATGCATAATAGAAAAAAAATATTGTAAGACATCTCATTCCTCTTTGGAAAGTTTTTTTTGTGATGATCGATGGCAGAGACAGCGATAGGGGTCTGTAACGCAATTAACACAAGGCATGCTCCTTTATGGAAACACGGAAAACATGAAGCGTGCAGGGTTGTTTTCATCCACAATTAATCATATAAAGTTTGATGGCAATAATACATCCATCTGAATCTGTAAAAATATAAATTGATTGTATCTAGAAATCAGTCATCATTTGATCAGTGCCACGTGAAGAAACAAGCAGACACTGGAACTGTCATCTTAAAGTCAGAACTTCAATGATTTGAGAAGTGCCGATAAACCCTGCTAGGGCAGGGTCACACAAAAGGAAACAATATGTAATTTTGAAGAACATTTGAACAAGATGAGAACAAACTAACATCATCGATAAGAATGGGATCAATTACCTTTACAAAACCCTTTACGTATTTATACCAAATCTTTGCTAAAAGTAGAGTAAATTGTAAGACTCCGACTACACCATATCAATCCACAGCACTACAAATCTGTCAGTGATGTATGGATCATATATCAAAGGACTTGGAACTACATCTCAAGTTGGCTTACCATTGTCCTAATCCTAATCAAGTCATTCCATAAAGTGGAAAAGATTATGGCCCAAGGAAGACCAAAAGCATTCTTGTGAAACTCTACCATGACCCTGAGGAATGCTTCATTCTGATCGGTCAGATTGAGGTATCTAAGTCCATTCTAAACCTTAAATGCATATGCCTATTCACACCAATATGTTGCATATGAAATCCTTGATCTATCCACAGTCTACGAACCGATGCATATAACAGTGACTGTCGATAACTATTAGAATTGTTACGTTATATATTTGAACAACAGCTTATGAAACATGATAATACCAGTTTCAGAACACACACAATTAAGTAAAACGAACACACGCTCACCACTGTGTCAGGGCCACACAAGTACCGGCCACAAAAATTAGCAGTCTCTCAGGTTCTCCTGTGATATGTCTTCACGTTAATGGGGAACTTAATTACAGATCGGGGTTGTTCTCTGTGTTCATGTAATTCTTAAATAGTACTACCACCATGACCAAGTATTTTGACAGGATCTTGAGGTAACAATATATGGATTCGTGTGACATTCTGTAACGTGGCATAAGCCGGATTCGATGGACACCATACCTTGTGATAATGCCATCTTAAATAAAAGCTACAAAATCCTATCCATATTTATAATAAATCTCTAAAGGACTGTACGATTCCCATTATATCATAAGCACATGTTTATGAATCACTGTCAAATAGTGATGATACCAGGTATTCTCGAAAGGTGGGCATATCCTATCCAATGGGCGGTCAAGAACAACATAAGTATTACAGGTTCGGTGGCCATGTTGAGTGAGTGAGTGAGTGTGGTTTTACGCCGCTTTTAGCAATATTCAAGCAATATCACAGCGGGGGACACCTGAAATGGGCTTCACACATTGTACCTATGTCGGGAATCGAACCCGGGTCTTCGGCGTGACGAGCAAACGCTTTAACCACTAGGCTACCCGACCGCCCCCCATGTTGAAGTTTGGGCTGTAGATCTAACATTGTGATGTCACAATGAGACGCATAACATTGTGTGGGACCGGCGTACGACACATACTGAAAGACAGATATAAGTATTGTAGTGGCAGGAAAATGTACAATCATTGTAGAAAGTAATTCAATTATTTGAAGCGATTTAATTTTGGTTTCAAAATATTAATAAAACATGTTTCTTTTATCTTTCTCGGTGCATCATTTTCACATTTGTAAAACGGAAATATAACAAATTTAGGTGCTTTGTGCCCAGCACAATGATCAATGTGTTAACTGAAGAGGGGTCCCATATTTGTTATCTTTGGACTCTCACTCTCGCTCTTAGGGTATCCCCTGTCTGGTCAATGTATTCGCTTTTGCATCCAGCACATTGTATGACATAAATCAAGTTTTTGGAAGCACAATTCATGTTTTCACGGACATAAAAAGGTTTTCTGTCTTTGAATGTAAAAGAGCAACATTGAAAAACATGAGGGCAAGTACAAAAATTACGTCTGTTACATTTTTGTACTGTTTTTTTTTACATTCTTGTTTTCCTTTTGATAAAGAAACCCCATTAAGAATATGTTTAAGATTCTGGCTCTGACTTTTTCTTTTAATAGTTTTATTTATCAACATTTTTGTTGTAGTCCGTTACCCTTATTTAAAGAATACAGTGTCTCCCGCAATATTCCAGATATTTCCGGATTTTAGAGATTACAGGTTGTACATGGAGAACACTCTCGTTATGTAACTTTAGGTTTTGGAATATTACAACGGTTTTGTGATTTGTCCTTGTTTATTGCATTCTACAATTTTTCCAGCATAGTTTCTTTCTGATAGTGACTCACTCAGTTCATACATATAGTCATGTATGAAAATGTATTACTTTTTGGGGGTATGTATTTCAAAACTAGTACATAAGTGGGCAGGGGGCGCAATCGCCTGGTCGTCTACGGTGCCGCAATTCGATGTGAAGCTTCATTGTTAGTTGGAAACCCGTTTCGCCCCGATAATGTTTTTGGTTTGTGTGCACCTTGACCTTGGTCGTGGGTTTCATCAAAGTTGTAAACGTCCGAGACCTGCAATACTTTTGGCTTTCCTGCCATATTAAGTTGACACTCCGTGATATGACTGGAATACTGTTCAGAGTGGCGTTAAACCTAACGCACTCACTCTAAGAATATTGTTTTACACAGCAGCCAGCAATATTCCAGTTACATCATGCCAAGCGTATGTTTCTGTTTGTATTGGGCAAACCAATATAACTGAAATCATAAGCAACGATCATCGGTATTGGGGCAAGATGAAACGCAATCAGCAATGTCACAGAGACTGACAACCAGATTCAATTCTGACGTCTCTGACGACTCGCAATGGGTTGCTGGGGACCTATTCTAAACCAGGCCCTCACTGGTGTAGACTTTGTTTAATGTGCACTTCGTGCAGGTTGGTAGGAATGCTGTCTCAGCCATCTAGTCACTAGGGAGCTTGTGCAGGAGCTTATAGTGAGGCGTGAGGTGATTGATGCTTGTCGATAGCCGTAAACGGATGTCCTTTAAGATAACAACGACATTCAATGACGTCTACCGGTTTAACGATCCCCTGTTTATTGGTCCCATGGAGTTGGTTAGATTCAGAAATGAACGTACATGATCTTATGGCTCGTTGACCTACTTAACATTTTCATGTTCTTCACTCACAAATTGATATTTATTTGTCGACATTTTAAAAACGGTAAACGTGACTTTGCCTTTTGTCATACATGCTTGTGGCTATTCTTTTTGTCAATCTGAATCTTCATGCATAACTGTAAATATGAAGCATATTCGGTTGTCTCAATGGTCTTTTTTATTCCTAGGTCAGGTGGGGAAATCAGTGGAAAGGAATTGGCTTTTGACCATTATAGAACGATATTAGATCATCGATTTTGCCAATCTGAGAAAAAAATCATATGCATAAAAAACAAACAAGAAAGACGGGAGCTCAATTGGTGCCCAAGGGGATGCTTTCTTCTTGCCAGAGTGTCTTATCACCAAACTTCACAAAACTGTTATCAAAGAAGAAGTTCTGCATATTTACATATTGCTTTTCTCAGTAACCCTCATGTGGTATTTGCTTTCAGTTTAAAACCCTTTCATTAACCTTTGACGATTGAGGTGTATTTAAACTGTACATTCGGAGTCTGAGTTACTGAGAGGTCACGCAGATAATAAGAGATATAATGTATCATCATTAACGTCCAAGAGTGTAGTTCAGGAGCATCTTGTATACATTATATTATACCCACTTTGACTGTTAGTTGTCATGTATTGCACGAGCATATAGGTTAAACCACTGTCAGTTCACAGACTGTTTATTTAACTGTAGACAACGATAGAATATCACTCAGGGCGACAATAAGTCGCCTCTAACGACAAGCATCGTCGCATTTTACAGTAAGCATGGGTTGCTGAAAACCTATTCTTACCCGGATCTTCACGGGTGACATGGCATACGATTAACAATTACATTATAAAATTAATTAGCTTTACAAATCGATACAAATTACCACAGAGCAATTACAATGGCAGTAGATAATAGAGTGACAATACAAAATTTATTGGCTGTACAATTACAAATGCAGGTAAAAGCAGTGGAAATAATATTCACCTAGCAGCAATGGTGGTCAAGCTTTCCAAAATAGGCCTGGGCTGGATGTCCAGGATGAAAAGTGATCTTCAATCAACCGTTGATCTTGATGTTATATGAGATGAAATGTGAGATGATATAGCCACTGTAATACAATGACAACATTAAACTACCACATAACTGTTGTATAGTAGTCCGCTAGTGGGCGTGGCCTACATGTGTATGTAGGTTCTTGAGAACATTTAGTGCGTGAATGTCTCGGACACGACGGAATACCAAATACTATAAGTTACGTAAAATGTAAAAGATAATGTCAAGGTCATCATTTTAGATGAAGTCAAGGTCAGTCTGTGTTGGTGGAAAGAGTTTCGGAATGGTCCAGTGAGCAAGTTAGTTCCAGGTTGTGAAAACACTGTTGTCATTTCCTTCAACATAAAACCATTACAGCCATTACAATTTTCAGAGCAGAAAAGATTCAACTTACAAAGTTGTATAACATTAAAATAATGTGGACATCTTACACGACTGAGATATATAGAGATATACCATATTTTATTGTTCCCTGTTTACAGGATATATAGCACACGTGTAAAGTACTCAGTAACAAAAGTTTAGCAACACCGTATTGAAATACACAAAGTAAGAAAACTCAACAGAGAAATTGGGTTTTTATTATCTTGACCATTGTGTTGTTCAATGTGACATTCATGAATGTACGACACAGTTGTGACAGCAATAGGAGAGATTAGGAAAAGTCACTCAAAGGACATGGGGTTTGTTGACCATTTTCACACATTACTGTTGCTATCCCTCAGTAACGAGTGTGACGCCCACCGGCCTGTTGTACCGCCACACAGCGTTTACGCATTCCTCTAATGATCTTCCTGATCTCACCAAGAGTGATGGATGCCCATGCTTGTTGGAGGGCAAGGCAAAGGTCACGAATGTTGTTGACGTTAGGATGGTTCCTTCTTAAACGTCTCCCAAGGATATCCCAGGCGTGTTCAATGGGAGCAAGATCTGGAGATCTAGCCGGCCAATCGAGGACGTCAACGTTGTGTTGTTGCAGCAGATTCTGAGTCAGTCGAGCTGTGTGGGGGCGTGCATTGTCTTGTTAGAAGATGTGTCCAGGGTGAGCTCTCATGAACGGTAGAACCACTGGCGTTATCACCTGATCGGAGTACCTTTGGGCAGTCAGAGTGTTGTTCCTCCCCAAGCCATTACACTTCCTCCACCATATCGATCATGTTGAATGACGTTATTAGGGTCAAATCTCTCTCCACGTCGTCGCCATACGCGGGCTCTTCCATCCGTAAACCGAAGGCAGAAGCGGGATTCATCTGTGAATAACACTTGTCTCCATTGTGCGTAGCGCCATCTTTGGTGGATCCGTGTCCAGGCGACTCGGTCTTGGATGTGACGTGGCGTTAAGGGGATGCGTCGAAGTGGACGTCGAGCCCGCAAACCGGCTGAACGGAGGCGATTACGGACAAGCTGTGCATGTATACGTGTTCCAGTTGCGCGATGAAGTGCCTGAGCAAGTTCTGGTGAACTGTTTAGTCGATTACGTCGTGATGACGTCATAATGTAGCGATCTTCCCTTGTTGTGGTTTTACGGGGTCTACCGCTGCGGGCTCGATCTTACACGGTCCCAGTCTGTGCAACACGTGTCTGTAGACGGGAAATTGGGTTGTAATGCACATTAAAGTGTCTCCCAACTTGTCTCAAGCTCATCCCTGCCCTTAGCATGCCAATGGCTTCATGTCTGGCATTTTCAGGCATTCCTCTGCGTCGACCCATAATTTCAATCGTGTAGCGTCCAGTGTTTTCCTTTCAACAATGAGCGCCACTAACGTTTCATCGAGGTTTTATAGCGATTCATGTGACGAGATTCACGGGAGTCCCGATGTGAATAAAATTACGTGCAATGCACGTGTAAATGAAGATGTCACTAAAAATCAGCGTAACTTGGTGTGTTGGTGCAATATGTTCTCTCCGTGAAGTCAGTGCATTAGTCCCTTTCTGATATTTTCACGTTTTCAAATAATGCTCAAGATTTGGGTGTTGCTAAACTTTTGTCTACAGAGTGTCAGCTTGAGTGGGGTTGGTTTGGACAGTATTGCAGTTGAAGACATGACATTTCATGTTCAATGAACTTCTGTTGCCACCATATTCCAGCGTTTCAGACCTGTGAAGATCCCGGGGTAGAAGAGGTCTTCAGCAACCCATGCTTGTCGTGAAAGGCGCTTAACGGGATCGGGTGGTCAGGCTCGCCATTTTATCTCAAGTGCGTCGATCGAAGCTCATGATGTCAGTCACTGTATTATTTATAGATCACAGTCATATAGCCGGAGTATTGCTGAGTGCGGCGTTAAAGAACAATAAACAAAACCAATAAAACTTGATGTGCGAACAAAGACTGAAGTGATGCAGGTTGGTGAAACTCACGACCACGGGTATGGGGAAGATGGATGCAATGTATATTGGTTCACATATTCCTTAAAATGCCAAGGAAAAAATCATCGAGCCAGCATTTAAATCATTGGGTGGCATATGTTAATGCCAAAGGTCGCGAGGTGTAGCACGTGCTGTATATCACGAAACTAGGACACCTTAAATCCAAGTTTTCAGTCTCCTGGGTGAATATTTTGGGGATCTGTCTTTCTTATCAGCATGTTGTAAGGGACGTGCTATAGAAAATGTGTGCGATAGACACTTGGAACAGCTATATGAAACCAATCGGGAAAAGAAATACGTCGCCAGTGGTATTACAAGGAATTTAAATTCATGGTCGAACAAAAACACAGTTTGGGCATTCGAAATGGAGTTTTTGTGTATTAGAAAAAAAGGCCGGAGAGTTGTTTGTCGAATGCCGCACTGATATCTGCTGACTTAGTCTGTCTCACAGTGCCTAATGCATATTTTCTTCCCTTCCTCCGAGCCCCTGTAATGCCATGGCACTAAATGACGTAAGTCTAGATTTCTACAGGTCTAAATCTTCCGTCTCAATGTTTCATTTAGCATTATTTATTTTCCGAGGCTCAGCGTAAGTCTACTGCTAACTCAGCTGTGTTGTGAAGACGGTCCTATAGATTTTATTGATGCTAACTCATGATATATTGTCACGTGGATATACAAAAATATACATCCTCTTGAATCTGATATTAAAGCATGTTTTATAAAAGTAGCCACTGAAAGGATAACATGTTTGTTTTATGAGTTGATAACATTTATCACTAAAATTTCAGATTGATAGTACTTTTCTAAGAAAGAAAGATATGCATATCTTAACTTGGAAAACTTGTAACACTTACATACGACGTGGAATGCATCTTCAAATTCACCTCTGTCACAATTGGTACAAACACTTTTAAACCCAATTTGTACAAGTACTTTTAAACACAATTGGTACAAACACTATTAAACACAATTGGCACAAACACTATCAAACACAATTGGTACAAACACTATTAAACACAATTGGTACAAATACAATTAAACACAACTGGTACAAACACTATTAAACACAATTGGTACAGACGCTATTAAACACAAATGGTACAAACGCTATTAAACACAATTGGTACAAACGCTATTAAACACAATTGGTACAAACACTATTAAACACAATTGGTACAGACACAATTAAACACAATTGGTACAGACACAATTAAACACAATTGGTACAAACACTATTAAACACAATGGGTACAGACATTATTAAACACAATTGGTACAAACGCTATAAAACACAATTGGTACAAACACAAACGAATTCATCTGACGTCAACGATAGATTACGTTTTGACGAATATATTCCTCACCAGTTTCGAATCAGCAACGATGTTATACGATTTCAGATAGTGATAGATAGAATGTTATAGCCTTTTTTTTCCAGAATATTTTCATAAAATGTAACTTGATAATTTACACAAATAGGCCTACATGGTTCGATGTTATAAATCGTTCAGTATACCACCAGGGGCGTGCATTCGATTTTGGAATTTGTCGGTTGTAACAAAGTTAAATAAAATCAAGAACAAACTCACGCTTACAAGAATTGTAAAAGCTTCGTACACACATAATGTATTGGCTGTTTGTAAATTTTAAGGCATATCATTTGTTCGCTTTGACCTGTGTGTTCAGTTACCATAGTCCCATGATGATCGTACCTTGTCGTAACAAGGATGTCTACAAAATGTTTTACATGGAAAGAAAGTCAAACAAACCTGGACGAAAGCCAAGTTTGTAACCATGTCCGTTGCATAGCCCAATTGGGGGCATCGTACGTCATGATGTACACCAAAGAGCAATTTGACAATATCAAAACGGAAAGGCTGCAACGAAAATAATGGTTTTTCTCTTCGTATTTTTACACATGGAGTATTTTTCTGGACCATCAACATTTTAGAAACAATTATAATATTTTATGTTTAAGACTTAAAAGCCACCAACCATTGTGACAGGGTTTTAAAAACAATATATTGAACAACCGGAAATGTAGTCAGACAAATGTTTGAGTGGAAGATGCCACCGGAAGGATTGACATGCTTTCCCATTTCGCGAACACTGGTGTCATCACTGATTTTCAGTGATTCGTTCAAATAGTTTTAACCGCTATTTTTCCTTTTGCACTAAATGGAATCTGTTTCGGCGGAGAACTGAGACACTGGTTATTCTCGGGAGTTGACGTTTTATTTTTAAGTGGCTTGCATTCTAAATTGCTACGCTGACACAAACATGTGAAGCACTGTATCACAATGGATTTATCGCTATTCACACGTTGTCCACAAAACAGCTCTATCCTCATGAAAAGTGCAATTGCCTGTTATTAGATAACACAACTATATTATGCCGACAATCCACTTCAGTTACTGGAGGGAAAGACCGACATTCATAACAAGGCCGGATCCATGAATGGTAGAGTGGGAACGAAGTCTTAGACATCCTGTTCTCAACAAGATTCAGCTTAGCTCTTCTAGATGGGCAACTGGGGTCTCCTAAAATGGACGACGATGGAATATCATTTAGACAGCAAGCTTAGTATAACAGCAGGCTTCTACCAATAGCTTTCAACACGTGTGCCAATGTTTATCCACAGTGATGATTGTAGTGGCTAGTTAATTTTTTAGGGGCAATAAATATACAAGGACTGTTTTGCGATGGTACTGATTTGTTTCGTCACGCACATGCTCGTGCTGGTAACATAAAAAAACAGCTTTTGTTGGAAAGGAAGCCTTGAAATAATGAGCCTTGGTGTAATGGTGCCACAATTGATCGGATAATTGGTGAGTGAAAAAAAGTGGCCGTAAACAATTGTGAATAAAAAACAATAATTGTTAGTTAAAGGAGCATTGATAATTTGTGTATGACAACTTTGTCTGTCACCTTCAGTTGTTCGTATCATTGATATTTTCCTATGAATAAACACGAATTACAAATTCGCCCTGAATACGTTTCTAGGTTTGTCAACGTAATACCCATGACTTCAGACAAGAAGGAATTATATACTCCTGAGGCTGGCATCTTTTTCATCTCACATTAGGATGATGGCATGACATACTATTCAAAGCGACGTTAAACCACATACGAATAGACATGTTGGAAGATTAATTTGTTTAAACTGTTGACATATAAATTACCACGTGTATTATGCTAATATTGATTGTCTTGTTAACCTGATGCAGATAACAGCACCAGAGTTAACAACGCCATGCCAACAACAATATTGCAGTTTGACGTCTGTCATACTTCAACTACTACAGAATGCCGCAGCAAGAATCGTCACAAGAGCCCGCAAATGTGAACATTTAACCTCGATTCTAGAGAACCTACAGTGGCTGCCGATACTTGCTCGACTTCACTACAAGCTTTTCCTCTTTGCCTACAAATGTGTCAACCATCTAGCTCCAGCCTACTTGGCAGACCTGATTCCACCTTACAAGAATGTGCGCTGTCTGAGGTCCCAAAATCAGCTCTTTCTGACAGTGACACCCGTGAAGACATCATAATTCGGCTTGAGATCCTTCGCCTACACAGTAAGCTCCATAAAGACTTCCTCATCACTCTCCTGCTTCAAAAAAACCCATCAAGACCCACCTGTTCAAAACAAAACTCCCACTGATTCTATGTTTCATTGCAGCGCACAACTTATGTGCAGTGAATGCTGCGCTATACAAACGCATATATTATTATTTAATATTATTATGATTATTATTAGTATTATTATTTTAAATATTATTATTTTTATTTTTATTAATATTAGTAGTAGTAGTAGAAGTAGTAGTAGTAGTAGTAGTAGTAGTAGTAGTAGTAGTAGTAGACATCTTATACATTTGTAATTCGTACATGTTTCTTAACCCATTCCTGGCCTTCTTCATATTTTCAACCAGATTAGCCACGAGTTTTCGTAACTCCGTCGTACATTTGTCGTAACTACTTCGTACCTCCTTCCGATTCTCCACGAAACTTTGCATTATCGGCCGAATCATACGAATGTCGAAAGTTTCCGATTCGGGGTGATTCGGGATTTTCGTGGTCGTAGTGAAAGGGGGCATGAAAATAGGTCATCATTCAATAAATATGTCTACGAAATATCCTATTTTCGCAAGAGGTAGCCGAGCTGTCCTCATATTTTACCAAACTTGACCTGTTTTGGATTCCTGTTTTTGTTCAGCACCATACCCGAGCTCGATGTTGACCAACAAGGGAGACGTCTAGTACGTGCGTCAGGTTTGGCATTGCTCTCATCGTAAGCTGACACTCCGTCATATATCTGAAAACATTATGAGAAACAACGTTGTTATGGTCGTTAAAGGCCTGTCTCACTTGTAAAAAAATATAAAAAAATATCCAAAACATTGTCCATGATCACTAACGAATTTTGTTCAGTATAACAATTATAAAACTGCCATTCCTTAACATAAAGTAACAGCAGCGGTATGAACGAACGAATATTGTTTAACGACATTTTTTCAATGTTCTGTAAATAACCAAGTCAGGTTAACCAGTGAATTAAGGCATGATGACGTCATCAGATTACAATGATGCGACATCAGCCAGGTAAGTGAACCTGATCACTCGATTCCACCATTTAATCGGCTCGAACGACCAGCATGGGGTAATGGGGGCGTATTCTGTTCCGGAATGCACACGGGGACGTAGCACTACGACGACCAGCTTACCAGTGGGCCGTATGCCAGAACCTTAACGTCTTCTTGTAGTCATTGAGAATAATACAGGTCTCGACAGCAAAAAAACAGCATTACCATCTTTTATCATCTGGAGCTTCCTCTTTCAGAACGGGACATGTTGAAACTGTATTACACAACTAAGAAATGAAAAAATATAAATGGATGAAAAATATTACTTTGACAACATTACCCGCGGGACAAGGGAACCATGCAACTTATATTATTTGTAAATATAAAAATGCATTAAAAACATCATATTTTCTGTCAATGTATCGGTCCACGTTTCGGAGTGGTTTAATATGCTCGTCGCATTGACGGTATGAGGTACACTGGATAGATCAGAATGCTCAGACGTGTGTCCTGATCAATTCTTATGAGGGAGAAAAACAATATCGGTGACTAAACACGATGTACATGTTCATGGATTAGGTTTAGTTGGAGGATATATCATGATGATTATAACATTTAATGTTGACATAAATAATCAGAATATTCGTTTGGATGATTCACTTATTCGACTGTTTACTTTTATTCGTAAATTATAAGAAATATTAAAGCAATAATTACACGCTGGTGATTTGTGCTAACATCAGGTTAAACGTCGCTTTCAAGATTGTTGCACTTATATAGCCATGTGCTTGCACGTGGCGGTTGGGTAGCCTAGTGGTTAAAGCGTTTGCTCGTCACGCCGAAGACCCGGCTTGCACGTGGCGGTGCTTGCACGTGGCGGTCGGGTAGCCTAGTGGTTAAAGCGTTTGCTCGTCACGCCGAAGACCCGGGTTCGATTCCCGACGTGGGTACAATGTGTGAAGCTTATTTCTAGTGCCCCCCGCCGTGATGTTGCTGGAATATTGCTAAAATCGGCGTAAAAGAAACCATATCATACGTGCATACACGTGAATGTGTGTGCGTGTGTGCGTGTGTGCGTGTGTGCATGTGTGTGTTGTTTGTAGAAGGTCGGACAAATGCCGAGTTTGTAGTGCTAGCCCACTGAGATACAATGCCGCAGTTTGAAATGGATACCCAACTCAGACACAGTATACTGTCTCCGACCCGACCAGTTTCTTCCCCTAAATTCCGAGCGCCAGACAGACTGGCAACTAGTACCATCTTTTAACGTATTTTGGTATGACGCGGCCGGGAATTGAACCACAGATGTTTCCGTCTCCGGGCAGACGTTCTAGCCACTTCACCGCGGAAGCGGATCCTGGGGAGTTCTTACATCAACGAAAGTGTATTCAGAAACACGGGACAGCTTCACGCGAACCTCTGTCAGGTCGGTCCCCTGTTGGCGGACCACGTGACCCAACTTCTGACATAACACGGTTTCAGTCTGACGGAGATCGCGTTAACAGAAATATAAGAATATAAATTCCTTTAATACAACTCACAAGAGGCTCTGTCAATTTGCAGTGTTGAGCATATCAAATGCTAGATGTCTGCTGAATATTCAATACAGATGCCTGCGATAAACTCTCATACAAGGCCCTGTCTTACAGGAATACCAAAGCGCCACCTGGAAAAGTATACACAAAGCATAAAAAGAAACGAAATTGACAAATCTTATCAATATATATCATTGATTGTTCGTAACTCTGATTCTGTTTTTACGCTCACTGAAACCAAATATATCAGACGGTACTCTCGGATATTTCCTGAAGCTGATATAACCCTAAAATTCAAACTGCACTCTGTTACAACTACAATATTCAAAAAGCAATTTACTGTCTGCAGAGACCAGGTCCCGGCCAACCGGAAACATGTCTAGCACACCGGAGACGTCATTGTTAGAGAAGAATATACAGCAAAATGTTCAATTATTCAAAGTTTAATACATAACCCTCCGCATCATCACAATAAATGTACATTCCAGTATGTTCCAGCTATGAATATTGCATAACAACATTGAAACATGTCAATCTATGTCACCGTCTAACTATACTAAACTGAACAAGTAAGGTATCATAAAGACTTTTTTATATTTTTATTGTTGGTTTTTTTAGGGGTTTTTTGTTTGTTTTTTTACCGCAAAATACGCGGTAACATATTTTTCAAATGATATGTTGATTTAACATTTCAACAAATATAAATAACACATACTGAATGTCTGTGAACGGTTATAGGAGAACGCCTGCTGCCATCAATGTTTGATAATGATTCTTAAAGGGGAAGTTTACACGCTACAAACACCTTCTTTCTTATTTTAAACAAAACGCAATTTTGGAATTAGTTAGTATCAGTGTTTGAAAATATTCACTTGTTTTTCGCACAGTGAAAGGACAAAGCTCACAATTAATGTGAAAATGTCATGCCGTTTTGAGGCCTTCGTTTTCCGAGCTGAACAGGCCAGAGTTATCCCCCTTAGATTATGACGTAATTGGTGCCAATTTAACTGGGTCCCCATTTGAAAGTGAAACGATAGATAACTCCATGGTTGTGTTTAGTGTTTGAAACCAGTTATGCAGTTGGCCTACATCTATTAAATAGATAATTGGTAATTGGTTTGTTCTGACAACCATTCATAGAAAATGCATTGCAACGTTTCAGGGAAACTATTTATCTATTATGAGGTCATATGTTTTAACCATGTAACGGAAAAAAATGAAATGTTTATTATAATTAATTATTAAAAACTGTGGGTTTTTTGAGTGGACCAGATATATGTAGTGGACCAGATATATGTAAAATGTTTACAAAAAGCTAATTTACTGTCACTATCAATATGCATAAATTATTTAAGAAACTCTAATTAAATCTTGTTGAAAATTAATAGAATTATTATTTATTGTAAATGTTTATTTGGAAATTTGGACATCCTGACCGGAATTTTTGGGTCAAAACATCTGTGACAACCACCCCCTAAAACTCTGCCCTAACTGACTGTAGATAATCAAATGTTAACATAAACTATATCATGTGACAAACATTCAATTTCATAACAAAATACAGTATGTGTACAGTATAACTCTGTTATATATGTACTTTGACATAATTAAGCGATTGTGGTGATTAGGATCAATTATCTAAATTAAGAGATATAATATGTTGACTACTATATTATTTTTCTGATGCAATAATTTCACAGGTGCACTTGTTGTTACTCTGTGGTATGCAGCCCAAGGCAGATTAGCTGTGCTGTCTGGATGTCGCTCCCATCAGTAACAAGCTTGATACATGAACCTCTGACTGCTACGGCTTCATCATCACTCACCTTTGTCACCATGGTGTCTCCCCCAGCAAAGACAGTATGTAGGCCTAATGTTGTCTTCTCAGTTGTGATTTCGGAAAACGAACAAATTTTAGAGTAAGTGTGCTTACCGATGTATTTTGAACAGCGCGGCACCGAACACAGCAGTAGGCTGCGCATCTGAGAAGCTAAATCACACAACTGTACCTTCACCACGTGAAACGGGTCTCATGAAGTCTTATGACGTCATTCCTTTATCAATTGGCTGAATGACGTCATATTCCAAGGGGAATAAGCCATTGTATGTTTATTATTGAAATAGAACTCTCGGTAAATGTGAGAAATGTGAACCGATTTAATGAATAAAATATTTTAGATACTTGTGATATTTGTATTGTTTTGCCACAGAAACTTCTAGTTAAAAACTTTTCATGATGAAAAAGGACAACAAAAATAGGTTTATTTTCGTCTGAACTTGCTTATAATTAGATAATCGTACAATGGACAGTATTGTCACGGCAAGTATGTTGTCGCTTTTATTTAAAAGAATTGAGTCAAGCTTGGAACGCTGTGATTATGCTGTTCATTAATGATTACTTCCCGAGTTCAATAGACCATGATCATTATACCGACTTATATCGATCTCTGCTTTTATTCATAATATTTATTCAGCTCCGTGCCACAGGTCCATTGACAAGATTGATACTTCCGAACTGGCTGCAGTCGCTTTGTGATAGCTAATAACAAATGTTGCCGCTTCTCTTCTCAGTGTACGGGATAAGTGTCGTCTTCATTTGTCATAAAAGTAAACAAAGACCACATCAGTTGACTCGGTGGACAAAGATGACAGTTTTATGATCGGTCACTCAATATGCACGTGTTAGTGTAACTTCTTTCTTATTTATTCTGTAACGTGACTGTTCTTTATGACGTTGGTCACGTACACTTTATTGGAACGTGGAATGAACGCGCTGTTCCGATCAAGATTTGGGTTTGGTAAGTACACAGTCGTTCAAGAAACGATTTAACGGAAATGGATCACCATACATTCACGGTCCCCATGAATGGTCTATTGTTGTCAGTGTAAATGCCGACCGAAATGATTGACGGTCTTGATTGCAAGTTTCAAATTGGCACTGAACGGAAAGTGGTTACGTGGAACCTACATCATACTCAGAATGATGAGTACGATGACGTCTAACGCTTGGAATTGCCAAATGTCTTCAGTCGCTATTTCTAATGTGTAGTTCTATCGTATTAATCAAATGTCGATATTGCAATTTCTGAGATGGCATTTTAGTTATGGCATAGTAAAATTAGTACACGCTTAATGTGCTTCTTCCTAGTAAGACAAACATCACCATCATTGTCATTTCTGTCCATCCACCCATCTAATGATCAAACAAACGGGTGATCGCCGTGGCTTTAGACGTGTTGATAAATTCAGACATTCGTACGGTGTCGTATCTGTGTCATGTCTGCGTAATGTTCATGTCGTGTAACTGTGTGTCTGTGTCATGTTTGTTTGAGTGAGTGAGTGAGTTTGATTTTACGCCGCTTTAAGCAATATTCCAGCAATATCACGGCGGGGGACACCTGAAATGGGCTTCACACATTGTACCCATGTCGGGAATCGAACCCGGGTCTTCGGCGTGACGAGCAAACGCTTTAACCACTAGGCTACCCGACCGCCCTCATGTTTGTTTGAAGTCGATATTACTGGTATATATCAACGATGCAGCGGTTTGAAAAAAATCAAACTTTCATAAGAATCATTACATGTGAATTGTTTAGCTTGATGTCAAAATAAACCACAGAGCACAATAAAGTATATACTTGAAATTGCATCTGACCAAAAATGTACGTTATCCAAAAGTTACCAGGTTGACAACAGTCAATCCCTATCAAAAACATTACCACCCAGTAACCGTTTTTTTTGTTTGTTCCAATATAGCCACCTTCAAAAATGCGTGTCTACTTTCTTTTGCCCGGCGTTTTTTTAATTATCCATTGAAAATATAACACATTTATATAAAAACGCTGACCTACGAAACATGATGACCCTGGATAATAATATTCCTCGTAAAACCGAAGTGTGTACATGAGAGTAAACAAGATAATAAATATATAGAGATGTAGGCTTGTGAAATATATACAACCTCCCTGGTCAAAATAGGCTCGTAAACACGCCTGAAGTAAAAATATCTAAGATTCCTAAATGTTTCGTCATGAACAATTATATGTCAGGATGTTTCTTCTACTCATATTCTGAAATTACTTTGAATATTGAACGTAACCAAGCTATTGGCCTCCTTTCATTTACATTTCACAGAAAATGTTCAACAAGTATTGATTTGTGCTTTACAGGGAAATATGTATAACAATAGATAACATATTGATATTCCTTATTGTGACTGGCTGACATACATCCAAGTGGAATTGTCAGAAATATAAAAGAACTTTCTGAATATGACACGTCCCTTCTTTCATCGACTGGAATGCATCAGAAAATGTCAGACGCACATCAAAATTCCCCTTCACAGATGATATCAATCCAGACCCTGGTGGTGCCAAGAGTGCGTGCAGTGCGTGTGTCGGAGCCAGCATGTACACAGGGCGCCATTTTGTGACACTTTAGATGGATCTTGTGACAATAAACAAGTTTCTGGCCTCCATGCAATTACGTTTTTGTACTAGAACTGTAAGGAGTCATTCTCTGCGTCAGACAAATATTTAGACAGATGGTTTATGGTAAAAGGTAAGCTATTATCCAGTTGAGCCTAGTTTAATATCTGCCATGTGTTTATTCAAAAACAAGATTGCACGGACCACTTTAATCCAAATCCATATTATTTAAACAAGAAAAACAGAGTTGTGAACTAAATTGTGATAGTTGGATGTATGCAAAGGAGAAAACTTATGTCACATGATAAACTTTTAACACAGGATATTACAGAATAACATCCCAGGATAACACATAACACAGGATAGCATATCCCAGGATACCATCATCACAGGATAGCACATATCACCGGATAACACATTACACAGGAAAACACAACACAGGATAACATTATCACAGGATAGCACATATCACTGGATAACACATAAGGCAAACGTGCAGTCTTGCTCGACTGTTTTTCCACGCTCGCCTCGGTTCTACAACTTTCATGTCTTCGGGTTTCATTTCTAACTAGCATTTTTCCAACTGTGTCTTCCCTGTCTCTGGAACCTAATGTTTGAATCTGGCGGTAACTCACCATGTCATTTGAAACAGCCGCCTTCTCTCGAACATATTTGTTCCGGTTCGTTGCAGTCTAACTGTTGCAGTTCTTCTCACTTCTTGCCTTGATTGATAGGTCCATTGAACTTTGTTTTTATCACACTCCCCGTTGATTGGCTACTGACTTTGTAGGCGCGTCAAGCTATGTGCATGAATTAAACAATCACCTGATTCATGTCACGCCAGAGTATGTATTCCTACACCCGGAATGTTGATCAATCAAGTCATTTTTGTCTGCTTTGATATGTACAACCTATTTTGGATAAACCTTTGTAGATAAATCATGTTTTCGTTGTCGAATTTATTTATAAACTTTGACTGTGTATATAATTTCGATTCATTGAGGTATAAATCGAAAAAACGATGTGCAAACTACGCGGATTCATACAGTTTGCACATCGATTTTTCGATTCATACGTCAATGAACCGAAACAAATACACAGTCAATCCTTAACAAAGAATAACACTTAACACATGATAACAAATAACACAGGATAACGTATTTTACAGGATAACATATATTACAGGAGCAATATTCTACTTTTACTGAATATCATTCCGACTGTGGACACGTACAGATATTATCATGTCATCTAGCGCTGATTTAGGGCAAGTATCACTTAATGTAACTTAACAAGGTGGCCAGCAGCATCCAAGAAGTCAGGTCGGTCTGTCAGTCCCTGAGCATACTGCGCCTTGAGTCGACCGTAACGATTGTCTCTTACGATGCACTCGCTTCCTGAGTTGGGGAGGGCACCTAGGTCCAGCTGGGCTATCTTGATCTTCTCTCCCTTCTCAATGTCTTAATGATGACAAATGAAACGGAACATATTAGGATGGTAGTGGGAGAGGGCGCTGTTCAACCGGCTGTGGAAGCCCTCGAGAATGTTGTTGGTCATAGGGCTGAAGGTTGGGTATTGGTTCCAGATGTGGAGAGGAAACCTGGCCTCGTAGTCTACCAATTGATTATGTAGTGGTTGAAGTCTTCAGTTCACTGGGGACATCAGTGGCAGAGTTCATGACATCAAGCCATGCATCGCGAACCTCAGCAACAGGAAGCAGTGGTCCGACTGCTGCAGGGTGAATCCACTGGTGCGCTTCAGGATCTCCATGGTAATGAACATTAGTCCAAGTTCTTTGGTTTTACGCCAAACTGCCTGTGAAAAGTGAAAGAAGCCGTTGGCATTTGCTTGGGGAAACCCCGTCACCACAGCACATAGCAAATATTGTCGTGTTTACTCAGTTACTGTCAATTTCTGCTATTTTCAATATAAAAAAGCATATATTAATCATACTTTTGATAACAGTTCAGTATTGTTAGGAAGAGCATGTTCACGAGCAGCCATTCCTGTGCTGAGTCTACTCGGTGAAGTTAACACATAAACAGGATTATGTTTGAGGGAAGGAGGTCATTTCACTTAGAACTGATGATAATCCCTTTGATCCACGCATGGGTCAAGTCTCACTCTTCTACATTGTAACACAATCTGAAAAGAAAAAAATCTGTATTCTGGAAGAATCCATTACACTGTTGGGTGATCCTGTCAGTGCCATCTCATGTACCTATCTGCAAAATGGCATGTGAGTAAAATGGAGTGTCTGAAAAATGGAATGTCTGTAAAATGGAATGTCTGTAAAGTGGGGTAGAACCGTAGGCAAACAATTTTTGTAATGTACCATGCCCGCAATGTCTTCAGAGTGCGAAAGTGAACACATTTGGCCTTAGTCTCAATCGTCATACCATCACGGTGGCCTGTAATGAACCGAGTCTGAACCAGACAAGCAACTGATTGGAAGAATGAAAAACTCCTCACTTTTCAAGGTACCATTACACACAATGAGTCAAGTCACTTAGACACCTCTACTTTGACACATCGTGTTTACATACACTATAGTCGAAACTAATGATCCATAGCTGGAGTTGCTTGTTGTAGACTTGCGATAATTGTATGAAATAACAGGAGTGGAAGCATTGGGGGAGGGGGGGGGGGGGGGGGGGGGGGGGGTGTGAGGAGGTGGGAGGGTTCCGAAACCGTGGACGACAACGTCCATCTTAAATGTCACATATTCCACATTAGTTATCATTCAGTCTATTTTAGATACAATGCAGCGACCCCCGCCCCCACCACCCCCACCACCCCACCCCCACATTTGCCGCTTAGCTGCGATGCAGTTCCACTGAGATGACATACATTACCCTATCTACGGTTTTAATGTTAATTCACAGCTAATCATTTAGTTATCTCAAACCTCATTGCCCGAACTGATGTCTCCCACATTGATCGACAAGCGCCGGATTTGAAAACACGAAGAATCAGGAAGTGGAACCGACAACCAACGAATCTTAGCCTCAGCAAGGGACGAAATTCTGCGCATCGACGGACGCACTCGCTCTCACTCACTCGTTTACGACATGCATGGTACTACGAGAAACGGCATGAAACGACAGATACGTGTATTGCTCCCTCCATTCACCTAATGATTGTGTAAACATCCTAGCCCGTGAAGAATTGGTCTACAGAAACCCGTGGTTGTCGTAAAATGCGAATAACGTGTGTGAGTGGTTCAGGCTCGCTGAGTTGTTTGATGCATGGCATCGTATCCCAATTGCGTATGATGTCAATCACTGTTTATCACTGTCAATCACTGTCGATTATTTATAGACCGTCATCATACAGCTGGAATATTCCTGCGTGTGGCGTTAAACAACAACAACAACAACAACAAAAATAAATAAAAACAGCCTTGTCTCATTTACATAGTTGATTTAAGTCAGGTTGGACGGACTCCAATAACATTTAAAATCCAGTCAGTTGAAACCCAATTTGGCTGTGCATGAGAAGAACAACGCTACGGGATTGTTTAATCTGATATCCAATTTGGCCCCATCCCATGTAGACTGTATGTATAGTGCACGTAACCAGGTGTGGCAGAAGACAACAACCTACTTACAACTGATGGCACACGGTAGTACACCATTCCCCGCATCCAATCCTCTATGGGAATTCAATTCTTTGATCACGTTACACAGTCATGAAGCTGTTCAGTGGAGTCCATCGTTCCCCTTTAACGTCTTAATTAATATGACCCTAGCACACAACACAATAGAGACCAGATAATTCCGTGGGTGTATCGATATGAATGAATCCACATTTGGCGTGTCTGTTGATAATACAAGAGAGCTATAACGTGCGGACACAAGTCTGAGGCCCTGTCTGGTCACCAGCTGGTCAGTTGGTCATCAAGGCCAATTTGTCCAGGTTTGTTCAATTCTGCTTAATTGAACGTAATCCTTCTACTCCTGAATTATCCATCACGATAACCACCCATCATCAATCTGTCATTGAAAACACATTTCCCATCCATCTCTGCACCCACTGCTTTCACGTGTCATCCATTCTCTAATCACTCCATCACTGCATGTACATGTGTATGTGTCCATCCCTTCATCCGTATACTCATTGTCGTAGCTCTGTATCATTTATTCGTCCATCCATCATTGTAGCGATGCATCACCAATTCCTCTATACGCTAAAATTTCTGAGTGACAGTGCGCAACCATTTTATCACGTCGCTTCATACTTATTCAAAATAGCACGTGTAAAAGTAGCTTTAATCTTTGGAAATCTCAACAGGGTGTAGAAACACTTTCTAGACAAACCAATGAATATCCATCATTCATTCATCCATATACCCACGACTGTAGCTAGGTACCATTCATTGATCTATATATCCACCATTAATTTATTCATTCATTTATCCATATATCCACCACTGAAGCTACATGCATGTATCATCCATTCATCTATATATCCATAATTCATTCATTCATTCATTCATTCATTCATTCATTCATTCATTCATTCATTCATATATCCACCACTGAAGCCACATGCGTGTATCACCAATTCATCTATATATCCACCATTGATTTATTCATTCATTTATCCATACACTACTGCCTAAAAGTTCATTCCCCTAACACGCGTTGAGAACGCGTGTAACACGCATGTGACACGGGTGCTCAACGGGTTGCACACGGGGTGAGCACCCGTTGGACACGGGTGTGCAACGGGTGTGCGTCGCGTGTGCAACCCGTTGCACACGCGTGTGCCACGCGTGTAACACGGGACCAGGTTCCAGTTGAAGTTGACAACTTTATCAAATGAATAGTGAGATAAAACAAAACAGTGAGATGTGAAATTTGAGTTAATGAGCGGCCATTGAGCTGTGCTCACCAGACCGTAAATACAAGGTCGGCCCATCTTAATTAGTGTTCGGTTGCTAGACTTTTATGGCATGAACCATTCCACTAGGGTCCAGTCTAGCCATTGTGGCTAGTCGACAGTAGAACAGTAGTGAATTTAGATGCGAGTTTATTGCTAGGGGAACCCCCGTGTTGACACGATTGTCGCGGGTTGGTAAATGTTCGCCATTAATAAAATGATTGTTTGTGGATTGCTAACATATTCATTTGCCCACACGAGTCATTCCATTTGATTGCAAATATAACGTTTTTCGTTCGCCAAATTTATGCTTTAGACAGTACAATTATGATATAGCCGTCACCACTACTAATGTCTCATTATTTCACGTAGGAATATGTCCCATTTCCCCACACCCCACTTTCTGTGTTGTATTTTGAAAGAATAAATAAAAGAAGGTTTTGTGTGGGACACTTTTATACTAATTATAAGAGGATGTTGTAAATGAATATGAACAGCCATGCTGTCTGACAGTTGATAGAATTTGAGATCTTCACAATCACCGGGTGTGACCATGTTGACAGAATCTCGTTAGGGTTTGTGATTTTTACATTTGCCCAATGACCATGGTGAGTATTGCTGGGGATACCAAACGTAACAGTTTATTATTAGAGGTTGTGAGTACTTATACCACGTAGATAGGATATCTTTAGGATTTTAATCCTTCTTTGAGAGGCATTTAGAAGTTGGAGTACTACGTTAGGAGAAGATTTATGGGTGACTTTAATCCTTTCTTTCTCTGTGGGTAATCCTTTCATGTTGATTGGAGGAAGTCACTCATCCAGGTCATGACAGGTCGTGAGTTTACTCACTAACTACTGTGAGCGTTTTTGGCATGACATCTTTTCTTGTATAAACATAGAAACGATGCTCACTCACTCACTGTTGATCTTCTGCAATTTGCTGGCAAAGTGGGGATAAACCTCAGTGTCAAAGACGATCAAATTTAGTTCGAATCCTTGTTTATATGTGACATCTCCCAAATGGGGACATTTTCATAAACTTGGCAAGTGATGATGAATTTTAATATTAATATTATTATAGTTTATGAAATTGTTAATAAAACTTTAATAAAATTGTGCTTCACTCTCACGAAAAATATATTGTCTGTGAGTAAATTTATATGTCACGTTACATCGGCATTTTTCAGTGATATTGGGACTACATGAAACATGGCTGGTTTTACATTTCTGATACAGGTGCTTGACTGACTGAGTAGTTCATGATCAATAAGATATGTTTAAATCAGTCAAGTTTGCAACAATAGATGAATAAGTTGATACATTTGGACCGCAGTTACCGATTACCAACTTAAGACATAGAGACAGGGAGGAGATATATAACCAAACCTATGATCCTGTTGAGACAGTTGACAGTTAGAACGTTGGATTAAATGACAGTAACTAATTTGAACATTCCCCAGTTATATCATAAAATACATCATAACTCATAACAGTCCGAGAGACAGCTTCCAGACTTATACTAGTATTGAAGGGACAATAGCTTTTGACAGTTTCAAAGTAAACTTACCTTAAGGTGCTTGGCAAGTCAAAACTTACCTCCCTGTATATGTTTTTTAGGTTTGACAGCAACTATGCTTGTAGATTTCATAGATAGACATGATTGGTTAGCTAGATGTTATTACAATAAGCGAAAATGTCTTAAAAGTTCACAGTTTGTTTAAAAGTACAAAAAGTGTGTTATAGATCTATCAACGTTTTCTTTTATTGAACATAATATTTGCACTATATTGCTGTAAGCTGTAAATAATCTAGCCTCCCCATGTACGTAACTTACATATATTTATGTATGACCAGAACAGCAAATAAAGTTCTGGTAGATAGGTACCTCGGAGATTTAACGTGCACTTTCCGACTTTAGCCTATCTCGCACACGGGGAAGCACTTATACTATTAGGGTAAAAAAGCATACTGATTAAATAAAGAAGTGCAAACACCCCCCCCCCCCCCCCCCCCCCCAAAAAAAAAAATTAAAAAATTAAGTTTAGTCCTTGTAGTAGTCTCTTGGTCAGCTTCTCATCCTGGGGGTCGGGATTCTGGTAGAGACTCTTGGCAAGGAGGGCGGCGGTATTGGCGACGGTTTGAGGTCGGTACGCCACTACTCTGGAAGAAGTGGTACAAGTCTGTGTAGTTTGTGATGTCCTGTCCCCCGTTCTTGTGCACCATGACGAAAGGGACTCCTTGTTTGGCGTAGAGATATTCCTTTGGGGTGTTGATCTGGTCAACCTTGAGATCCGGCCGGGGCTTGTAGTGGTTGATCGGAATGTCTGATTTTTCCACTAGTAAATAAAGTTCTTTGGTATGACCTCTTTTATCCCTGCTGACGTTATCCTAATGTTCAATTTCAGTCTGCCTCACCAAGCGTAAGAAAGCATTGTACATGATAAACCACACTGATGCAATTTTCTATATATATATTTGTAGATATGAAGCATTCTAGTTAATTGTGGATACACTGGGCAGACAGAATTGTGTTTATTTCCAGGCCATCCTGATCGTCGTTTACTACTATAAGATGTATGGTTGGAGGCAAGATCAAAGGCGCCGCACAGCATTTATTAGATAACAGACGGGGTCGTCCGTTTCGCTTTGAACAACCACCCCACCTGTCTGTAGGAGTTATATAATCAGTGCGCAAATAACTGTGTCAAGTCCACTGCCGGGCTGATGCGGTGTCAGTGTCAGCGATGAACATGAATGCCCAAATCATAGACCTGTAGCACTCACAAGTTGCTTAGCCAAAATATTTGAAAAGTGTATATTCAATTCTCTGATAACAGCAAATATAACCTTAGAAAAAGATTCAACATACAAACAATCAAATGTAGAACACAGACCTATGCTTATTATCATTTCTTCTGGATATGATCAACCTGCGGAACCCTCTATCCGATGAAGTAACTAATGCTCGCTCATTAAAAGAAATCAAATCCTTAATTAATCGTTCTGATGCAATTATTAATAATTTTGACTTCAAATATTTTCATAGATCATGCCAAATTGTCCACTGTCGCCTTAGGCTCGGCTACAGTGACTTAAACGCTGATAAGTTTAGACGACATGTATCAGACATACCAGACTGCACTTGTGGATATCACCTTGAAGATGCAATTCACTTTTTCTATAACTGTTAAAAAATACGATAATATCAGAAACACTGTGTATTTCTACACACATGGGTATGGTCTAAACATGATATTACATGGCAGTAGTTAAGCAGTTCTACAAACATGACTCTTCTTAAATCAGTTCATGACATCATTGTCAAAAGCAAAAGGTTTGAGTAACTTAATTTTATGCATGTAGTAAAGGAAAACTGCATTACCTTATTTCACAGACACCACTTGCTTCAGTGTACTGGCTTCGTGTATTTCATTTGTGCATTTTGTATGTTTATGTTCATCACTCTCTTATATATATATATCCAGCTGTTGTTAAGTTGTTACCTGGAGAGGTATTACATAAGCAAGTTTTGCTTGTTTACCGATCCAGATTTCTTTTGAAATAAAAATACGTTTAAGCCAACACAGCTAACCCTAAAACACATGATTGTAAACTATTCAAAAAGGAGCACTAATCTCTGGCTTCTTCTCGGGTGTCGAACTCAAACTCAAACTCATTTATTCTTAGAATAACATGACATACAATTATCTACAATTTTTATTATGTACAATTTAACAAAAATAATAAAAATAGGATACGTGGATACTAATACAATTTACCAATTGTATTGTACACATTGTTAAGGAATTTAGCTAGGCCTTTTAGATTTCTTACACTGTTAGTGGTCATAATTTTCTTAAATGTTTGGAAACTTAAGATATTGCTTATTTAAGAGTTCATATCGCCGTTGGTGTAAAGCTTCACATCGGAATGAATAATGCAATTCATCTCCCACAGCGATAGAATCACAGAGTGGACACTGGCTGTCTTCCCTGGGAATGTTCAGCCGTCGACCAGTTTCAACTGGTAATCCTTGGTTAGAAAGTTCTGAATTTTAGTATTGGGAGAAATATTGATTTTAAGAGCAGTAGATATTTCGCAAATGAAGGTTGATTCTTCAGGTAATACGACCTTTGGATTTCCGCTTGGGCTTACTAGCTGCCGTGAGTCAATTTGCTCGTTAACGCAACCGAGCGTGACAAGAGACTGGGCTACCAGTCTGCAAGGACAGCTAAATAAACTTACGCATTTTTGAAAACTGATTGGTTACCCGTGATCTCTGAAGATTTCAACAAAGGGCGCATGGTAATTAATTTCTTCAGCCTAAACAAACAGATAAATAACGGCGAAAGCTCATCGGATGTCGTTATTTGGAAATACCCCTGATTGTTACAGTTTGATAATAAAAAAAGTATCCCTGAGTGAAAGCATTTGCGGATTTCGGATTGCGTGGATGATACAATTACTACTCCCTTGTTGTCATCCACATTTTCTGGTATAACCCTACACTTCTGTATTTGTCGTAATTCACATGCTGCTCAGTTAATGCATTTATATTATGTATACTCAGTTGTAGCACCACTCAGCTTACCGGATAAAGGTTCACATTTGGTCTTTCTTGTACCTGGGGTAATTATTTAATCTAAATCCAGGTTTGAAGTGAGGTGGAATGTGAATTATGCACGTGGCAGCCCAGCAAGAGATGTATGATCAGTTGATTTACTTTTTTTGTAAATCAACTGATCATTCCCAGACATCAAAGGATCAACAGGAAATACGTTGATTGATTAATTACTGTTATCTTGCACAGTGGATATGTCAAAAGTAAGTGTTTACATGTGAAGGTAGGGTTACTAAACCTAGGGAATACACTCATATCATGGCGTGAAGTACAGATGTAAAAACAACATACTTTGTTCAAAGGGTAACCGATAATACACTGACTGGTTGTTCATTGTTATCTAACTCAATGTATGTTTTTAAGAACCGTGGACATTATAAAAATAGTTGTCACGTGGGCTTTCTCAGCTAACTTGGCACCTATGTGAAACAATTGAAACAAACTAAGTGATCAGTTAAGAAACAGACACGGGTTATAATATTCGATACATTTAAATAACGTTTAAAAACGATATATTTAGATATTTTAATATATTTCATATATATTCCAAATATTGTTTCCAAATAATTATTATTAAAGTATTTGATTCTCACATAGACATTTGACATCGAATAAGTATTTTTGTACAGCTGCAGACGCAATGGATATTGTTCCTTTATGTTGATATTTCCGGATACATTATAACTTTGGTAGGTTGTAATAATGATATTTGCATTTTGTTTTCATTCATTCGCTGCAGCTTTGAACAGAATCATTCTTGTTCCTTTCCGTTTGGTTGGAAAGTTTTTCGATGCGCGATAGACGTTGTTTACACAAGTATTTTCTTTTGTAAGCGTGTATATGTTACAGTCAATGTGTAAAATATGTTTCACTCAGGCAATTTATTAAATATCTAAATATTTCAGTCATTTTACAAATTGACTGAATAATCCATTCATTTATTTAACCGACTGACTAAAAATGATAAAGACGACCAAAAGAGCTTAAACACATCACAATATATTAATTATGCTAAGAAAAGAAGCCAAACAATACAGAACTGTACTTGGTGATGATATTAAACATAAACAAATATTTGGAATTCGTTATCATATTAATAAAGATGGACATATATTTCAGTTAATTTGTAAAATAAACTGAATATTTAGGCGTTTAATACATTTCCTTAGTGAAATCTGTTTACATTTTGAATGTAAACATATACACACGGTAAAATAAGCAATGTGCAGATGAAATATTTACTTTGTGTTGCAAGTCAAAATAGTGTACACGAAGATCGCACAATTACCAAGCAAGTGACTTATCAAAACTGCATCACCATTACCGATGCTCCCCACAAATATACCTACATTTCAAAAACTGTATTTCATTTTTGTTGATCAGTGTGACCATATGTCCTTCTACTTTCAATAAAAATGCGCTTACGAATGGCGAGCACAGGTCGCGAACAAGTCTAGATTTCTGCTATATCATCCGGGTACTCACTGAGAAAATACAGTAATGCACAGGTAACAACTACTCCCGCGGAATTTCTTTAGATCAGTGCTCTTTTGTACGTTGAAATACTATATATTTTGAATGCCAAAATGATGTATCAAGGATCAAGTAGAAGATACATTGACCGTTGCACTGGGAGTTTATTCAACAGACCGGGAAAATAACACTGCTGTATCTTATTATTTATTTTAGATGACGCAGTCAAAGCTCACTTCTCCTGGCGGCCATTATCGAACGGCCAGCTAAAACACAACCCCGCGCTTACGTCTACAGGTCTCTTCCTGTAGTACGGTAATTAGTATTCTCTCCCTCAAGTGTATCCTCAATGATATAACCCACCCTCATTAATTACATGCTGCTCTTTTCCAGCCTCACGGCTATGGAGCTGTGATAAAGAGTCCAAGTCATCATCAAGTAATTAGGGTCCAATAAAAACAATGCGCCGCCAAACCTCATACATATTATCACTGAAAGTCGTACTACAGACGGTTAATGTCAAATCACAATAAAAGCATTTCAAATGCAATAACATGTTCCAGGACCATGTATTCTCTTAACACCATCGGATTTAGAAGCAATGGTCGTATAAAACAAAACACATCTATTTGATCACAACAGTATTCATGTTATTCCCACAAAATCACATAAAGAAAGGAGACATTAGGAAATACATGTGCATTATCATTTTTCGTCAGGATAACAAAATTTTCTCTCCTTGTTACCACCTCCAGGTTCAGCTTAAGACGGGTCCTCCTTTGGTCAAAAGTTTGTTCCCCCTCTAATGAGTGTGTCACGCGTTGCACACGAGTGGCGGACGGGATGCACACCCGTGTGCAACGCGTTGCACACGGGTATCACACGCGTGACCAACCCGATGCACACTGGTTGCGTAACGCGTTGCCCATGCGTGTAAGGGGAATGAACTTCTAGGCAGTAGTGTATATCCACCACTGAAGCTACATGCGTGTATCACCCATTCATCTATATATCCACAATTTATTCATTCATTCATCCATATCTCCACCACTGTAGCTACCAACATTTATAATCCATTCATCTATATAGCCACCATTCTTTCGTATGTCCACTACTGTTAGTGACAGTTTTGTGTTATATGTATGCCACTGTCAACTTCAGCTGACACATGTGTGTGTGTGTGTGTGTGTGTGAGTGTGTGTGAGAGAGAGAGAGAGAGAGAGAGTGTGTGTGTGTGTGTGTGTGTGTGTGTGTGTGTGTGTGTGTGTGGATCATGTAGAGTGGGTCATATAGGGTCAAAGGCCGGACAAGCCGGGGTCGATAGGTATGTCAGCTGAAGTTGACAGTGGCAGTAGCACTGCGGTTCATTACTAAATGTAAATTATTTGTGACAATAGGGGCCAAGAAATTGTGTGAGAATACAAACAACATGTGTCATTGAATTGCCTTTTCTGTTGTGAGGGATATGTTTGTATGGTTTGGACTTGTGTTAATGCTAAATGTATTTAATATTGTTAATTTGATATCAGTCTTGAGCACGTGCGTTAGTGTCACCTATTTTCGTGATATACTAGTAAATGCGTTGTACACAGTTGTACTTTAGTACTGTGCTAACATTAATATTATACTAAATATCAGCCAATGTATCATTGAATAGGCAGATTGAGATACGGGAAAACTATCTTAAGGGTCTTGTTTGTTTTTGTGATCAGCTTGAAACGTTTCAACGTACCACGCATATGTCTGCAAGTGTCACAATACATCAGGATAATAGAATACACATGCACAGGATAAAAAAACCTGTTTGTAAAACTTTGCAACAATACACCACTGTAGCTATGTATTATTCATTCATCTATATATCCACCATTCATTCATTCATTCATTCATTCATTCATATACCCCACTGTAGCTACATGTATGTATCATCCATTCTTTTTCATATCCACCATTCATTCATTCATTCATTCATTCATATACCCCACTGTAGCTACATGTATGTATCATTCATTCATTCATGCATTCATTCATTTGGCGACATGTATGTAATATCCATTTGTCTTTTTATCTACAAACTATGCATCAGTATATCATATATACATAATGAAGAGCTCATCAACTTCTTCATTGGAATCCATATATTCTCTTCCTTATGTATATTTCACTTCTTAATGCCTTTCAAAGATCTTATATATGGACGTCAATAAAGAAGTTGACATCCATACGTTTTCTTCCTTATGTATATACTTGTGATTGCAAAGACTCATAATTCTGCTGCCAACCTGTTGGTCGTAAAATGACAGGCTAGTTCTCCTCTGCTGTGAACAACCTCCGTCGGTTATTCCAATATGGTCCAACATATCGTGATCTCTCTGCTATCAATTGGCAACAAACTTTAAAGTTATTGTGCAAAGTTATCATGCCACAAATTGGACCAAGAGAGAAGATGAACCTTTCAGGTTGGGCTTAGTCAGTGTGTGATGTTGTGGAAGAATGCAATGGGAAATTTGCACACATCGAGTCTGTTCCAGTCAGGTGTCATCCAATTTCTGGCTTGTCTACATGAACAGTTTATGGTTGTTACCACCAACAAGGCCTCAGAAAACATAACCAATATATGTATATCTAAAAGACGAAACTCTTAATTATTTCTGCTAAAAGCGGAATCCGTTGAACGTTTCCGACTATATCACAAGCGAGCGTTTCAAATAGGGATGATACCTGATGATACTCATCAAAAAGATGTGTTTCCTGCCCCATCGATGGTACACGTCAGAAACACATGCAAAGACAAGTCAAGTGTTCACCTGGGAAATAACAAGGGATCATACTGTAAAAGTCAAAATGGGGGATTTTTATGTCCACTTGTGCATATTAAGAAAGGACCTTGCCATGTATGACATAAAATGTTTTGAAATATTGATTAAGGCCTTGAGTGATGTAACCAGTATATGACACAGTTTTTGAGCAAGTGGGGGTCATGGGTGGCCCAGTCGTCTAAGGCGCCGCGATTCGCTGTGCAGAGCTGCGAAACCTATGGTTGTGGGTTCGAATCCCGTTTCTCCCCGATTATGTTTCTAGGTTTGTCAGCACCGTGCTCATGGGTTTCACCGAAGTGGTAATCGTCTGAGACCTACATCACTTGGGCTTTCCTCCCACATTAAGCTGACACGCCTTGATATAACTTGAATACTGTTAAAAGCGGCGTTAAACCCAACTCAAGCACTCAGACAATCTGAGCAAGATTAGTATGACGCTGTTTGAAATCGAACTGGACAGAGCAAGCTCGGTTGTACCTCAAAAGTTGTGATATGTAGACACCAAAGGCCGGAGCTGCTGAAATACTGCTCGACACAAAGTGAAATATGACTATTGTATTATCTTGTCACACAGACGTGCGTGAGTCTTCTACCTTTTTTGCTGCATATAATACAGATGAGACGGTTTTATTGGCCTCTTTTATTTCTCGTTTAGGTGCGTAAAGTAGTGGAAGGATAATGGCTATTTCAAAATTATTTAACGATATTAGATTGGATTGAATTAATTTTCTAAATTTGACGCACTGGCAACTTTACCATTATGTTCAGGTAAACAATTTACTTGCTTTTGCATGTGTTTGTGACTTATGCCACCAATAGGGCAGGATACGCTCTTCTTTTAACACCTGATATCATCACTATTTGATATCACACAGTGAGAGTCAGAAACACATGCTTATGATTTAGTCGGAATTGTCAGTGTAGATTTATTATGATCACAGTGAGGGTTGAGTCGTATTGATCCTTTATTCCGTCCCGGACAATACCTTTATATACATCTAGACATGAACCATCCATCTGCCGCGTCATACCATAAGACGTTACACGCACTCTCACTCCCACACGCACGCACGCACACGCGCGCGCGCGCGCCGCCTTATAAGTGCAATAATCTTTGACGTTAACCCCATTTCACCTCACCTCCAATCTTCTTTCAATCTGTTGTGTTGTTTAGTCCTGTACCAGCGGTTGATCATCTGTCTGTTCCGATCCCTCACTCAAACAATCAATGTTAATATTCCATCACCCACTCCTGTGCCTCATCTACATCGTATGCAAGTGTAATACAGAATAAATATGGTTGGCATCAAAGGAGGCAGTATATACAGCAACATCATCATCACTCATGCAGATAGCCTTTAATGCATCACTTCACCTTCTCATAACATGTATATGAAGCAAATAACACATAAATCAACATACCGACAGTTTCGTCTCAGACAAACACTCAATGCTGCTATTGAGAACATAAGTAATTGTTTTCGTGCCACGATGAAAGAACACCATTCTCTCCAGTGTGCGTCCAGTTTTCGAGGCCATCCAAATGTTAATGATAGGCAAACGGTGATCTATCTTAGCGCTTTACTGGGCGCCGACCAGTCATGCGCCCAACTGATTTAACGAATTTGTAAGTCAGATAAGACAGGGCTCTTAACCTAAACCTGCTCATCAACACTAGTCAGAGCTTTTCTGTTCAAAATGATTTCAAGGTTTCTGAAGTGACGTGTTCTGCACTTGTCTAACGCTATCTTTAATGGATTTATTTCTTTTTAAATTTGAAACAAGATAGTTTGTATTTAAATCTTATTTTGTCAAATGTTAAACTTGTGTCTCCTCTCTGTGTCTTTCTCCTCTGTGCAGTGATGGTTTGTGTCAGTAGAGTGCCGCAGATGTAGATTCGTGTTCTAACGTCTACTCGTACCAGCTTCGTGTTCATACAAACAAGAAACTTGCAGATGATTTGAGACAATGCTATATATATGTTACGCGTATACTATCTTTGAAATTTCCATGAAATACCGTCTACTGTCACGAACACACAGATGCATGTTATAATTGAATCAAAATTCATGGAATATTATAAAATATGAATATAGCAAATATTTTTGAAAACATGAATCCATTTATGAATTCACTGACGCGGCTGTCTGCAATATGAGAAAGTTATGTCTTGATCGATATTTACAAGAAAACGAAATCGATATTCATCATTCCTCTACAGGAGAGAGCAGGCACGAACACAGTTCATTACCCAAAATAAGACATTCAATATTCCCTTAAGCGTTGCATTAAAATACATACTTCTTCATTGACACGAGTTAAGTCGGGTAACCACAATTTGAGAGTTGGCAGAGATTCATTTTGCCATAATATTTGCTGCAAATCAAAACTTGAAATATTATCTCTCAATTATATAGGACTATGACACTTAAGAGGTTTAACATATGGACAGTTAAGCGATGCAGTGATATGGTATTATCGCGACGCAAAAATCGCATTGCAAGTAAATGTGTACGTCACACCAGAAAAAAACACATTGATATTCGAAGCTTGAAGACATAATCATGAATAATGAGGACAGAATCCCAATTCCTTAAGCCCTTTTTGAATAGAACAATTTCAATACCGGCAAAAACGATTTCATTCATTTCACTTTCCTTAGCCAACCTCATAACGATGCGGGAAATGTTCCAGCGAGATTCGTGAAGCCTGACGTTGATTAGATAAACCTTATCATAACGCAGCTTGTCCTAGTCTCAAAGAAACGTGCCTGTTTGGAAGGAAAACAGACAGTTCGTTACGGCATCCCCGTCTGTAACGAAGACAGGAGAAAATGGTCGCAGAGCGCGGTCGTGGAAAGGTAATGATCCCTCGGGTGATTTATATTGATCTTCTATAGTACTCTCGCTGCTATTCACTGGCACAGACCAACAAGGAGCAGAGACGAGCTTTGGAGATCTAGACATCCACCATCTCAATCTCGGAGCCAGTTTACTCTCCCTGGTGACACAGCTTTGGACGACTCCTTGACATTTTGGGCACTGTAAGCCCTTCCTGTATTGGGCATTGGTCTCTGTTCGATCTGGATGTTAACTGTTGCACTGACCTGTGATTTGCATCGATTCCTATTGAACTCATTACCCCGGGGTCATATTTAGTGGTGTATATTGTGTGTCGCACAGGTGTATGTGTACATTATGAACGAGGTCCTTGCGAAGATTGCGGGGAATTTGATATAACCTGTGTTAGAACATGACATATATTATGTGTGATTTGCTCCAGTTTGCGTTGTTGTCAGCATCCCAGGTGACATCTGTTTGACACTGTTGTGACATTTAATGGACGTATCGTGTATTGTTGATAGTCGTGTAGTTGTCGTAGTACTGTGAATGCCGTATGACCCGCTGACTACGAGGACGTCACCAACAGAAGTCCCCACCCCCCTGCTACAAAATCGTAAAGGTAAGTTCTTTTCTTGTAGAGGACAAATACACATTGATGTGATGTATTTGATGGTTATGCTTTGTCAGCATTATTCCAGCTGTATCAGCACATTACAACGATACGTGCCAGAAGGTATAAACGTGCTGCATCAAGCCATTACACAATTGTCGTAATCAATATTGTCCTTTGTTCGTTGTATGTTCCTTATTAATATACCTATTGTGATATCACATTGCTGAGCAAGGAAACGGGTACCTGATCATCATTGAACTTCATTTGCCAAATCTGACATTGATGTGTGTCTTGATAACGTCCTTGCTAATTTGATATTTTTTCTTTGATCCACGTGTTTAAAGACTAAAAGCGATAAGGTTGAAAAACATGAAGCCAGGATAAACGATTGTGCACCAACGATAGGCGTAATCATCTTGTTCTTGCTAGTAAAAAATCAATCAAAGCTAGTTCATTCTGTGATCTGCAAGACGGTGAAGCAACACTGTTCCCAGGAGGCAATTGAATGATACACATTTATTCCTCATGTGAGTCTTATTGTTAATATGTCATGAGACTCCGCTCTTTGAAACACTTACTAGCTCATCTGTGTGTTTATAAGATAGGGGGACACCTCCTTCTATCTCGTTCTTCCGATTTCGTGAACGATGGCTAAGCTCACAGTTTGATGCGTTGGCACATCACAAAGAATTCCAGTACGATTCAACACATTTGCCCATCAATTCATTGTATGCTAGTTGAGTTGGAGGGCGTAAGACCATAGCCCTTGTTTAGAAATAGCCATTTAGCAGCATAACTGTATAGACGGTGATGCAATGTTGTGGCTCTCCATCGATTGTCAAGGGATTTGTCTATGCTTGATGTACATTATTTATAACATGCATTGCAGTGATAACGTATGTGTCAATACATAAGCATTCATGGAATGAAGTATTAATCACACATAAATATGATGTCTAAAACAAGGCTGAGTTCAACTCGCGTAAACGTAACGTGGCTGTTTTAACGACATCTATTGAACTGAGCGTTATTATTTTACTTTAGCAAATATTTTAATCATAGTTTCAACACTGAGATCTATGGCTTCATGAATTCTGACAACTGTAGGAATTATACAATGCCATAAAAATAAAACACGTATGCGGGTATATCACCTCACACACCCAAGCACACACCTCGGCCCAGTCAACCTTATTCACCCAGGCAATCTGATCCACGTCCTTCTGGCCACCTCACGTCAGTCCACCCGCCCATACACCCATCCCTAGTCGCCTGAATCCACCCCACCTCACCTCGCACCACCCAGGAACTATGACAACGACTTGGCTCATAAGCGTACACCGTAAACGTACGTTGGCTATTGATGTTGATAACGTTTGCACTGGAATTGTGGACTCCGTTGGGACCCGGTGTAAGAGGTCTCATTAACGTAGGACAGTGGCAACTGGATTACATTGTCCTGCCCGGACATTGAGTCCTGGTATATGTACGCCAAGCATAATGAGAACTTGGCGGACACTGTGTCCTGATACACTGTAACTTAACTCCGGACAATGATTGTCCGTGGAACAATGTCCAGGGAAATTGTGAACTAGGATACACTGACCGGGACAATGATTCCCGATGCACGTTGACCCCCGGGTCATTGAATACATGGGACAATGACTTTTGTTTGTTTGTTTGGTGTGTAACGCCGCAATAAGCAATATTCCAGCTATATGACGGCGGTGTGTAAATAATTGAGTATGGACCGGACAATCCAGTGATTGACATCAAAAGCAGTGATCCACGCAGTTAGGATACGATGACATGCATCAATCAAGTCAGCGAACTTGATGACCAACCGATCCCGTTTGTCGCCTCTTACGACAAGTATAGTCGCCATTTACGACAAGCATGGGTTGCTGTAGTTCACTTCTAACCGGGATATCATGATAGTATTTATGTTAACTGGTGGCACAGGACTCCAACCAATCCATTTATCAAATCCTTAAATAGGGTTACACGACTTTTTTATTACATCACGTGAATTTATATCATCTTTTCCTGGTTTCAAAACCGTTACTTGTAAAAGGCATATGTGAAATCGATATGAAATCGATGCAGTCCTCATTGCCCAACGTGCGAGCCAAACATACATCACTCTATTTAGAAGTAGGCTTAATTCACTCTGTGACAGCTGGGTCAAACAAGATTGCAACACTATTTGCAGTTATAGTTTTTTCCTACTTAAGGAATTAATGCGAAGTAAAGGGTCAGATGCGCGATGAAAGGCTAATTATTTCTCATATAAAGTAACATACATTCAATTAAGTCTAGTGAATGTTGACGCAGTGCCTGAGCAACCATTGATTCTGCATTTTTAGTTTGACTTTCATTAATATTATTATTACGCCATTGAATCTATGAATATGTTACGAATAATAGCTTAACAACAATGGACATATATCAATGAGATTGACGCTGAGAAACGGTACCGTCAATGACGTGGTACATGCCAACAAACACCACTCCAAGTTCAATGCAAATTAAAACTACTCGTAGAGATCTGGAGTAGAAAAGGTCTTCAGCAACCCATGCTTGCCGTAAGAGGCGACTAATGGGATTGGGTGGTCAGACTCGCTGATTTGGTTGATGCGTGTCACCGTTTCCCAACTGCTTGAATCGATGCTCATGATATCAATCATTGGATTGTCTGGTCCAGACTCGATTATTTACAGACAGCCGTCATACAGCTGGAATATTGCTGGGTGCGGCGATAAACAAAAAACAGGCAAATTAAAACATTTACTACTCAAAAGAGTGAGTGAGTATGGTTTTACGCCGCTTTTGGCACTATTCCAGCAATATCATGGCGGGGGACACCAGAATGGGCTTCACACATTGTACCCATGTCGGGAATCGAACCCGGGTCTTCGTCGTGACGAGCGAACGCTTTAACCACTAGGCTACCCAACCGCCACTATACTACTCAAAAGAAGTTAAAGAAGATTATTAGTTAATCTGCCGTTGCAATATGTTATCCTGGTTCATTAACACATGCTTATGATATAGTTGGAATCGTACAAACGACACTGCTTTTGGCAGAGATTTATGAATGTAGGAAGGGTTTTGTCGCTTTTAATAACTTCTTTCAGCAGCGTATTTGCTGAAGCGTATTTGCGTCAAGACGAGTATTGCATCCATGGATTCTCAGAAACTAGGTTAATGACGTCTAATTAGTATACACATACGCGGATAAACTAACATGTATCGTGACATAATGCACTTTCAGAATGAAAAATTTAACTTGGGCCCCATTAATTGATTTTTCTTTTCGGGTGTTTTTGCTAGTTCGTGTGTCCGAGCCAATGAAAGGACTCGTGTGCAATGAGCAACTGAATGGAAAACTATTCTCATCACGAATAACGTGTTCCCAAGCATGCAAAAAAGAAAGCTTGTTGCATAATGACTAGTTACATTCCTCTGTAAAAAGAGGCCCTTATCTTCCTCGGTTTTCTTGGGATGGATTGACATTGACTTGAAATTATGATAGATAGTTCTTAATACTCTCTATAATGATGAAAACATTTCCCCGGAATCGTCATACTATACTACAGTGTACTGTACACGGAGATGAGGTTTCGCAAGTTATTTCTGTAACGTGAATTCAAGCGGAATGACTTCAACGGCGTTAGGCAAATCAAGTAATTGATCCATCGGGCATGTGATTGATAGCAAGAAATCTGCCTCTCATTCATTACGTAAACAGCATTCGGGTAGGACGGTTCAACTAATGACAGACACGCAGCACAGCAGCCTCTGTTCAAGTAGTCGAGTTGCAATGTTCTTAATGGTTTCCGTTGATCAGAGAAAATGTAACGATATTGTATAATTAGCAGCTCACGACGCTCTGGCGTATTTCTGAGGTTCTTATGCACGGGATGGTTTGAGTCAATTTCATACGGTGGTTGATAAATAACGCAATAGATGTTGGCACACTAGGTGTCAATAACGCGGTGCCAGACAGCAATTCGCAAACGAGTGAAATCTATAGGATTGAAGTACTTACGTGACGGTCTACGGCAGAGGTTACGACTTGATGATAGAGTCGGCGTGGGATGATGTACGCACTAACCAACTGGCTTTATTATATTTAATGGGTTCTCAGATTCGCTTGTCTACGATTCCAATATTGATTAACTGCGGCGGGTCTTCTCTTCTAACGCGACAACTTTTTTGAAAAATAAATAGGTTTTTTGTTAATGGAGAGATGTAACTCGATATGCAGTATGGGTAAACGAGTGTGTTTAGATGCGCATGGGAATCAGTGTCGGATAAACATGTAAACAGATGGTAAACAAATACTTAAAACGGTTTGGAGGTAGTAATAATATTACTAAAAATCTTTTTGCGTAATGTATTATATTATGCGTTGGTGGTCTGTTACTTAACGTCGCCAACAGCAGTATTCCAGTTCTAGGACAGCTAAGATAAATCAAGTTTGATAAGACAATCCAGTGATTGATATTGTGAACATCGGTCCACGAAACGGGGGTACGATGACAAGCTATCAACCAAGTTGCCTGACCACCGATCGATTTGGTCGCATCCTACAACTACTATATGGTGCTGGGGAACTGTTCGACCGAGAAATACTCATTCCAGGTATTTACTTTGAATATGGGACATGTTTGTTTGTTTGTTTGTTTGTTGTTAAACGCCACACTCAGCAATTCTACGGCTATATGACATCGGTATGTGGACCAACCAATACAGTGACTGACATCCTGAGCATACGTGCGTGGGGAGTGCGGCCGATGTCCAATATCTATTTGGGCATTTAAAAGATGTATTGGTTACTGGATAAGCTTGTTTTTTATGCCTGAATCCCGCTATCCCCAAAAGTGTCACACTATGATGTTACCGGCATCTAATAAAGGCAAACGCAACTGGGTTTAGAAATGTAAATATATCGAGTTTAGCTTTGGTTTCTGATACATGTGGGACCAGCACTATATTCACCATCTAATCTGCATTCATCACACCTAAAATATACCTATGAACAAGATTGGCATATCATGCTCCCAAACGGAACTAAAATCTCATCATGATTATTGTTTTGGAACAGAGCTGTACCTCAGTCGTTTTCTGTCAAGACATTCAAAGTAGCCCCAGCGCAATTTCGATGTTTTTACCATCAATTGCACTTTGAAACTGGTAGATATGTTAATTTACATCAAAGTGGTCGATTATGCAAATGTAAAAATGGATATATTGAGGACGAATATCACTTCCTACTAGTTTGCTCTGCGTTCAAACATCTACGTACAAAATATATATGGTAACCTATAGCCTTTATCTCAATAAGTGTGTTTGTTTGTTTGTTTGTTTGTTTGTTTGTGTGTTTGTTCTTTAACGCCGCACTCAGCAATAGTCCAGCTATATGACGGCGGTCTGTAAAATAATCGAGTCTGGACCAGACACTCCAGTGATTGACATCATGAGCATCGATCCACGCAATTGGGATTGATGACATGTATCAACCAAGTCAGCGAGCCTGACCACCCGATCCCGTTAGTCGCCTTTTACGACAAGCAATAAGAATAAATTTTATATTCTAATGGCCACAAGAAGCGGTACGTGTATTCAAAATATGTACTTTTATCACGCTATGATACTACGTAAAATAATTCTGAGGGTTTATAATGTCATACATCCTCTGCCTTGTCAACTATTTTATATAAATATGTTATGTTTATTATGCACTTCGTGTAATCAAATGTAAACATAGGCCGTTGGTCTATATTTTCCGAAATAAAGAGGGACTTGAACATCCTCTTCACACAAACTGCAGCCTAACGGCATATCTTGTCGCCCAGGGACTGTGTCGCGATGCAACTTCTGCCCTGGGAATTTTTGTTATTACATTAAACGAAATTCTCAAATACGGGGCATGTCCCGAGAGAAGATTAGCCCTACAGTTAGAGAAATGGCTTTGAAATTAGTGTACAGGGACATTTGTCTTTACTCCGCACGGTAGGATGCTGTCGGTGACACTTACTCACCTCAATGTCACCCAGTGCGCATTGGTGTTATGTCCTGTGTCACCCAGTGCGTATTTGCGTTATGTCCTGTGTCACCCAGTGCGCATTGGTGTTATGTCCTGTGTCACCCAGTGCGCATTGGTGTTATGTCCTGAGTCACCCAGTGCGCATTGGTGTTATGTCCTGTGTCAACCAGTGCGCATTGGTGTTATGTTCTGTGTCACCCAGTGCGCATTGGTGTTCTGTCAAATGTCACCCAGTGCGCATTGGTGTTATGTCCTGTGTCACCCAGTGCGCATTGGTTTAATGTCCTGTGTTACCCAGTGCGCATTGGCGTTATGTCCTGTGTCACCCAGTGCGCATTGGTTTAATGTCCTCTGTCACCCAGTGCGCATTGGTGTTATGTCCTGTGTCACCCAGTGCGCATTGGTGTTATGTCCTGTGTCACCCAGTGCGCATTGGTGTTATGTTCTGTGTCACCCAGTGCGCATTGGTGTTATGTCCTGTGTCACCCAGTGCGCATTGGTGTTATGTCCTGTGTCACCCAGTGCGCATTGGTTTTACGTCAAATGTCACCCAGTGCGCATTAATTGGTGTTATGTCCTGTGTCACCCAGTGCGCATTGGTTTAATGTCCTGTGTCACCCAGTGCGCATTGGCGTTATGTCCTGTGTCACCCGGTGCGCATTGGTTTAATGTCCTGTGTCACCCAGTGCGCATTGGTGTTATGTCCTGTGTCACCCAGTGCGCATTGGTGTTATGTCCTGTGTCACCCAGTGCGCATTGGTGTTATGTCCTGTGTCACCCAGTGCGCATTGGTGTTATGTCCTGTGTCACCCAGTGCGCATTGGTGTTATGTCCTGTGTCACCCAGCGCGCATTGGTGTTATGTCCTGTGTCACCCAGTGCGCATTGGCTCTATGTCCTGTGTCATCCAGTGCGCATTGGCGTTATGTCCTGTGCCACCCAGTGCGCATTGGTGTTATGTCCTGTGTCATCCAGTGCGCATTGGTGTTATGTCCTGTGTCACCCAGTGCGCATTGGTGTTATGTCCTGTGTGACCCAGTGCGCATTGGTGGTATGTTCTGTGTCACCCAGTGCGCATTGGTGTTCTGTCCTGTGTCACCCAGTGCGCATTGGTGTTATGTCCTGTGTCACCCAGTGCGCAGTGGTGTTATGTCCTGTGTCACCCAGTGCACATTGGTGGTATGTCCTGTGTCACCCGGTGCGCATTGGCGCTATGTCCTGTGTCACCCAGTGCGCATTGGTGTTATGTCCTGTGTCACCCAGTGCGCATTGGTGTTATGTCCTGTGTCACCCAGTACGCATTGGCGTTATGTCCTGTGTCAACCAGTGCGCATTGGCGTTATGTCCTGTGTGACCCAGTGCGCATCGGCGCTATGTCCTACGTACGCGACACATTGATTCTGATAGCTTGTCAACATTGCCCAAAACTGCTATAGCCATTGATATATTACGGTAGTCTGTAGGCTTTAGCCATGGAGATATTACGGTAGTACGTAGGCTATAGCCATGAAGATATTACGGTAGTCTCTAGCTTATAGCCATGGAGATATTACGGTAGTTTGTAGGCTATATCCATGGAAATATTACGGTAGTGTGTAGGCTATAGCCATGGAGATATTACGGTAGTCTGTAGACTATAGCCATGGAAATATTACGGTAGTCTGTAGACTATAGCCATGGAGATATCACGGTAGTCTGTAGACTATAGCCATGGAGATATTACGGTAGTCTGTAGTCTATAGCCATGGAGATATTACGGTAGTCTGTAGACTATAGCCATGGAGATATTACGGTAGTGTGTAGGCTATAGCCATGGAGATATTACGGTAGTCTGTAGGCTATAGTCATGGAGATATTACGGTAGTCTGTAGACTATAGCCATGGAGATATTACGGTAGTCTGTAGGCTATAGTCATGGAGATATTACGGTAGTCTGTAGGCTATAGTCATGGAGATATTACGGTAGTCTGTAGTCTATAGCCATGGAGATATTACGGTAGTCTGTGGACTATAGTAATGGAGATATTACGGTAGTGTGTAGGCTATAGCCATGGAGATATTACGGTAGTGTGTAGGCTATAGCCATGGAGATATTACGGTAGTCTGTAGACTATAGCCATGGAAATATTACGGTAGTGTGTAGGCTATAGCCATGGAGATACAAATGCTGTAGCTTCCATAATCTAATAAAGCAATTGACTCAGACATCAATACTTCTCAATCTCTGACAAACATGCATGCTCATTTCGGGATACAAGGAAGTCGAATAAACTGCATAGTTTCACCACAACAATTCAGATTTAACGAATGCCACATGAGAACACAATTGCAAAATACTCTTCCAAAGGATAACCAGAAGAATGGCACCACAGCAGCATGAGAGGTAGGCTTCGCCGCTGCTGTCGCAACGCCCAGTCTGTACCACTCGTAGAGCATTCGTCACCACTCGCCCCTTTCCGTAACCTGCAAGAAGACTCGTCCCTCTATCGATGAATGTTATGTGCGAAAATACGACAAACCAATCAGAATGCGCGTATGATTTCAAGTTCTTCGTCAAAGAATCCCTCAGAAATAATTTTTGATTTTACAATTATGTCTTGCATCTACAAATATACCCAAGACACAGTTAAATGTGTTCAATCATACTGTATAATTCCGCATGTCCCGATGTGCTTTAATTGCATCTGAAATAATATATAATATATGGGGAAATGTATATGAACCATTACGCAACGAGTTGATAATTGTTTTAGGTATGCCCGTTTACGCTAAGACGGAACCCGGTCACAAAAATGGCCACGAGAGGGGCACGAGTCGCTATTCCGCTTGTCCCCGAATAACACGAGTTGGTCACGAATGACCCGTAGAGCTACGACCTCTTCGGGGAATTAGCTATAGACGCTACACTGACAGATCACAGACATCATTAGTTTTGACACAATGTACACAACATGCATGTAATTTACCAACACAATTGACGACATGATCTAACTCGACTCATGTGAAGTGTAGGGTGTTTCACAACAAAACACAAACAGAACAGACAGAACAAACCCAACAGACACAAGTGGCCATTTTACCTAACTTTACTCAGTTGATGTATGTGGATGTTTCAAACTGACATAGCAGACACAATTTACAAGCAGACACAGCAAACTCAAAAGGCCATCTTGACCTCATTCGAGTCATGATCAATACGTTCTGATGTAAAGGTAACCTGTGAAATGTCGGCAATGGAATATATAAATACGTGATGTTTACCACAATCACTAGTTGGCCATAGTCGAATGTTAATGGTCTGTGTTATGCTTAAATCTAACCCTCCATTCTCCAAAAAACATTTCTTACATGAAATAATGAGACATCTCAAGGTGACATTAGGCGGTCCGTCCGAATTTATTGGTGGGAATTTTAAGGACAGTGGCATCATTATTTCGTCCCAGTGACACTTCATGACTTAATAGGCTCCATACAGACACAGCATGGTGTGTTGGCACGCACTAGCATCACTCCATTGCGTGCCTGTTCGATAATTTCTCTGCCAATGCCAGACTAGTGCAGGCTTTAGAGAATGGCCAAACTGTAACTTTTTCACTTTCCCAATATTTACCTTCAGGTTCTACAAGTTATATGGAACGCCTGTACGGATAGAATAACAGGTGATATTTGATACAACATGAGTCAGTGAAATAACATGTTATTTCACTGGAGGGACATAGCACATTTCGCCGGAACTTCTTTCAATCTGCCTGAAAACACATAATAACAGAACAGAACATTTGGATTTTCTTGTAAAAAAACATGTTGAACTCGTCTCGTGACCAGAAAAAGTTAATATTCGATAAATATCACTTGACAAATATCCTCCAACTATTATATTTATGTCTTGAAGTGGTGTATTATACTGATGTAAAATGTTAATGTATAATACTGAAGTATGTTGTAGTGATGTATCATTCTGATGTATCATACTCATCTATTATACTGATGTATTATACTGATGTAACCTTCTGATGTATCATACTAATGTATTATACTGATCTATTATACTGGTGTTTTATAATGATGTATCATTCTGATGTATCATACCGATGTATTATACTCATGTATCATACTGATATATCATACTGATGTATCATACTGATGTATTATACGGGTGTATTATACGGGTGTATTGTAGTGATGCATCATACTGATGTAGTATACTGATGTATCATACTGATGTATCATTTTCATGTATTATACTGATGGATTATGCTGATGTATTATATTGGTGAAGCATACTGATGTATCATACTAATGTATCACACTGATGTATCTTACTGATGTATCATTCTCATGGATATTGCTGATGTATCATACTGATGTATTATACTGATGTATTATACTGATGTATCACACTGATGTATCACACTGATGTATCATACTGATGTATTATACTGGTGTTTCATACTGATGTATCATACTGATGTATCACACTGATGTATCACACTGATGTATCATACTGATGTATCATACTGATGTATCATTCTCATGTATTATTCTCATGTATTATGCTAATGTATTATACTGATGTAACCTGGTTTACCTGATGTGTTACCCTGGTGTGTCGTAGTGATGTCACATTCTGATGTATCATACTGGTGTATCATACTGATGTACCATACTAATGTATCATACTGATGTATCATTCTCATGTATTATACTGATGGATTATGCTGATGTATTATATTGGTGAAGCATACTGATGTATCATACTAATGTATCACACTGATGTATCTTACTGATGTATCATTCTCATGGATATTGCTGATGTATCATACTGATGTATTATACTGATGTATTATATTGATGTATCAAACTGATGTTTCTTACTGATGTATTTGCGTTGTAGTGATGTTTCATACTGATGTATCATACTGATGTATCACACTGATGTATCACGCTGATGTATCATACTGATGTGTCATTCTCATGTATTATTCTCATGTATCATGCTAATGTATTATACTGATGTAACCTGGTTTACCTGATGTATTACATTGGTGTGTCGTAGTGATGTCACATTCTGATGTATCATACTGGTGTATCATACGGATGGTTTCTAAAGGATGCACATGGTACTCATGGTACATGATATTTTAACACACAGGTTTAGGTTGACAACCAATGAGAACACTCGGCAACACTATAAGCATGCTCTAAAACTAATGTAAGTGCTTTCAGTGTATTGTGTCACTATTGAATGTAAAGGGGCCTGTCTCGTTCATCTTCCCGAGGCAAGGGAGATAATGAACTGACTTTAAAAGTTCAGTTTCCACCCTTGCCGAACTAGGTTGGAATAATGGTGTTATATTCTGATTGGACTAACGAATCTATGCATAGTCCAATCAAAATCCCAGGACGATATCGACATCTGGTTCATAAACAATATGGCAAGTGCCGTGCCGAATTCGTATTTGCAGGATTTGCAGAGCATGTATTGTATAGAGTTTATTTCCTCCAAGTTTCAGGTCATAGGCCCATAGAACATACATGATCTCAATAAAGTGTATGCATAAACACATGAAAAGAATATAATACATAAATAATGCATCAGTGAATTGTGAGTGACCTGCGAAATCTAAAAGCGTGGTAGATATATTTGGCAAGTTGTGTAATATTGTATTTACATTTAGAAGACATAAGATTTACAAATTTTTCATTTGATGGATTAGTGTGAAAATATGTATCAATAAAAATGTAAACGTAACGTTGAATATGAAGTACAAATAAGATGGAAATGATATTCATTTTCAATGTAGTTGAAGTCCAATTTTTGACATTGTGGGCAAAATCTTTTGTTTTCTTCTCTATTGGTATGACGTCCAGTTTCGATCATAAGTTTATGGCAGCTGCATCGGAATCTTGTTAGGGTTTCTTGATCCTCTTGTTTACTTCCTACTTTTCTATTGTTAATACCGATTTGAAAGTTAAATATGTTATAAGTTTTGATTTTTGAGATATGTTTTCAATCCAACGTTGTTGACCACAGTTCACGATACGTGGAGCATGTATATAACTAGGCGTTGACATTTTCCCTTCATGTTTTTAATCAGGGTGCTCAAGTGATATGATGCACTTCGCGAGGTAAAACCCGTTTTATTTAAACAGAGATCTTTATTATCGATAAGTTCGTCTTGACGGGGCGCCGCCATTTTCATGCAAGTGATATAAAAGGTGCAATCTGATTGGTCAATAGGAGAGACATAGAAGGGACATAACCACTCGCGGCGTTACGATCAATCCCAGATCAAGCGAACGTTGAGTCAAGACATTCCAGGCTTTAAAAGTCAGTTAATTCCCTTGCCTCGGGAAGATGGTCTCAGTTCTTGATTCCAGAATAGTGTTGGAAGCTGGCAGAAAATCGACGTTTCCAAATAGGTACCCCAACCGCACTGGGCAAGTAGACACGTCAGGTCAGACATAAGCCTCGAATTGACCTCCTGTCACTCTTAAATAACTACCGCCAGAGTTTTAGGAACTGTCCTATCCAGAAATGTCAAGAACATTCAAGCCTGCCATGTGAATGTTCACAACAAGGGCAGATAACCCAAGTGTTAGTACAAACGAGCCGGATCGCGCCTCTCGCTGCTGCTGATTGCTGTTCCAGCCACGACGATACCCGAGCGTTTCACCAGTAGTCCAATCATTTCCTACCACTCCCACTCCCACTAGCCACGACAATACCCGAGCGTTTCACCAGTAGTCCAATCATTTGCTACCACTCCCACTCCCACTAGCCACGACAATACCCGAGCGTTTTACCAGTAGTCCAATCATTTGCTACCACCCCCACTCCCACTAGCCACGACAATACCCGAGCGTTTCACCAGTAGTCCAATCATTTCCTACAACCCCCACTCCCACTAGCCACGACAATACCGGAGCGTTTCACCAGTAGTCCAATCATTTGCTACCACTCCCACTCCCACTAGCCACGACAATACCGGTGCGTTTCACCAGTAGTCCAATCATTTGCTACCACTCCCACTCCCACTAGCCACGACAATACCGGAGCGTTTCACCAGTAGTCCAATCATTTGCTACCACTCCCACTCCCGACAGTTATATTTACATCAGTCTCCAAAGTTCATAGGCATGGCAGTATGCAACGCTTGTAATAATCACAGCAGTGAACGTTAATATCCAATATTTCTAGGCGAAGCGTCTCTTTTTTCCGTCCCCTGTGTATGTATGAACTGTACTCACCCAGACACAAGACTATGACCTGAGCGAGTTAATGCTATATCCTTCACCAGTGGTGCAGAAAATCAAATGTCTATTTCCTAACGAAAGCGTAATTCTTTGACCTATTTAGTGTAGCTCCCAGGAAGTTCCTTCTAAATAACCCAGCTCTGATGTATGGATCCTATCGTCCGAAAGTGTCAGTCATATGAAAGGCTGTAATTGCCATTGGTTCTAGGTTTCTATAGTCAGGAGAGTGTTTTCAACCAGACTATCCGTTCATCATAGAACTCATGCCCCATGGTCAGGATATGTGCATTCATTTAAACTATGAGCCTAAATAATTGTTTTAAACAAAGCATCTCAAAACAATGTTATTTTTCTAGGCAGACAATTTCTTTGTTTCAAAGACATGAAGCATATCATTTTTTTCAAACAATTAATTTCGACAAAAATGTCCTACATAAAACTTTATGAAAGGTTTACTGAGACCTGAATGTTGTAACCTTGAGCAAACAACTTCTGAGCAGGGGTCGTATGACGTTCTATGAAAGAGCATGCAAAGGCACCACAGTCACAAAGGACTGGAGCTGCTGGAATATTGATCGCCATAAAGGGAAAGTTGACTATTGGAAAGAAGAAGTCTCAAATAGAGTTTGTGAATATAACAAAAGTCCATCCTTGTTAGTATTAAGGCTTATGCTTAATCTTTGCAACAGCGATTTGGTGATACATTTGCTTGACCAAGCAATAAATCCTCTTTGTAATACAAAGATTTTTTGGAGCTTTGGAATCCAGTATAAAAGAGGTATGGAAATGGCTTTAGGTTTAAATCAACAATAGTAGGTTCACAGGCTGCATATTAAACCATTTAAACAAAAGGAACTGAAACAATGTCGCTAAACTATTGACTCATTTCAGTGCTATAAAACAATAAAAGCGAAAAAAAACCCAACATTTCAATAAACATCCATTTGTCTGCTTAAAGCAGTCCAACATACGATTCCGACTAGTATAAATCAAAAGCATTTGTTGGTCTGTCGGGTAGCCTAGTGGTTAAAGCGTTCACTCGTCTCACCGAAGATCCGTGTTCGATTCCCGACATGGGTACAATGTGTGAAGACCATTTCTGGTGTCCTCTGCCGTAATATTGCTGGAACATCGCTAAAAGCGGCGTAAAACCATACTCACCCAGAAGCATGTGTTTATGAATCACGAACAATAAGGATTCCGCACATTGTGGAGACTAAAACCCGGGCTTTCGGTGAGACAAGCGAACGAATTAACCACTGGACTACCCCACTGCTCTGAGAACACGTGTGAAGCTGTAACATAGTATGATAGTGCGCATCCATCTTTATGTTCTACGAATGTTTCAGAAACATCATTACCAACTGGGGGCACGGATGACCCAGTCGTCTAAGGAGCCGCGATTCGCTGAGCAGAGTTGCGTCCCTTGGGCATGCCAGAAACCTATGATTGTTGGTTCGAATCCCGGTTCGCCCCTATTATGTTTCTAGGTTTGTCAGCACCATACCCGTGCTCGTGGGTTTCACCGAAGTGGTAAACGTCTGAGACCTGCATCACTTCGGGCTTTCCTCCCACATTAAGCTGACACGCCGTGATATGACTGGACTACTGTTAAAAGCGGCGTCAAACCCAACTCACTCACTCATTACCAACTTAGAAACCGTCTGACAGCCTGCATCTAAGGCATATATATCTGTCTGGGCATAAGTCAGAATAAAAAAATATCACCGGATGTAAATGTGTTTACAAAATGATTTACGCTCACGACGACAAGCTAGATGTTAATTACGGCAATCGGCGGTGTATTTAATGTGTTAGATAAGACGTCAAGGCTTTTCTTAAGTTGAGAACCTTTTTCCCTGAACTCTGTGACTTCATGACTTCCTGTCCACACAGGTACATACACATTGTTACATGTATTCAGTCAGCTATCATTATAATCAACGCTAACGAGATCGTGTCTGCTGCATCACGCTTGCCTATATTTAAGCTAAGTCAGATGTCTATGCCACAAAAGAGCGTTTAAAATATACATTAGATCATGTTAGCTTCCTGTACGGTCAGAAGACTTTGGACTTAATAAGAAAAAATATCTTCAGCGGAGAAAAGCAAGACTCGTATGCTTCTATTTACGGGGTTTAAATTGCAATTTAAGAGGAGGGCACGTACGTAAAGAGGTGTACTTTATATTTTGTAATCAGCGCATTTTTACCAAACTATTTTCGTCCAATGAAGATGTTTATCTCATAGTTAAGGACATCAAGTAATGAACGCTGCCGGAGTCTGTCAAATGGTCTTCACAATCTTCATCCAAATGTTGTCATTTTTTAAAAGACCGTCCTTAAGTGCACTTGATGTTATCCAAAAATGAGTGAGTATGGTTTTACGCCGCCTTTAGCACTATTCCAGCAATATCAGGGTGGGGACACTAGAAATTGGCTTCACACATTGTACCCAGGTGGGGAATCGAATACGGGTCTTCGGCGTGACGAGCGAACGCTTTAACCTCGCGGCTATCCCACAACAGTTATATAAAAAAATAAAATATCATATTTTATATTACGTTTTAGCAGATACAGATGTAAAAAGATTTGACAAGGAAAATGAGTTCCTAATTGTGGGACAACGTCCCTGAAGCTCATTTCACGTCATCTGACCACACGTGCATAGTCGTCCACAGTGTTCACGGATGGTTAAGCAGAATACATGGGTCACTCACACAATTTGCGTACGACGGCGGTGTGCAAACAGCCGAGTTTTGACCATACTATAGTGGATTAACAACTGTGTTTGGTTGTTACCGAAAAATCGACACACTCGTGATTAATCTGCCACGATTAGAACTCGAAAGCCTCGTTTTAATCGTGGCAGATTAATCACGAGTGTGTTGATTTTTCGGTAACAACCGATCACAGTGGTTAAAGCCTCGTTCTAATCGTGGCAGATTAATCACGAGTGTGTTGATGTTTCGGTAACAACCGATCACATGTGGTTAAAGCCTCGTTCTAATCGTGGCAGATTAATCACGAGTGTGTTGATTTTTCGGTAACAACCGAACACAGTGGTTAATCCTTTTTCTCCCATAACAATACGCCATAAAAATCGAGCTCGTAGTTGAAGATTTCCCGTGTTTTGTAACCACTCTGGATTTCCCCCAGCTTCATTTTCGAATATGCTCAGTGAGACAACTGCACCATAAACAGGTAAAAAGGATCTAGCGAAGACAACCCACACGAGTTTTCCGTGACAGGCAAGCCACTAGTTAGCATTCATGTTATGTTCTTTGTAAACTATTAAAAGTTTACGGGAGTAACGTTTTGAGAATAATTAATGTGACTTGATATTTGTTGATGGCTTTGGATTACTCGGCCCATAACTTTATTTGCATTCCTCTCTCCGTAACTATCATTCTCAATGCGCAACACTAAATATGCCCACATTTTTAGTGTATGTAAATACGTTATTCGTTTATTTGTCCGTTTGAAACTAATGTAATAAACGCTAATATGAGGAAATTAAATATTGTCTTTTTTTGTAACATTTTGTTACTGAAAAACAAGGGCCATAGGAACTGTCAGCAGGATTGATCAGGCTAGATTCTATAATACCAACTCAGGCAACTGATCAGCTGATTACTGCTAGGTAAATCTTCTCACCTCCATCAATGAATTGTGATATTTTTAAACGAATTTTCCTCTTCAAAATAAACTTCAAAGTGAATAATTTAATACGTAAAATGATGATTATTTCATGCCATCTTTTATATATTTTTTTGTTTTTTTTCCTGAACATGGTGAGCACATGTGTTTGTATTATAAAAAAAAAGAAAATATGTACTTATTCAGTGGACATTTATTTCTTTTGACCATGATATTTTTAACACCAAAAATGTTACTACATGAGTTATCTAATTTTCCCATATCTGTGAATGACACAATGTGAATTTGATAAGCACAATACTTTATTGTGTGTGAAACATAGATACATGTACATGTACATAGGATATATGTAAACAATAAATTATCATTTCAATAGTTATACAAATATGTACATTATTTTAATGCCCTTGTAATATTACGTTGTTATTTGACTGCTACAGTTACATCCAAACTTTTTTTTCTCATTTTATCAGATTAGAAATTAAGAATTACTGATCACAGTTAATTAAAATTTAACATGTTCTTCTTTTTATCACCATGATGCAAGACTCATAATCAATATATATTTTAGTGACCTGATCATATGTGAATTGTTTGTAAAACGGAACAAAATTAAAATTTGACATTGAGAAATGAGGTTAATGGTAAACGTTATGAGATGACCTCTTGTTGGTCGTTTCAGCATCCACGAACTTGAGTTTTTCTTTACTTACCAAGTTCTGAAAATGTACACATTACACTATAGAATAATTCAAGGTCTCTGGTTAAAAAAGCAACATAGCTTTCCACTCTCAGTCAGCCAATAAGATTGTGTGAAAACAAAAACCACTGTAAACCTTGTAATGGGAGAATAATAAAGAAAAATTACATTTCTTATTTTTTCATATGTCCAGTTTATCATCCAAAGGAATGCTGAATAATTATCTTTAAAATTAAGCTAGCTATGTATATTGGGGTTCTTTATCTGCTATGATAATATAACAGTTGCATTTTTAAAGATTTTTTGGTCAGTAAACATTGTAAATATTTAAAAAAACACCCTTTTGGTTGAAAGAATATACATGAGACAAACATAATTCTACATTTCTTTAATACTCTGTATTGTCTGTTAATTCTGAAAATAATTAACTGTGATAGTGAGTTTCTACCTAAAAATGATAACATGAAATTAATTTTGAGATGATTTCATCCAAAATACCAAATATATTTTAAGATGCATAAATGTTAATCATTATTGGAAACAAAAGAATATTGTTTTTGAAAGAAAATACCTAATAAGTATGATTGGTGCCCACGATCTTTGTCTTCGTCATTTTGTCTGCTCCCTATAAGAAATCAAAATAGCTAAGAAAAAATATAAATACATAGATCTAGGTACTTAAACTAAATACATTCAAGTTTGAATGTGGTAATGTTTTTTTCTTTTTTTAAAAAAATAATTAGTTTCTTAATTGGCTTGAAATAGTATGTTTGAATAATTGAAGTCTTCAAAAAAAAATAATTATAGTCCAAAATGAATGAATTATATTGATTTGGATAAACTCAAGCTGGTGAAAGGGGAAACAACTGCGTTGGTTGCAAAACATCTTGGTCGTGAGATGTTCGGTCCGGCAAAGGTTGATCGTTTAATGAATTAAAATTGAGTATGTCTTTTGATACAAATTATTTAAGGTGTTTATTTTCTTAAAATATGAAATATAAGCAGCGACTATTTTGATACTATAAAATATGTTTTTGACGCTGGGTTACACAAACGATCGATCGGCTCTAGATCAACACTTCGAAATAACGTGACATTTCTTATGTGGTTGACGGTTATTCTGTAAAAATACCAAAAACAATATGGTATGTTTCGCAATTTTATCAGGATTTTTACAAGAATTAATTAACTGTTACACTAGCTGTTTTATTAGTCTTGAAACGCCCAGTAAAGAATCTACCGGAGTGGCTCACCTGGTCCCATAAAATCGAAGCGGTATCTCGTTTCGGTAACCGTCTTCTCATTCTGCAACTGAATCTCGTACACTGGGAAGCCGAAATTCTCTGATACATCTCCACAGATCACATCACTTCCTCCCCCACAAAGTTTCTCTTGATCACCATCTTTCGGAGATGGAAACATCGTCACTACGGTAATGTTTTGACAGCTGGGGATTCCCTGTACCAGACGACCTCGGGTATCCCCGATCCGAAAATAGTGCCGTCAATTATTTTTAGACAGCCAATCAATACGCGATGACACAGCTCTCCACTCTCAGCCAGTCAGATTGCGTAAATAAAAATAAACCACTACGAATAAACCGCTGCTGGCGATTGGAGATCAAGCACTGTTATGGGGGAAACAGTGATATCTAGTCTGGGTCGGACAATCCAGTGACATGACTGTTCTTTAATGTTTTTGTTGTTTTTTTAAAACTAAAAACGATGTATTGGTATCTTCTGCTGCGTACACATTGTGATTCGGCTGCAAAGAAAGATACCCACTTCAGAAATAAGTAAGTTGGGCAACAAAGGCAGTTTTAATGTTTCGGCCCAAATATCCAAATATGCATTGATGCAACAGAGCTTATGATGAAACTCGGGTACTTCAGTCCACCAGTAGAAACATCGACCCTGTTCAAGTAAACTCAAAACGTCAATGCCAGAAAAAAATTATCTTCGGAAACAGATTCCATTTAGCGTAAGCGGCAAAATAGTGACAAAACCCCGGTGTTACTCTCTGCGTAACTCACTCACTCACTCAGACATTCGTATGATAAGAAAATTTTATTTCGCAGGGGATTTCTCATACTTTATTATAGCTAAAATGAATAGAATTATCATTAAACCGCCCGCATGTTATCAAAAATGAGCGGGCCATTGTAACTTGATAATGCCCTCATATTGCTTGACAACGGGCCATTATCAAGCCCGTTGTTAGTTGACGTCATAAGATAGGAATAGATGACGTCACTTTCAATAGTGACGTCATCTGGTTTGTTCTATGACGTTTCCATATTTGTAAACGTGGGTCAGTGATATTCATGTTGATTGCAGTAAATGTTTCAAAACTGATATTGTTGTTTCTTTATATTTGATAACAAATACCATCCATTAATAACGGTAACGCTATTTTTCAGGGCATTATCATTTACAGAAGCCCTCGGCCATTTCAACTGCCCTCCTTCGTCGGGCAGTTAATGGAAAACCTCGAGCTTCTGCAAATGACAATGTCCTAAAAAATAGCGTTACCTTTATATTGTTGAATATATCATGATTAAATACAAAACACATGCAAAGTATGGGAATTGTATTTCACCTTTAATGTCAGAAAGAAGATGTCACATACAGTGCCAATACGTAACACCGTGACGTCGCCGACGGATTTATTATCCTAACCCCATCAAACAGACATGTACGTACGATGATTTATTAAATCCAAACATGGAATGAACCGGACTGCGAAGTTACACTGTAAGGTTCTATTGTCGCACTTTTGTTAACTTTCCACATTATAACTGTTCTCTGAGAAAACGGAAGAAGCTTGACGTCGTAATCGTTATCTCAAAAAGGCCACCACAAATGATATCATCCAACATTCAAATACATCATTCTTATTTCATTTTAAAATGATATGGGCAATATGAATGTATAGACGAACCTATCTGGAGTGTATTTTGTCTATTGGACCAAACGATATATATCTTGATCCATGATTGAGCTCATTGTAGCTTAATCGTTGTCAACGCAAAACATCAAAATTAATATTTGATTCCAATATAGAATCATTGGATTCTGGCGCGCTTAATGCCATCAAATACATATTGAGTTACATCAGGGTGCCATATATTAGAGATGCCATTCATCCGCAATAAAGGGCCCACTTTGTTGCAAAAATATGCGCATCTTCCCGAGGCAAATGAGTTAACTAATTATCACTTGTGCACCTAGATTAAAAACAGAAAAATATTTGCAAAATGTCTGTCGACGCCAGGTTGACGTCACACATGCTTTGCAAATCCTGCAGTCGATCGAAATCTGAACGTTAAATTCCACGTTTTTTTATGGGCCGGATGTCTAGTTCTTTGCTCGATTTTGTTTAGGTTAGTACAGCCAAATTGTAACTCTGGAATTCCAGCCTAGTTCGGCAAAGGTGGAAACTGGACTTTTACAGTCAGTTAACTCCCTTGCCTCGGGAAGATGAAAGATAAGCGATTCCCGCTGTTCCATTGTCATCAGACGAGGTGTGGTCATATAGACTTCTCCAGGACTTCACGTAAGTGGTGATCAAACGTTACTTACTTCACATATAGAGCGACAGATGTACGACCTTTAATAAGCTGACGGTTGGGAATCAGTGTCCATGCTATGAACTCGGCCGCTGAAGCAATCCCATACGTACACAGGACTTGCCATGACGCATCATGACGCATCAATCGCCGTCTAATTTGATCGCAAGAGGACTGCGTAATATTGCGACGAATCCTATGTTTCTATTTCGTTCCACAGTCCCTATTTTGACATCATAGTAATACCAAGATGAAAGGTAGCCGAAGCATTGATCACTCGTTCCAGCAATTGTATGATGGCGCTTGTGCTTTACCCGGGAGTTAATCTTCATTTCGCATCCTTTGAGGTGATTAAAAAAGTAGCTTGAAAGACCAAACTCTGATGGATTTCTTTATATCTTCGATTCCTACACACTTCCAATGGTAACGTCTAAACGGTAAGCAAACCGTTGAAACATTGCATGATCATGTCTGTAGCTCTCGCAGCCATTTAATTTCCAGCAGTGGGGAGGGTCTGATGCTTTGTTTAAAGACAAAAATACTTTTCATTCAGCTCAAAAGAAACATCCTTCTTCTGAAAGAGACAACCACTTTTCACAAAGGTCACATCATTTTTCAGAACATCAAGCATGTTTTAAGAATACCACCATCCAGTTTTTTGTTGTTGATAAAACCTGGGGCTAAAACGTTTTCACGAACAGTTTGTCAAATGGTCTGCTTTTAATGCAGCAGTAACGTTCTCGGGTATGTGACAGTTTGGAACCTTACCTTCTATGAAAGAAATTTATTGATCTGCATAATAATTTTGAACGACAGAAAACATTACACGTAACACGGATCCGACATCATTAATGCTATTAATAATCTGTCGCTTGCATCTTGTGAATATGTAGCACTTCCTTGACATATGTGTCAGAGTAAATGTTTGTTGTTTGCTCATTGGAAGAAAATATCACGTTCTTAACATTTTGTTTGTTTGTTTAACGTCGCACTCAGCAATATTCCTCCTATATGACGGCGGTCTGTAAATCATCGAGTCAGCGAGCCTGACCACCCGATCTCGTTACTAGAAACATAGTCGCCTTTCACAGCAAGCATGGGTTGCTGAATATTTATTCTAGCCCGGATCTTCACGGGTCTCTTAATATTTACATGATTGTGCTCATAAATATAACTTTATGTAAATAGGTTTACATTTCTACACACATTAACGTAAATGTATTACATTTAGAAATACATTTATGATAAAGTGTGTTAAGTCTTGTTAAGCGTATATGTCATATTTACAATAACTGTTAAAGCCTGTAAAAAACGTTATTAAAAAGTGTTTATTATAAATAAACACCGTGGACATCCGGGTTACAATTGGTCTTCAGCAACTCATGCGTGTCGTAAGAGGAGACTAACAGGGTCAGGTGGTTGGTTGATTCATGTCATTGTATCCCAGTTGCATAGATCGATGGTAATGATGTCAATCCCTGATGTCAATCAAGTAAAAAGTAGCACTTATTACATCACAAATATCCCCGTTCATAAACGGATAATCCATTGGTACTATTCTTAGTAAAAATGTCATTTGCATTATCACATGATTTCGTCGATGTTCCCGTGTCAGACGATTACATTCGTTTAGTCTTCGGTGTGTTTTTTGTGGCTTCTAATCCCGCTGGGGACACACGATTTTTCTTTTATCATAACAAACTATACATAAGACTGTAAGACGAGAGGGCTGATTTCAACTTTGTAATTATCAACTCTCTCTTTATGTCGAGGCCCGTGAAGATCCGGGATAGAATAGGTCTTCAGCAACCCATGCTTGCCGTAAAAGACGACTATGCTTGTCGTAAGAGGCGACTAACGGGATCGGGTGGTCAGGCTCGCTGACTTGGTTGATGCATGTCAGCGATGCGTGGATCGATTCCCATGATATCAATCACTGAATTGTCTGGCCCAAACTCGATTATTTTCAGACCGGCGTCATGTAGCTGGAATATTGCTTATTGCGGCGTTAAACAACAAACAGACAAATAGACTAGTGAAATAAATTTGCATGTTTTAGACAATAGATTTGACAAAGTAGGGTGTTTCTCGTTCTTTTGTTTCTTGTACTGTAAATAACGTCATGTCGATGTCGTCCGCTTAGAGAGCGGAAGGCCCGGGGTTCGATCCCCGGCCGCATCAAACCAAAAGACGTTTAAAGATTGTACTTGTTGTTACCCTGTCTGGCGCAGGGCATTAAGGGGCTGGGAGTCAGTTACCGTGTCTGAGAGGGGTATACATTGTTAAACTGCAGCATTGTATCTCGGTGGTCTATCACTATAAATAGGCATCAGTCCGAACTAGTACAAGCAGCTGTACATACGATAATGCAGTCACGTAGCGTTACATGATCATTATTTTAACAGCATCAATTTACCTGCATGTTTTCATGATGTGATTACAGTTTATGTTTCATCATTCCAAATGGAACACATAAAAAAGAATTTCCATTTGAAAATAGCTGTTTGTCTGGAGCAATATGATCTTTGCTGAATACAAATAGCAAATTTTATTACCATTTGAATAGTATTGCACAATATAAAATGAAATGAAATAACACTCCGTCACACCAAAGAGCACTCTTCTGAGAAGTCCGATGATGTTTCATATCAGTGTGTGGCGTCGTGGCCACTCGAACACATGTCCAGGGGCTCCATAGGGACGGATATTTCATCCGAGTATTCTTCTTCATCGGATATTATGCAGGTCTTAAACTAATCTAAAGTATTCATAAATATTCTATAAACTTCACAGCATATGCAAATACCTCAAGGCCATCTCACCAGGCTATCAATGGTCATGCATTGAGCGTTAAGGATAACACCATATTGTTTCCTTAAAGTAAGTATTTCAAAATATCACACAGATGTTGACACAGATAACGAGGACGTGATCAATTGTTTGTTTGTTGTTTGAAGAGTCAGCAAAGAGCGATAATGCTACTTGAAAATGAAGCAATACACTACTGCTCAAAAGTAAGTACCTTGCTTAAACTGAATAAAGGTGAAGATATTTCGACCATCACACGTGTTTCATTTTCTTTATGTTAACGCCGCACTCAGCAATATTCCAGCTATATGACGGCGGTCTGTAAAATATTCGAGTGTGGACCAGACAATCCATTGATTGACATCATGAGTATCGATCCACGCAATTGGGATCGATGACATGTGTCAACCAAGTCAGCGAGCCTGACCACCCGATCCCGTTAGTCGCCTTTTACGACAAGCATAGTCGCATTTTTAGGCAAGTATGGGTTGCTGAAGACCTATTCTACCCCGGAATCTTCACGGGTCGCTGATCAATTGACCTGGCAGAGCAAGATGATGACAATGTGGCAAACTGACGAAATATAAGGGAAAAGATGGTTAAGGTGGGATTCTGAGAAAGGCTTCAGCACCAAGACCGGATCTTATGTCAGACATTCAAAGGAATTTACTAAATATCACATTTTGTTTGTCAGCATGATGCGCGATGCTATTCTGAACTATGACCTCTACAGGGATTTGACGTACCTCCTCACTGACCTTGTGACTTGGTGACGTGGTTGACAGCGTGACGTCGTTCCCCGACGACGTGGATCATTGCTCATGAAGCTGATCACTGGATTGTCTGGTCCATACTCGATTGTTTACAGGCCGACATGGTATGACATGAGTATTGCTGGGGGCGACGTCAAGCAAGAAAGAAACACTTATTTTTTAATGAAAATGTGCGAGAGTGGCGGGTGCTTACCATTTTCGCGAACACCTTGCTGATGTGATCATGTGATCTATTCATTTTATTTCATAAAAGTTTGCATTTTACGCCCTTTGAAATCTGTGTATGCATATAATCGAGACTGGTTATTCTCTGGCGTTGACATTCGAATTGTAAACATTGTCAACAAGTTACAAACCGTTGATGACATTGACGACGTTGGTGAGTGAGTGAGTGAGTTGGGTTTAACGCCGCTTTAACAGTATTCCAGTTATATAACGGCGTTGCAGCTTAATGTGGGAGGAAAGCCCGAAGTGATGCAGGTCTCAGACGTTTACCACTTCGGTGAAACCCACGAGCTGGGGTATGGTGCTGACAAACCTAGAAACATAATCGGGGCGAACCGGGATTTGAACCCACAATCATAGGTTTCTGGCGTGCCCTAGGGACGCAACGGTGCACAGCGGCGACTTAGATGACTGGGCCACCCGTACCCCCGACGTTGAAGACGTGGCGTTTCGTTTGCAGAGGGTTTGGTCTTTGTAGCACATGACGTTAATCACAGAGTATTGGTCTTTCCTGTCCTTTGCAAGCTGTTTTACATAGACTTCACATTTCTATTCAAGACTACCACTATCTGTGCCTATACGTGTGTTTTGCTTAAATTTGCGACAAGATGCTCTGCAAATAAACTTAAAAAAAGAAACACTTATTGTTCTTGTGACTGTCTTGTCCTTCTTGAGACTGTCTTGTCCTTCTTGACTCTGAAGGACACTGCTTGGGATGAATCAAAGACATATATATAAATATGCCTCATTTTTGGATATATACCACTATACTGGCTATACACGTGTCTATCTATACCACTATACTGGCTAAACACGTCTATACTTGTACCACTATACTGGCTATACATGCACACGTGTACCAGCTATACACTGTACTGGCTATACACGTGTCTATACCCCTATACTGGCTACGCACGTGTCCCCACCACTATACTGGCTATATACGTGTCTATACCACTAAACTGGCTAAACATGTACACGTGTACTGGCTATACATTGTATTGGCTATATACATGTCTGTACCACTATACTGGCTATGCTCGTCACTATACTACTCTACTGGCGATACATGTACACATGTCTATACAGGCGACTATGCTTGTTGTAAGAGGACTAACAGGCCAGCCTCGATTGTTTACAGACCACCGTCATATAGCTGGGGTATTGCTGAGTGCGGCGTGAAACAACAAACAAACAAACAAACGTGTCTATACCACTATACTGACTATACATGTGTCTATACCACTATACTGACTATACATGTGTCCATACTACTTTACTGGCTACACACGTGTCCATACTACTTTACTGGCTACACACGTGTCCATACTACTTCACTGGCTACACACGTGTCTATACCACTATACTGACTATACATGTGTCTATACCACTATACTGTCTATGCACGTGTGTAAACTAGTAAACTGGTTATAGGCGTGTGTATACCACCATACTGGCTTTGCACGTATCTATACTACTATACTGGCTATGCGCGTGTCTAAACTACTATACTGGCTATGCGCGTGTCTAAACTACTATACTGGCTATGTGCGTGTCTATAGCACTATAGTGGCTACGGACATGTCTATACTATATAACAGTACTGGTTATAAATGAGTTGAGAGTACTCCCTGGGGACGTCTTCAAAGGACAGTATTTTTCTGCACTGTCGCTGAGACTCATTTCTACGGTTCTCTCAGTTTTTTAACAACGTGAGACTAACCTATTGCCATACTTCACTTAATCGAAAATTTGTGCAGTTTGATCAATTTTCATTCCCCATTAGATTGGTTTTTTGCTCCTCTGATGCAATTATTATGAAATACATTGACAAAGGAAGTTTCGATTGAAGTATAATAAGGCAATATGCTGCGGCAGTTCCAGGTGTTGAAATACTCTATCCATTTAGCTCGATTATCAGGCGGTATTTCATCTGAACGGAACTTTGATGAGCACTGTAACATCCCAAACATTGCACAATGTCCAAGTCAAGAGACTTGGCATTTTCAACTTGCACACTTTTTTGTGAAGTTAAGAGGTTTCATTATAGAAATGAGTTACAGAAGGTGAAGGTCAAAAACCATAGAAACCATAGCAATTGTACGCCTTGAACTCAATGTTATTGACGGACGACATTACTCTTTGTATTGAAGTATAAACGACAAAACCGGTGCACACAGTACATCTGCATAGGGGACTCGTGGAGATCTGGGGAAGAATAGGTCTTCAGTAACCCATGCTTGCCGTAAAAGGTGACTATGCTTGTCGTAAGAGGCTACTAACGGGATGAGGTAGTGAGGCTCGCTGACTTGGTTGAAGCATGTCATCGATCCCAATTGCGTGGATCGATGCTCATGATATTAATCACTGGATTGTCTGGTCCACACTCGATCATTTACAGATCGCCGTCATATTGCTGGAATGTTGTGATTGTGGCGTTCAACAACCAACCAACCATTCACGCAAAGTGTGCACATTGATGTTTACGTCTATAACTCAAAACGCAAAAACATTTTGAAATCAATTCTTACTAACAAATACGTCAACAAAAATAACTTCACAGACCCCATATTAAATCATGAGTGAGTGAGTTTGGTTTAACGCCGCTTTTAACAGTATTCCAGTTATATCGCGGCGTGTCAGCTTAATGTGGGAGGAAAGCCCGAAGTGATGCAGGTCTCTGACGTTTACCACTTCGGTGAAACCCACGAGCACGGGTATGGTGCTGACAAACCTAGAAACATTATCGGGGCGAACCGGGATTCGAACCCACAATCTTGGGTCTCTAGCATGCCCAAGGGACGCAACTCTGCACAGCGAATCGCGGCGCCTTAGACGACTGGGCCACCCGTGCCCCCATTTAAACCATGAACACAGACAATACTATGCAAAAATAATACGACATCCCTGACATCGTCCAGCACAAAAATCCAACACAAGCCCGTCCATTCTACAGTCAGCCAATCAGGAAACAATAGTGCGTTAGTGGGCTCGCCCTAATATTTTGTCGGTTAATGCATACATTAACGAAAACAATTTCTTGGTTGCTCAATCAGATGCCACGGGATCACTTGCAATGTACTTATTTAAAATCTAACGTGTCACTTTGAATTAGGAATGGTTAATACAGTTCCATATGCATCCCCACTACATTGACGTATGGTTTCAAATGTTACAAGTGACTGAAATGTTGTATTGATAATAGGAAATGTGTCCCAGATGAACAGCGGCGGTGATGCTACACAATTCGTGTGTATCGTAGCCTCACCTCAGCACTGCCAGTACTGGTTACAGTTATACTCCAACATGGCCCCGTATCAGCCGTGTCACTGAGCACAGTTTGCATGTGTCATAGTGCACACGCTTTCAATATTGTTATTATCCCCCGCCACGAAGATATGGAAGGGGGATACAGGGGTGCTGTCCGTCCGTCCTTCCATCACGTTCCGTTTCCGGAGCAGAACATAAAAACCATGAGAGATATCCTAACTAAGTTTGGCACATAGATAGGTCTAGTGGTGAACTGGTGCCTTTTGATAATTTGGGATTTTTGAAAAATGTATTTTTCGAGTTTTCTTGGCAACAACTTTGACTTAGACTGAAAATGGCGGTGGTGCTCCTTTCTGGAGCAGATCTTGAAAACCGTACAATATTTCGTCGCCAAAACCGTCACATATATGGGTCTAGTGGTACATTGATGCCTTTTGATAGTTTGGGATTTTAAAAAAAAAAATATTTTTCGAGTTTCCATTGCAACGACTTTGAATAAGACGGTAATGGCAGTATGGCGGTAGTGCTCATTTCAGGAGGGCTAGTGCCTTGCACACAACCGGATATGAATATCTTATGCTTGTTTTTAATTTCATTTATCTAATAAGCCTAATTGTTTCAAGATGTTTCCAAAGAGCACCGAAATTCTATCCCCTTTGTATCCGGCAAATATTCGGCGCATTCCAGCAGGGCAGGACCCTTATCTCTGACGCTATCTATAAACGTCAATTAACAATTCCAGATCTTACGTATGCACATGCGCGTGGGTCACTGACCTTGACCCACGTTATGTAATACCTCTATCTACCAAACTTGACTGACTGGGCAGACAGAGAGATGGGCCCAGATCACCGACAGAACTGATTGTACGGCTAGTCGTGGCGTCGGCGGTGAAGACGTGCCGTCGGACATACTGCTGCGTGTAAGTGACAGAGCGGGTTTCGGCAACCTGGAACACTCGTACGTCCCTCAAACAGCATGGATACAAGAAATAGTGAACAGAGCGACGCCAATTCCCTGACACACTGGTCAGGGAACTACATTCGTCGAAAAGCATGACTGTACACATGTAAGACAAACAAAATGGCTGATATGATAAAAACAAGCTGCTGTTTGTGTATACGTAGTGGAACAATCCCCAAATAAAAGAGGTACAACCCCCATACATAGTGGTACAATCCCCCCATCCGCAGTGTTACAGCCCCCCATATGTAGTGGTACAATCCCCCCATACATATTGGTACAGGCTCGATCGTAGCGCCATCAGTGGCTATTACGAGTTATGTCCCTTCTATGTTCCTCCTATTGACCAATCAGTTTCCATCTCTCATATCACTTGCATTTGCTTCAAACAAAATGGCGGAACCCAATCAAGACGCTCTGGCCGAGAATCGAGATATATTGCAATAAAATCCCCTGAGGACCTTGATTAAAGACTTGAAAATATTTGCAAAATATCTATCGACGGGCCTATTTGACGGTACACATGCTTTGCAAATCCTGCAATCGGCCGAAATCTGAATGTTGAAATCTGTGTTTTTAACGAACTAGATGTCTACGCGATTTTGATTGGACTATACATAGAATCGTTAGTCCAGCCAAAACGTAACTCCGGAATTCTAGCCTAGTTTGGCAAGGGTGGAAACTGGACTGTTATAGTCAGTTAACTCCCTTGCCTCGGGGAGCGGGAAGTGTATGGAACTAGGTTGAAATCTGTGGTGGATGTAAGGCTTGACTAATTACCGAACAAAGTAGAGACTCGCCACGTGTGGTATGATTATTTAGTTAATTCTTTCTGAGAGGCGCGGCAAGGCAACTGATAGTTGTTAGGATTCAGAATACTGTTTTTAGTAGTGTGTGGACACACTCGTCATCCTGGGGTCGATAACACACGGTTATTGTCATGCGTGTTGCCGTATGTTGTTAAAATTCAAACTGACTTTATGCTGCAGAAGGGAAGCATGGAGACTGTTGATGGAGTGGCGTAATCAAACTATCAACATCTGGTGGTGGTTTAACGAATGTCAAGTGAATTAAGTGTCCTCTCTCTCTCTTTAAAAACAGAATCAGCTAATAAAGTGACCAAATAATTTACGGCAACTACATGTTGCCAAAATTAACACGTTTTCATATTTTATTGCCAATGGAGTCAAATGCCAAGGAGACCATTTTTAAAATAATGACATTGCGTTTTCAAGAATTAACTCAAAACATATAGTATGCCCTTTCGGTAACGTCCCGTCTACTGTGTGTAGTGGCTTGTCAAATAGTATACGTTTAGTTCTCACTTGTACCACGATAAGGATTCAGGAGAATGTTACATTTTGTGGTAAATTGTTGTTTTGTTATTTGAACTAGCACCGACGTCATTTTCGCATTGTTTCTAGTTCAGCTATCGTTGACAGGCTCTTCACCCACCGTGTTGTTTTAAAAGTGGCCATTGGTAATACTAGGCGTAAGTCTTGCATTAATTATATTATTATTTCACATTTCATTTATTAATTGTTAACTCTTTATTCGTGTATTCTAGAGGCAATGGGGAAGCGTGTGGTTAAAGCGTTCGCTCGTCACGCCGAAGACCCGTGTTCGATTCGATACATGGTACAATATGTGAAGCCTATTTCTGGTGTATCCCGCCGTGATATGGCTGGAATATTGCTAAAAGCGGCGTCATGCAATACACACTCATGTATTCTTCAATGCTAACACTGCAGGAAGCTGAGATGAGGTGAGGTGAAATTGGGTTTAACGTCGCCTCCAAGATTACTGCACGTATATAGCGACGTGCATACACGTGTGTGGCTGCTTGTACTAGTCCGGACTGATGCCGATTTATAGTGCTAGCTCACTGAGATACCATACCGCAGTTTGACATGAATACCCGACTCAGACACAGTATACTGACTCTGAGCCGCCCTGTCCCTGTTTGAGCCCCTTAATGCCGAACGCCAGACAGGGTAACAACAAGTACCACCTTTTAAAGTCTTTTGGTATGACATGGCCAGGCATCGAACCCCGGACCTTCCGCTCCCCGGTAGCTCTACCACTAGACCACGGAGGCAGTCGCAGGAAGCTGAAGACAACTAGAGGCTATTTACTAGATATTTCGACAGGAAGAACCTATTCCTTTGATCTTTCTTGGAGGATGTGCCTCTCTGTGACATGCCCTTTATGTGGTGACAGATGTTTCGGCCCCAAATGAGCATTTTTCTCTAGATACCCTTCAATTCGATTCCATCATATTTAATTACTTAGTTCATAACAAGATATGTCAAATGTGCAAGATGCAATTATGACCCGTGCTATAAGGCAAATTCTGTGCAGAGTTACTTCCCTTGTGCGTGCTAGGATCCTAGTATGATCATGGTCCCAGATTCGCCATGAGTGATTTTTTGTCAGCACCTCATCCATGATCGTTGGTATCATTAGACAATGATGCACTAATTGGGAGCCGTATAGCCTGACACGCCGTGGTATAACTCCAGTTTTGTTCAACGGCAGTAAACTCAACCTTCTCAATATCTCATTCTATTGTAACTTGAAAACATATTGTATGCTAGTTGTTTGAGCAAAGATTTTAATCAATCAGAATTAATAAAAACCAAAGTGACAACTTATTAATATATTCCATATTTAGTTAAAATTTGTAACCCAGTAAAATGAATTTAGTATTAACAGTTTATTCAGTTGTATTGCCACATGGGCAAACAAATGAAAATGAAAAAATAAGTTAGCCGATAGACGTACCGAAATGATAAATGCTCATTATTGAGAATGGTACATGTATCAAATTTATCCCAAAAACATTATGCCTTTTAGAAGCAAAGTCTTAAAGAGTATCTCATGTTTCATGGCGTGTATTACACTGTAAGCGTATGTCCACTCTAAGTACCCACGACATCACCGTCCATGCCGGAGGAGTGAACGGCGTCCCCGTCACCACCTGGAGACACTGTACACAAGCACCACAAAGGTAGTGATTAACTGCATCTAAAGCCTAAGAAACGTATCGATTTCCTCATAAAAGCATCGTTTGTATTAATGATTATTCTCAGTGTTTTCTTAACCGATATTCCTGAGAACCCTCAACGTGGGATTTGAAGGTCAGATGTGCAGTTTTTACAAGTTCGACTCCGATGTAAAGTGCATCAAATACCCTCCACGAGCAGCGCCAATATCCTCGCACTGTTTTTAGTGCAATTAACCAGAAAGCCGCTGTAAATCTGGGCCATTCCACATGTTCACAGGTGGTTTAAAATGCTTAGAGGATTCAGTGGGGTTTCCGTTCGATACTAACCTGTATATGTCACTGTAATTATCGAATCCAAGGGCACGTTAAAATACACAATTGCCTGCTGAACCTTTGCAAGATCTTAATGATTCGGGTGTTCCGTAGCATGACTGTCATTAGGCTACTGTTTATCAATAACGTGTTCTGGCGACAGACTAACTAACTACGCCCGTAAAAGTGTTGTGTACATAAAACCAGGTCTAGGAGATAGTAGTATACTTTGTGTGGCTATTGAGTCATACATCGATCTATCTTACTTGGTCTAGGAATATAAGATACTTTGTGTGGTTTGTGAGTCATACATCTAACTAATATTTTCTAATCGTATAATTAATGTATGTCTCTTTTTTTCGAGGAACAAAATGTGTTGACAATTCAGACATCCTTACATTCCATCTTTCCATTAGGTCTTGGAAGAGCCGACTGACATCATTTACACCCTTGAAGATCCGGGTAGGATTATATAGGTTAACTTTTATGTTTCGGGTGTTCAGCAACCCATGCTTGCCGTCAAAGGCGACTATGCTTGTCGTAAGGAGGGATCGTTTGTTCAGGCTCGCTGACTTGGTTGATGCAATTGCGTGGATCGATGCTCATGATGTCAATCACTGGATTGTCTGGTCCAAACTCGATCATTTACATACCGCCGTCATATAGCTGGAATATTGCTGAGTGCGGCGTTAACATACAAAAGATGAAACACGTGTGATGGTTGGAATAGCTTCACCTTCATTCAGATTAAGCAAGGTACTTACTTTTGAGCAGTAGTGTATTCGGCATGCTGAGTCTTCATACACATTCACACGTCAATGTTGTGTCGAGCAGATTTTCCTTCAATCCATCAATTAGCAGTGGTTTAAGTTCTCACTTTGCTAAAAAAAACTTACCATTTTTTATCTTTACCTTCTTATTTCGGCACTCACAAAATTGACCAATTTGTTTTAGCCGCAAGCAAGATAAAGGATTGCGTATTGTGAACATGATATTAGGGGAATATAGATGTTTAGGATGACATCATTAGTTTATTTTATCATAATTGCTTTAATTGTGGATTTATTTTACAAATTCCAATTACTAGGATGACGAGCAGCCATGAGACATATGTGGTTCTCTGCCAAGCGTGAACTGCGCTGTTTAAACCTTGGTCTAATTTTATGCTATGGATCTGTTTAAGACTGTTATACATGTGCATGCAATTTGCGTGTCGAAGTAAAGACTATTATGTTTTGTAATATGCGGAAGAAATTCCTAGAGGAAATTTGCACAATAGCGTTTTAAGAATCGCGTGATCTGCCGCATGGTAGCGTGTGATTGGTTGAGGACACACATTGAAGGACAATTGTAAATGTGATGATTCCGCAAATTTAAGTAATTCAGTCCTAAAGAAAACACGTTTCAACCAGCTGTTAAGCCTCAGAACCGAAAACGTCTCAAGCTGTCATCCGATTTAGGTTTCAAAACATCAAAACTTAGAATGAAAAATCTACCTATACCACATCAATTATTTAGAACCTTAAATCTACAATTAGGAAAAAATATGAACTTTGAAATCAAACATTTAATGCTGTTTCTCACGGAATTTCATCTCTTGAAAGTCTTTCAGTTTCTGAGATCATTTCAAGACATTTATTCTGGATGGTACAGATGATGTGATGGCTCCAGAGTCAAAATGATTTCTTGATTCCGTTTATTTTTCACGGTATTACTTGTTGACGAAATGAGCAATTTCACGTCTTTTATACTTAACAAATCCCCTCAAATTGAACGTCGTATTACAGCTGTTGTTTGATTGGCGTAATGACGTATTTTATTTTATTTTGTAAGAGAAATAAATCGTGTCTAGACGGAGGTCCGTCTACTTGGGGATTACAGAGAGATCTAGTGGAACAAAGAGGTTTTGAGAAAACGTTTTAGATGATAGGCAGGCACAGACATGGAAACCTTTTGTCGCCACTATTTCTTTACATAGAGATTAAATGAGCCTGCAACATCTTTGGTATCACATCATGTCTAAGACATGCATCATGCACTTCAAAAACATG